>NC_051235.1:19969495-20706995 GCF_015220715.1 Pygocentrus nattereri | reverse complement strand
TGTATTAATGTCTGTTTCATTCTAGCCGATTGGTTGAAAACACAAGGATATATGACTTTAGGTGTTTTGTTCTCATCTAGTCCACCATCAGTGGTGCTCACAGGACTGCTGTTAGCTGGATATTTTTGGTTGATTGACTATTATGTATCAGTTTAATATACATAATGACTCAACATAGTCTTCAGGCATCATCGCACTGTTTACTTAGGGATGTGCTGATTATTTTTTTTTGGCCCAGACCTATTCTGTGTCTTTTAATGTTGACTATCCACCGATACTAAATTCCAATCGATCCGCTATTTGTATTTTCATAGATGGTATAGCTGCATAATTTTGGTAGGTTTATGCTACTCTGCCAATTAACATTACAATAAAAACAGTTAATTTTCAGAATTTGCTTAATGCGATATTCTGGAATATTTTGTTCCTTGCCTACTTTTTCAAAATGACCAGTTTATAATGTGTTTAATATTGGCTTATAAAAAGCCAAATTTGACTGAGCTTTTTGATGAATTGGCAGTAACTACTTCAATACCTTTATCAGCAAACTCAGTTCACAGTGACATACTCTCTGAACTGATCTCTTTTGTTTTATTGAACAATAAACAATACTGAACAATATGGAACTACAAATGTAAAATAACTATTTTTGGCAAACATGCTATGCTTGCATGTCAAGCTGTTATGTCACTTCAAATAAACTTGCATTGTTTCTGTCATTGGGAGACATACTGTTACCTATAAAAATGGACAATGCCTTTTAGGAAAATGGTCACTCAGTGAAATGCTAGACATGGCTTGCTATTCAGAGGAGCCTATGGTTTGTCTATGTGAGTGTGTGTGCAGTAGTCCATTATTTGAGTCCCTTGAGCCACGTGTGTGCACTCACAAACTCTGAGCCAAGTGAGAATCACTCGAGGTAACCGTAGGCAACGGTCGATAGGGCAGCAAGTGGGTATGCCTGGGCTCAGCTTCTGCTCTGCAGCTTAAGTGTATGCACTGCTGGTGGAATGATCTCTGTGTTAAGTTAATGTGTTTATGCATGTGTGCTGTAGTGACTATGGGAGGCTATTGAACCCTCAGCACCGTCAAACAAAGCTGACATTTTCTTCCCAGCCATAGAAAAACATTTTTATCATGCAACTTTCTTCCTACTCGACATCTAATGAACAGACAGGAGCAGCTGAATGCTGGAGGCAATATCAGAGGTCAATGCAACACATGCATATAAGTGCACAGGGGACATAACATAACGTAACAAAACCTTGTATCTCTAAAATTGTAACATTCTTATTTTCAATATATGCTTAGGGCAGTCATGATCATGAAATTCTAGCAGTCTATGCCATTAATTTTGTTTGAAAAAAAAAACTGAACTGATTTTGTATTGTTCACTGTATAAAAACAGGAATGCAGTTGGGCTTTTTAGCAGAGTATGACATATGCCGCAATGTCATACCAAACCTATGTGCTTCATTTACTATTTCTTTCTTTCTGTATTTATATATTTACTTGATTTGTTTGGATACCATTCAGTGATATGATATGACCAACACAACAGCTACTGATGCATGCACTGCTGTCATGCCTCTCTCTTGCTAGACAAATTAGATTAGATTATATTCAATTTTATTGTCATCTTGCAGAGCACACGTACAGAGCCAATGAAATGCAATCAGCATCTAACCAGAAGTGCAAAATATTTACATATAAAGTGCAGGAAAGTAACAATGGTAAAAATATATAGATATTGTTGAATTGAGTGCTGATTAATCAGATTGTTGATATGGGGTGCTGAAACCGCTTGTGTTACACCCACTTGTGTTACGTCCACTTGTTAATCTCTAGCAAGAGATTATTACAGCAAACAAAATACTCCACCATACAAAAATTACATACAGGTCTTTGCTATGCTCAAAATATTTGAAAAACTCTGCTCTTTTGTTACTTTTGTGCCACTGTTTTTAGCAAAAGTTCAATAATAATAAAATCTGGGTGTTCTGCAGCCCACTCAGCACCTCAACTTCTCGCATGCCTGATGTATCTAATGAATTGGTTGTGCTAGCTATCTCATTCCTAAATGTCGACACTTATTAGTAGGGGTGTGACGATATGATGACAATAATTAAAAATGATAGTATTTCAAAATTATGATGTGTCAAATTTCTATTCCAATTCTAAATTGATAAACACATTCCAGCAATTTTTATTTAAAAAATAAATGATTGGTGGCGTTATAGCTCACCAATAGGTGGCGCTATGAGAAATCATAGTCACGATAAACCTCAGAAAAACTAAGCACGATAGCAGTTCAAATAGGCAACACATAGCAGAACTGCGCATTCTCTGTACACACCACAGAACATGCTCAATTTCAGCTCTCACTCCAACACCAGTCACTCATCTTTGTGCTATGGAGCTGCTAACTAAGCTCACTCCCAAACACCACAGAACAGGTTTGATCCTGGCTTACTGTCACTCTACTTTTGCTCTCTAGCAATTTTATCATCTAAATTTGTGTCAGCAGAGCGCCACTTTTCATAATCGAACCTGTACTCTGATGGGTTGTACTGTTTGGGTCTGTGGCCTGCTGCTGGCTTGAAAATTGATGGCTTGAAAAATGCTTACTTATTTGATAACCATATAAAGGGAACTCATTTTTTCTGATTTTGAAATAACACTAGATAAATGGCAAAAAGTGGTTTGAAAGTATTAAAAAGGGGATACTGACAAATACTACTTAGTAGATCCCAAGTGTTGACACATGCAGCATGACCTAAAGCACACAAATGTGCTATAGCACCAAGTTAGAAGTTAGAAGTTTTATTGTGTTTACTGTTTGCTTTCTTCCTCCTATGCACTTTTCTCAACACAACTAAAGTAAATGTCCCACACTGTGTTTATAACAATGTATACATGTGATTGTGAAAACTATCAACTGTGAACAATATTTGCTGTCAGCTCAAATAATTGCAATCAGGCCATTATGTAGTAAATGTGACAGGCCATTATGTAGTAATTGACAGGCCTATGCACAATTTAACACAAATTGTTTAGATTTTGAACCATTTCTATTCATCATTTGAAAGGATGTGAATGATAAGCACATCTCTGTTTTCAGTACAGTTGCATTTGAGAACGTTTATCCTATTTGCATCTAATGCGTTTTACCTTCCACCCAGTTACTTGCAGCCTCCTACACACACAGACACCACTCACAGCCAACGAGTTCAGACACACTCTGTCTCATTCTCTCTTGCTGTACTTTAATAATCTGGCAGTGCTAAACACAGAGTAGTTCAGTCTGTGGAGCCTCTACATTGCTACATAGAGGAAATCAGCTTCACAAAGCTTTACTCAACACGTAATACCATACACACATACTAGAGGTGCACAAGTAGGGGTTTAACAATACACAGCACTCAGAATTCAGTTTGATATGATACAGTGATGTCTCGATTCAATAGGTTTTTTGATCCAGCAAAAATTAAAAGTGCTTTATGGTTTCAGTGTATTAGAGTATTCAATACTTAAAAGGCAAAGGTTCTGAAATAAACACATTTTCTAAAATAACACTCTTGCGACAAGCTCATAAATTAGCCCCATGCTAAAAAACTAGCCACAAAGTAGCATGCTAATCACACTACAGCGATTCAAATGATTACAGTTGATGACTGTAATCAATAATTTTGTACCTTGTTTTTTTTACGCAAGGCAGATCACTACTGCTGAGTTTTTCTTTTTAAAAGGCAAAGGTTCTGAAATAAACACATTTTCTAAAATAACACTCTTGCGACAAGCTCATAAATTAGCCCCATGCTAAAAAACTAGCCACAAAGTAGCATGCTAATCACACTACAGCGATTCAAATGATTACAGTTGATGACTGTAATCAATAATTTTGTACCTTGTTTTTTTTACGCAAGGCAGATCACTACTGCTGAGTTTTTCTTTTCTTCTAACCAAACACAAAGAGGGACCATAGTGGATAAGATTACCACTTCATATGCAAAGGACTACAGTTTGATTCCATGTCCAAGTAGGAATGCCGCTGCTATAGCAATCTGTGAGCCAGACACTTGCTAACTACTATCTCCAGGCTGACACTCACTCATCTCTGTGGGAATTCACACGACCAATGAACTTCCTCAATCCTTCTATCACCCAAACACTTACATTGCACCTGTTTTCTGTGTCACATGACTCATCCAGTTTAGTTTAAAAGCCCAGGCTTTTTCTTAGTCTAGTTGTGACGTATTGTTTCTCTCTGTAGAACTACTGAGCGTTTCCTATTTGCCTGTGTTTGCTTTTCTCATGGATTTGACCTTGTTGCTGGATTTTCTGACTTAGCCTTTTTGTCTTTTGCCCTTTTAGATTTGACCCACGCCTGTTCACCGAGTCTTGTCAAACCCTGTACAAGTAAAGCCTTGTTTCTTGTTTTTTTTTAACAGGAGCATCTGGCTAGTTCTGTCACATTACATCTACATATAATGTTGAAATCTTCAGTAGTTTAGTAGTGTCGCCATACTGTATGATGGGATGGTGCATTGAGTGTGTTAGTAGATCTGGACATTTGCTAAACAATGGAAAATGTTTATATAAGAAAATATAAATCTTTCATTGATCAGTGATCCATGTTTGGGGTTTAAATCTGCTGCACGGTCACTGCACTTCACATATGGGTTTTAATGTGAGCTTGTTTTCAAACACATGGGGGAAAAAAGTGTATATCCATAACAGCCATGACAAGATTTTATCAGTCCAGCGATTCCAAATCAGTGCATCCCTAACACATACAACCACAGCATTCTGTTCCTCTGTTGTTTATATGTTTAAATCTGATCTGATGGCTGTTAATGCCACTGTTTGATTTTATTCACTGGCAGTTAGCCATGCTGTCAATATAGACACGAGGGTAGAAAAGCTGACCTTGTACCAGCAACTAAATGCCCTTTCAACTTTGTATCTCTCTCTTCTCGCTCTCTCTGGTTCTTCGTTCTGCCTTTTTCTCTTTCTCTCTGCCTCTGTATGAATTTTAATGATCTAAAGCTCCAGCTTTCACGCTCCACAATGCAGAAAGTACAGAAGAAGTCTGTTCTGTAATCATATGACTGTGTTCTTGCTCAGTAGCTCTGCCTTTTACAGTTTATTCATCATAAGGTTTTTCTTTAGTGTACCAAGACTGGGCCTCATTCACCAACCATTTCTAAGAACATTTTTTCCCCACTTACAGTTTTCATGAAGATTCTAACACTCTTTAGTGTTTTCTTATTTGGGATTTATTCTTAGGTAAGTACTGAATCTAAGCACTTTTAAGAGCACAAAGGTGTGGACAGTTCTGTGTGAGTCTGACAGACGTTTTCTTACGACCTTCTCAAGAACAAGGTGGTTGGTGTAGTGTAGTGGGTAACACCTTTGCCTTCTGTGCTCTAGACTGGGGTTCAATCCCCCGCCTGGGTAAGTAAACTACATTATACCAATAAGAGTCTTTGGGCAAGACTCCTAACACTACCTCTGCCTACCTGTGTAAAACAATCAAATTGTAAGTCGCTCTGGATAAGAGCGTCAGCCAAATGCCGTAAATGTAAGAACACATTTACGAACAAACTTAGGAAGATATCGATGAATAAGGCCCATTGTTGTTTTTTTCTTTACTTATCAGTCATATTTTATTACTTTTATTTACTAACAGTCTATCTTGCATATTGCAAACTTGTTTGTTAATTGAAAATATGTTACAGTCGGGTGCTAAAGTTAGACGGCCTTAGTCAAATTGTTTTGCACATTTTAATACGGTGATACTTTATGTCCTTTTAGATGAAACAAACACTCAACAGACTCTCAGTAATATGTCAAAAACATATGAGGTTTAGGATTAGGTTCTGGGTTGAGTCTAAGGTCAGGGTTTGGATTAGGTTCTGGGTTCAGGTTAAGGTCAAAGTTAGGATCAGGGCCAGGGCTAGGATTAGGTTTTGGGTAAGATTGGGTGAGGTTAGGTTTTTCATAATGGGAGTAAAATATTAACAGTACATCCACTTAATGTAAGTAATGTTCAACCTAACAATACATCTTCAAGATATTTACTTCAATGTATTCATGACGGCGGCTTCACTGATATGTTGATGAGTTACTGATAATCTTTATTAATCATCTACAAAGGACAACTCCAAATAAACTGCTACCTTTAATACATTTAACTTGGACCAATTTTTTTATGGAGAAAAGAATGCAGTATTTAAGTGTGTTCTCTGTAGGCGATGTTTTAACTTATTTTAGCTTAGAAAATCAACAAAACATATCATCTGACCAGGGGACGGGGTTCAAACATTTGCATGTCCCTGTAATTGTGAAAGCTGTATAGCATTAAGAATGAACTTACAATAAAATTAATATAAAGAATTCCTCATATTCAACAAACAGTGATCAAATTTTGCTGATAAAATAACTAGATAAAATAACTGTGTGAATAAAGCAGTAATTTTATGTGAAGTTTATAACATTTCAATCACACTGTATAAGGTATTATTGAATTATTATGTAACAAGTGATTATCTGTCTTTTAAGGTATATTATTATTTTTTATATATATTAATATTTATATATATTATTATTTTATAGGTATATTAACTTATTATCATGTATAGCCAACCATAAAGTTCAGAATGTTCTTTTCTAATTTTTAGAGTGCAGTTGTACAGAATTAAAATAACAGTGAGGAGCCTACAGGCCTGAGTGCTGCTGTTTGTTGTAGAAGCTGAGAGAACTCGTGATAATGTGTACTGAGAGAGGCTGAGAGATGCATCCTGTTCTACAGACAACTGTCTGGGGCACTGGCCGTTTCTGTCCCTGCAGTCACAGTGGATATCCTGTCTCCATCTGTGCTCACACACACTGAAGACTACAGCTAGATATGTGTAATACCGGACATCAGGCCAGAAGGGCACAAGAATGTACTATTCAGGCTTAGTTGAACAGAGAACGAGCTGATTCTGCTTTCTAGCAGGAGCATAATGAGAACCAGGTGAGGTCAGGTGTAGGGAGTGCATGTGCAGCTGCGAATGCACAATAAGACAGTGTTTAGATATCACTATGCAATATCAATCTGCCTCTCACTGTGTGTGTGTGTGTGTGTGTGTGTGTGTGTGCGCGCTGACAAGGCTGAAACAGCAGTCAGCACACACACTTCAAGGTCATAGTGTTCCCTAGTGCCCTGATCATTCAGCCGCCCCACCCTTATTCTCATCCCCTGCCTCCACTGCAGCACATATGCATGCACACACACACACACACACACACACACTCTACTGAGGTAATACAGTGCTATAAGTTATATACACTGTGAACAATATCCTGCAGGCATCTGAGTGGAGAATGTCCAGGGAATGTAGAGCTATGATAACACACACACATATACTTGTATGCAAAGGTTTGAACACTTCAAGACAAATTATGTTTTTAGATTTGATTTTCCAAGTGAAAAGGTAATTAATACTCTACAGGTTACAAACTTAAATGTGACTTTTTTTCTGCTAATTGAAGAGCACAGTTTCTATGTATTTGCTGAGTTTAATGTATTGGAAAAGATGCATGGGAACAAGATAGTTAAGTTGTGGCCATGACTTAGTAAGGCACGGGAACAAAGTAACTAACTTGTTATAGTTAAGTCATGGGAACAACTTATTAATGCATAAGAAGGAAATAATTAAATTGCCATAGTTAAGTTGTAGCCAAAACTTAGTGAGAACGAGACAGTTAAGTTGTTATTGTTAAATTGTGGCCACAACTTAGGCATGGGAACTATATATAGTAGTGTGCGAAAGTTTTAGGCATCTAAGCAAATTTTTAAACGGTTTACCTCATCAGTGAGTTTATCACAATATATATTAGAATAAAGTCATAATCATAATTCAAATAAACATAAAAACAATAAAAGGTAACAAGAATTTCTTGGGTCCATATTTTTCCTTGACACCTTCACAGCCACCATAGAGACTCGTTAATATCATCAATTACATCATGAGCACAATTTACTGAAGCAGTGATTGGCCAAACCAGGAGTTGCTTTTTAACTACATATAATACTGGGCTTCCTCGAGGAGAGGTTTGGAAATGGTTAAACAAATACACTAATATCCATAAAATCACTATTTCTTATATATATATATATATACACACATACACACACACACACACACAAATAAACAGATTTTGAAAATGTGTCTTGGGTGCCTAAGACTTTCGCACAGTACTGTAGTTAAGTTGTTATCGTTAAGTCATGGCCACAACTTAGGCATGGGAACTATATAGTTAAGTTGTTACTGTTAATTCATGGCCAATACTTGGTAAATCGTGGGAAAGAGAGAGTTAAAACAGATTCATAACTTTCTAAGATGTGGGAACAAGGTAATTAAGTTGCTCCCATGCCTTACTAAATTGTGGCTACAGCTTAATGCAATTGTTGCCATGTATTAGAATCTTATTCCCATGTGTTAGAAAGTTGTGGCCACCCATTATTTTTATTAAGAAGGGATGTCAGCACTAAGACCCCAGCATTACAAAACCAGTCACAATAAAGTTGCTCTTCATGTGTGTCACATACTAAACTGTGTGTGTATGTGACACACAGTGTAATGTTAATGTGGACATGTGTATATTATGCATCAGAATGGTGTGGTAACTGCGCCAGCCTTCAGCTCCCTTAATGAATTAAGATCATTTATACTGAGGCTTCTATCAGCTTTATCACACAGGTTATACGCTAATACACATGCGTAAACACACTCCCTTGGCCTCTCCTGTGCGTTGTGATGATAAAATCAGTTCCATCTGGACTCAGGTACACAATCATTGGTGCATCCTGCAACCTGACAGCCTGACATACACATATACACAACATTTCACTGAGTTTCCCTTCAGTTAAAACACACTCACACTAGCACATGCAGTTCAGTCTGTATGCAGGACAGCACTGGATTAAGAGCTTGTACTGTAATCAGTGTGTTAAAGCCACAAATACACAATCCGACACGCTCAGACATTAAGAGTTGACCCAGTCTACATTAGCCTGACCACTGGTCTACTAGAGGACAGTGACCGCTGCCCAACAAAATAAACACACATATACATGCCTATACATATGTGTTTTTTCGGATACAAAGTTTGGTTCTATGTTTCTGCTTAATGTCCCCAACCACTGTATGAATTTGATTAATTTCATCAGAAGCATTCCTGATTTAATTTAATGAGTAATTGTTTAGCCAAACCAGGTCTCAAATGATAACTATAAATAGTACTGGGTTTTGGAAATGGTTAAACAAAAACGCTAACATATATTACATCAATTCTTTTTTGTGCTAATGCTATTTGTATTTATATAGTAAACACAGGGGTTAACACTGTAGCAGCAACTCTACCTGGACTAACTCCTGTGCTGCATCAAAACATAATCTCCCTCACACACACAGATTAATGCAACAGCAGACCCAGCAGCATCACCCCACTGCAGTGGAGCCCAAAGACACTCTCCCCGCCCCTCTGCAGCACTCTTACCTTTGTGACAGTCATGCAGAGAGAGGGCGAGAGTTACCGGCTTCTGTCCCCGAAATGCGCAGAGAGAGAGTGTGTGTCACTGTGTATGTGAGAGTATATGTGTGTGTCTGTCAGTGTGTGTTCAGCAGCAGAGTGAGCAGTAGATGCAGGGAGAGGAGGAGAGAGAGGTGTGTGTGGGTGAGAGAGTTAGAGGGAGGGCTTTGCCTGCTGTCTGGCTGGGAAGTGAAGGAGCCTATCAGGAGCGCTGCTGCTTCACCACAGCACTGCAGTCAAACACACTCAGCCTGCAAGGATCTACTACTGAACACCACTCCCAACTCTCCTCCTCTTGCTCTCTCTCTCTCTCTCTTTCTCTACTCCTTTCTCTCCTCCTCTCTCTATATATCAATCTACTCTTCTCTCTCTCACTCTCTCTCTCTACCCCTCTCTCTCCATCTCTCTCCATTCTACTCTCTCATCCTCTCCCTCTCTCCTCCTCTCTCTTTATATCAATCTACTCTTCTCTCACTCTCTCTCTACTCCTCTCTCTCCATCTCTCTCTATTCTACTCTCGTGTCCTCTCCTTCTCTCTCTCCTCCTCTCTCTATATATCAATCTACTCTTCTCTCACACTTTCTCTACTCCTCTCTCTCCATCTCTTTCTCTATTCTACTCTCTCATCCTCTCTCTCTCTCTACTCCTCTCCTCCTCTCTTTATATCTACACTTCTCTCTCTCTCTATTCTACTCTCTTCTCATCTTGTTCTCTCTCTCTCTATTCTACTCACTTCCTCTTTCTGTTTCTTTTTTCCTCTCTCTCTCTCTCTCTCTCACTCTCCACCCATTCACTGTACTGCCAATCTGATTAGCGTGCACTCTAATGAAGCTTATTGATGTGTAGGCTAGAGGACACAGGAGTCATTGCTCTAAAGCCACTGCTCTCTCTCTCCCTCTCTCTCCCTCTCTCTCTCTCTCTCTCTCTCTCTCTCTCTCTCTCTCTCTCTCAGCTTATCTTCCCTTTCACTTTTGCACGACAAAGTGAGATTGCATGTTCTGTATAATGTATGATCTTAGTTAAGGCTGCTATAACAGGGCTTGTGATTCTCACCTGGAAACTGCTCATAAAACATGCCCTCAAGCACACTAGACACTAAAGACCCCTGAAAGTTCAAAAACACGTAAATGTAGCAAGAGGTCATGAAATGTGGTTTACTCACACGCTTCATAGAGTAGGCGTGCAATTCTATGATTTTAGAATAAGATGGTGCTAACTCATTTTACTATGATGTAAGTTTTGTCAGTGTTCTTAGGAAATTGTTGGCCTGTAAACACTTATGGGAACAGGCTTCCCATTGCGCATGATGCGTCAGATGGTTCAGTACTGCCTATGACGAGATTCAGCTAGGCATCTGTTAGGATGGACCCCCATCTAGTGGCCTTCTTTGGTATTACAATTGTTTATACTGCAGCGTTATTAGCCCTTAGCTGTTTACAGGCTGACTGACATTTTAGGTGAGTTTCCTTTACGGTACTGCCATAGACTTTTCTTGTGCTATTATTTTTTACGTGTGTTATAAGTGATATAAGTGAGGGAGACTTCCTCCCACACAAGTTGTGCCTCATGTAAGCAATACATGATTCAAAACAACTGACATAGTATCAGACTTACCTGTTAGAAACACCAGCATAGACCGGCATGGCTGATAACCAACAAAGCCAACATATTTTGTCTTTTGGATGCTGTACCATGCTGGGTGAGCAGCTAAACCAGCACCAGACCAACACTAGACCAGCATAAACCAGCTTAGACCAGTATGAAATGCATGCTGGGCTGTGCTGTTTTTGTTTTTTTCATTCTTTCTTCTGAGGCTTCTTCTTCAAAAGCAAATTTTGCTCTCTAGAAGCCCTAAAATTCTACTCACAAAAGGCTTTTTAAAACAAACAGCATACAACTGATTCCACAGCTTGTTCATTTCAGATAATGGCCATTACTTTTGACCTCTTTTGGGTGCAAACAGTACACGCTTGCGCTTTCAGGCCAGCAAAAGGGCAGTTTTTTGCCTTTAGGCTGTAGAATCATCTTGTTAAAGAAAACTGAGCCCGAAGTCTGAGATAAACAGACCTTTAAAGTTGAAACGACCCCATTAGTGCAACAATCCCTTCATGCTTTTACTAATGATGCCTATTATAATCAGTTCTGAATGGGGCTTATCTGTCCAGTCCAAACTAGATTCTCATTTAAGTGGCCTTCATTGTAAATGGGCCATTTCGAATGCAGAGGAATAGAAGAACATGCCACAGCATATAGAAAATGTTTCTAGCATTTTTGGACATATCCAAGCGTCATTTGAACCTCCTGCAATGACGGCCCTCTACCAGTAGGGGTCAGTAGCATCCTCTCTGCTTTCTGAAATCACACACAGGATTACAACTGCTGTACCTCTTTCCGTCAGCATCTGTACCCACTGCAGACCCCCTGATCTCACACCACTAAATCCCACCTCACGGAAAGCGTCGCTCTGGTGGAACTTTTAAACGCTCTGCTTAAGACACACCATCCCAGCCAAGCAGAGTCTACACACAAACCGCTTCCTCCAGCAGCCAGCTGGTGAAGGAGGGAAAGATCAAGGGTTTGAGCCCAGAAGAGAGAGATACAGGAGCTGAGGAGCAGAGAGAGAGAGAGAGAGAGAGAGAGAGAGAGAGAGAGAGAGAGAGACAGAGAGAGAGAGAGAGAGAGAGAGAGAGAGAGAGAGAGAGAGAGAGGGAGAGAGAGAGAGAGAGAGAGAGAGAGAGAGAGAGAGAGAGAGAGAGAGAGAATGGCTTACTCAGCATGGCTGTGAGATTCACTGTTTTTTTTTCTGTCAAAGTTTCTGTTCATGCAGATATTGTTTGAAACAGATATTATAATTATGTAAGATTATGTAAGACTGTATGGAACTAAAATGAGTATGTGTATGAGAATGTTTAGGTTCTTACAGCTTCTTTACAAAGACTAAATGAGAGAGAGAGAGAGAGATCAAATCACTTACTGCTTTAACACTGAATACACTTATTTGCCACTTTATAAGCTACACCTTAGAGGGGAATTCTACCGACTTCAACATTTCTGCATGACAAAATCATTAAGATGTCAACAAAGTCATTCAGACTGGTTTGATGTGAAATGCTCTGTTCCAGAGAAACTAATAGTCACAGTTATTGACAATGATGGGGAAAGGAACCAGACATCTGAAGAGTTCAATTCCTCTCAAAGCTTCATCATAGCAAGTTTTACATGAAATGTTTATGAGATGTCGTTTCACGATAGTTTTGTGCAGGCTTTGGCCTAAAATGTGTCTTTTGTCATGATGGAGACAAATAGGTAGGGTGTTGTAAAGCAAGATGGCCCCAAGAAACCATTAACATTATCAACAGTACATGTAAAAACTCAGAACATGTGCAAGTTCACTAGTAATGCTGGATAGCAAATAAAATGGCTATATTTGTGTTGTAGACATCACGACCCCTGGTTCCTGGCACAACCTCTGTATGGAAGTTTAGCTGAGTTGTCTGTAAGTTTCACTACAGTATTCTCTACAAAGGTCAGGACCTACACGGTACCTCCACTAAGCAGGTATTATTTGGATGGTGAATCATTCTCAGTGCTGCTCAGTGTGTACACCTACTGTTGACACTATTAGACACAATGCTAATAGATGTTGGTCCAACATGTAGAGCCAGTAGCTCATCTGTTGCTGCACAGTTAGTGTTCATCATCCTCTAGTCCTTAATCAGTGGTCACCGAATGCTGCTGGACTATTCTCAGCCCAGCAGTTTTACTGAGGTCTGAGGGTAAGTGTCACTGCAGTGCTGAGAATGATCCGTCGTCCAATAATACCTGTTATTATTGAGGTCATCTTGACCATAGATGAATGGTCAAGAAGGGCTAATCAATGATACAGATTACCACATGCACTGCTAAACAGATGTATGTGTATTTTATCATTTAAAAGACCTTTTTCTTATAATTGAAACCAAGACTATTATTTAAGCCTCTAAATGTTATAAATGTTTATTTGATTTTGTTTCAATGATGCTATATAAATATGGTCTTACTCAAGCTCACTGAACTGAAATGAACTCAGAGAGAGAGAGAGAGAGAGAGAGAGACGAGGGTAAGCAGCTCATTTACTGCTCCAGTATCCAGTGCATTAATGAACAGCAGTCATAATTCCCATCATTTCTCCATCTCCATGAGTATTCATGCACTATTCCACTCTCTTCACTTGCTGAAAGAGTTTTTCCATTTTTTCCCCAAAATGCTTCCAGTTTTCCCACTACTCTTCTGTTTGGAAACTCTCCTTTACTGTTTTATTATTTCACCTGCTACCCATAGACATACTGATTTATACTGGCGTGAGCGTAAGAAAAACTAATCTCTCTCTCTCTCTCTCTCTCTCTCTCTCTCTCTCTCTCTCTCTATACCCCTCACTCATCAGAGTGAGTAACATTCCACATGTAGCACTTTTCCCCTCTGAAAAGAGTTAGCCTTTTAACCCCAGCACAGCCTCACAGGGCCTTTCTGGTAGTTACTCCACTGGTGAAGGTTAATGGGGCTGGATGAACCACCTTAGCATTACAATAGCTGATGACCATGTGTTATGTTTTTCTTGTATGGTTCCCCCCGAAGTCAGTGCATGATGTTTCTGCAGGTTTATAAACCAAAAAAAATATAATGCGGCTTTACATGACAATTTCCAACCTCATCTCTTAAAATGAAACAGTATTTTTGTTATGGTGCCTTTAAGACTGATTGATGTAAATGACCTCTGTTCTGATCAGCTCCCCTGTATTATGCCCCATGCAAAAAGCAGTCCGGGCTGAAACACGCTTTATAGCTTCAAGGTTAAAGGGCAGAATTAAAGTGCCGTAGGCTGAATAGGTGGATATTTCTAAATGTATAGTTTACATATGTGTACTGCAGGGACCAGGGAATGAATGGTACATTAAACATAATGCATTGAATTGTTTAAGATTTTGGTATATGAATTAAATGGGCACATATCCTTGTAGGATAAATGCTATAGATTAGTTACTCCATTAACTACTATAAGTGGTATGTCCAATTACATTATTTACAACATTATTATAGTTACTATACTATAAAAAGTGCATGCTTTGTTCTAGCAAGCTATATAAAGTGGGGTACAATAACCGTTTTAGTTACAATGCCACTGAAGCTGTTCTAAGGAGAAATGGCTTTGCTTTGTGTGGTCTAAATGTCAGTCATGAGCCATATTATCCTGCTTGTTATGCTATGGCTCCACAGAGGGGAAAGGGTTATTATTTTCGTGTATATTTAATGAAATATTTTACTGAAAGATGCTAAATCATCATTTTTATTGAGGTAAAGGTGTTTCACTGGGAAAATGACATAAACAATTGAAATACCCTGAGGATGCACTAAAATCAGGGTCCACAAGTGTTGGCCATAAGTGTTGAAGCAGCATGAAGCACTGTTGATGACTTGGGAACAGCAGAGGGAGTGTGTTATCATAAATAGCATCATGTCTAGTCGACCGTAAGTGTTCTGTAATACAAAGGTTTTGCAAAGTAAAATAAATGTAAAGCAAATAAGCCAAAAACATGGTTTAAAGTATTGGTTTTTAATATTGGAAATTTCTTCTGCCAAAAAAGTGGTTCCAGCAGCTTAAAGTAAAGTGATGTTGTTACTTAGCAACTGGTGGTTAGGAGAATGATGCAAGCATGGTGAAAAAGCCATGTGGTTATCAGAAAGGAACTCAACATGAATTGAGTTGGAAATCATAACACATTTTCCTTCTGTACCGTGACGTATTCCCAAATGAGGCACGGGATTAGGGAAGGATGTTGGGTTGAATGTTTTCACTTGATGATATGTGGGGACGGTGTAGTGACAGGTTAATATATTATTGGTTAACATAATTTCCCCGGAGTATTGTAATGCAATCAAAAGTCAGAAGATGTTTTACACTCTCATAAAAAATGCATGAAACTGTTACTGGGTACCCCTCTTGTCACTGGGGTGGTACCCTCAAGGGTATATCTCAGAACTTTTAGTCAGGGTGCATAACTGTACCAATATCCATTGAAATGATATGTTTTAGGTTGTACTGACTCCACACACCCCATCTCATCTCCAGGTACACAGTTGGACATTCAAACCAAAGTTGTACCTTTGAGGGTGCATTTACCTTCTTTATACCTTAATGAACAAAAATGTACTGGCACAGTACCATTTTCCAACTTCCCTTTGTTTGTGTCTTTCAAGCTGATATATGTAGATGAGATTACTTTTTCTGTATCAGTGACCTTGATAGAAACTTTGTTAGGTAACACTTCACTTGAATCCTGCTAGATAACTATGCTATAAACATGCCATGGCACTACCGCTAATAATCATGGCATATGTTACATTTCTGAGCTAAATACGTCATAACAGAACATGACGTCTGCCATGGTGTGTTTATGGTATGGTTATGTCAATGTTACGTAGCATGGTTCAAATAGAGTGTTAACCTTTGTTACTTACAGTAGGCCTATTTAAATCTGGAGTGGTGGATATGGCTTTTGGCCCAGAGGGTCATTCATTCTTGCTCTCCCCTCGGCCTGCCTCTGAAGACCTGATGTGCTGCCAGCACAAAGGGTGATCTCATGGCCACCGCTTTCATGTGGTTTCTCCGATGTCAAAGTTGACATGGTGGAGAACAATAACTGGCTGAAGGCTTACTTCAGACGCTCTCTGGGCTTCACATTCTAAGCCCACTACCCCTGCCTCTGTTACGGCAGCCTCATGCCGAGCTTACACCGGCCTGCTTTGAGATCCAGCTACAAAGCTTTCTTTTAAGCAGCTACAGATTACAATGAAAGAGGTGGATTTCCGTTGGAATCCACCAAAACTGCAGACAGCTAACTTAGCGTCAAAACATGCGTGTATACTCAAAATCATGTGCATCTGTGCGCGTTAGTGTGTACACCGGCTCTTATTATGGACCCTTTAAGCACCAGACACCCACCTGGACCAGTGCCATTTCCAGCTTTATAATGCACTGCGATGCGGAGCTTCATAGTTTCCTGTCCTCATGAACCATCTGCATGCGCTGATCTTTAATGTGGCTGCAATGTTTAATTATGTTCTATTGAGCTGTTAATTGGATGCAGAGCTGAATAAGGCTTAATGATTGCAGCCAGCTGGCAACGTAAACACACAGACCCCAGCGACATGTGAAAAACATCAACAAATATGGGTGACCCAGAGACACAACATGAATTAAGACCAAGGAGAACTTGCAAAGGCAACTTTACAGTTTGAGTAGAGTAAAATTAAAGCTTAGAACAGAGAAAAGAACAGAACAACAGAGTTTTTAAGGCTGCACAATATGTAAGTTATAGCAAAAGAAGAAGAATTTTAATGTAACCTAAATTAACATACATTGGATATCAATAGTGTTGCACATTGCGTGAACCCTAAATGAAGAAGGATGAAACAACTGTTGAGTTCTTTAAAGATATTTCTATAATATGCACTCATTTTCGTATCCTTTCTGCTTTCACTGTGACCTTTCAGTGTTCTATCAAAGCCAGCTGTCACACTGCTGTTGGAGTCATTGTGCCATTGGGGTTAGTTTAGTCAGCAAGATATAAATAAGCAGCGGTTTGAACATGAAAACCTGTAGGCACAGATCAGAAGAGCAGCATGTGTGCACTCATTTGATGACAGAGAGCCAAAACATGCAAGACATGCAAATGTTTTTCAATCCACACATGTGAGAAACCAACCAATGTCCATTTTTACTGCAGCTTATCTCCAGGTTTATTCCCTGAGACATAATATACACCATATACAAAGATGAAGTCATGGCTGGCAGAAGAATGATTGAAGTTATGATGTTTTGACGTTCCATTGCAGCTGTTCAGTCTTAAAGGTGGTAAATTTAAGGCTTATGGTGAAATGATTCCTCTGCTCTAAAGGTAATTGTGCAAGAGGGACATTGGGTTTGTGTAGTTGATATAAATAGGTTTTAACCCTTAAAGTCATACATGCAGAAGTTTCTACTCATGATTGCTGTATAATTGTAATAACACTTGGATCTTCAAAAAGGAAGCTTTATAGTATGTACAGTATCTCACAAAAGTGAGCACGCCTCTCACATTTCTGCAAATATTTTATTATATCTTTTCATGGGACAATACTATAGAAATTATATAACTTCAAGTAGTCAGTTTACAGCTTGTATAGCAGTACAGATTTACTGTCCTCTGAAAATAACTCAACACACAGCCATTAATGTCTAAATAGCTGGCAACACAAGTGAGTCCACCTCGCAGTGAACATGTCCAAATTGTGTCCATTTGTGTCGTTGTCCCTCCCTGGTGTCATGTGACTCATTAGAGTTACAGGGTTCCCAGTGTGAATGGGGAGCAGGGCCGTTAAATTAGATGTTTTGGGTACAGTTCTCTCATACTGGCCACTGGATAGGTGGAGGAGCGTAAGGTGGAAGAGTGGAAGAGGATTCCTCTGGTGAATTCCATGTCCAAGAGGGTTCAGGCAGCGCTAGATAATAATGGTGGTCACACAAAATATTGACACTTTGAGCACAATTTGGACACGTTCACTGTGAGGTGGACTCACTTGTGTTGCCAGCTATTTAGACATTAACGGCTGTGTGTTGAGGTATTTTGTATAGTGTTGTCCCATGAAAATATATAATAAAATATTTGAGATGAATAAATGTGTGGGGTCTGCTCACTTTTTGTAAGATACATAGCTCAGATTTGACTCTAAAGAGATAAGTATTTTGTAACAGCTGCATGAGTCAACAAAATAATCAACACAGACAAAATACGCTTCATCAAAATATATTTATTACTTTCAATGATTCAATGTCATTTTTATTTCATTGTGATTTTATTGATTTTTCCTTATTTTAGCTAAACACATGGGAAATATGCACTGTTTAGATGACTGAAGTATCATTGATCTGAGTTTCCAGAACAGTATGTACAGCAAAATTTAATGATTGACATTATATGTTGACATTATACATATCTACATACATATATATATATATATTGTTCTCAGTCTGCTCAAGGCTGCTTTTTGGCAGAGGGAATTGTCAGTATTAAAGCGCAACTGATATAATATTCAGCTTTTCTTTGCTTTTAGCTTGTTTTATTGAACGACCTCATATCTCCACAAAGCTAACCTTACAGTAGAAGAAAACAACTTTCTAATGGTCCATTCATCATGAAATTGTAACACACTGTTAGGGTGTTTTCAAATGGTATAAAATGAATTATTAAAAGTGAAAAACTATTTTATTTGCATCATTTCTTCCTAAATCAAGGACATTAACGTGGAGTTTACTCCCCCTTTGTTGCAGTAACAGCCTCTACTCTAATGAAAAGACTTTACACTAGATAATTGAACATTACTGTGAGGATTTGATGAAAATATGCCACCCAGGTGCTAGTGCAATCTCTGGTCATCTCAAGACTTGACTACTGCAACTCGCTCTTGGCTGGTCTTCCCATGCAGGCCATCAAGCCTCTGCAACTCATCCAGAATGCGGCAGCACGGCTCCTCTTCAGTCTCCCCAAGTTCAGCCACGTCACCCCACTGCTGTGCTCCCTTCACTCGCTTCCTGTAGCTGCACACATCAGATTTAAAACCCTAATTCTTGCCTACAAAGCCAAAAATGGACCAGCCCCTACCTACTTGATGGCAATGGTGAAATCTTGGTACCATGAGCCCTTCGAGCTTCGAGCACAGCTCGGCTTGACCCGCCATCCTTCAAGGCACATGGAAGACAAGCATCGAGAATGTTCTCTGTACTGGCACCCAAGTGGTGGAATGAACTCCCTCTGGCTGTCCGTACAGCAGAGTCTCTTGCTGTCTTCAAACGTAGACTGAAGACTCATCTCTTTACACAGCACTTAAATGAGCACTGAATGAAGTATTGATTGTAATGTATTGTACTGCACTTATGTATTGTATTGTTTTGTATTGCACTGTTCTGTGTTCAGCTCTGTTCCTTTTCTCTTAGTAGCAACAGTGACTTTGTTTCTTAGTATTTGAGCTCAGGACTGGTTTTCTCTCTAACCTGTTGGTAACTAGCTAAGATACTTTCTCTAGACAGACACAACACTTCTTGTAGGTGGCTCTGGATAAGAGCATCTGCTAAAAGCTGTAAATGTAAATGTAAATTTTATTGTATTTACCCAAAAGAGCAATAATAAGATCAGGTACTCATGTTGGATGATTAAGTCTGGATCTCAAATACCACTCTAACTCATCCCAGTGTATTGGATGGTGCTCCATCTCTCCAGCGATCACAGCTCCTTTGCCCTATGCTAGGGGTCACTTGGCATCTCTGCTCTAGCAAGTCTCATTGTATTGAGAGTGCTTTTGGACACAGTGCATATACAGGATTGCCCAGTTTCTTGTTGGTTTTCTTGCAAAGTCTGGACCTCAAAAAGTACAAAAAAACCCACAAAGAGGTGAAATTCATTATGTAGTTAACCACAGCAGTGCTGGGGGAGTACTTAGGGACATGAGAAAATGAATCTTGAGTCACTTACTGTCTCCATCCCTCAAGGTGAGGATAATTTTTGGTGAGATTTCTTTGTTGTGTATCTTCTTCTATTTTTACCATTTGGTTCCATGACAGTCTGTTTTCCCACCTGTTTACTGTCCACATCATCTTGCCACGTGTTTATTCTTTAATGTGCATCTGTTTGTCCTGTTTACTATCCCACGACATTATGCATTTTGCTTTCTTTAGAATACAGTGTGGCCCAACCTCTGCGCCTAATGACTTGCCTCTGGAATACTTTGTCCCTCTAAATCATAGTCAGAGTAGTCAAAGTCTGTATTTCCAGCTAAATGGTCTCATTCCAGGACCCCAGCTGTTTGGCTAGACACTAACGCAGGCCAGCCAGTCTTTGTAAAGGTGCCTGCCTGCATTTTTTTTTTCCAGACTCAGGAAACGAGTCGTTCCTTTTTTCAGCTCGTGTGATCTTGATTATGTGTTTACTTTTGCTCCTGTCCCAGGCATATTTGCCATGGCTGCGGTGTCCATGTCACAAGTCCAGGAAAGTGATATCGTTGTGTGTGTGATCCCTGGTGGGAGCGCTTTGTTCGTTCCTGACAAATGACGTGTGACTCATGATTTGCTGAGTGGATTTTGGGGTGTGATTATTACGGAAGCCGAAAAGGAAATTCTATTTTAGGAGAAGAGTCATGTTAGGGAAAAATCTGACTTGCTGTGAACTAGCTGTATGCTTGAGAGTCAAAAACTTGCCATTCATCCTGTGATAAAGATCTAATTTTAAAAACATTAATGAGAGATTCTGCATTGTTGCTATAATACAAGCTAATATGAGCTATTCTTAGGTTATAAGTGTGTGTAATTAAACTTTGGGACCACCAGTGGGCCTGGCCATATATGGTTTTAAAGTTTAAATCTACTATGGTTTTTAAAGTCCTGTTCTACTAGGCTCTTTTAAAAGTCCCATACACCACCCCCCAAACATTAAACCTCCTACTGCGAGCCCCCTCTCACTCTTTACACACAAACATATTATACCATACACTAAATAATACTGAGTAATACTGAATAAATAATCTTAGGCCTGTATTATACTACAAGTATAAACTACAAGTTACTTTCTCCTGAACCCTGAACATATGGTGCATAGAATGAACCTCAGTGAAGAGCCTTCTCCAAAGCATGCCTTACAAATAATAAAAACAAAAATGCTGAACGATTCCAGCATCAATTTGTCATGTGCTGAATGACTGTCCATCGAGAGTACCAGGAGACAGTCTGGCCAGTAGTCTGACTTGTCAGTTGCACAAAAGATGAACTAGCACAGCGCAGCCACAAGCATTAATTTGTGGGAAAAAAACAAAACAAAACTACCCCTGCCCCTCTGCCCCCTGATCTCTCACACGATTGGTGTTCTTAAAGCACTTTCACAGTAGATGCACAATAAATGATATTAAATCACAGACATACAGTACGGCTAGCTGGCTAGCTAGCTTAGTTAATTAACCTGCAACTTTGCAAAATGGACAAGAGGAGGAGAGATAGATGGATTTTGGTGGAAAAGAGAACATGTCCTCAAAATACCTAATTCAGAAAGACAGCAACAGGCCAGTCTTTAGCTTTATCCTACTCTGCCCACCTGATCTCTCAAGCTAGCTGACCCCCTGTAGGCTGTATCCCTCCATCAGGAAATACCACACCACATTAATCCACCTCGGACTGAGACAACTGATTTTCAGACCAATTTCATTAACAATGGCATGTTTAAGTCAAGTCAAGTCAAGTCAAGGTTTATTTATATAGTGCTTTTTACAACAGCCATTGCCGAAAAGGAGCTTTACAGAAAAATTCAGGTCTGAGCCACCATGAGCAAGTCATTGGTGACAGTGTCAAGATAAAACTTCGTAAGAGCAAGAGAAAGAAACCTTGAGAGGAACCAAGACTCAAAAGGGGAACCCATCCTCCCCTGGTGACACCAGATAGCAAAACAATAACAAAAGAGCAAAATGAACAGAGAATAAGGTTTAACCATTAGGAGAAAATATTAAAATACTGAAAATGGGAGAAGGCTCAGCAGAATGCAGGTGAGATTTACCCAGCGTTCGACAGCTGGAAGCTCCATGGTGTTGTTTGTCTGTATTGAGGAGATACCTGTGTAAATCTATGGCCAGCTAATGCAATGAAATGAAGACATAATGAAGTGTAAACATCAAATGTTAGGTTTTTTTTTACATAAATCACAACATTTGTATACTCGTACCCAAGTTTGATTACCACTATAATATCACTTAGGGAACCCTTTGTGGAACTCTGAAAGAAAAAAAAAATTCAAAAAACTTTTTTTATGATTCTGATGATATATTTGCATGTACATACAATACTTTCTCACTAGGACAACATATCTTAATGACTTCTTAATGATTTCTTAATGACTGCAACATTTTTTTAACCTGAGTCTGTGTGAATGCTCATTAGAGGACATATCAAGATGAAAAGGTTGCCTCTTTCGTCTTAACTAAGTCCAGCTAACCTTAGACCTGGCATATGATCAGAGACACTTTATCATAAACAGGGAAATCAGCGTCATTTATACATCCGCTGAGCTCTTGCTGAAACGGCCTTTTCTTTCTCCTTTTTCTTGGGAAAATAACTACTGGGGATGACTTTATTGCCAAACTGCTGGAGTTACAGGTCCATGGGAATAAAGGGGACATGTAAGGACAGGCATAGGGTCATGAATAAAAATACGGAAAGAAAAAATGTACACAGAAAACATTTCAAGTATCATACAAAATAGCATGAAGCTCTCATGAACCAACTGTCATGAATGAACAGCTGCCTTAAGCTGTGAGTGAAGTATACAGAACAGCTTTGCATTTAGGAGCTAAAGATGTTTTCTCTAAACACAAAGCTTAAAAGCACTGGCTAGCCATAACTGTATATTCAGTTTATATGCATAAGTTACACACACGGTTATAAAATGCAGACATCCTCAGGAGTATTGCTTCACTGTTGGCAGGCTAGAATGGGTTTTTTAAGGTCAACCTGAAAAGTAACTTTCAGGCTTGTCTTTGTGTGTCAATATAAGGGAAAAGCCCTGTAAGCTTTATTAATGTACAAATAATCATATGCAAATGTTTGGAGACCCTGGTCAGGTGGTTTGAGTTGTGACTGACTCATGGCGTCTTTTAAATGTTTTTATTTCTTTTCAGTTGCTCTAATTTTAGTTTCCTCATAGTTAACATGACAATGAGTATTTTTACATGCACTCAATATTCCAATAACTGCAGAAAATCTGATTTTTTCTGTAATCCGATCAGCACCTATGCTGTTTATATGACAATTTGAATAATCAGAAATCTGCAGAAATCCTATTATGATCGGATTATGGAGTACACATAGATGCACTCAATGTTTTTCTGAGGTGGGTGAGTTGAGGTTGGCGCATGAACTGGCCAGTCACATGCTGGTTGAACTCAACTGCTCTGGTTTTAGACGACTAAGTAACAGAGTTGTAATGTAATTGTCTGAATTAGGGAAATCAAACACCCTCCCACCCACTGCAATTCATCAACAGCCACATCTCACCGAAAAATAACTAGATCAGCTGGACCTGAGTAGTACCAAAAAAGAACACCTGAAAACACTCAAGATTCCTCTTTGCAGCCACAAGAAGTGCTGCTATAGCTCCCAGATAGGCCATCATATGGAGGGCATTTACAGAGTCTGCTCGCAAAGGCTCAGCTTGGCGTTTAGGCGGTCAACCACGAAAATAAATAATTATGCACATGACTCCCTGAACCTAATAATTACATGCTGGAAATGACGGAGTACTGGCTTTTCCATGGTAGCAAGGAGCAGAAAAGACAAACTTCGCAGATCCAAAACCATTTTCCTCCCTCTTACATTTTTCCATTCCGTTCCATATGATCTGATCCGGAAGCTCTATGAAACAAGAGCGCGTTCTCCTTCAGTAGAAGGCTGAGCTGACTCTGGACCACATTATGAACTAAGAGGATGACGCGGGAGCAACTTAACTTATCCCAAAGGCTTCTGAAGGGGCTGAGCCAGGCAAGACGATCTTGCCAAGCCTGCAGTTCTGGTCCTGTTGACTTGTGCGCTCAGGTTAGGAAGAGTAGTTTCCAACCACAAACATATTGTTTTGGTGTAGACGGCATTGGGGAGTTGTGTAGTTTTACATTCTCTGGGAATTTTGTTGAGCGCACATGTGTAAATTTACATGCACAGAGAGATTACCTGTGGAAATAATCTGCAGTGTGATTTGATATCTGTGCTGTGCATCAAGAGAACCATCCAAGGCCAGATTTGTATTTGCTCAGTAGAGGTGTGTGTGTGTGTGTGTGTGTGTGTGTGTGTGTGTGTGTGTGTGTGTGTGTGTGTGTGTGTGTGTGTGCCACAGAAAAGCCTACAGTGTAAGCACCAACAAAATGTTCCTGACTTTGCAAAGTGATTTGTGCAAAGGTACACGTGTATTTTTTTAATTTGTCCAAGATCATTTCTTGTTTGTTCCTAAGGTTAATATTAATATTAACATTAGGCTTAGAACATTCTGATCACATATAGGTAGTTATATACATAGTGGTTCAATTAAAGCCACAAGAGACATGCATGATTGTATCATGATGCAGTCATGGAGGACCTAAACCCCTAAATCACTGTAATGTATGGCCTCAAGTGGCTTGCTTTTATACAACATAACATATAAGATACATAAACTAAGTTATAATTAATAAATATAATTGCAATAAACATTCTTTCCACCAAGAAATGCAGTTTGTTTAGAAAATGCTTTTGTGCCAAGCAACTATGGATCATTGAACAAGCACAAGAACTTCTCCCATCACCATATACTTCAGTCATTTCATTAACTTTTTCATTTTTTTATTACACTAATGAAAATATCACAATAACTTAGTGTTTAACAAAATATGAATATTTGACTAATGTAAGCCATTCAAGAATGTTTTTATTGCATTTGGCCATGAATCACTCAGTGATACTTTAGGTAAGCCATTCAGTGTTAATGGAGGACTTACTTAGCCGGTTGGACATATTTTAGCCTATTTAGCCTGCTATATTTTAGCCGAGTTGTTAAGAAAACAGTTTCTGTCCTTCAGTTTAAGCAAAACCATGTTCTTACTTCATCTGTCAATATGAGCAGAAGTCCATTCACAGTTCAGTATTTTGGCCCATTAATACATAATTCAGTTGTTGTGACATGGTCAAAGGTGTGTTAATGAATGAAAAGAAAAAGTTTGTAAGCACCTCGATTTTAGGACCAGAGCTATCAATTTAATACATCTATCAAGCTAAAGCTGCCGTTCTTTGGAGTGATGCCATAGAAGAGTAGGTTTCAAAGAATCTGAAGAACATTTCAGTGGATGGTTCTCTTTAAAGTTCTTAAAGGTTCTATACATTTGTGCGTGCACTGTGTTTGTGTGTATGTGTTGGTGTGAACTCTGTGGTGCAGTCTCTCTGTGGTGTGTGGTTTCAGTTTCCACATTACTCCATCTCCCAGTGTTGCTACTGGCTCTCTCTGCCAGCGGCCTCCACTGCCAGATATCTGGAAAAGTAAGAATGACTCACTTCACAGGCTAGACCTTTTCTTTCTTTCTTTCTTTCTTTCTTTCTTTTTTTTTTTTTTTTGGAGGGGGCGTTATATTTATATTAGGCAGCTCTGCCATTTTTCTCATTATAATGAGCTTTTCCACTGGCACACTGCTGCCCTGCCAACAATTAAAATCTACTCTATTGTCTCTCCAGCTAAAGCAAATGACCACATGAAACTAAGACATGAGTTAAAAATGTTTCAACCAATAAGCAAAAACAATCTATGGACACTTCCCACCAGAACCATTAATGTGTGCAGGCTATGGTCTGATTTTATTGCTCTTCAGACAATTGGGCTCACTGCAGACTCTGAGGGTAGAACAGACCTCCAAGGAGGATGAATCTACATTCAAATTAGCGGTGTTTCCATGTAGATCTGATGCTGAAATGTTGTAATTGTAGTCTACAGGGATTATGGGGGAGTCAAGTGCATTTGTGTCAAAACTTATGACACTAAAACTGTGTGAAAGGTTCAGTGTGGCTCTCAAAGGCAGCTGTTGAAAAGACGGGGGAATTTTGGATCAAGGAATTTCAGATTTTATTATGGTTTACATACAGTAGGCGAACTATAATACAGTTCCTACAAATTCTTAAATGAGTACTTGTGTAATCCAAAATGTATGCAAGTCTTCTATGTTATTTTGCTATGAGCCAACAAATCAAGCATCCACATGGTGGTTTACCCTTAGAAATACATTTGCCAAAAAGTGTTCTTTGGAATAATACAACTGAAGAACATCTTTTGGCTTCTTAAAGAACCTATCAGTGGATGGGTCTTTAAAAAATCTCACAATTTGTTAACAAATTATGTGTCAGTATGATATTGAAATAAATATATAATATATATAATAATACATATATTTAATCTACTACAGAGCCCTGCTTGTGACATCCTGTATAAATAAAAATAATGCATGGCCACAATGCATGGAAACAAGGTAATTAAGTCATTGCCTGTTCACCATTTCATAGCATACGAGCTAGAACAACCCGGTTAATGAACAGTTGCTACCCACAGGCTTTCAAGCTTCTAAAGAAGCTATAAGGCTGCAGGTCCTTCCCCAACTACCATTTCACTCAGTCACTTTGTCAGCATTATTATTATATCATATCATCTCTGTTAGCCTTCCGCCTGAAGACTGCTGGGATAGGCTCCAGCATCCCCCCGCGACCCTGACGGAGAAGCGGCTTAGAAAATGGATGGATGGATGGATGGATCATCTCTGTTATGGATAATACAACTTTAACACTAAGTCACTTTATAGAACAATAAATCTGAGTCACTTAAGTCACTGTATATTGTCTCTATATTTCCGAAAGTATTCACTCACCTAAATAATTGAATTCAGGTGTTCTAATCTCTTCCATGGCCATAAGTATATAAACAATATAAAACCAAGCACATCCAAGGCATCCAGACTGCTTCTACAAACATTTGTGAAAGAATGGGTCGCTCTCAGGAGCTCAGTGAATTCTAGCATGGTACCATGATAGGATGCCACGTGTGCAACAAGTCTAGTCGTGAAATTTGCTTGCTACTAAATATTCCACAGTCAACTGTCAGTGGTATTATAACAAAGTGGAAGCAATTGGAAACGACAGCAACTCAGCCACGAAGTGGTAGGCCACGTAAAATGACAGAACGGGGTCAGCAGATGCTGAGGTGCATAGTGCGCAGAGGTCGCCAACTTTCTGCAGACCTCCAAACTTCATGTGGCCATCTGATAAATTTTGGTAGAGGAGGGATTATGGCTCTAGGGTGGTCAGTCCATTGTTCTGAGAACACCAGCAGTTTCTTATTTTGATTAGCAAATGTTTTACTTTTTTTCTTTCTTGTTTGTTACACATTACTGCCTTAGTTTACCCTATTACTCTATTAGCTTAAGTCTCAAAAAGAACTGAAAATTTAATAATTAGTACTTAAACACCATTTTCAATGCAAATTAAGGAAATAAAGGGGTGATGGGTGGACTATGAGTTTTGTACAGTACTGTATATTAATATATTGCCTTATGTTCAAATAATAAAAAATGATTCATGTTTCACAAGTGATACAAGTGACAAAAACATGTTTATATTTTGTGTATATATTATATTTATACTTCAATAATGGTCTGATTAACCTGGAAAAAAAACGAAATATAAAAACTGTCTTCATGCCTCTGATATTTTGCCATTTAGGTAGACTTGACCAAACACAGTGGTTGTAAGCCATCACCTATATTGACATTCATTGCATATATGTATACCTGTGAAATGCAAATGTACATACGTTATTGTTTGCTTTCTGTTTTTATTAACATGCCACATACTATCCCAGCTATTCCAAGCCCAAGCCAAGAGTTATTTGGGACCCTATTTTTAAGTATAGAACAGATTGTAGGACCCATCTGCTGAATAATTCTGGGATTCTTTTACCATCTGTGACATATATGTCTTTCTCTTAGCCAACACTCTATACCTCATCCAAGTATGTAAATAACAATTCCTTTAATGCTCCAACCAAAAACACCTGGAAAACCCAATATAGTAAATGAATTGGTGTAGCAGTTTTTAATGGTTTATAAATTTGGATTTTGACTGTTGAACAGGTGCCCTGGACCCAAAGTAACAGAAAAACAATGTGTCTGAGCAGCTATGGCTACTTGTTTGAATGTTAGAAGGTATGTCTCAGATTTAAGTAAACTTCCTACATGGAAGAATTCCTTCAGTGGTAGGCAAGGAAAAGGCAAGAAAGATACATTTCAAAGAGCCATTCTGTATGCACTGCTGAACTTTTGAACTGACCAATGAACCAGGAGGTTGAAAGTTTTGCGAAAGCCAAGACTGAATTTCAGGAGCAAGGCATGAAATTATCTGCCTCTGATCTCTAAGGGACAGTAGAAAATCTCACACATCATAAAACAAACCTCCACTTTTATTTCACTGTACAACCAGTTCTGAACTTTAACTGGTCAGTAAGGCTCAGTAGGCTTCTAGACAAACAAGTAAAGACAGAATACTGTGTCTCTGATTAGTATAAACTCAAAGCACTTAGACACACAAAAATAACTCAACCAACCCCAACAGAACTGGGACATGTGTCCTAAAAGGAACTCTACCCCAGGCAGACTGTGTGTTTGTGTGTGTGAATGGGAATCTGTCCATCTATCTGTCTGGGTCTGAGTATGTGTATACACATGCAGTTTTAACCATGTCGTTGCTTCTTTCAAAGTAGAAAAAGACAAAATATATAGCAAAGTTTTTGCATCAAAACATCTTCTTAGGAAACATTTCTACTGCATACTGTTTTATCACACAGTGTGGGTTACTAATCTGAATCCAGAACTGTTACTAACTGCATAATGATATCTTAATGGTTCTGTGATGATTGCATTTGACCAACCAGGGATCTCATCACATCCAGCTCCACCTCCTCCCTGTATAGTGCTTATGGTACCTTATGGTGGTGACAACTGATTATTGCTATCATTCCTTTCTGGAGACTTTTAGTTTTCCAAAGAAACTTGCAGGGATGATTTTCCACATCTTTAAAGTTTTGTCTTAGAAAT
The DNA here is from genome assembly GCF_015220715.1 of Pygocentrus nattereri. Taxonomy (NCBI): domain Eukaryota; kingdom Metazoa; phylum Chordata; class Actinopteri; order Characiformes; family Serrasalmidae; genus Pygocentrus; species Pygocentrus nattereri. The sequence continues at coordinate 20,677,718 of NC_051235.1, read as the reverse complement.
TGGCTTCTCAATAATCCCAAACATATTCAATGATGTTGAGGTCTGGGCTCATGGTTCTGAGAACACCAGCATTATCAAATGTTCTTTTTGTCAATTTACTTTTCTTGATAACATGTTCTTGACGGAACACATCCACACCTATAGACAGAAACACCTGCTGACTTTCAAAACTCTGTTTTTGGTAAGATTTTTGCTTATTTTCCTTTGACTTTCCCCTTGACTATGCAAGTGGATAATCTCATAGACAATCTACTCAGAAAAATCTCAAGCAAAAATGAATAACTTGCATTTAAGGGCTATTTTGACTAGAAGTGAAATATATTTTTATTATGAATATAATAGACAAGATCACATAATTCGCTCATTGTCTTGGCAGAACACAGTGTGAAAGTAACCACTAATTCCTTAAATGTTAACATTTCTGAGATCACCATTTATAGCCCATAACCACCAGATTTCAGCTCAGTGAGGGTGCTGATTCCATTGAGCGTTCCCAGACTACAGGAGTTGAGCTTTGAGTAAAATATGGCAGAACTGGAGAAGTACAGCCTTCATCTCAGCTTGCGAGTTTGTGAAGAAGCCAGCACTGCAAGCCAAAACCACAGAATTCCTCCACTCCAAAATGGTATGTCAAGTCTAAATTCAGTGCCATCCAAGTGCATCTACCTTGGCTTCACTGGTTGGTTGCCTCAAGATTCTATGGCCTAAGCATAGATTCTGACGCCCGTAAGATGACTTCTTCTAACTTATAAACACATTTATGTGCTGCAGTCAGCGCCTCAGTGGATCTGTCAACCAAACATGGGAACCTGAAGATAGACTCATGAGGAGCAGTGTAGAGTCATATATGGAAGAAAGTACTTCATGAAAAATGTAGTAAGTTTTTGAAAATTCTTTATGCATTTTTTAGGGATTGTATGTTTTTCTTCATGCGGTTTTTCAACTGATGTCTGAAGCAGTTTGAATTGAAGCGAATTCATGAGTGAATAACACTTTAAACAGCTTCCATAGTTTTCATTCTGCTGTGGTTTTCTGGTGTCTCTTCTCACAGCGTGAAGATGAAGCATGCTGTTCTGAAGCCGAAAATTCTGTGCATGTTTATTCAGCCACAAAGCATCCCATAAACTGATCTTCATGCAGAGTTTCATCATGACACTTTTTCACATTTGATGAGAAGCAACTCAAGAGAGTAATATCACTGATGAACTTTCAGGAGGTAGCTGACCTCATAACAGTAGTGGAGAGCAGGGCCCAACCTAAAATGTATTGTTTTTTGCTTAAACATTTAAAAATTGAAAGCAGATTAAATGAAAACCTAACTTTTGTTTCCAGCACCTACCATCTGTGAACAATTCAGCCAAAGCAAAGTGAGTGCAAATGTCACAGCTAACCCCATAGGTGGGGTTAATTGTAACAGATTGAGGAACTACTTTTAATAGTCACCAAAAAACTCTGGTCAAGTAGTGAAAAAAACAAATTGATTCAGTATAATTCATTGCTGTTTGATCCAGACGATCTTTCCAACATAAATGCATAAAAATATATTTGTCAAAATAAATATGATCAGCGAAAAGAAACTGGGTCAAACATGGCAAATTTATTTTGGACCCCAGATTAAAAGAGCATGATAAAACATTAAGTATATCTAAGCATATTTTATTCACAACATGACATTATTGTATCTGTGCATAAAATTCAAAACCAATTGACTTTTTTTTAAAAAACTTTTTAAAAGTCCCTTTATTTACGTTCCATTACAACTAACCCGGGTGGCATGGTGTCGTGGTGGGTAGCATGTCGCCTCACAGTGAGGAGGTCCTGGGTTCGATTTCCCGGCTGGGTGACCGGGGAGTTTGCATGTTCTCCCCGTGTCTGCTTCGGCTTCCTCCGGGTTCTCCGGTTTCCTCCCACAGTCCAAAGACATGCAGTCAGGCCAACTGGACATGGTACATTGCCCCTATGTGTGAGTGTGTGTGTGATTGTATCTGTCTGTCTGCCCTGTGATGGACTGGCGACCTGTCCAGGGTGTATCCTGCCTTCCGCCCGATGACCGCTGGGATAGGCTTCAGCACCCCCTCGCCACCCTGAGGAAGAAGCGGCTTAGAAAATGTGTGTGTGTGTGTGTGTACAACTAACCCCACCATAGAAAGGCCAGTGGGGTCTGTATAAATGGGGTGGTCATTGGGTGGCCATAGCAGGTGTCCATAAACCCCAAAATAATTGTAATTACCAAAAATGACCCAGAAAACAAGAATGCATATTACTTTTTCTTTATTTTATATGAATTCAAAATGACGACATTGAATGAATGGTAACTCAGCAGAAACACATTATATCAAGTCCTTTTTCATTTCTTTTCATTTTCCAAACTGACCCCACTAAAAAAAAAAAAAAACAATGTATATGTTTACCTGAATTCAAAGTTCAGTATAAATATGTAACTCTTTAAAATCCCACCTGTTTTAAATTGATCCACATGTCATAATTGCTGTACCTCAAATGATGCAGACTTACTGATAAAACTAGTGGCTAAACTTAGCCAGACAGCACAGAGTTAGTTATGTCTTTAGCAGTGGTGGACCAAGTACACAAACCATCCATCCATCCATCCATTTTCAAAGCCGCTTCACCGTCAGGGTCGCGGGCACACAAACCAGGTGCTTGAATTAAAGTACAGATACCCAAGGTAAAATATTACTCCAGTAAAAGTAGAAATCCTCCATTTAGACCTCCACTTGAATAAAAGTGCAAAAGTATTCAAAGCCTTCAAATGTACTTAAGTATCAAAAGTAAAAGTAAAAAGTTTTTAAACTCACAAGGACTGAACCTGAGCGTTTCTTCCGTTTTGACATGTTATGTTTTTATGCACACATAAACCAAAATAAACAACAGATTTTGCTTAATGTAGAGGAGTAAAAACTAAGATAATTGACTTTGAAATGTAGTGGAGTGAAAGTAAAAAGTCGATAAAAATGGAAATACTTCAGTAAAGTACAGATACAGTACAGTACAGTACAGATAAAGTACAGTAACAAATTACAATTACTTTGTTACTGTCCACCACTGGTCTTTAGTTTGCTCACATTTATCAGCTAAGATTTTAATTTAAACATTTTTTTATTGGGGTAAAATTGGCAAAGATTATGGTGGCTGATAATACTGAGAGAAATCACTGGATGTGTTGATGATTGAGTAAGTGAGTTTATTAAGTCCAGCAATAGCAGTGATGTTGTCAGTTTGTTGAAGATAGACATGGTGAGGACTGCTACATAGGCTAAGGATAAGAAGCATACAAACACGGTTTGCTTTAAGCAGAAAGTAGCTGAGCACACCATAGCATTAGAAAAATATGGCAACTATTGTTTTCCAAATCTGGATGCTACAGCATTTAAGGTGGAAAGGAACATTACAAATTGGAAGCCAACAAATAAGAAGATAAATGAAGCCATTGTGCAAAGCCAGAGATAGGAGAAGGAATATTTTCTTTCTATTGTGAGCCCTGAGTTTATTGTGTTCTGTGCCATTAGCAAGCCAGTGTCTCATCTAGCAGTTTTCTCCCACTGATGCGTTTGAAACAGATTCACTTTTGTGGCCAGATCCCTTATCCACAGAAGTGAAATTCAAGATATGGTCCACCTACTAACTTGTGAGGCATTCGAAAGCCCTATTGCCGGAGGATATTGAGAATACAACCAAGCTGCAGTTTTGCCAAACATACTCTTGCTTCACTCTGCTGGTCATAAACTGAAAAGCTTTCTGCTTACTGAGTTGGTGGAAGCATTCTAATCTGCCAGCTAGAATGTTTTAAGGTGGTACCTCTCTGGTTTCACCCCAGTGGAGGCTGTATTTTAGCCTGGCTTTTACATGCACCCTGATCATCTGTTAATAATCTGAGTAACAGTTTGTAAAACAAATGGCTCATAAAAAAATCCATGTAAACACCTCAGTTGAGCAAGACTAGAAGCCATTAGAATACAATTTCTATCTGATTGAAGGAGATGGGTAATCCTGTAAATAATAAATTAAAGAATAATAACCATGCAAACTTTATCTGATTACATTCCCAATCGAAAAGTTTATGCATGTTCCACGCTTGTGCGTTCGCATCATAGCTAAAGTTTATAATGCTCAACATGGCTGGAGCAGAAACTGGTCTGCAGAGGAGATGAAGTTTAGAAGGTGGTGGTGGTGGGACTGGCTAGCAGCTTATATGTCTCAGAACATGATGTCTTATTCTTTACAGTGCCAAAGTACATGTGAAGTATGTTTTCCTGAGTCTTACATCATTTTAAAATAACTAAAACACAAGCGCACCAGCTGAAAACTCAAGCAAACACACAGCTCATCTCACTTTGACTGTGATACTTGTTGACTAAGTGGTGCTCTAGCTATGTGTGTATTTTTGAATCTGATTACTTGTAGTGTGCATGTAAATGGAGATTTTCCATCAGAATCTTACACCTCAGTCTTAATCTATAGTCGGAATGTATTTAATCGGATAGGCACAATTCTTTGCATGCAAACATGGCCACTGTGAGATATTTACATTCTTAAAAATGTGCCATATTACAGGCACCAAGAGGGTGATAAATCATATAGGAGTGAATGAATAAAATAGGAATAATAATAGGAGTGAATGAAATTGCAGATGAAGCTGGGGATCTAAGAACACGACTAAAAGCATGTTTTATTTAAACTTGATTAATTATATAGAATAACATTCAAATAACTCCCCTAGACTCTCCCCTTTGCTGGGTCAAAAGATTAAAATGTAAGCTTACAGCGTATTATCAAAAAAGACAACACTGTGTAATTTGCCTAAACATAGAAGGTTTATCGCACCCATACACATTTATAGGTCAAATGTGTGTGGGTAATGCTATCCTTTAGAAACGTCTGCATTTATTTTTCACAACATCAATCACTGCCTGTATTACAATCTGGCAACTTGTGAGGAAAATACAGAAAGAAACTCCCCAGCCTGGCATGTATATGTCACTATAAAAACGCCATTGAAATTGGTTCAAATTATCAGCTGTGGTTGCCATGTTTTGAGCTATAAAATCTGGAAATGGCCAGTAGGAAAGAAACCCTGAGGCATAGATCTGGGTTACCACTCAGTGGGACATTGGGTTAGCATGACTCTGAATGGGAGGCTGAGGGCACTTTACTGCAGTTTCCAATCAGCACAATGCATTGATGATTTCCATGCTGTAACTGTGGGGAGATGCAGAGGGGAGCTGATACTGAGAATGTTCTGTCTATCTACTGCCAACGACCTGTGCTATTCCAAATTCACTATAGTTCGGAAAAGGCCTGTCTGCAGCTAGCAGCCATGCCAAAGTGAGAGACGGCAAAACAGATTTCAGAGTATGTTACTTGACCGCTTTTCAGAAGCACCATTGAACTACAGGTTTCTCTTTCAATGCAAGTGTATATGAGTCAGTTCTCCAGCTTTGGCAGATCATCTGGTTATACTGAAAGATGAGACTTTATAGGAGTCCTTATTACTGGTGCTCTTCCAAAATGCGCAGTCAACAGATGCATCAAAATAAAAGATGCAATATATTATCAGATGCGATTCTTGTTTATTCTCAGGACTGTACAATGTGAGAATATTGTTGCACATAATGGAAGAATCATGTGTGAATGCAAAAAAAGATCATAGTCGCACATGTGTGAAATAACTTAATGTGTAGTTTCTGTTCAAATAGTTTGTCAAGTCTTTGTGCTCATGGTCACTGTAGTCAATTATGTGATTCATAAGCTATTCTCAACACATGGTGTGTGCAGTATCAAACATTTTCCTACTGTCCAAGCCATCTCCTCAGCACAGTCCTGCAAACAGCCACACAGGATAAGTTCTGGTGTTTATGGTGTTGTAGTCTGTCAGGTCATGAACTATAAAATGGTTTGGGGCTGTAATGCCATATGTAAAGCTAACTACTGTGTGTCCTTGTGACACTGTAGGTGCATTCACATTTCTGTTAATCATATATATATATATATATATATATATATATATATATATATATATATATACAGGGCTTGGACACTGAAACTGAAACACCTGGTTTTAGACCACAATAATTTATTAGTATGGTGTAGGGCCTCCTTTTGCTGGCAATACAGCGTCAATTCGTCTTGGGAATGACATATACAAGTCCTGCACAGTGGTCAGAGGGATTTTAAGCCATTCTTCTTGCAGGATAGTGGCCAGGTCACTAGGTGATGCTGGTGGAGGAAAACGTTTCCTGACCCGCTCCTCCAAAACACCCCAAAGTGGCTCAATAATATTTAGATCTGGTGACTGTGCAGACCATGGGAGATGTTCAACTTCACTTTCATGTTCATCAAACTAATCTTTCACCAGTCTTGCTGTGTGTATTGGTGCATTATCATCCTGAAACATGGCACCACCTTCAGGATACAATGTTTGAACCATTGGATGCACATGGTTCTCCAGAATGGTTCGGTCGTCCTTGGCAGTGACGCGCCCATCTAGCACAAGTATTGGGCCAAGGGAATGCCATGATATGGCAGCCCAAACCATCACTGATCGACCCCCATGCTTCACTCTGAGCATGCAACAGTCTGGGTGGTACGCGTCTTTGGGGCTTCTCCACACCATAACTTTCCCAGATATGGGGAAGACAGTAAAGATGGACTCATCAGAGAATAATACATGTTTCACATTGTCCACAGCCCAAGATTTGTGCTCCTTACACCCATGAAACCGACATTTGACATTGGCACGAGTGACCAAAGTTTTGGCTATAGCAGCCTGGCCATGTATATTGACCCTATGGAGCAGACAGTTTTGGTGGAAACAGGAGAGTTGATTTGGGCAGCCGTGGTTTTATGTTTTTTGGATACAATCCCGGTTAGCACCCGAACATGCCTTTCAGACAGCTTCCTCTTGCGTCCACAGTTAATCCTGTTGGATTCTCCTTCTTGGTGGTATGCTGACATTACCCTGGATACCGTGGCTCTTGATACATCACAAAGACTTGCTGTCTTGGTCACAGATGCGCCAGCAAGACGTGCACCAACAATTTGTCCTCTTTTGAACTCGGGTATGTCACCCATAATGTTGTGTGCATTGCAATATTTTGAGCAAAACTGTGCTCTTACCCTGCTAATTGAACCTTCACACTCTGCTCTTACTGGTGCAATGTGCAATTAATGAAGATTGGCCACCAGTTCCATTGTCCAACCCCTGAGTGTGTATATATATACACATACACACACACACACACACACACACACACACACACACACACATATGTGTGTGTATATATATATATATATATATATATATATATAAATATATATATATATATATATATATATGTATGATCAAATGCAACTCAAATGCAATTGGGAGCGTGAACGCAAGCCACTGTCTCACAGTCTCCATTTATATATCCTGTCACACAGGTAGGGTAATGAAATAAGTTCACATAAGTGCTATATTTTGAGTTAAAAGGGACCTATGATAGGAAGAGTTTGTTTGATGGTGAGAAACACTGAATATGTGTAAATAATAGTATGATTTTGTGAAGTATGTGCCATCTAAAAACTGTGAAATGGCAGACGCTCATTGCCTGTTTTTTTTTTTTTTTACCAGGTTTTAAAAACTGTTCAGCTTATAATAGTTTATGGTGGTTCCATGTGCTTGTGGAGAGAGTAAGTGGATAAATTGGTAACTAATGCTTGAGGGACTGTAAAGTTCATATCGCTAACGCTAAAAGGAGTAAGAGCTAGAAGCTCTAAGTTTGCTAGCTTTAGTCTGTCGGCTCTTATAAATAAGCTATAGGCTCCGCTCGTTTTAATATCCGCTAGCTTGGCCTGTTTGCCATTATAAATAAACTAGGCTTCACTAGCTTTAACCACCGCTAGCTTTAGCATTCCTAGTCCTTATAAACAAGCTGCAGACTAGCGTTAGCCTGTTAGTTTGTATGAATAACCTATAACCTCCGCTAGCTTTAGCCTGTCGGCCATTAGAAGCAAGCTGTAGTTCCACTACCTTTAATCCCTGCTGGCTTTAGCCAGTTGGCTGTTATAAGTAAGCTGTAGCCTCTGCTGCCATCAGCCTGTTGGCTCCTGTACACAAGCTTTGAGCCTCTGCTAGCGTTTAGCCATTTACCTTGCTCAGTGAGCCTCAGTAAATTAGCATTTACTGACGGACCTGCAGCTGTAAACTAGTTTACTCTGGCACTTTGCCTTCATTGAAGTAATGCTCACCTGTTTATGAAAAAAAAGTTATTTTAGTGAATTTGATGGTGTTTACTTCTGGGTTTTACATTGAAATCTGTTTGGGCTCAGTATTTTGGTCAAGTCCAATAGTGCAGTCACAGCAGAAAACTATTGCATTGGGCATAGTATTGTAAACAGAATGCTGAACAGAGCTTAAGGATCCATAATGAACTGAGAGTGTTTATGTGAAGCATCGAGAAAGCTTTATTTTATACACACATAAATATATATATATATATATATATATATATATATATATATATATATATATATAATGTATACACACACGTGAATGTATGTATATATATAAGTATATGCTGATTATAATGATTTGTCATATATTTGTGACTGTTTACACAGACATTAGACATGTGAAAAATGCATTTCTGTGTAAAGAACTAGAATGCGCTTCTGTTCAGTATTCATACATGAAGATTCCTCTGTATACTTTTATATGATGAGCTAAGCTATGAAATTGTACAAAGAACAAATGAAAGACCAACGCCTTAGCTAAAGACTGTAATCAGTAAAAAGAAAAATATTCCATTGGAAGCTTGAACAGAAGCCACTGTCTCACTGTCTCCTTCTTTACATATCTTGTCACACAGGATCATAACTGGTGCCCCGCCTTACACACCCTGGGCCGTGTAACATCTTTTGAATCTTTTAGTGGTCCAAAAATCGTCTTTGCATTTAAAGGCTGAGACACCCTTGCTGTGCTTACTGCCTTTACAGTCTTTTACAAATTAAGTTAAATCCACATATTAAATAAAACTGAGTTTTACCTTCAGGTAATGAAATATTTTGCTTCTGCTTTTGAAATCTTTCAGCAATTCACAAATCCCACTGGTGTGGGTTCTTGCACGAGCTTATTGTCTTAATGATGCACAAGAGCTAACATAGCTCGACTGTGGTTAATCCAAATTATTGTGGAGAAAATAAATTCTGTAGATTTTTTTAAAATGTTAATATTCTTTTACATGCTGGCACTGTTTTTTGTTGTTGGTGTTTTTTTTGTTTGTTTAAAAAATGTGAAATTGTTCCATTTATACTTAAATGATTTTTATGTAGTTTTTCTTTTAGTGCTTCGGTATTTTAATTTGTGCAATAACACTAACTTTCCAAACACCAGTACTACCTGCTCAAAAGGTTTAAATACAGCATAAAGTTTAAATACAAATTAAGTCCTAAATTTGTCCTTTCCTGACTTATTTTATAAGGTTATGTAGGGCTAGCAGGGCATGAGTTAGCCAGCAGGATATATTTGGAACAGTATTTTAGAGCACTGAATGTAAGGTTATGTAAGTGGTCTTTTATGTATGTTTATGTAAGGTTAGGTTTTTTAGTTCTTCTCCTTATGTTAGCATCATCAAATTTGAAAATGTACTGAACTTTTGAGCATGTATGAAGAGTGGCAAGATCAAATAATGTTTCAGTCTTAAAAACTAGCAGGCTGAAGATAATTATGTGGTATCCAATATTTATTTTCAAATTGTCCCAATATGCCAAAAAAAATGTTGTCTTATTTGGCTAATCACCTGCCATGGAACTGGAGGCTATAGAATCAACCAGCGTACAATGAAGCATTTATCATTTACAATGTAATAATTAGTTTAACTGAAATATGTCGAGAAACAGAAATTGTCAGTTGTTCTTTCTTCTTCCTTCTTTCTTCTTCTTCCTTTTATAAACTATTAACAATAGTTTATGAAACCTCACTTTAAAATTTTTATTAAGCCAACACAACCAAGTTTCAGTCAGAATATATATATATATATATATATTGGCTAATTACCTATGAACCAAGCTATTGCCATTAATGCAATAGCTAGTGCAGTATGCAGTTTAATAACTGTGAACTTTTTTTGCAATAAGTAATTCAGAATCCAGTTATTGTTACTTATGTGTTTTCTTTACATGTAAGTTTATGTAGTTTAATCTTCAGTACAAAGTTATTAAAGAACTACTTTATGAGAAAAAACAGCACAGACCTGCATAATTGGTGCCCAGCAAAACCAGCATATATTGTGTTTTGGATGCTGGTATGCTGCTCATCCAGCACAACCATGATGGGTGACCAGCTAAACCAGTACCAGAATAGCATTAGCCAGCTTAGTTTCTGAATCTGACAAACGTTATGACTTCCCTTCTTGAAGGAACTGTTTAGAGGTTAATAAAAAGCTGTCTAAGGTGAGCCACTACAAAGCACCTTTTTGGAAAGATTGCATGAACAAAAATTAATAGTTATTCTAAGAATATTTTAAGAATCTGACAGTAAACCAATTATTACAGAGTCAGCTGAAAGTATAGGCACCCAGACACAAAGTAGCATAAGCTTCTAAGCCTTTCTCTGCTGATCCAGTGAGTGGAATATCAGAGATTTTTTGCATTAAAGACCCAGTGTACCAAACCTAAAGAGGGAGAAATGGATTTTTCTCCACACAATCTACTCATATTCTTCACTCTTTGTGCACTCTCTGAGGGCCTGCTCTTTTAGAGCACTCCAGCTCCTGTCCTTCTCATCAGCCATGCATCATGTTGGAGGTAATGCTGAATTGATCAGGATAATTGTTTGCAGTTGCTGGTCAGCGTTTGGAGCCTCTGCGGACATGAGGTAAGTGTTGCTTCTGCAATGGATAGGGATTGATTTTTAGCTACTCTATATTTCAGGACCTCCACATTAAAAAAGACAAGAAAGAGGGTCATATTTCTAAAAGTTAGCTTCACATTCTGGAGGTCTCTTTTTCTGCCCTGAAATATCTGCAGTCCAGCATCATTGAGTGGGGTTTATATCCACCATTCTGTGGAAACACTGACAGAGGCAACCCAACTCCATCTTGACCCTGGCCCTTTTCCTTCATTCACTGGGAGAAAAAAGGGGGATAATTTTAATTGCAGGTTCTGCTCCAATTTATCATTTGTTTCTGACTGTTGACATCTCGCAAGCGGAGAGCGGGAGATTCTTGAACCATGAACTACCTCCCCACAATTTTGCTGTGTTACTGCCTCATATTGTGTTGTGATAGTTACCAGACTACCCCCACCACATTCTCATTCTCTTCCACCCCATCCAAAACAACCCAACCGTCCTTTCTCTCCATCTCTGTCTTTACTGGAGGAGAATGCGATCCTTTTGTTTCCGAGAGGCCAACTATTTAGGACACATTGTTTTTATTATGCCTGTCTAAGGTTGGTTAGCTTGGTTCAGGTTGCACAAGGTGGAAATTTGTGAGCAGCAGCGCACTGATTTGTTCACCTGGTATATTCATTAATGTGACCTTCAGATGCACAGGCAATTTTCTGTCAGTAAATATGATTGCCTTTTACTGTTCATTTGCTTACTCAGGGAAATAGGTCACATTTCAATATTATGAGGAATATATGTAATAATAAACACCTCTGATATTCCCATATATTTACATCAGACATTTATAGCTGATTTATAGGTCATAATGAGAGCATTCCCATGACTATTTCCCAGTACAACGCACTGGAGTCAGTTTAACTGCTGACATAAAATTAATAGGATCACTCAGTTCTTGGAAAGAGCTCTCTTGATATTTTTAGAGTTTCCACAGTTCTGTTTGTCTGTGTGAGGGAAGTATCTGTCTGTTGATTCTGGATGACTATTCAAATTAAGACAAATGTTTATTGTTTGCAAAATTGTCACAATAAACTATAATATCATGATACAAGTTCAGTTTCAAAGTGTCACTAGTGAACACTATGGAGCCTTCAGCTGGTAGGATACTTCAAACAGTGAAAGAAATTAAGGACAAATCAAACACCCACAAAACACGCTGTAGTAAATATGCTCGATATACATTTCAACTTACAAGCAGTGACACAGACAACCATGTGACGCCATGTGGCCCAGTCATAGAAGCTGTGATTTGATTTGTGTTTTTCCTCTTTGTATTGTCTGCTTTCAGCTCACTCAGCAGATTTAGAACCGAGTTTTTACAGGGCTGGGATAGCAGCTGCAAACGCTTGATTCTGTAACTGAACAAAGCCAGCCAGGCGCTTGCAGTAAAACAAAATAAGAAATGAGGCGTTACTTTACAACGCCTGACAATAATCTCAGTGGAGAGAAAGGTGGTGGTCAAATCCAAAAAGGCCAAAATACATCATACAAATATAACAAACAATAACAAAACCAGATCCGAAAGTGCAAAGATGAAAAGACAATGTCAAGAAGTCCAAAAAACATGGTCAGAAAACGCAGAAGGCAGAATGCAAACAAATGCTCAGCAGCTCTATGGAGAGAAGCAATACCTCTCAAATATTCTGTGCTAAAGCCTAGGCTTATTTACTAAACTAAAGCTAGTCACATGACATACAGCACAGGTGATGCAGATTAGTATTCAGGCAAACTGGAGTGTTGACTGGTGGATTGTGGAAGTTCATGAGATGTCTGGGAAATTGAGTTATTATGGATGTTAAAGCCAGGAGCATGTGTGACAGATGCTGTGCTTTGGAGCACTGTCCTGCAGTAAGATCCAACCATGCAGAGGGTTGCCAGAATTAAGATGTGTTAAAACCAGACAGCCCTATTTGTTGGGGGAGGGGTGGTGGATGGTGGATGAGGGATGTAAAAGCATATTTTATCATGTCTTTCCATCCTTTTTTGTTGTATGTTAAAATAGTTTGTGAACTGGTTTTATGAACATTATAGGTTAAACTCCTTAAAGGCTGTACAGATACATACATTTTCCGGTCTACTATTTGTTCTGATATTGTATAACTAACACCAAATCATCCATGAGAAACACAGTGTCAATCCAAATAGTACAGTCTAAATAGTGAGTTAGAGACAGAGAGAGAGAGAGAGAGAGAGAGAGAACAATGACAGGACAAGAATGGCACTTTATCTACTTAAGTTGATTGAATAGACAATTGAGCTTAAAACCAGACTGTCTGCTCCAAACCTGGACACTTGACAACCTTACCCAGACAGCCAGATTATGATCGGAAAACTCCTTATATTCACATCTCCTGAGTTCATGATGCTGTTCGTGTCTTATAATTTCATTCCCAGTGCACATTTGTTCTATATTACCCCTTTTGGAAGGAAAGTAACCCCAAAGTATCACAGACCCACCACCATACTTCACAGTGGCATTTAGGTTGCATGATTCTTTTTATCCCAAGGCAACTTCTGTTTTGGTTGGGTTTTTCTTTTTTGCTACAAAACAAAAGTTATTTTCAAAGTTCTGGTTGTGCTTTAGAGAGACAGCAAAATTTTCTTCTGGCAAGCCTTCCAAAGAATTTGTTTGTATAAAGGTGGCAACTAACTGTAGTTTTGGAGCAGGTGATAAACATTTCCATAGTCTTTTTGAGTATCTTTCACCATGGTGCTAGTAATTCTAGATTAGATTCTAGATTCTAGATCTAGGTTAGTGGTATAGTGTAGTGGTTAACACCTCTGCCTTCTACACTGTAGACTGGGGTTCAATCCCCACCTGGGCAAACACCCTACACTATACCAATAAGAGTCCTTGGGCAAGACTCCTACCACCGCCTTGGCCTCCCTGTGTAAAATGATCCAATTGTAAGTCGTTCTGGATAAGAGCGTCAGCCAAATGCCATAAATGTACATTATAACTATATTATGTGGTGGTTGGTTAGTGTAGTGGTTAACACCTTTGCCTTCTACACTGTAGACTGGGGTTCAATCCCCAACCAGGGCAAGCACCCTACACTATACCAATAAGGGTCCTTGGGCAAGACTCCTAATACCACCTTGGCCTACCTGTGTAAAATGATCAAATTGTAAGACGCTCTGGATAAGAGCGTCAGCCAAATGCCATAAATGTAAATGTAATTCTGGTGTGCCCTGTGTATAAAATTAGGTGCTCTAAAGTCTTAATTTGAAAAAGATTAAACGGTTTATTCATGCATGAATTGTTTGTGCAGTGAAGCAAAGTTTTTAGGTCGTAGCTGATTGTTTTTTTTTTATGTGACATGTTTTTTATGTGACTTATGTTTGAATTCTCAAAAAAATTCTCTAAGGATTGTTTGGTATAGAAAATGGTTCTATATAGAACCAAGAACATTTTTTCTTTTTTTTGCATGCTTAAATTGTTCTTTTGCAGTAAAACAGTTGTATATGGTTCTACTTAGAACCTTTTTGGAAATGGTTTTATATATAACAACACAAACGTTCTGCCATTGTTACAAGTTTGACATTGTAACAATAGCAGTACCCGTTTTAGTGCTGTGTAGCACTACATACAACACATTCTCCATCAGTCTGAAGAACTATTTTGCTGTGCAAAGAACCATTTAAGCATGCAAATGGTTCTCTTAGTGTTCATGGTTCTATGTAGAACCATTATCTTTACTGAAGAACCCTTGAAGAATGATCTTTTTAAGAGTAGGTATTAAGCTTTAAAACGTTTTATTGCTTATCCTGAAACAGTAGGCCTAACTGGTACTGTAGGGACAGATGACTGTGATAAAATAGCTTGATGAGAGGAGAGAAAAGATTACTTTTTAAATACACTTAATCAAAGCAGCTTTTTGCTGTGGTCATTCAGGATGTTTAATTCACAATCACCATTAGGAACACTTAAACTGTGTGTTCCTTCTGTGAGTAGCATGCACTTAATCACGTTAAACAATAGTTATAACAAAGTACAGGTGAAGAAGGATGTAAATAGGGGTTGTGTTTAGTAGAGTCTGGGTACATACAGTAGCAGGGATTAATAAGCAGGCTGAGACAGAGTGTACGGGGTGTCTATGATGATAACTAAGACAGGAGCAAACTCATAAACTAAAAAAACACAGTCTAAGCAAGGATAAACAGACCAAATCTAAGTAACAAACAGTAAAGAAATAAGAACAGACAAGAATTATAAACAGACACTGACAAGACACAGGTGGGAACAATGATCATGAGGAGGGCTTACAAACAACAGGATAGGCAGTAGAACATGCAAGGGTTAAACAGAGGAGATGAGAGACAAAGCAAGAAAGGGGTGTAACCTGATTTAGAGAAGTGTAATAATAGTAAAAATATAACTCTTTATTTGTGTAACACATCCTCTACAGAGGGCACAAACATTACTGTTTAATTACTGTTTATGTGATGAATTTAACATATTAAGGACATTTAAAAGTGCAAAAGTTATGGTACATTTTATATTTTGTTTCTTTTTTTCAATTTGTTAAACTCAAGCAGAAACTGTGCACCAAACTTGGCATAACAATCCCATGTTGGTAAGTCCTGTGGAGGATATGTTGACTTATTTTCAATCAGAAAATCAACAAAAAAATTACATTAAACATTAAAACCATGGTTATTCATATTGTTGCATGCAATTGTTCTTAATGGTTAACAGCCTACCAAAACAGAGCACAAAAGCACTGAAATAAAGCTTAAATGACTACATAAATTATCTTTAAAGAAAAAGCAAAGTACACTAAAAAAGTCAGAATAAAAAGTATTGCAGTGTTAGATGACAAACAAACAGAAGACACGCCAGTTCCAGACAGAGGGCTGCAATACAAATGTGCAGTTTATGCGATTAGCTGCAGTCATAGTAAATCAAACTTTAATTTGGGACACATTTAAGCACTTATTTTGGTCCCATCAAAGCACATTTTGCTATGCGTCTTCTTACACATATGCATCTGATCCTACCAGTGGAAACAGTTTTATTCTTTTGGTAAAGAGTCTTTTAGTATTTAGTAGAGGCTTGTGCATCCATTTTCCACTGTGATTACTGCCACTGTTAAAGGACAGCATGCATTTTAGACACTTCTAGAAATGTGCACCTAGTTTAAGAGGCAGAGAAAATTCAGAAAGCCGGCTGCTGCCCAAACCTCAGTCAATCTGATTGAATACATAATCAGTTAAATTAGCGGCAATAATTCAAATTTTTTATCCCCCCCCACCTTGATCCTTCCACAAATCTATAATATTTAGGCTTATAGGCCAATTTCATACAAGACATTTAGGCAGAATGCATCATATTTATGTCAGAAACTGCCACCGAAGGTTTAATATGTTATTCAAAGGGTCTTTAATAACTAGTCTTATAGGCAGGAATAAGTAACAGTTCAAAACAGCCTCCATAACTAAATGGCCTGAGAGTCCAGCAGCCCCAACACGGTATAACATATTGTCGCTGTCAAAAAATAACATATTTCATGATTGCATGTTATTTGTACAGGAATGGGCCAATAGAAATGCTCCAAAATTACATGGAATTAGATCTCTTTATAATTAATTAAATCAAAAAGAACTTTTTTCAAGTTACTGTTTTGTAGATACACATTTTACTATTATTTATTTATTTACTTACCTATTTATTGTACTTTTTAAAACAGCAATCATTATACACTACAACAATTTATGCTTCATTTAAAAAGTACTTATTGTGGCTGCCTGATGAGTGTGTTGTAAGAGGAAGGTCCCTAATTTGACAGTAGTTCAACAAGGCAACCACACTGATTTTTTATAGTTAGTTCTCAGAATCATTTTGATGAGCTATGTCACCAAATATGATTTGTTGACTTACGCTTGCAGAAAGTATTCAAGACACTTGATCAAAATTTAAACACGGGAATATTTCATTGCTGCAACTTTCACTGTAACAATTGCTGTAACAATTAACTCTCAAGAAATGGTTAAAACCAGTGTTTGACTGCAATGTATGGGAACCTATGCTAAATTTACCATCTCTTAATTTATAGTCTGAATGAATATCAGCAGTTTAGAGAGTTTTTTGTTTTGATACATTAATGACAGTGCTTCGGAAAACTCAGGCAGGGAGGATAGCACTTATTTTGGGGGGAGACAAGTAGATGACCAGACAGCAAGGGTACGGTTTTTCTGATATGTGGATGGGGTGCCACTATCGAAATGGGTGTAACTAAACACAAAAGCAAAATGTAGCAAAAGCTATGTTTTGAAAAGCAGAAGAGCACTATTTGTTGCAAGTGGAAAAGTGAATTTTCTGAGATAATTTGCCTAATTAATTAAGTCCTTCCCTAACTTGATTGAAAAAGCAAAGAGCTTTTAATTAGTGAATATATGTATTAAATATATGTTTAGGATATTACAGCATTTACAATATGTGTTGTTTTACATATGTTTCTGTTTAAATGTTCATTCTCATACTCAAGATCTCTTTACAAAGAAGTAAACATACATAGGGCTGTCAGATTTATTGCATTTATAATGTGTTAATGTGGTAAGTTTCTATCATTATCAGTGCCATTGACACATTTTCCTAATTTGATTCTTTGAAGCATCTATAATAGTGCAAGCTAAAGCCCAGATGCACTGTATGTTGCATGTTAGAATCAATGACTGTAGCTCTCTCACTGAAACATAGCTTTTAAACACAAAGCAGCAATAACCAAGTGGAAAACTATAGGTTCCCCTGAGACCCTCCACTGTAACAACAATACACACTCATTGTTTGGAACATGCAGCCACTGTTGCTCTCACTGGACATTTGCAATGGATGTAGGTGATGAAAACATTATTGAAATGTTGTAATTTTCAATTTTGTAAATGTAATAAATACATTCTGATTATGGTTATTTTACCCTCTCATATAGCTATAACAAAATAAAATGCTTTTTATATGGAAAAACAGGATCTCTTTAGTTCAAATTGATGAATCATTATGAACTACACAATATGATGTGACTAACTGCAATTAATTATTTTAATCACTTGACCACTCTGGCATTTAGGGGAAAAGAACATGCAGAAGATAAAATAAAAGTGAATGCTTCTGCAGTGAGGGTTTAAATCCTCTTTATATTAAGAGGACTTCAGTTAATGTATAGTCTCAAAAATAGTGAGTGGATGAGTCAAGTCTGATTACAGGGCAGGGAATATAAGCCAGATCTAGAAGTGATGATTTGCGAGACAGAAAAATGCACTGAGGTATAGTAGGATATAGATTTGTCAGCCTTGGCACTCTAATATGATGACTTCTACAGACTTGCAGTGTGTGTTGGGAAGCGGAGGTTGAGGGATGTGTGCATACACTTTGGATGTTTTACAGTCAGGATGTTTCGATCAGGTCTTAATTACACTGCAGTGTGGTTGTGCAACACATTCATACAGAAAAGAATGTGGGTCATATATCTGAATGATAGTCAGCCGATTGTCGGTATCAGCTGTTACGTAATATGTAATTATATGGCTGGTTTGGATGGTGGTCCATGTTGGTTAAGGTTGAGCTGGGGGTTAGACAGTGTGGTTTAAGAGCTAACATACTGCTATTTAAACCACAAATCTCTGCATCAATCATGTAAATGGTGATGTAACTGAAGGATTTGCCATTACTATGTTACACATACTGGGACATTAGCAGAGGTTATTGTCTGGCATGGAATTTAAGTAGAACTGCATGTCCTAATGTTTTTATTGTGTGGGCTTCAGTTTTATTGGTCCCATTTAAAGATTTCTGTCAATTCCATAGCTTTTTGAGAAAAAAAGTAGTGGCTTAATATACACTGCAAATGATCACGCTTCATTTATTTAATCTCCAGGCAAAGTAGCCATTAACAACAAGTTATTTATTTGTTGGGACATATTTCTGATGAGAATATATCCACTTACATAAGTTATAGGAAAGTAAGTGAAAAAAGGAGCTTCCAAAACTGGGTTATTAAAATACATAGCGCAAAGAACACTTCTAGTAACTGTGCAAGACCCGGTAGACCACCAAAACTATCACTATCATAAAAACAGTGCATAAACAGTTTTATACTGTGACTCGAAGGTCACTTCAACCATAAGATGCCTGCAATGAAGCTGTATTCTGTTGTATACTTACAGTAATAAGCTGTAATTGAAACACAGTGATCTCCTGTAATTTTACATAACAACTGTAAAAGTAATGCATCTCAGTAGCCAGTAATTCACTGTAAAATGAATGCTACTTATAATTTGCACGAACATGACCAAAATACCAAAATAAGCTGGCAGTACTAGTAAACCAAAGTATTTCTGTGAACACCTCAGTGTTCTAGCACGCAAACAAAGTAAACTTTGAAAATTTTCAAAGACACCAAACTCTGTGGGGTATGGCTCAGTGTCAACCTCACTGTAATGTGCTGTGTTATTACAAACAAAAAAAATTAGTTGATTTATTGTGAAACAGTTATGTTAAATATTGTGAAATCCTGGTAATATTTAATCTTTGAGAGAAAGATCTCTCAGAAAGTCAAGCTTCACCTTGTTTCAGATCTGAAAATATCCACAGTGGTTTTTGTCCATCCTTCCACTGTATGAAGATAACTCAATGCTACAGGTCTGAAATTGTGAGTAGCAGTCAAGAGATCTTTACTGAGAAAAGGAATAGACAAAAAAAAGAGAGTTTGCAAATCAAACAGTGCACTGCCACCCAAGCCCAGACCTCATATTTATGATTGCTTGAACTGAGCAGAAAAATGCAACTAACTTCCAAGACTGAACTGGAAGTGTAAAAATATCCCTGCGCATTTCTCTAAAAAGCTGAAAGCAAGTGTCCTGAAAAGAGTTAAAGCAGAAATAAAGGCAAATGTTGGGCACACTAAATGCTGAAAATGATGTTTTTCTTTCTGGAAATGAAATCAATGAAATGAAAGAAGGGTGGTCTCTGACTTTTGCACTGTAAACTCTTGTGCAGAGTAAGTCCTAACACAGTAATGATAGTGATAAAGTGAGTCACTGAGCTAAAAAAGAGGAAAAGAGAGTTAAGGAGGATCTCTCTGCTGCATGAGAGTGCACCTCCTTTTGGTTTAGCCACAGTCTCCTCCTCCTTCCTCCAGATATAGTGAGTGTTTTCAGCAGCAGTGGAGTCAATCAGGCCTAGATCTTAAGGGGAACACACTGACGGACATTCTGCCCTCATACGCACACACACACACGCACACACACACTCACACACACGCACACACACATGGAGTACCACTGCACTCTGCTGCTCTGGATCCTCTGCTTGCTGCCAGGTGGGTGTTCATGTGTTTGTGCATGAGTTTATATGTGTGGAACAGAGAGAAAAGATGTTTGTCCTCACATGTGCATACAGTCTGTGTGTTGATGTGTTGTTTTTGGCTTTGCGGTTTTGAAGACTCCTCTTTCCAACTCAGTTGTTGCAACATCCTTTGAAAAGCTGTTACTTTGTTCTATTACTTGCAATTCCTCAGAGAAAGTAAGCAGTGATTATTTTGGAATCCTTTGGAGTTCCCTGTCTGAATTGTCTTACAGGAGACCAATATAAACTTTCCTGTGCCGGAAACTTGAACACAGTCCTTCTCTGACAGATGGGGGATGCTGATGTTGGTTCGACTTGTCAGACTCCCGTTCTTTTCCTTTCATTTGATGCTCTTGCCTGCCATGTCTTGAAATGAAACGTGACATTGTCTGAGTCCTTGTAAAGTGTTCATACTTTCCAGAGTCTGAAAAAAGCACTGGGGTCTTGCCACAGTCTGGTTCAATTATCAGTGAAATTATACTCACAGCAGCCCATTGAGAGACAGCTGGCAGAGTGTTATCCTGAGGCTTTTAAAGAGAAGATTGTTAAAATTGACTCTCCTATGATGAGGAATGGTTCATGTTGGAACTTAAAAATGAGCAGTATTGGGGTAGTTACTCTAACCAAAGTAACTCCAATTGGATTACTTTACTTATTACTTTCTGGAACAAAGTAATCTCACTGCTATTTACTGTTCTTCTAAGTTACTCTCTGAAACTTATTCATATCTTTACCAAATTAAAAGTACAAAAGAAGGCCTAATAGTCCTTTCAGCACTTTATTTAGAAAGAAATAAACATCATTTAAAATGCATGTTACTATATATATTTGAAGTCACTAACCAGGACAGGTTATGAGAGTAATGTGAAGCTTACAGAGGTTTTATAAATGGAAATTTAATCTGGCTTGTATAGGTGAGGTTGTACCTCTTTCTTCTTCTCTACAGGGATCTTTATCCATCCATTTCATATAAGCAGTATTAGATGCTTCGACACAGGTGCAGATAATACATGCACACACACACACACACACACACACACACACACACACACACACACACACACACACACACACACACACACACACACACACTCACTCACATATATACCACCAACATCTTAAACAATAGATAATACAGAGAACTATTATAAATTAAGAGTGTACATTCAAAAACTAAATGTAATAATAGGAAATGGGTTATGTATTTGAGTTCATGGATTCATTCTTTGCCAGTGTTCTTTCCCATTTCGCTCTGACACACGGGTCAATGAACTAAAAAATATTCCCCCCAAAAAGTGGGCTGATAATGAACTAGTGCAACTATGGTGTACACTGGAAGGGAGCTAGACTTATCTTGCACTAAAACTTCCTATTGGTGCTGGACTCCAATCAATTGTGCATTGAAAGGGAATTTAGATAGCATGTAAATATTTGTGTCGTTGAAGGAATTGGGTTGCTGGCTGGAAGCCCTGGTCTCTTGTCGAGAAGCCAAGAGACAGAGCTGGACAGACAGAACGAAAGACAGATCAGATAAGGGAGAGCTTCTGAAGTTTAAGATGTGTAATGCGTTGGAACCGGCACAAGTCTGGGGGCAATCTGTGTGTGTGTGTGTGTGTGAGAGAGAGAGACAGATAGAACTGTGTGGGAAAGCTTGCCATGTGTGTTAATCAGTTTTGGTCTCCATCAGCAGCTTGTCATCCAGCTGTAAATCTAAAATGCTCACTGCTGGCCCTGAAACGTTTACTTAGGACTTAAGTTCCGACAAGTCCCACCCCCATTTGCTTAACACATCTGTTTTCTGAACACCTAGTAATGCCAACCTTAGCAACAGTGGCTGGTAATGGCAACACACTAAATCAAGGTTTTTGGTTTATCTTAACATCTAAATTTCTCAATCTGGCCTGAGTAGACTGAGCATGAATTAGATTTTCACATTTAACCTAGTGTTCTTCTCAGAAATAGCTGTCACTGTTTGGCTGAAATAAAACATGCTTTATTGACTGGTTCTACTAGTATGTCCTCTCCCTGTTCCTCTGACTTAAACTGGGATTATCTTCTTCAAATACTTTTCCACTTTTTCTGAAAGTATATTATGTAATTGAACAACCAGAGGTGTAGTTAACCTGACTAAAGGGATACATGTTAATTTTGACCACATGTACAGAGATCTGGATGGTTAGAGAACTGGAGATTTCAAAAGGTCAGCAAGTGTCCAAAAATATAGGTACCACTTCCCTGCCAGCAAACTATTTAGAAGGTATGCCCAAAGAAAGCCTTTCTTTTAATCTAATCACAAATGTAAGCATCTGGACTTCTCTAGATGCTACTGGACATTTACTGGAACCAGATGTCTGTGAACAGATTGGACAAAAATAGAGCTCTTTGACAACAAACACTCAGATTCAACAATAAAAAAGGTTATTCAGAAGATAACATCATTCCCATTATTAAGCATGAGAGAGGATATGCAATGTTTTGGATCCATTTTACCTCCAAAGGCTCCTTGCTCAGATACATAATGGACAAAAAACAAACTGGGTTGTGGCTAGATCTCAGGACAGTGATCCAAACCATGCAAACCAGTCCACACAAAATGATTACATTTCCATAGATTAAAGTTTATAACATGGCCATCCCAGTCCCCTGACCTAAACCACATTGAAAACTGGAGAAAACTAAGAGAGAACCTAGATTCTGTATTGACAAATATGATTCTGCATAACAACTGGTGTGAATGTTGTCTCTGAGAGGTTTATTGAAGAATTCTTCCAGTTTGAATGCTGTAACCTACATGACTTTGTCACTAACTGTAGTTATTTTGTAGGGCTGAGGAAGCTCAGAGCTCTGCAAATAGCGTCCATCCCTCCAGATTCACCAACCCAACCAGCTCGCATCTTCCTGTTCATGCCTTCTAGCTCATTTTCTTTGGAAACAAGCATACTTTAATGCCACAGACACCATCCCTTGCATCACTCAACAGCACTGGGTTTTCCACACTGCAGAACGCACGACAGGAAGAGTTGACATGGATCGATAGCTGTTTGGGTTGCTATTGTCTTAAAACTCCAAACTGAAATTGCATGTATATTATCTCACACTGTACAATACACATGACCTCTGGTTGGGTGGAACAGCATTTCAAAGCAGTGATTGAAGAGATGCATTTCCAGCATGTGGAGTTTATTAGAAGCAAATCTGCTGGTATGTAATCCTAGCCGGTGGGCAGCAGTCAGCCTCATTAGCATCTACACGTAAATATTTGTGAAGGAGGAGAGAGATGACTGAGGGGTGAGCAGATGTATGGAGGTGTTCTGTCCATCACAGTTGGTGGAAAAATACAGTGTAAGCTCAAGCTTGAGTCTTCCATCAATTGCAGTGCTGTGGTGTTGAGTTTGATGTTTGGTTTAGCCTTTGTTAGTTGTCAGTGGTGAAGATTTGGTCCACATGGGATAAAGAACTGGCCAAGGTTTCCACTCAGTTCTAAGTTTGGTTGAAAACAGCTTAGACTCTTTAGGTTTGGTTGTGGGTTGAGCCAAGATTTTGGGTCATCTGTTTTGGATTTAGGAGTGAGGGCTTCTTGAGTTGATTGAGTTTTAAAGTTTGGGCTTCTGTCACAGGGGAATGTGATGCTAGTGGGGTTAATTCAATTGTTCCAGTTACTGACTGATGTTAGTTTTCTTGATTTTGAGGTTACTCTTCTGACCTTATGTGTTTGAGGCCTTTGGGGGATTTCATTAAGTATTTTCAAGTAGGATAGCCAATCTAGGATTAGATTTCCCTTGTTAAGGGTGATGTTGGTGACAAAACTGATCCTAGATCTGCACTTTCACTCTAAGAATCTAAGAATTTAGAGGTCAGGGTCTAGTCATTGGTTTTGGTGCTCCAGTCTTGACTCCATCTCTGTCTAGGACCCTCACCACTGCCCCTTTGGATCTGAAGGTGATTGTGTGTCAGCATGGTTGTGGTGGAGCTCATAAAACCCGATTCTGGGCCAAAGGCAATGCAGGCCCGTCCTGGACGCTCAGCTCCCAGGGCCAGCAGCCACCGTGCTGAGGTTTATTTATCTGGGCAGAGGGATCCGTACACAGGAAACCCAGGCAAAGACTCGGGCCGGCTTCAGGAGCTGCTGATATTACTGGGAGTATTAAATCGCTCTGCCACGTTAGGGTTTCAAATGGAAACTGGGGCCTCTGGAAACTCTCTTCTCTTTTCCCTCAGCTTCCTTTTGTTGCAGGAGTGAAATGAAAAAGTTGCTCTCTGATGGTATCTGGAACAGTTCCTGCAACAAGCACACAAGCTCAGAACTGTGGAAGCATTGCCAGGATGCAATAATGATAAAACATATGGGGGAGAGAATTAGAATTTAGCAGAGTGGACAAAATAATTGAATGTAGTTAGCAACAGCATTATCACTAGTTTATTTACATTCCTTTTCTGGGTCATTGGTCTATTAGACATTCTTATTCTGTTTAGTTGAGCCAATTGCTGATTCACACATGCAAGTCGTAAACTATTTTTATAGTTGTTTATTGTTGAATTGTATGTGTTCTAGAGATGGCATGACACCACTTTTTCTGACATTTTGACAAAATAAAAGCCTCCTGTGTTCCCTTGTCACTATTGGCCCCTCCCAGTCCTGTCCATGTGTGTTTTTGTTTTGGTTTAGTCCAGCCCCTTGTTTTGTAACTCCAGCCCTGATCGTTTTCACCTGTCCTTCGTCTTCCTGGTGTGTATTTAAGCTGTGTTTGGCCTTTGTGTTTGCTGGTCTGTGTTGTTGGAACTGTTTGGTTTGTTTTGTCATGTCTGTACCTGATTCTTTATGTGTTGGCTACATGAACCTGGACCGTTATGACCCTGATTTTGGATTTGCCCTCAATAAAAGTTGCTCGCCTCCGCACATGCGTCCACTACCTCGCTCCCCGTTACATCACTGACTTGGCGCACATTTTAATCTGTCATTGTATTGAGATTGATAAAACTAAGCACAAAACATTCTGAG
Source organism: Pygocentrus nattereri (assembly GCF_015220715.1). Classification (NCBI taxonomy): domain Eukaryota; kingdom Metazoa; phylum Chordata; class Actinopteri; order Characiformes; family Serrasalmidae; genus Pygocentrus; species Pygocentrus nattereri. Next base: position 20,652,473 of record NC_051235.1, on the reverse strand, counting down.
TATTTCTGCCATTGTAAGGCAAGTGGGGGTTTTGACCATATACAGTAGACAGTGTTTCATCCTCGGGGGCTCTTTGTATTGCTATTCCAGTGACTTGGATGTTATTTTGAAAGCAGTTATTCAATAACCCAATAACCTTAGCTCAAAAGTCCAGTACTGAGTAACAGGACAGAACGAATCAGACTCGTGTGGACTGTAAGAAATGAAAAGGAATTACTAGTTTGAGGGAGTTCTGAATCGTAACAAACCCTGCAATGAACCACTCAGTAGCTCTGGTAATTGCAACAATACCTTGCAAAGTGTCTAAACTAAAGCCTGGGCTAATTAAGCTAACTAAAAAGATCACATGATTAACACAACAGGTGTTAATGAGACAGAGTCACATGATCATTCAAGGGGTTATGGGAATTGGAGTCCCAGCTGGAGGGATGCATGGCATTATCTCAATACTGTGTTTTGTCTCAGTCACTATTTCAGCGATTCAAACGCTTTAAGCAGTGATTATTTAGTAGCTTATACAACCCCCAATTCCAGTGAAGTTGGGACGTTGTGTAAAACATAAATAAAAACAGAATACGATGATTTGGTTTAAAAAAAATGTATTCAGTTGAATACACTACAAAGACAAGATATTTAATGTTCAAACAGATAAACTTTATTGATTTTTGCAAATATTCACTCATTTTGAGTTTAATGCCTGCAACACGTTCGGGGTCTCCGTTGTCGTATTTTGCACTTCATAATGCGCCACACATTTTCAATGGGAGACAGGTCTGGACTGCAGGCAGGTCAGTCTAGTACCCACAGTCTTTTACTAAGAAGCCATGCTGTTGTAACACGTGCAGAAAGTGGCTTGGCATTGTCTTGCTGAAATAAGCAGGGACATCCATGAAAAAGACGTTGCTTGGATGGCAGCATATGTTGCTCCAAAACCTGTAAGTACCTTTCAGCATTAATGCTGCCTTCACAGATGTGCAAGTTACGCATTCCATGGGCACTAACACACCCCCACACCATCAGAGATGCTGGCTTTTGAACTTTGCGCTGATAAAAATCCGGACAGTCCTTTTCCTCTTTGGCCCGGAGGACACAATGTCCATGATTTCCAAAAACAATTTGAAATGTGGACTCGTCAGACCACAGGACACTTTTCCACTTTGCGTCAGTCCATCTCAGTTGAGCTCGGGCCCAGAGAAGCCGGCTGTGTTTCTGGGTGTTGTTGATATGTGGCTTTCGCTTTGCATGGCAGAGTTTTAACTTGCACTTGTAGATGGAGCGACAAACTGTGTTCACTGACAGTGGTTTCCTGAAGTGTTCCTGAGCCCATGTGGTAATATCCGTTACAGAATGATGTCGGTTTTTAATGCAGTGCTGCCTGAGGGATCGAAGGTCACAGGCATTCAGTGTTGGTTTTCTGCCTTGCCGCTTGCTTGCAGAGATTTCTCCAGATTCTCTGAATCTTTTGATGATATTATGGACTGTAGATGATGAAATCCCTAAATTCCTTGCAATTGCACGTTGAGAAACGTTGTTCTTGAACTGTTGAACTATTTGCTCATACAGTTGTTCACAAAGTGGTGAACCTCACCCCATCCTTGCTTGTGAACGACTGAGCCTTTCAGGGATGCTCTCTTTATACCCAATCTTGACACTCACCTGTTTCCAATTAAACTGTTCACCTGTGGAATTTTCCAAACAGGTGTTTTTTGAACATTCCTCAACTTTCCCAGTCTTTTGTTGCCCCTGTCCCAACTTCTTTGGAACGTGTTGCAGGCATCAAATTCAAAATGAGTGAATATTTACAAAAAAACAATAAAGTTTATCTGTTTCAACATTAAATATTTTGTCTTTGTAGTGTATTCAATTGAATATAGGTTGAAAAGGATTTGCAAATCATTGTATTCTGTTTTTATTTATGTTTTACACAACATCCAAACTTCATTGGAATTGGGATTGTTTATCTTAACTCATTTACCTCCCAAAATATTTGGTGAGAATCAGTAAATAGTCTGCAATCCAGAACAGAATAAAAATAGCCATAGATGCACTGACATATGATGACAAAGATGAGACATGAGCACTTTGGCAGTGCTTTTCCAGCACTTTTCTTACAAAAAAAAACTATCAATTTTATAACCTGTGTTGTCACCTGGTACAGCATAGTTATGGAGTAATGAATAAAGAATGATCAAAACACAGTTTAAATTTGTTATTTCAACATTTCTTATGCCATATCCCAACATAAATAATCATCAATGCTTTAAAATTATAATGCTCAAATGATCTTTGCCATTCTCATGGTTATGGATTTGCAGCCTTTTAAGTGTTAAAATGAACATGAATGTTTGTAATTGAAGCAGTTCACTTAAGATGAGACTGCTCACCGTGTTCAAACTGCTGAAACCCTCTACTACCCTCCAGAAAGAAATACAAAGCTAATAATTTGAGACAGTAAGACTTTTTCTCCCTCTGACATCCAGCCTGGTATTTTTCTGCTGATATTTGCTTGATGATAATAGGTGATGTCGGACGGTCACCATCTGCCATCTTTAATGTATAGCAGACATTCTTATATACACTATGTTGAATTGGATGTTAAAGTAGTGAAGAAAACAGTGCACTACATGCAAACATAAGGAGTTAAAATCATTAGAAGTGACCTTCCTGTGAGCCAGTTATGTACTATTCACAACCTTCAGCTAGTTTCAGATGCTGCTGTCTGTTTTGCTTGTGCATGCCTCACACATTTGCTTTGCTTGTTGTATATCATGGGGTAAGTACATGGTGGCACTGAAAAAAAAGCTTATGTTTACTAACCCAGCAGAGGGACATTCTATTGTGAAATAGAAGGGCAGTTGTGGGCTGGAGGTTAGGGAACTGGCCCTGTGACCGGAAGGTTGCCTGTTCGATCCCCAGTGCCGACAGTCCATGACTGAGGTGTCCTTGAGCAAGACCCCTAACGCCTGGGCTGCCCACCGCTCTGGGCAAGTGTGCTCACTGCCCCCTAGTTTGTATGTGTATTCACTAGTGTGTATATGGCGTTTCACTGCACGGATGGGTTAAATGTGGAGGTGGAATTTCCCTGTTTGTGGGATTAAAAAAGTATCACTTAACTTAATTGTGGTTAACACTTAGAGCATACAGGAAGTTAGCTGTCATGAAGATCTCACATGTTGTGCATACTAAAAATAATGTTTGTAAGCATGTGTAAAACACATGAAAGGGTAAAAATAATGGAACAATTCATCAACAGAAAAAGTCCCTTTGGAAAATATTTCAGGGCTGGATCAGGATCTGAGCAATTCACAGAGAATACTTGGAGAATGTGTCAATATTTAGATGATTGGCATTCATATCATTGCTGGTTTACTGTGAAGAATGACTGATCTGATGTTTTCAAGTGCATGGGGATCAGACTGTATAACCAAGTCAAACTATCATAACAGTTAGGCTCCTTACAGGACCTTGGAGAAGCAGAAGGCAGTATGGGGTCCATTCATCTGCTGCATGCCTGTGCTTTTATACTGTGCCTCTGACCGATTTAGAGCCACACCATTTGAGCAAACAAGACATGGATAGACATGAATAGTTGTGAAATTTAGGAAGGTTTGTGATTGAAAGAAGTTAGTCAAAAAGTGTCAGTATTTTAAAAGAATGTTGACATCTTGTCCTATACAATAAGTACAGTACTGTGTAAAAGTTGGAGACTATCATTTATGTATTCCAGTAAAAATAGCGATTAAGTGCATTCTTAAGATTAAGTGCAAGAGATATTTCTGAGGAGGCTAGATTCAAGCTGCATTAGTTAAAAGAAAAATAAGCAAAATAAGTGAAATAAACTTGGATCATGAGAAGCAGAAATAGCAATCAACTTTAAGACTGAACTTTGGTGGTGTGGAAAAATATCCCTGTAGATTTCTTTAAAAAACTGAAATCAAGTGGACACACTAAATACTGAAAAAATGATAGTACTGTCATTTTCTTTTAAATACACTGTGTGGATTCCATTTTCTGTTTTTTCTTCCTAATGAATCTTGTACTCAATGATTGTTTTGAATGGAAACTAAAGACTTTGTACTATATTTTAGTCTCAATTCAGTAACATGTGATTTCTCAGAGAATACAGTAAATTTACTGTGTGTTTCACACTGAAAACCAGCCTAGTAGTCGTACTGATTCTGGTTGGACTTCAGGAATCTCAGTCGAAGCATCCCAAGAGCCGAGAGTTTGATCCAGATTTCAATAATGTGAGGAAACAGTTCGAGATGTCAGTTTGTCAGATATGTCTGGCTGTTATCAGCATTTTTGGCAGAGTGAAGACAGGATGGAGGGAGAGAGAAAATGAGGAGAGAAGCAGTTCAGGGAGGAGATCTGGTGAGAATGCGAATGTGTGAACTAAGGGTCATTTTCATTCACTGTATGAAAGCCTTCATAGAAGCTCACAGTGGGAGTTCATACTGTGACATGGGAAACATTAGGCTATTCTGCTATTGACAGGCAGAAAAAGCACTCCTCCTCGACCCTGGGTCACTGTGGCTGAATAGCTGTGTTTATTTTTTTCTCATAAAAACTCTTTGCTTCTCTGTTCTTTACTTCTCTCTCCATTTCTTTATGTTCTGGTTGTGATATTAAGGCAAAATAAAATTTACACATTTTTTCCATTTACCACAGATATAAAAATGATCTTGTCATATGCCAAAGATTATATATAAGTTTTATGATTCCTCTTTGTTCTTTTTTGACTTTTTGCTGTGCAGTGAGGCAGAGTGTACCACACCGCAACCCATGTAGTAAAACGATAGATATATTCTCCAGGCTTCTCTGTATAGCTGATTTTGGATGCGTGGCACCCACAGCACCCTTTAAGGCTATAGATGCTCTAGGTTACATTACTTTGTTACTGGAAAAAAGTGATCATACTATACTGTACCACTGTTGTTAACAAAGACAGTAAGTCAATGGTCACTCAAATCTTTTCCATGAGTACATCCTTAAAACTCTCTCATTCAAACATCCTCAGGCTCTTCACTGAGGTCACATAGACCTGTTGGTTTAGTTTAGGACACAGTATTACTTCTTGTAAAATAGAAAAATGAACAAAAATGTATCATGTAGCAGTGAGCAGCCAGTTCAAACACCTGTGTCTGTGTGCCTGCAGAAAGGTTTTGTCCATTGACTTCTAGTGTCCATTTAGCAACGTCAGCCTCTAAACTGACGAAGCTAAATTTGGACACCAAACATACTGTAATGTGGCTGATTCACTAGATCTTAATATCTTTTTCGCACATTCCCTTCACCTTGTTTTGGATCACAACCCAACAGAAACACACTTTACTTCATGTCCATTCTCTTTTGCAGTGGGGAAAAAGTTATTTTAATGAATGCAAAACTGCGCCATGGCATTGGTTCTCAGCACAACAATAGCAGATCAGTCTCTACTGCAGCCAAAGAGGTAAAACAAGTGGGAGGCAGTGGCAGTGAAAGATGGGGTGAAGATAATTAGAAAGAAAGAGGGATTTAAGGAGAGTCAGACTAAGGCTAAGAAGGCTTAACTCAATTCTCCTCCTGTCTGCCTGTGTTCCACATCCATCGATGCTCTGTCTAATTTACTGCTGTTACTGGAAAGAAATGCAAGATTCAGGCATTCTGCTTATCACTGTCATCTGCAATATATGGCTTGAACTATGCTAGTAACAGGTATAGAACAGTTGGTTTCCCTTAGAGAAAAGCCTTTTGTGATAAGTCTTTTAACTGAAAACAGGGGGTGATGCTTTTGCTTAGATCAGTCAGAGCTTAAAGAGCAGACAAGAAGACTCAGAGCCATCAGAAAGACCTCAGACTTTGATCAGGTGGGATTTTTATGTCTGTTCTAAAACCCATTGTTTTCTGTTATTGCTGCATATTTAGGTAATCGTGCTTTCAATGTGGGATTTTGCTCTAATTCTTATAGATATAAACTGGATCAAAGAAATTCATGCTTCTTAGATCTGCAGCTGTGATAGATTTAGAGAGCATGTGTCGATTCTGGTGTAGCTGTATGAAATAGTTAATGGTCATCCATGACCTTACCAGGCCCACCATACATAATGCATATTAAGATGTATTCCTTGGAACAGCTAGTGATATTTGTTGAGTTGCTTGTTGAAATAAATAATTTTGTGTCAATGTTTTTGCTGTTTTTCCTTAATAAGATGTAACATTATGCAACTTCAAAGACTATAGTACATTCTTTAGTTGCTCTCTGACTCTCCTGTTGATGGGTCGTCCACATTCTTCTCAGCTTTCCTCTCCAGTTGATTGATGGTGTCATTCCAGTCTCTGTAAGTGACTGACAGATCTTCTGTTAGTGTTTAAACCAACTGAGGTTAAATCAACCTCTGTATTGTACCATGGCCTGTGAGTGAGCAGTAGAGGGTCAGGTGAGTTTGGGAGGACGCATGGACACAGGGGAAGGAGGATGATTTTCACAGTGATGTTTCAGTGGGAGATCGCCATGGAAGTGTTTGCTGTTTTAGCATACCCCAGGGGCCAAATTTTCCATGCTCCAGGGGGTAGGTGTGCTCCCCTAGGAAGAAGAAGAGTCTTGCTGAGTGATTCCATTGGGGCATGGGTAGCATATGAAAACAATCTTGTTTGCTGCTGGATCTTTCCTTGAATGGGTGCATTTTTAATGAGCTAGACTTGTTTGAACTAAAAAGCTTGTGGTGTGGAATATGATGTTTGTTTTCAGAACTGTCAAAACTTGGTCAAAAATGAGGGAAGAAAATCTCTATGATAATACCAGCATTGACAAGCACCTCTAAGGGATTCAAGTAGTACATCAGTGCTAAGCTAACAGTGAATCACGTCAACATTTCTTGGCCATTCTCGGTTGAATCCATACAATCAGAGCTTGTAAAAGATGTTCAGTGTTTTATTTGACTTGTAATGTATGTATTGACATATATTATGCCTTATGTACTTCAGTTTTACAGTGAAGGGTCCTGGTATAGAACTGCAGCTACTGTTTTCCATGTTTAAAAAAAGCTACTACTCATATTTGCAGCTGGAAAAATATAGGTGTTCCATAAGTCCTAGAGTGATGTTTTGCTCACAAAATTGTTTCCACCTGCTGTAAGTCAAAACATGATTAGTTGATACCACTGTAACTTCCTAACTATAGTTAATGTGACACATTAGGCCTTTGGTTCAGCTCCTGAGGACCTAACCAATGGGAGAGCTTGGCTGCATCTTCGCTGATATGGGGAAAAAAAAAACCCTGATTGAATCATTTTCCGTTGGCCATTTTAGGAATTTAACACTTTTGTTTCCAACCAAAACTTATCAATGAAATGAGTGTTTATAACACTTGTAGAGCTTAAAACTTGAAGGATAATTATATTGAATAAAAATTAACTATACATCACAGATATGTATTTTTAGTTCCTAAAAATTATTAGGCCTTCTCTGAAAGCCTAGAAGGCCCTGAGTGTTCTCCACTGCAAAACAGTAATGATTGTATGTCTAAGTTCAAGTTATTGCAATTGGAGCTTGACATGAACAAGAGCAGTTGAAATCACTTAGGGTGTTAAAAGATGACTCTGGGATGACGTTTAAACAATAGTTATTCAAATCCAAGTATTCCTGCCACGAAAGATCCATCTAAACTGGAGTCCATTGATGGCTGTAAATGAATTACATTGGTCCTGAAAATGAGGTTTTATATATATAGTGTATGTCTGCATCTTGCATTCACATTCTCAACCCCTAGCTGTGGAAACTATGTAACTTGGCAGTACCTTTGTGTTTGTGCCACTGTGAAATCTTTCCATGGTTCTTTGGGTCACTGCTGGAGCTGCTGCCTCTCAGAAATCACCATTGCCAATGAACACAGATTTCTTCTTAGTGATTTTGTGGATGGATCATGCTCAGTTTTTTATTCGTCTATGTTTCATTTTTCCTTGTTCTTTTGCAGGGCTCCATGACTGTTTTAACATCGACACGAAGAACCATAGAATCATAAAGGGCCCAAAGCAGACACAGTTTGGCTACACAGTGCAGCAACACACAGCCGGAGGACAGAAGTGGTAAGGAGCCCTACTTCATCTATCACCTCTATCACTTTTTGTTTTTTTTTATGTTATGCGATGGCCCTTTCAGCTCATAGTAGTGTGAAATGTGAAATATATTGGTTGAAATCAGCTTAGGTTTAAATCACACTTTCAGTGCTTTTAAAATAAGAAGTGCTAAAGGAATAGCATCACACAAGATCAAACTTCTCCAATTTTCTACTTAGCCTAGATGTAGTCAATTGTCTGAGAAATATCGTGTGAATTTTGTTTCTTTACTTTAGAACTTAAGTTGCAAGGCTTACATTGCTAAAAACACTAGAACTTAATAGTCACCCAAATGTTTAAATCATTTTTGTAAAAATGCACCCCCAAGCTTCTCTTAACCTGTTCAAACCACATCTAGGTCATAATTTAGACTGTGCAGACTTGCTGATGTGGTACTGATGATTCTGTATGACTTACTGTGAGCTATAAAAATGAACAAAACCTCCATAGGCAGCCATTTCCGACAACACTGTTAGGACCGATCTTGTATCGGATTCCTCCGTATTAATGACAGCCATTGTCACAAATCCTGATTCTTGTTAATAAGTCTGAAAGAAGTACGATTTGGGTTATTTGGGTGGCTATTGAGCTTTAGTGTTCATTAGTAACGTTAGCCTTGCCTCTTCAGCTCTAAAGTTACATTTTTAGTCCAAAATTTGGACTCCAGGCATGTCTTGGCCTATGGACTAACTCTAGCCATTCTTTAAAGGATGCCACACTCCAGGCACACCATGGGGAAAACCACTTTTTTTAAAAGAACTTCCACAATTGTGTCTGTGCCACTTAGCTTTCTTTGATTACTGCATAGAAGTAAACCCAGAAGACGACCATAAAAAGCCATGATAGATGACATATGACTTCAACTTTACACAGAGAAAGCCAGCCATTTTAGATAAACAGAAAAATGCTAATTATATGTTACTTCAGTTAGTCATATATTTCATCTTGAAAATGAACCCACTATACAGTGTTACACCACGTGGCGTGCTGCATCTGGTATGCAGTGGCCTTTAGATTAGGAAGGAATAACCAACCTGCTTAGGTTGATGATATCAGTGATGCTAAGATGTACAGGAAACATCACTTACAAAGATGTGAACTGTCTGCGACTGACACTGGAGAAAACTGGCAAAGATAAAAAGAAAATGGTCAGAAGATATCAGCTCACTGAGTTTATCTAGCAGCACTCCTCTCCCCAGTGTTGTCTTATGTCGAGTGCTTTTGAGGTGAAGGGAACATAAATGAAAAACTTCAGCAAACAGCGAAATCATTATTCAACCCGTCCAGCCCGGTTCTTCACCCAAAGCACACAGAAAAACTCCTTGTCTCATGGTTTATGGGTTTCACCACTAGTAAATTTGCATCTCATGTAAAATGAAAAAAAAATCTGCTCATGATGTATTCAGGGGAGTTATTAGACTTTAGGGGATTCTTTGCTGGCGTCCTTAGTGCATCAGCTGGCCACAGAAACTCATGCCGCATGTGTTCATGTCTTGGTTCTTTTTTTTTCCCAGTGCTTCTCAATTGTCTTTTGCTCTTTATGCAGTTACTTACTGTGTGTCATCATTTGTTTTTGTTTAGTGCTCCAGTAAAATACTAGTAGTGAAAGGCGATCTGCATCTCAGTCCATCAAGGCCAATTTCAAAGCCACACATCATTTAGTATGTGTATTTAGTGTATGCATATCAAGGGATTGGCGATATGGAATAAATAGCGTCTCACAATTATTTTCACCATACACAATATGTTTCACAATATTTTGACAGACAAAATGTGCTAGTAGTGTCATATTTAAAAGCTGCTATCAAAAACAGTATATGCAATTATTATTATTATTACTCATTATTTCACACATTGTACTGCATTAAATCTGATTAACTCTGTAAAATCCATTATTACATAATAAGACTTATTATTCATTATCTACAGAGACTTCTATGTAAACTGGATGAGCTATTCTTAGGAAACAGAAGTGTGTAATAAAACTAGCCTTTTGAGAGGTTAAATGAGACTAATTATGCTCTCTTTGTAATGAAATGTGGTCAGTGTTCTTTAAGTACTGAAAAACAATCAGAAATGTGTATATCACCAGAATAAAAACAATCATGATAAAAATAAAATGTTGTCTTATTGCCCACCTTTGTTTATACTCATATTTACTTTAAACATACAATCTTAATAAAAATAAAATAAATACATTTAAAAAAAGCACAAATAGTTCTATCGAGTGCCAAAAAGGTGCTGTGGTACTGTATGAGGAAGTAAGGTGTAGCTGAAAAGTATGTTAGGGTGGTGCAGGACATGTATGAGGATAGTGAGACAGTGGTGAGGAGTACAGTAGTGCATCCTGCTATGATGTATGGTTTGGAGACTGTGGCTCTGTCTAAAAGACAGGAGGATGAGCTGGAGGTGGTGGAGATGAAGATGCTGAGATTTTCGTTGGGAGTGACAAGGATGGACAAGATTAGAAATGAGCAGATCAGAGGGACAGTGAAGGTGGAGCAGTTTGGAGATAAAGCCAGAGAGGCCAGGTTGAGATGGTTTGGACATGTGTTGAGGAGGAATAGTGGATATATTGGTCAAAGAATGTTGGAGATGGAGCTGCCGGGTAGAAGGAGAAGAGGTAGACCTCAGAGAAGGTTTATGGATGTAGTGAAGGTGGACATGGGGATGGTTGGTGTAAAAGTAGAGGAGGCAGTGGATAGGGCAAGATGGAGGCAGATGATCCACTGTGGCGACCCCTAAAGGGAGCAGCCGAAAGAAGAAGAAGAAGAAGTCGAAAACTTTTAAAAGAACAACCTTGAAAAACCACCTGAACTGTCCCATTTAGATAAACAACAAGCAAAGCTTTCATCTTTGAAAGATAACAGAAACTCAAACTCTTGCTTCAGATCTGAAAAATCCACAGGTGTCTTAGATGAAAGGATGTCTCAGACATTTCCACAATAGGTATAACAATTTCTTATTAAAGGTTCTCCATCACAGAGCAGAGCCATTTAACCAAGTAAAGAATTATTTAAGCATTCAAGATGTTTTTTGATTCGTCATTGTTCAATTTATAACCATATGCCTTTACTGTAGTAGACCTGAAGAACTCCTTTTTGAGGTAGTATATACATATTGTGGAGTACTTTTACAGGCCTCAAGAGCACGAGATTCTTGCTCCATTTTGAGCCCCATGGAGAGATTCTTGATGCAGCTGTTTACAAATAATGAACACAGTTACAGCTTCTACTGCTTCTACAGTTAGAATATTTCTTCAGGCTACTGTCAGCATCTGCATCTAGAGCTCCATTTATGCTTCTTAATTCAGTTAATTCAGTGTATTCACAACCCTAACTTTAGCTTCATTGCAAATGAATTAACAGGGTCTATGGTTTGCTTTAATAGAACACATTTGCTCTTCTGTACTCACAAAATCTAGGAGTGTTATGAAAACATTTCAAATCAGTCAGATTTACATGATACCTGGTGACTGTGACTGGATCTCTGAGATGAACTGATGTTAATAGGAGTTAACACTATAGATGCCAGCATCTTTAACTGATTACATCACTTGTTCTGTTGGTTGTGATGTAACCATTATAGTGGTTAAACTAATGCATCAAATTGCATGTCAAAAGAAGCAGCGATAATACATGTACCACTGTCGTTATTGTTAGATGCAGTGTAGCAGTTTCTGAACAAGACAAGCATGATCAGATCAGAATTCAAAGTAACTCTGTCAAAGTAACAATAAGAGGTGACCTAAAACTTACAAGCTTATGCATTCATATGCCTGCATTAAAATGGTAGCAATGACATACAACTGGATATACAACATATAATTTTCTTTTCATTTTAAAAAGACTAAATGACCTAGAGGGTGCCTAGAGGGTGCATTAGAAGAGTAAGAGTAAGAGGCAGAATTAGCACTTTTTTTCCCTCTGCGTATTGATTTTTTTCTGATATCTGCTAAGATAAAAAAACTACTATGGAAAATGATGTATACATTTATTATATACAATATTCAAAATCTCACAACGTGCCCTGCACTAAATTCAGACAGGACTGATTAGGCCCTCTTTTTAATCAAACGCACTACTGTACTGACAATATACATAATATGCTCAGAAAAGTATATATTGATGCAGTTTATCATGACAATGACAAGCATTGTCATATTACCCAGCTATACATCAATGCAATCGGAGCAGAAAAGGGTTGGTTAGAGACTCTCCACATAAATGGTACTCATGCCGCTTCCATACATCAGCTCAGCGACCTGAAAGCTTCTTTAGTAGAAAAGGATCATTTAACTTGCATTGCTGCTTGAGTAATGAGAATGAAATTCATGTTGTTCCCCAGATCATGATGAAAATACCTCTACCTATTCTACATTCTCCAGATAGCTCTCCGTAATGGCTCAGTGGCTAGCCTGTAGTTTAAATTGGAGAGTGTGTTGTCAGTTTAGCTGGGCTGATTTGGAGATATCAACAAAGACTTTCTCAAGTGAGCGACTGCCAAACAGACCCCCCCTCTGTCTAGCCCCCATTCATACCACATCTGGAAATCATCTACAGGCCAAAGGAAATTTTTTAGTGTGCCGTGTGTGCCTGGCCTGGCTCCTGTGTGTGCATGCGTGTGAGAGACGAGAGAGAGAGAGAGAGAGTTCCAAAAAATGTTTTATTCATATAGAATGATGTACAAATTTGCATAACTTTTTTTTTACAGTGCACACATTTAATGAACATACACCACCATCTGGAATCACTGGGCCTCATTCACCAACTGTTCTTAAGAAGAAATTTCTTCTTAAAACCCATTTTACGAAAAATCTGTCATTTATTTATTTTTTTTTCATATTTGGGATTTGTTTTTATGTAAGAACAGAATCTACGCACACTCAAGGGCACAAGAGTATGAACCATTTTGCAGTTTAAGAACATGTCGTGAATCTTCATCAGACAGTCATTTTTGATGATCATAGAGGCCAAAACATTTCACAAAAGCATAAATACAGGAGTGTTAAAATAATCATTAATGTTTAGTTTTCAGTTACTGAAGCTTCTCAGTGAAATAAATCATTGCTGTTTGTTAAGGTAGAAATGCAACAAGCAAAGAAAGAAAGCCAGCTACTTTTCTTTAGCACAAATAGAGCTGTGAAAGGTAGTGTAGACTCTATAGAGTTAATAGAATGGAAGTTTGCACAGCAGGTCGCTTCGTAGTGAGAAATTAATACAATATTTTTCTTTTGGGCTCATGTAAGAGCATCAAGGAGTTGGAGTGTTTGCACTGGCTCAGCTCTGGGTAATAGGAAAGAGAGAGGCACTGAGCAGAGAACTTGTGGACAGAAGCTAATTGTCTTCATGGAGTTTGACAACTTTTGATCATATTGAATAGGGGGAATGCTTTAGGCACACAAAGGACACTGCCAGCTGTCACTCAGTTCCATTCAGAAGCACTTTATGACTCTTCGCAACATGTCAAGGCATTAAGAAAGCCAAATTTAAGCCCATGTTTTCCCTTCCTTCCAACTACGCTGCTATGATTAATTTGAAAGGAGTCATAGAGCCTGTTTACCCAGCCAATTAGTTATTTATTATGTAGAAAATGGCTCATGATGCCAATTATGTTTACTGAGTTGATTGAAGGGCTCTGACTTATGCTGGACTGAAGGTCAGTGGACACTAACCCCTTGTCTGCGCTGTCTGTCCTTCGAGAGAAATAAAATAATGATTTAAAGTGGAGCCAGAGGTCACTGAACACAGAAATTCAGTCTTACTCTCTTTCTCTCGTTCTCTCTTTATGTCTTTCTTTCTTTCGCTGCATGTTTTCTTGGAGGAGCCTTGGCCCCCAGCATTGCTGCTTGGAAAAAGATGTGCTCCCTGAGCTCAAGACTCGCAATGAGGAGCTAGAAGAGGGGCTGGCAACTCTTACAAACAAGTCGACTGTGGTTAGCAAGACCCTGGAGTGTACAGACCTCACTGGAGTCTGTGTTTTTTTCCCTGCCCCCCCCATCTTGGCAAGATGTTGAAAAATACAGTACATTTAAGTACAGCTCAGCTTTGGCCTTTATGAAAACCTCTCACTTTTCCAAGTAGCAGAGTAACAGATGCATTCTGCACTCCGCAAATTTCTGCAGCCTCAGCAAGCTTAGATCATTTTAACATCAGATGCTATTTGTGCGTAATTACAGGCTAACGGATTGTGTAACTATCGTCACACAAATACTAAACTCTATGTTCCACAAATTAGTGGCTAGTTTCTTTAAAACCTATTAGAAAAAGCACTGTGTTTGGAACAGAAACAAACATGTAATCAGTCAGGCAGGATTACATAAAGCAGTCATGGAGGTATGTTTCCTGATCAGCAGTGGCCTTATTAGCACCCTTTTAGAGGCAGAGAAGCTGCCAAGATAAAATTAAGACCTGAGCAGTCTCCTTTTCTGGGAGTTTTCAATTAGATGCCATTAAAAAGTCTTAAAGCACCATGACAGCACCCTTAACAGTGAAAACAGCCTCACAGCTGCCTCAGAACTGATGATTTCTGATTAGAGCTTTTAAGTAGATGTTAAGACTAAGGATGTGCATTCTGACAAATTTTTGTTGTTTGAAGAGTTAATGAGCAGGTGGCTGCGGTGGAAAGAAAAATATGTGTAAAACAGCCAAAATAAACTACTTAGGCACCTTATTGGTGGAGTACTTTAGATTTAAGGTTACACTAATGCTAACAGACGAAACATTGAATGTTGATGAAGACTTGTCCTCTTTCTCCACAGTTGACAATGTGCCGACATGTTAGTTTGTCAAAGAAATATAGAAACACTCAGGCATTTGTAGGCCTTCAGAGAGGTCCTAATGATTTCTATGAAATAATCTGTAATATTTCTGTAATTTAAGTTCATTTTTGCTTAATATATCATCATGTTAGTTATATTTAGTATTGTAAGAAAATATTGTAAAGATTTTCTTATTTCACTGTTAAGTTTTAGACACAGAAACACTAGAAAAAAGGAAAAAATATTTTTTTGTTTCTCCGTGACATCTAGCTAGATACATCTGGGTGAGCTCTACCATTGGTTAGAACTTCAGAAGATCAACTGAAGGCCTTACTTGTCAGATAAACCACTAACATAATTAGAAATGACAGTGGAGTCAACTAATCATATTTGATTGACAGTGCCCAGAACCAAGAAGAAAAAGGTCACTCTACCCTTTCTGGAATCCTCCCTGACCAATGCATGTCAGTCTGGGGGGAAACAGTGGCAGCTCAATATCAGAGCTCTGAAACAGTCACTGTAAAACTGCAACAAGATAAAATATATGTTAATGTGTCTCAAGCTTCAAATAAAACATTAAACATGTTTTACATCTTGAAATGCACACTTTCAATCTAGTATGACCTAAAAATGCAAAAAATCTGAATCACCATTAGCTTAGTGCTACTAAAATCTTATTGTGGCACTAGCAGAAATTAGCATGACTGTAGAGATGATTTTGTCTCATTTTTATATTTATGATCCAAACTGAAGGCTTAGCTGGTCATAGTTCACTACTTTTAATATGTATTAATTGCTGCAAGTGCTGGGGCAGTCATGGATTGGAGGTTAGGGAACCAGCCCTGTGACCGGAAGGTTGCCGGTTCAATCCCCTCGGTTCATGGTCCATGACTGAAGTGTCCTTAACCCACATAGGGTCTTCGTTTTTTTGTTACATAAAGAGTCCTGCTGGGTCTGGTGGACCCGATGCATTTTGGGGCTTTTAATTTAACATAATCAATTATCTTATTTTAATATACTCAGCAGATGTTTACTTTATCCCAATTGCAAGTAATATAAACAACACATGGGTTAAATTTGTGGCGTTTACCTTTGTTAAATCACATTTATGAATAGAAATGCCACTCGTTTTGGTTAATTCTTTTTATTTAAAATGTAACATAAGGACATGCATCATAAAACATAAAAATAACAACAAGAAATGAACAAATGAAACATGTTTTTCCAAAAGTAAAATGGATTTTTTTTTATTTGACCTGCTCAGGTCAGTTAAGCCCCACTGAACACATTAACCACATTGAATGTGGCCATTTTTATACCATCCACTATACCACACATGAAGGGCAGAGTTTCACTGTGTGTGTGTTGCATATGTATTTCTTGCACTGGGTGCATGTATATTGTGTTTTTCTGTCCACCTTTCTTTGGTATATATGATACCAGGGTCGTGTCAGCCATGTACACAAACTTTGATGACTGGACAGGCCTGTCCTCTGTTTTCAGGAGCTGGGGAGGGAGCTCAGACCTGCCTTTACGTACTGTTCCCACCATAGTCAGCTTCCGCTTTAACAGCTCTTGTCCTAGCTGGTGTGATGTGAAAAAATTGTGACATGTGATGTTGTGTCCAGAAAGTCCCTGAGCCATATCGAGGACTACTCTCATTATTTGATTTTTCTCAGGGGATCCTCCATTGCATTTCCCTGTGTAGACCTGCAAGTTCCACACATAAGATGAAGCAGCGTCACAGGCAGCCCACATCTTTATACCATACTTGGCAGGTTTAGATGGGATATACTGCCGGAAAGGGCAGCGACCCCGAAATGGCATCAGCTGCTCATCAACTGTGACGTTGGGCCCAGGGTTGTAAAACAGGGGGAGACGGGCCACCCACTTGTACCACACTGTTCTGATGGAAGCTAGCTTGTCTCTCTGCTGTCAAGCTGGTCTATCATCACGGTTATCAAAACGTATGGCCCTGGAAATTATTATGTAAGTTTTCAGAGACGTCGTTGCCCGGAAAAGTTCTCTGCCAGTTTCTTCATGCCATAGGGATTCTGTGGCCTCCCCTTTGGACCTGAAAACACCAGCAAGGATAAGAACCCCAAAGTAAGCATCCAAATCGGTTTCATTCACAAACCTCCACCTATCTCCAAAGACCCTGCTTGGCTGGTCCTGTGGCTAGCTTCTCATGGGCTGGTCCTGGGGCTAGCTGCTGGCGGGCTGGTCCTGTGGTTTGCTTGCGTTTTGGAGCTGGCTGACAGGCTGGTCCTATGGCTGGCTGCTCATATAGTCCTGGATGCTGATGGGCTGGTCCTGAGGCTCTTTTATGCTTTGGAGCTGACTGATGCTGATCCTTCTCTTCAAACTCGGTCAGACTCTGAATTTTCAGAAATGTGATCTTCATATTCCGAAACTTCTTCTTCTGCATCACTATGAGAACCCTCTGTCTCCTCCAATATCAGCTGTAAGGCACTCTGAACAGTGAATCGCTTTGCCATCTTGATCATTTATGGTATAGAACCATGCTGACAGAGCTGTTTATAGTGTTAGATCCACAAGACTGATTCCCACGAGATAGAAGGTGAAATGTGTGGGAATGTGGGTGCTGGCAGTGATGGTGCTCTTAACTTTGCAACAATGTTGCAAACTTGTGCGGGAACAGTGGGTGCACCCTGTGGGTGCTCATCCATTCACACATCCCCACACACACACAGAGAACCTATGGTTTCCACACTTTCACTAGCCCCGGGTCCAGAGGACCCGAAGACCCTGTATGTAATATAAATGTGAAGGGGCGGTATATGGGGGGGGTCATTGAAAATGTTTTCTGATTTATGTTCCGTACAGAAAAGGAGCCAAGGCCAGTGAATCTTAGTTTGAAAAAATAATTATTTGTAATATTTTTATTGAGCGAAAAACTGGAAACAGGTCCCACAGACCCGAAGACCCTATGAGGGTTAAGCGAGGCACCTAACCCCCAATTGCTCCCCGGATGCCGTGGATAGTGTGTTCACTAGTGTGCATGTATGTGGGTGTTTTACTGCATGGATGGGTAAAATGCAGAGGTCTAATTTCACACTGTGCAAACACAGTGGCAAATGGTTCTCAGTTCAAGTAAACTAAGAGATAAGCTAAACCCTTAAAGATTTAAATCCCTGTCCACTATCCTTCACCACTTGCCAATACTTTGCCTTTCCTTGGGTGGAAAAATCATGTTTCAAAGAAAATCTTATGATTAGCCTTTATAGACTAAACATGGCATATAATACACAGGTAAACATGTATGTACTGTTGCACTCCATTAAGATGAAATGTGAAAGGAAACTACTCCTCAAACATATGCTGGTCCCATTAAGATGTTTTGAACAATCTGATAAGTTTTGATATATGTTTGCAAAAGTAAATTGAGGTCAATTCACCATGGCTAATCCGTTTCAAAACGTCACTACGGTTGACAACCAGAAGCCATGCATGACAATAGTGCATGCACTCTTGGTTTCACCTCATTCAGAGAAACATTTGGCATTGCCTGTGACCGTGACCTAATTGGGCCATTATTCTGTTAGATCCCCAAACTTGCTTTATTCTCTTAGTTAAGTGAGTGAGATTATGTACTTATTTAAAATGTAATTTATGCAGGATAAAGGATATGCAGATTTGACTCAAAGGAATTCAAAACACTTTTTTTCAGCATTGCCTCCCCCATTTTTTCCTACAAAAGAGCTTCTTGAGCACATTATCTGCGCTATGATAAGCTATGTGTGGGCAATAGAACTTGGATTTGGTCATGGGAGAATAAAATGTTTTGCAAAATGACATTTTTGCCCATTGTTAGAAAAGTAAATATAGGTCTGACCAATACTGGCACCTAACTTCATATTGTATTGAAGTGTACAGAACCACATAGACTGTTCACCACAGAGAGCTTTTGGAATACAAATTGATACTGGACTTAAAGCTTAGAACAACATTACTGTTTATCACATTTGAAACAGATGAGTGCAAGTCCAAATCTGAGCCCTTGTTGTAGATATTGTGACTTACATTTTACATGAGTCTCTGTCCTAGACCTAAGTAACACAGCCTTGGTTTGCTTATACCCATCTCAGGCCACTCGGCTGCACTGGCGTACTCCAGTGAAACTTTACTGCTTTCTCCTTATTCTGTGATGTTGAAAGCAGATCGTGCTCCACACAGCCGGCTTTGTGCAAGTCTCAGGATCCATGTGAGTGTTTTTGGGCAGAGGATTTTTTCTGGGGTGATGGATATGTTGGTTATTTCAGGAATCCCATGGTCTCCAGAAGAAGCACTGGAGGGTTCAGGATCTCAGTGCCTCTTTGAAGTGAGGAGAGTTCTCTAGGGGCGTGCAGCATGGCTCCATACTCGGTCAACTCACCTTTGGTCCAATAAGGAGTGTATGATTATTTGTATACTGTGTGCAGCATAAGTGTGTGCTTTCATATGCAAGTCTTTTATATGCTGAGTCTTTTCTTCCCATGTACGTGTACTGTTTGACCTTTCTTTTGGTCATTTTCAGTTCAGCAGAGGCTCACACAACACAGTCAATCAAAGCCAGATTTAAATATTTTGAGGTCTGTCCTTACCTCCTATTTCTACTGTGGCTAGTGCCAGATTCTTCAGCTCATATGCATCCTGAAGACTAAGGGCACAATCTGTAACCATCTACACATGCTATTTGGATAGGAACAGAATCTGAGTTCAGAAAGGGTGAGCAAGAGAGAGAGAATGACTTAATAAAAGACCTTTGACTAAGAGGCAGTTCAGGAGTGGAAACACAGCTGATTTTAGTTAGAGCTTAGTAAAGCGGCACTTCAGAAATACATTTTTCTGATCTGCATTTCTGATACGAATATATGTCATTTTCCGTCCATCAGCACGGGCCATTGAAACTCAAGCTCCTTAATGATGGTATTTGTCCCTCATGGAACAGAGTTTAAAAGACTTGCACAAACTGTTTCCTTTTGTCTCGTGTCTAGATCTCAGTGGAAACTCAACCCATAGTTTCAAAGCATCTTAACATTAAAGCTGACCTATATGATAAGGTAATGATTCTATCATACAGAGTACTGAGCAAAAGTCAGAGACCTGTAAGCATGTGTAGCTGTCAATAAGCAAAGAAAATGTTTTGCT
Organism: Pygocentrus nattereri; assembly: GCF_015220715.1. Lineage (NCBI taxonomy): Eukaryota > Metazoa > Chordata > Actinopteri > Characiformes > Serrasalmidae > Pygocentrus > Pygocentrus nattereri. Next base: position 20,632,466 of record NC_051235.1, on the reverse strand, counting down.
GGTGTTCTCAAAACAACAGACTGACCACCCCAGAATCAAAGCCTCAACATTATTGAGTGTGCTGGCATCACTTTAATTAATGAGAAGAAAAAAACAACCAAATTCTAAGAATGAACTTGGCAGATGGGGAAAAGTTTCTTTGGAAAACTCAAAGCAAGTCACCCAAAAAAGAATGGAAGCTCTTAAATAGTGAATATATTTTCTTCTTTTATTCTTGACGCTGGAAAACAAGTATTTATTGGCTGATTGAGTGGATATTGAATAAATTAAGGCTGGTCTGATTTTTGCACAGTACAGGGTGAACTGTTTTTCAGTAGGCATTCCTTTCTGGGACAGTGAGCAAGACCTGCAGTGATGAGTAGAAGAAAAAGAGAAAAAAAAGCTTGCAAGGAATGCTCGTTTATCTTTCCTCCTCTAGTGTACATTTTCCTTTCCTGGCAATGAGGTGATGAGTTTCAGAGCACATACATCCACAGACACCCACACACATCAGTGTGTTTGTTTTTTTAAAGGTGGCAGTGGATCTCCCATATTGAGTGTTGACCTTTGCTTGGTCTTTAGTTGTTGAATGCCTGAAGCAGCAGGACGCTCACAGAAGCCCTCTTTTGGGTTAAAATAGAGCTGAAATACAATGATAGCCTAAATCATCTTCATACGCATGCGATGCAGTGGTTTGGCAGGCCGGACTAATCAATCCACACTAAAATGGTCAGGTTAAACCAATATCCACAACTCAACTCTGAGAGTGCTAAACTGTTACCACTGGCTTTTGAAGACTTTTTTTCATGAAATTGATTTAGCAGAATGATGGCCATGTGTAGATGATCATTTACTGTGATGATTGTATGCATAAAGGTTTAAATATACATTTATAGACTTTCAGGATATTAATTTGGCAATAATTGTGATTTATTATGCTTTATTCATTTAGAAGAAGTGTGCACAGGTGCTGGAGTATTCTGTTAACTCTCAAAGATGCCAGTTTCTAAATAAGAAGTGCAATGCTAGCTACGCTAGCTGATGTTAGCTAGGTCCAGCCACTGCAAAAAATACATTTCTCTGACAAACGTATATGTTGGCACATCCACAGAACAGAAAAGACTTTGTGTAGAACATGACAAGTCCTATTTAGCTTCTACTGTGGTGCTGGTTTTGTCTAGTGTTAGCTCACCCAACATAAAAGCTGATGCAAAAGTCAAGGCCTTGGTTATTTTTGAATGTATAAACATATTTTCAAACATATTCCTCTGCAAGCTGCAAAATTTGTGCTACTGAATTTTGTTAGCTTCCTAACACCATAACCTAAAACAGTAAGTCTACAACCCTAATTTCAACCAAATATCTGTTCATTCTAATGAATACACAAACAGTAAAACTGGTCAAAATTACCACATGCCTATTGTGAATGACGTGCACCTTTTATGGTGTTTCCCTTCCTTTTTGTAGATCTGGCAAATTGGTTGAAAGAGCTGCTACATTCTCTCTTAAATGTTTTAGATAGTATTGCTGCTGCTGGAACAAAACCTTGTATCTCCAAAATGGTAACTTTACAGGAGAAGGAAAAATACTTATTTTTAATGTAAGTCAATTGAACCAGACTTTTTTCCCAAGTAAAATCTATCTATCTATCTATCTATCTATCTATCTATCTATCTATCTATGATTGATGATTTTTAATCACATACAGCTTGAGCTGCATTTATTTAAAATGGAGTACCAACTAAAAAATACGTAAGTACTGATTTCTTTAGCCTGATCTTTACTAAATAGGCTCAACAAAGGCTTCAGTTAACCTTTATTACCAGGTTGGACTCTTAACCTGGTAACCAATAACTCCCTTGGTGTCTCTGATAACATAAATTACTATTTCATTGTGATTTATTTAACTTGATCATTCATAACATGGCACATATATTTTGGATATGAAGGAGTATATGTACCTATATTTTCTATTGTTTTTAATTTGCCTGCTATGCCTTCACATATATTCACAATAATTTTGAATACTGAGAAATATATGTACATATTTTTTTTTACTACGACTAAATCCCGTGCGGTAGATTAATATGGTAGCAGTTGTAGGTTTTTCTTTGTCACTAACTAATTTAGAATTTGTAGATTAGAGGGAATCTGCTTTATGCATGAGTACTTTTCCTGGTGCTTCAGACTCTGTACATATATGAAGGTGATGAAAGAGCTTGTCACTTCCCTCTCTTTCTCTCTTTAGACCTGAGATATTTGGTTTCATGTTCAGTGTCTCGCCATCTCCTAATAGGAATAACATTCATGGCACATCAATCCTTACTTGTTCCCCTGCAGCCTTTTTAACAAACTCAGGGTCTCCTTGTGCTCTGTGGGAGGATGTGTATGGCCTCCATTGGTGTTCCTTAGTGGTGAGGTGACCTCTGCGCTGCCGCCCTCAGTGTGTTGGAGAACACTTGACCCTAATGAGTCGTACGCTAGACGGTTTAACAGCTCATGTCATTGGACTAGAAACAGCTAAACACCCATAAATCACTGGTATAATGGCCTCTTTCTCTCTCTTTCTCAACCATTTGTATCCTGAAATGAACCCTCTAGTGTAAAGTAAGGTGCCAAAGACAGTAATAATGATGATAATATTCACAATATTAATAGCTGTGGAAATATCAGCACCATCAGAACCTACTTAGCTATGATTATTTCCAGAGATATTTGGCAAAGGTAGGTGTGAAAGCCTCTACTGCAGATGTTAGCAGTAGCAGAATAAAGCAGTTTAAAGCATCATTAATTATCTAGTTAAATTAACCACAGATTATGTTTGTGACACAGCACAACACAAGCTGTACTTATTGAAACAAAGAAACCTTCATTGTTAACAAAGTTTGATCCAACTTTTGTAGATCCAGATTTAAAATCCAAGCCAGGCATGCTGAAACTGAGCTGTGTTTCAGGGCCAGGGGTCCGACAGCATGACCTCTGGCCCACAGCTGAGCGCTGACGGAGGTCTGGATCTGCAATAAACGAGTATCGAATTTCGTTCCTTTGAGCTACTGTGGTCCTGAAGAGATGAGAGTAGCGTGTTAACCCCTACTGTCTGGCATGCCAAAACTCTTCACGTCAGCAGACCATTCGTGTGCAACATTAAGACATGTTCCTTCTGCGCTGCTGGCACCATGTTTAAATGGCATGTTTGGACCCCTCCGAAACGCTGAATCATCCGTCATCAAGGAGAATAATGTGGAATTAAGTGGAAAAGGGGCTTTGCGGTTGATGAGGAACCATGAGCACTAGACCTCAAGTTTTATTAGGCATTCGCTCCAAATATACTGAAAGAATGCATATCAGTGAATAAAGGAGCTTACTGTTTAAGATTAGTAAGAACGGCTTTGCATGATTGTAGAGCTCATGTTGCAATCTTAAAAGGGCAAAAAGTGCTCCATTACGGAAAATGTGCAGTTTAATAACAAGTATTGCTCTTGGTTGTCTTTTCCAATGAACGAACTTTTGTTCTTCATATTGGCTGAGCTGTTGTGCCCATGTTACTTTAACGCCATCTCAGTTGTTTTTCTTTCCATCTTTGACTTTTACCGCAAGGTCATTTTTTTAGGGCTATGAGAATGCTTATGAACACTTTGGTGCTACTGATGTTTGTAGTACTTTATAAAGTCAATTGCCTACATTTATAATCCCATTTAGACTTAGAAGTACTGTCTAATCTCGAATAGTGTCAGAGTGTCTTTCTCCTTTGAGATTACTTTCATGGGAAAAGAATTTGCATCATGAAATGCGTAAACAGCTTTTGACTCTCCATGAGGACTCCTGCTAGGACCAGCCTCTCTGAATAGTGTAATGATTCCTCCTTGGGTATTTAGCATGAAAGAAAGCCTGCTGCTTTCTACAGTTGTTATACCCATGAAAACTGCTCTCTAGAGTGCCTTTACCATCACATTTGAATGATGTATTCCAGAGGTGTAAGCAAAAATTATTTTTTGATTTAAGCCTGTGAAAAAGTGTGTAGGCAACCAAGAATGTTAAATTTTTTGCTTTGTCTTACATTGTCATAATATCAGTCTTCATGGTTCTGCAGACAGCAGTGCAGTCATCAATATATCTGTTTAAAATGCTTCTACATGATTCTGTTAAATCAGACAGCTAAGATGTGAAGGAAGAACAACACAACAAACCATCAAGTGTGCATTACCATGTCATGCATAAAAGATGTTTGAGCCATTTATGTCTTAACTTCGTAAATGGACATTTGCTTTGACACTTCGGCATTATGACATTTTAGCTTTTGTAGTAAAATAGCGTTTTATGCACCCAAGATGCATCAACTTTTTAAATATGAACTATTAAAAAAACTTTGCAAATTTATTTTTGCCTTTGGGAATTAGGTAGAGAATGAATACTCTGTTGTGGTCTCATTTTTACATGTGACCTTCGACCATAGTTGGAGCTTTAACCTTCTGGGGTCCACAAACCACACATCAAATTCTCTATCTTTTAGATAACACAGTGCAGAAATATGCTTTAAACATTTTCCGAACCTTAGAGTCTGCCGTTTTGATTTAATCGTATTGCAAGATCATGCATGATCCGAAGTTATGAGGCTATGAAGAAGGGTTGAGGTACACATCATCTGCTTCTCACCATGTGTAACTGGTGGATTTGTGTGTCCATCTACATTTTGCATGAAACTGACCAGTGTAAATCACTAAGGACTTGCCCATCACATCAGAAACCCTTCATTCTTTATCAGAGACACATATGAAATAGCGGGCAAAGAGTTTATAGCCACTGAAGTTGCTGCAGTGGTTTTGGAGAGTAGTAACAGAGATAACATACTATTTCAATATGAAAGATATGGATATCATGTTGAATGCAAGTGCCTTTAAAGTATAATTGAAAATATGCGAAAAATCGAGAAAATGCCCTTAGAACCCAGAGGATTAACACAACGCGATTAACAAAAGAGAGCTGCTCCTTTAAATCTGCTGCCAGAGGAGTTATGTCAAGTGTGTGTGCCCCTTTTTAAACAGTAACATCAGAGTTGGTTTAAGTGGAGCCTTGCCACTTCCTTTTTCTCCTGTTATATCAAAAACTTGACTGCAAAATGGCAAGAAGGCGCCTGTGAGGGAGTCCTCAAAGAATGGGGGTAAATGGTGCTAAACGGCTAAAAACAATAAGTTGAAATAGTGCCTAACTACCGTATTTTCCGGATTATACGTCGCTCCGGAGTATAAGTCGCACCAGCCAAAAAAATGCACAGTAAAGAAAAAAAAACTGGGGGGGGGGGTTCATAAAATCCAAGTTAACGTAACATGAACAGTTATTCAGATAACAATGACAAACTATAACAAAGAACATGCTAACAAGTTTATCAAACCATTTTTATCAAAGTTTATATCACTCCAAATCATCAAATCCATTGAACTCTTCACCCTCAGTGTCACTTATGAACAACTCCGCTAACTCTGGAGATGGACGAAGCGCCGCTTCCTCTTCTTCGTCGCTTTTGTCAGACTCGTCGTCAGTTACATTTGCAATTATTCCAGCCTTTCTGAATCCCAGCAGGATGCTTTCGGTTTTCACGGAAGCCCATGCTTTGCTGATCCATTCAATGACTTCCGAGAACGTAGCGTGGCGCATTCTCCCGGTTGCCGTGAAGTCCGTATTTTCCGGACTATAAATCGCTCCGGAGTATAAGTCGCACCCCTGGCCAAACTATGAAAAAAAGTGCGACTTATAATCCGGAAAATACGGTACTTGTCCAGGACCTTTCTTTAATTTAAGGGAACAGGATGAATTTTACAAAAAATAAAAATGAGCATTACTGCTATTAAGTGCTGATTGGTTGGTGAGCTGATCAGCTGATTAGCAAACTGAAGCAGTTTGTGCTCATTGACCTCATGAACAAGGCACTGTTTTATATATATATATATATATATATATATATATATATATATATATATATATATATGTGTTATACTAGTCCTATAACTGAAGTTTAGAAGTGCTAAAAGAGTAATGATAAAGTGCAACTGGTGTGTGGCTTGGATTCCTATTCAGGTGCTTCATGTTCAAAAAGGCAGGTTATGACAGTTATTTTTTTTATTTCATAGATCACATTGTTTATATATCAAAATGAACACAGTATCAGCAGTGAGAAATTACATGATTAATAGAGAAGATCAGATTAAATGGCAGAAATAGACTTTTTTTGTGCCAACCTTATTTTTTTTCCTATATTTAATTGAATAGGCCCTGTGATCAGTCAGAGCAGGCCCAGACTGTGGATACGCACCTGACATATGCGTGCCTGTGACTGAAAATATGTATATGGTGTTTTCTCTCCACAGGAGTCTTCTCTGTAATATTTTCAGGTTTACAGTTCAGTAGTAATGGACCAGCTGTGTTTATGTGCCATGCCAGTCTGGGTCACAGCCCACACAGTTGCGCACAAAAGCTCAACACACACATTTGGAGCCTCACATACCACCTTGTGTGTATTCACTGATAAAGTCCACCAACATCCAGCTCAATCTGTTTAAACACCCCTCTCCTCACTGATTCCACATACCTGTCATTTCTTTCATCCCTGTCAAGAATATCCACGTTTAGTGAGCAAGTAACAAATATTCCACCAGTGTTTACCTGATGTCTCAAGATCCAGTTTGAGGACAGTTTGACAACAAGTCAGATTTCCACAATTTTACATGTTTACCAAATGGATTTAACCAACAACAAGTGTTGGAAACTTTATTTAGAAACACAGTTATCATTAGCATTATGTGCTTTCCTCAAGCTGAGTTAACTGATCTTAAATAGATTTGCTTGCGTGGTTTCTGACTCTTTATGACTATAATATCATGCAGCACTGTGCAAATGACCCTGAGATCACCCTTTGTTTATTTAATTTCCAGTCAAAACAGTATAAGTTTTTAGGAAATATTTCTGAGTAGATTCAATATTTGTGATTATTGTGATTTAAGTTGCTATTTTAAGAACTGGCCAGGGACTACAGATGAAAATTAGCCTATAGGGCTAACTCTGGCTGATAGTGCTAACTCTGTCTTCTTTACAGTATATATTTCTGTTGAGTACTGAGCACTGTTCCTGACAAATAAATGAATAAATGGAAAAAATGATATAACTAACATTAGAAAAATTAATGTCAAATGTAAAACTGAAGAATAAATAAACAGGCAAACAACTGCGCAAGACCATTTAGATGAAAAACACTATAGATGAATGTGTTTGTTATTATTTAGATTGTAAAAAGCAGAAAATGTGTGGAAATATATGCCTGCAGATCTCTTTGAAAACCTGAAAGCCAGGCTTTCAAAAAGAATGAAGGCTGTAATAAATAGGTAAAGTGTAGACACAATAAATACTGAAAAATCTGATATTATGTTTGGTTTTTGAGACTTTGGCGTAACTTTCTGTTAAATATTTGAATAATAATTAAATGAAGGCTGGTCTCTGACTTTTGCACAGTACTGTACTGTTCTTTTACCCAACTTCTAAGGTAATCATGTTTGTGCTTACTTTTAGGTTACTGGTGGGAGCTCCATTAGAAACAAATGGGCAGCACCAAACGGGTGATGTGTATAAGTGTCCTTTAAGCAGGAGAGCTGCAGGCCCCAGTTGCACCAAGCTCAATTTAGGTATTCCACTTCACATTCCAGAGGATTATCCCTGCACATTTCTTTGAGTACATACACTTTAAAAGAGATCATCACTCTTTACTGTACCAGTGTAATTTCTTCTCAACACTTCCCTTAATCATTTGGATAAGGCTTTGAGTCCTGGTGTGGGTAAAGCGTTACTGAGCAGCTCTCTGTGTTAAAAGCTGCAGGAGAGACCATCTCATTCAGTCTTTCCTCATACCTTTCTTTACATACATTTTCACATCTGTGCTCTTGCACGTGTCACACATCTGCATGGCATTGCGGAGTGGATGTAATGGTATGTCTAAATAGCTTGCAGAGACCATGTCTGCAAGCTGTTTAAACCCAACTAGATGGTATTACTAGATAACATTGTTTATTTAGAGTTGGGTGAGGAAGCCTGTGAAAATTACACATGAACCATATTTAATGTGGCCAGCGCTGGTTGTTTGCTATTCTTACAAGTTTGTTTTGTTAATTTCTTGGTCTCCTTAAGGAAAGATATCTTTGACAAATGTCTCTGAACGTAAAGATAAAATGAGGCTGGGGATGACACTTACCTCCAACCCTAAAGACAACAGCTTTGTGGTGAGTTTCTAATGGTTTCATTTTATATTCAGCTCTGGACACTTGCAACCTTGATTTGAAATGAGTGGACAATCCAAATTAAAATAATGAAATCTGTCAATTGTAACCAGTGTTGGGGTAGATACTCAAAAGTAGGAATCCATTACAAATTACTAATGACTAATGGGATTACATATTTCATTGGAATATTATTTCCTGAAAAAATAAATCTTATCATTACTTTACTTCTGTGTTACTCTCTAAAAGCTGTGTACATTTTTATTAGCTGGAAAGAGAAAACACAATAGTTCAGAACAACATAACTTAAGAGACCTGCCAGAATCATTATCTTTACTCTGAACAAGACAAAGCCTGTATAAAATATGAATGGCTTTAAGAAATAGTTCCAAATGCCATGAAGTTTCAGTTTCATAGCACCATGATTACATGGCTAGATAGATTGCTTGCTGAGTTTACACCATTTTCCATGACAATGTTGCCTGCTCATATTCACAATCAGAGTCACGCAGTTAGCTGATGCAGGCAACACATGCGCAAGTTACATACAAGAACAGTCACTGATAATCTATATAGAAGAAATGTTTGTTTTAAATACCTTACATGTAATCAGTTGTTATCTCAAAGACTTATGAGTAAGTTTTATCAAGTCAGTAACTGTAATGTGATTACAAGAATGTAAATTATAAGGTGTCACATGACTTTGTTACAGAAAAAAGAATTACATTACTGCACTGTATTACCACATGACCCTTAACACTGTTTGGAGCATCAAAGACCTACATTAATACTGGGTGTAAATACACCAGATCCACTCATCCATAGATACGATATTGTATTGTTATAGCTGTGTATGGACTGTAGAGTCAGTACAGTGTGAGTCAATGAATTTAACTGTGGTTCTACTCTTAGGCGTGTGGTCCTCTGTGGTCGTACGAATGTGGCAGCTCCTACTACAGTACAGGAATCTGCTCGAGAGTCAACGCCAGCTTTAAATTCTCTCGCACCATTGCTCCAGCTTTCCAAAGTAAGCACAGCACACCTGTGCACTCTGCCTGAGACTTGATATAGCTAGGAATATTCTGAGTTGTGACATTTCTGGGGTATTTCCAGCTACTCCTTTGCCCATGCTCACTATTTTACATTAAATTCAAGCATAAAATTATCTGGAAATGACAAGTTCAGTAGAATTTGAAATTAATCTCTTTATTATGCTCCTGAAATGTTTGAAAGTAAGAAAGAAGTGCATTCATATGCTAATATTTGTGAAAGATCATCATGCTTCAGCTGCAGTACTCATACCAATATATTTTTACTGCAAAAATTGTCTTTCAGGATGTGAGACCTATATGGATATTGTGATAGTTCTGGATGGCTCTAATTCTATTTACCCATGGTATGAAGTTCAAGACTTTCTCATCAATATCCTGCAGAAATTCTACATTGGGCCAGGACAGATACAGGTATGGGTTAAAAATTCACATAACATTGTGATGATAATGGTTTTCATAATGATGTAAAATTTTGAGAGGTATGTTGGGTTTACATAATGAAATCTATCATCTGGATACTTTTTCTGGCCTTAAGTAAAGAATGTCACCAAAATCAGTAGTGTGACCTACTTTTCAAACAAATAAGAATGTCATAAAGTTGAATTTGTCATGTGTCTGGTCTGTGTATGTGCTTGTATTTAGGTTGGTGTGGTCCAGTATGGAGAGAAGGTGGTGACTGAGTTCCAGCTCAATGATTATCGTTCAGTGGAGGATGTAGTGAAGGCTGCCAGAAAGATAGAACAGAGGGGAGGAGAGGAGACCAACACTGCACTGGGCATTAATGTGGCACGGTATACACACACACACACACACACACACACACACACACACACACACACACACAAACACACACACACACACACATAAATACAAAAACACACAGCTCAGTGCAAAGCCAGTGTACAGAGAGTCTTTCATCAATGTACTTTAAAGCAGTAACCAAATATCATTAGGTATAGTCATGGATGCTTAAAAGTTCAGTACTTGAAACAATCTCTAGATTTCAGCTAAAATATACCCTTCCTATCTTAAATACACTCACTGAGCACTAAGTAAGGAACACCTTCTTGTATCTGCATTTACTGTTCATTGTATCAGCTCCATACAGATGCACTTTGTAGTTTTACAATTACAGACTGTAGTCCATCTGTTTCTCTGCATACTTTTTTAGCCCTTTTTCCACTCTGTTCTTCACTGATCAGAACCCCTACAGGACCACCACAGAGCAGGTATTATTTGGGTGGTGGATCATTCTCAGCATTGCATTAACATGAAACCTCTTGTAAGAACTGCATAATGTTTAACAGCTCTTCAGCTGTAAGACAAAGCCAGCTCAGTATTCTATGATAGCAGAGGCTGCAAAGAGACATTGTAGGAGAAAGCAAGGAGGAGAAAAAGAAAGAGAGAGGGAGAGCAAGCAAGAGACTGAACAAGAGTAAATCTTGGATTGGCTTTTACTCTTTGGTAAGAGCTAAAAGACCTGAAAAGGATACAAGACATTCTCATGGCTAATGGGATGCCAGTCTTATGTTATATATGAAAGATTAGTACGTAGGCTGTGACCTTATCTGTGACATTCCTGTCTCACAGTTTTATAGTTTTTCCAAATGCTTCATGTTTCAGGCTGTCATGCAAAGAAGGAAATTCATCTCACACCGAAAAAGGTTTGGTTAGTCTTTGCCAATCTCATGCCAAATAAGCCTTGAAATTGCAACCTCCTAGATTAAAATCCTATAGAATTACTCTACCTTGATTCGCCATAGTTTTTTCTCTTCTGAAGTTTTCAGGTTTTGTGCCAAATACCGACTTCCTGGCAGAATCCTTTTGCCCTTTGCATGCACATGTGTCACGCAGGCATGTGGACGCTACACGTTACACTCATAATTTCTGTTATTTACACATAGAAACAACTGAGTTTGCAGGTGTAATCTATAGTGTCCATATACCTGCATGACATGAATACATGTGAAGGGGAGTCAGATTTTGTATCCTATTTAGGGATTTTATGACTAGGGGCTTATTATGTAATAACTACATGGAAAACAATAGAAACTATGAACAGCAATAGAGTCATTCTTACATTAACGGAGGGAGTAATAGAAATCTGGACCCACCGGCAGGTCTTGGCCTGAAAGGGTTAAAATATGGTGTGGAATTTTGGATTTAGAATCACCTCAAGCAATACTTAACAAAAAGATATCATGTGTCTCCCCAGATCTCAGGCCTTTAAACAGGGTGGGAGGAGAGGAGCGAAGAAGGTCATGATCGTGATAACAGACGGGGAGTCACATGACAGCCAGGACCTACAGCAGGTTATCGAGGACAGTGAGAAGGATGGCATCATTCGATATGCCATTGCTGTAAGTCCATTCTGTGTTTCTCTCTCCTTCTTCATGGTTGCATACTTCTTGTTCTTGTGCTTTAGTGAATAGCTGGATAAAAAGTCTGTGCACCGTTCCAGTACAAATACAGAAGGGGTGCTTATAATGTCAGTGAAATAAAACTTCTACATGCATGGTTAGCTGAACCACAAAAGAATTGCCTCAGTGAGATACAAATAAGCCCAAGCAGTTTTGTGGTAGTTAGGTGTTGCCAGCTCCGAAATTGAATGCTGTTTTAATACTCATCCTGACCTAGAGAAGCCACAGTCCTTACTCTCTCTCCATTAATATCCCCTCTAAGAGCCTGGACCATAGGTGTAAATGACCTGTTCCAAAGTGACAGGGCTAGAATGCCCAGCACTGGTCTGGTACTGATCAAAAACTCGGCCTCATGCTGGGATAATGAGGTGGACAATTAGAGTTGAGGCAGAGCAACATGGGCAGGAAACCTTTTGAGGTCACATTTAGTTGCTGACACCAGCGGAATTTGTGACACTGAGAGCTGGATGTCTGAGCCTCTTTAAAAGGGAACTAGGTTGTAGCATTGGCCCTAAGGAGGAATGAGTCATGGTGAATGTAAGTGTGCTCCAGACTGGTTAATGGCTAGCAGTGGCAGGATGCTGTCTGACAACATTGACCCTATCTGGTCTTTCTTCAGGTGCTGGGCTATTACAATCGTCGAGGAATCAACCCCGAGGCTTTCCTTAATGAGATCAAGTACATCGCCAGTGACCCTGATGACAAACATTTCTTCAATGTGACTGACGAAGCTGCCTTGAAAGACATTGTGGATGCACTGGGAGAGAGAATCTTCAGCTTGGAAGGTAGTGGGTTTTCCCATAAAGGCCAGCAAGGCACCACCCTCATGTCCCGTAATATGTTGAAAAACCTCAGCCAATAAAACATTTACAACATCTCAGCATTGTACTGCACTGTAAATCTACTTGGAGTGAATCTTAAGCACTCTCTCCTTACTCTGAAAATGCTCAGTGTCATAACTCTTTCTAAGACACTCTAAGACTCAGCTGAAATGCAGTGAGCTGAGTCTAAGCCAGTGGAGGACCCCTTCACCTCCCTCTGTGCTCACTCTGGCTCTGTCTGTCTGTAGGAACTAGCAAGAATGGGACTGCATTTGGTCTCCAGATGTCCCAGGCCGGTTTCTCCACACATGTAGTTCAGGTAAGCATGGTTATTTGTCTGTCTGTCTTTGGTGTATGACACATCAATGAGTTCCTGTGTCTATTTCACCTCCTTGCTCTAATCAGGCTCCCAAATTCAGCTTCAGTACACCATGGATCTTGAGATCATCATGATATATAGCTCCCTCCCATCTTTGTCCCAGCTAATGCAGGCGGGATTTTTTTTTCCGATCCCCATTCCAAAAAGACGTGAATGAAAGGCCCCGTTTTCACCTCCCAAGGGAGGAATGCTGTGGTGAGTGGTGAAGAGGAAGTGTTCCTCAAGTGAGAGAGAGGAAAAGTACATCTCTCTTTTCCCCAATGCATTTTTCTTCTAGGTCTGCAGCTGATATCAGCATGAGAGTTATTGGCTCATGGGTTGACACAGCTGGCTTGTCTTGCAACACAGTCTCACAAGCTCCATGCTCCTAACTGTACCTGCAAGTCTGGATAACCATCAGCAGCAATTGGTCCAAAAATCATTCCAGACTGTACCTGAAGGTCCTACATCTTTCCAAGCCTCGTTTTGGGCTGGTGTGCTACTTATCTTCTCCAGTATCCAGGCCACACCGTCTGCTGATGCAACTTCTCCAATTTTCCAATCCATCGGCACAAACGGGGCCCAACCTGCCATGGGAATTATAAATGTACAATATTTTGCTTTTGTGGGAAAAAAAACGAAATAGGAAAACTGCAGCTGGTGACTGGGATGGCTGGAAATCCCATCCGTCAGACTGGCGAATGCCTGGGATAGCACTTGCTCAACACGAAGCAACCTGAGTGTTGAGAAGAAGGATAACTTATTGGAAAGAATATTTGAGCTTTAGAAGAAAGCTGTCCCCCAAATGCACAGATGGTTTTCACTTAAGCTGCGCTCTGCCAGCTTAAACTGTGGCTTAAGCCAGACATATTCAGATGTTCCACTGTGTTATGTGGTCTGTGAGTCATCACATTTGCTTTGCTTATTTATTTTCTTCAGCCATTAGTAATCATTAAGAAAGGTGATCTGGGTGAGGTTTAAATCATCTCAGTAACTTGATGCAAGACTGAAGACTGACATTTCAAAAATTTGTTTATGTTTTTAAACCAACAAAGAAAGAATAAGGTATTTTTTAAACAGGCAACAAGGCTTACAGTTAGATAAGGTATTTTTTTCCAATCCCCATTCCAAAAAGACATGAATAGTTCTACTTATGTAATAGCATATCTAGACACATATCGAAGCATTTTAAATGCCTACAATATGTGCCGAAAGTCAGAGACCACCCTTAATTTATTTAATTTACAGCCAAAACAGCCATTAGATTCTAGGTCATTTTTCAGGAGATATTTAAAAAGAGATTAGATATAAAATAATCCACTTGCATGAGGACATCAAAAAATAAGTGAAAAAATAGGAGGTTAAAAATGTATTAAAGGATATTTTATAAAAGGGACTAACAACTGTCCCTCCTAACAAGACCTGGCAGACTGCCAAAACTGTAACCATCAGATAAATAGTACTTAAAGCTTTCATCTGTAAGAGATCTTGCTCTCTTGCTTCAGAACTGAAAAATCCACAGGTGTTTCTGTCCATCCTTCCACTGTGAGAAGACAACTAAATGCTATGAGTATGAAAGGATATGTGCTTGTGTTCTCAGAGCAGTTAACTGGCCAGACCTCATCCTCACTGAATGTGGTTGGGATTGCTTTGATTTTAAGATGTAGAAAATGCAAACAACTTCTAAGATTGAACTTTGGAAGTGTGGGAAAATATTCCTGCAGAGTTTTTTGAAAAATGAAAGCAGATCTCCTGATAAGAAAGGAAGCTCTAATAGAGACAAAGAGTGAAAACATTAAATACAGAACATGTTTAATCATATTCAGCTGTTGAGACTTCTGTGTAAATGTTCTCTGTCAGATATGCTTTCTGCTTTTTTCTACTGCTGAAATAGTCTTAACGTTTTGACCGAAGTTTAAAATTTTGAACAGAAATCAAAGTATTGAAGTGTGGCTCTGATTTCTGCATAGTACTGTATTTCTTTGGTTACTTTTTAAGACAGTATTGTTTTGGTCCATTTGTTTTTGCTCATTTAAGAAGACTAGGTTCTGTTGTTTTTTTTGTTTTTTTTCCATACACACCCAGTCACAGAACACATTTGTTCTGTTAGAAGATCTCATCCAAGGTTCAGATAAGATGCTAGACGATAAGATCTCAGCTTAGCAGCAGTTTACACAGCTGAAAATCCATTGAAATGTAGTGCACATTCATATTGCTTTTATAATGAATGACTTTGAATTCCCTTTTTCACTTTTGTAAAGTAAAGGAGGTTCTTTTGCTGTACATTTCATTGACACCTGGGTTTGAGCACATGTGGATCCCGTAGGAAAAATGATTGCTTATGGCATTGGATGTATTAAGGGACCTACGCAGTGTTTCTTGGCATTTAATCCAGTGGTAATAACTTTGTGTTTATTTAAGTGGATAGTCAATCTAGTGTAATGAGTCTAAGGTCACCAGTCACTGACCATGCCTTGGCCTGTATTGGGGAAGGGGCTCACGGACTATATGTATGCATAAAACAGTCACTGGTATTTAAATAGATGTCAACATGAGCCACACAGTTCAGGACATGGTGACTAGTCCAGCCCCAGTCATTATTTAGAGTTTGAGTTTTGCTCCTCCGTGAAACGAAAGAAGATTTAAATGCTCACTAAAAATCTCGGTTGTTTTGAGTTTCCACAGTTTCCATGGCAATAGTCTTCAACACATATACACAGTCTTACCAAGAAATATGTACTGCATGAAGTGGTAGACTTAGTGAATCACTGTGATATTGATTTAGAAACAGTTCCAATGGGTTACAAGGTATTTGTGGCGTTTTGCTATCCACAAACCACTGGAAAATGTGCAGTGACCATTTAGCTATTTCACATTTGCTGTTTCACATAAACCTGATCATATTGCAGAGCTGCACAAAAATTGTAAAATATGTTTGTGAATGTCAAGCAAGAATGGTTTTCCTCTCTTCCCGTGGCTTTGTCCTTTCAGAAGCGTGGCCTTGATTCTATTGGTTTAAAGTCCAGTACAGCGATCCATGCAGTTGTACTTGCCTTCATTTCACAGAGAGTGAATATGTGAATGTGCAGATGGGAAGCCATTTCACCTTAATTAGTCTGTAAATAAATCACTAATGAATGATTCATTTGACTAATTTGGGCCTCATCAACTATAATTCCTAATAAACTTTAATCACTATAATTAGTGTGAGTCAGATGGTCTCATAACTCATTAAAATTAGCTTAATGACAGCAAAACTAACAATTCTGATACACAATGGATGCTTTGGCTCTCTCAAAGAAGTGCAAAAACACATGGTGCATAGCCTTGATTGCGGGTGAAAGCTGATGTCATATGTCTGATTGTCTGCCTTGCAGGATGGGATTCTGGTGGGTGCGGTGGGGGCATATGATTGGAACGGAGCTGTACTGAAGGAGACCCGTCATGGTAAGGTGATTCCACCCAAGTCCTCCTATGCCCAGGAGTTCCCGGAGGAGCTGAAGAACCATGGAGCTTACTTAGGTAAGCACTACTCAGTCCTTCAACCTTGTTGACTCACCCATATACAGACACAACAAAGATCAGGAAATAAGTGTTTTAAAAATGGTTTTGGTTCGATTTGGTCAACAAATACATCTCAGGGCAGCTACCACAGTTAGCCTTCTACAGAGCCCCCTAGTGGCCATTGTGTTGACGGAATAAAAATCGACTTGGATATTGGAAATCAATAAAATCATACTACCTATTTTCCGCTTAACTCTATTATCAGATTAAATAGGACACTGTGGGCTCTTTGTTGTGTAAAATGTTGCAACTCTATATTGAGCTGCTAGAGAGCAATGAGGGGTAGCTATGCAAAATGGCTATGCCAAGATAAAATGGGCAGCACACCTGCTGTTTTCCTTTGTATAAAAAAATGATAAACACTTTTATAAATGTTGACTTACCTAAAATATTACATATATTACAGTTACAGTTACAGCCTACTCGATGTCTCTGTCTTCCTGTCCCAGAAACACTGCAAGTTTATCAAGTGCATCTCAGTCACTCCTTTTGTAATAAATTCCATTTTCTGGATCCCAAATGAATCGGAGCTGTGTGTGAAATTAGGATACGTTAAAAGAGGAGAAATTGAATCTAGCTACACAAATCAAGATACCAGATTAAACAGCTGCCATTTGCTGACTAGTTAACACAGCTTATTACAGAAATGTTAGCATTGAGAAACTCGTGTTGTCATGGCTCAGGACGCTGGTGTGACGTCGGGGAGCGAGGAGGTAGACGCATACGCTGAGATAAGCGACTTTTATTGTGGGCAAATCCAAAATCAGGGTCATAACGGTCCATGGTCAGAGATCCAATGCGAACAAATCGAGGTGCATACATAACCAACTACAAAGCAGACTAAACCCAGAACAAATAACAACAGGGGCTAGAATAACAGCAAACAATACATCCAAACAGCACAAATAAACAAACAAAACATCCAACAAACATATCAAACATCAAACATATCAAACAAAGACCAACACAGACCAGGGGAAATACGGGGCTTATATACATGAGGGCTAACAAGGAATCACAAGACACAGGTGGAAACACAGGTGGGAACAATCAGTGGCGGAGTTACTAAACAAGGGGACTGGATTTAAAACCAAAACAAAGAAATCAAGCGGACTAGACAAAACACAACACGAACACATGGACAGGACTGGGAGGGGCCAATCATGACAGCTGGCAAAATGAAAAACTACCAATCTTGATCTGGGTTTGGGGTACGGGGGGGCTTCTTTTTAACTGTGCTACAGACCATGTTCTGTTTTATTTTCCTGTCCATTGATTCAGTGAATCCAGTAGTTTTAAACTTTGTTGGTTGATGTGATCACATGTTGTGTTTTTGCTGTTTTTATTGACGGTGAGGGTGAGTTTCAGATGAGTTACAAGATGCTTTACATCATGCAACTGAAGTGCAATTTAGTTTCACATAGTTTTCATGCAGTTATTAAGAGTTGTTAATGTCGCTTCACTATACGATTGAAATTTAATTAAATACTTACAGAATAAGTTTCAATTATTATGTGATTGATTACCCTTTTATTGAATTGAAGTTCTGCATCAAAACATTTGTTGGTTTTAATGACAACAAATGACAAAAATATGCCCCAAACACAACACATCTACACAACAATAAATATAATACTTTCAAACTCTTCTTTGATTAATTCTTCTTCTTCTGAGCACAGATGTGTCTATTGAAAATTTAGAATATGCCCTTTTTAGATCATTTCTCCATTTGTTTAAATGAGCTTTAGTGAGGTTTTCTTTTTAGGAGTGGGTTTCTCTTTCACATGTCTACAATTCTCTATTCCTTTCATCACCTTTCTTCATCTCTTTCTCTCTACTGTATTGCACATTCTCTCTTCCACTCTCTCTTTTTCACTCTTCAGTCGTCTCTGTCTCTTGGTTTAAAAGACCATGTGGTGGGTGTGTGGAGGCTCTGTAGTTTAATATCCATCACTGCTGCAGTTCTGTCTATAAACTCCCTCACTTCCTGCTTAGGAACTAATTTTTCTGCTTCTCTCTGATTCCTTCTCGCTTTCACTCTTTCTCTCTCTGTTTGGTACTAAAGGCCAGCACATTCACTCGTTAGCTGAAACATAAAAGGCCCCATCATTGTCTTATTACTAGAGTTGACTGCCAGGTTCAGGATGATGAGCAAATGATTACAGAGCTCTAATTGGAGCTTTCTCTCAGCCACATTAGCACAGAACACTGAAGGGACTTTGGGCTACTTTGCACAGGCGTCATGGTTTCCGGCTCAGTTGTTAGCATCGCTTTTGTAGTAATAACTGTTCAACAAGTGATAAACTGCGGCGTTTGATGTCATTCATATGATTCATACATCTATTATAATTTTAAAGACGGTGTTAAACCTTAGATGCAATTACGTTTCAAGGCTAACTGCCAAGAGAAAAGAGGTCTATTGGTGATTATCGCACATAGGGTTAAGCTCTTAAATGCTCTTCAATACTACTCTAATCTTTAATAACAAATACGGTATTGTATATAAGCTGGCAAAACAAAAGAGAATAAAGAGTTTATGAGGAACGATTGCATGTTGGTTTATATGAATGGGTTTTTTTTCTTCATTAATGATGGCTTTAGGTTACACTGTGACATCGGTGGTGTCTGCGCGGAGTGGTCAGCTGTATGTGGCCGGAGCTCCTCGTTTTAACCACACAGGCAAAGTCATCGTTTTTACCCTGCAGAACACAGGAGAACTCAACATACTGCACTCACTGAAAGGACAGCAGGTACCCACATCACAGCTTCATGACGTGTCGCTGTCTGGGTGGTACTGTTTACACACACGCATACACACACGCACATACACACACGGTATGAGGGGCCTTTCAGGCCACATGATGAGCTCAACATCTCTCACACACCACACTCTCAGTCCTCACAGTTGCACGCCATTAGTATTTCGCATTTTTTGTTACCTAAACAAAGAATTTAAGAAATATTGGGTTAAAATATTAATTTTAGATAGTTCAACAGAATTGGCCCAGTACTAGGAATACATAAAATCTTTAATTAAGAAAATCTAAATATCAAAGTTTTGCAATTCACTTTAAATTCAGTTTAAAATTATTTGTAGCTAACCTTTTAACCTAAGATTTTTAATTGAAAATTAAATAGTAGGCTAGCAATTGTTAAATAAACATATTATCTGATGTTCAATAAATTTAATACAGTAAATTAAACATTTATGATTGCAGTAATAAGAGTAACTTCTGGGACTCTGGAGTGGTGCAGCTATCTAAGTGTTCACATCAACATCAGGAGACTTTGCACCCTAACACTGCCACAGCCATCCATAACTGAGAGCCCAAGAGGAAAAAAAAGCCTGGTGGGATCTGTGTGATGGAAAGTGAACAAACAAAGTAAAAAACTAACTCTGTTCTTAACTGAGATCTAATAAAACAGAAAAATGTGAGTTACGAGAAGTTTTGACCACCGGATGTAATATTCCTTTCCTGTGCTTGTTGCTGCTGTTCTGTATGTGGCTGCATGTGCAGGTCTGGGGTGAGAGCTCACTCTCTCTGGGGTTGCAACTGCTCATCTGGGATTTGAACCCGGGACCTCTCGCGTCCAAAGCAAGAATCATATGCCCCAAAAAATTCCCTACTCAAGTTTGTTCCCTTTAGGGGACTTGTTAACATATTTTCACATACAAAATCAACAAGACTTGTAATTTGACCAGGGGTGTTCAAACTTTGCACATGACTGTAATGTTTATAATGTTTGGGCCCAGACAAAAAATCCCTCTCAAGGTACAATTTTAAGTCAGCTATCAATTTGCAGTAAAATATATTCTCCATGTCTTACTGTAGAATACAATGATGTCTGCATCACAATCACTCAGTTTACCTGAACAATTTGTGTACATAAAAGAACAAACAGATCTGGTGTAGTTTAGCTAGGGATTTGGGCTTTTGAGGGCTTTATTATAGCCAGAACCTGTATGTGATACCCTCTTTTTACCTTATTGTCTACTGTGCACCCCTGCATGTTGCAAGACTGACATTAACCCTGTGATATTCTCTATTTTTAAAACCGATTACATTTTTTTAAATATGTAGTGTACACCCAGCTTTGAGCTTTGAGAGAATATGACAGTGTTTAAAAGATTTGATAGTATGTGTGACAGTCAGGGGATCATTTATGACCAATCATCATGTCCCACTAAATCAAAGCCCAAGTCAGTATTGTTATTTCTTCTCATCAAAGATGTATTTTCTCCAGGACACAGTGCTACATTTGTCATAGAACAGCAGAAGACATCAGTGCAGACAATAAATATAATAAATACAGACAAACTACACAAGTACTACAAGTACTAAACTCTTCTGTACAATGTTCAATAACTGAGGAACCATTAGGAGCATAGGAGAATAGAGAAAACAGACCACTGGTTTATTCATGCTTGTAAGGTGGCAAGTGGTAAGGTTTACAACATGAAACAGCCGATTGTGTGCACCATCACACTGTTGCACTGTGTGAATTGCTGTAAATATAGCTTTACTGTTGATTCTTGATCTTTCTTGAATGTTGTGAGAGTCACCACCATAGATCCAGTGTAGATTTTCTAATGTGTGGATGTGCTGAATAGTATTGGACCTGGTATAATAGCGTGTGATAGAGGTTTGTTAGTATGTGTGAGAGACTGTGGTAGTGTGAGAGAGCTGTCAAACTTAAAAACTGGCTGAAAGAGCTTCTCATGCACAAACATGCACGCAAATGCATTCGCACACTCATTCACTATCTAAATTGTTTTGGTTAACATAGGTTCACCAAACGTCTTCTGAAGTTGCAAATCTTCAGAAGTTCATTTTCCCCAAAGTTTCTTAGTGTATGATGTTCCCCATTGGTTTTTCTAGGCCAGACAACTTCAGATCACCACTGAACGCCTCAAATGCTTTTTAACTTTGAACAATGTTTACACTTTCTCAAACACTGGTGACATTTAGACCATGTCAGACCACTGAGCACAATTGCAGTAATATCGTTCTCTCTCATCCTTTTTCATCCCTTATTCGGGACATAATATGATACAGTCTAGACTCCACACTCCTACAGAGTACATGTGCTTCCAATTACAGAGCATAATTCAAAACACAGACAGACACAAGCATACAAGCACATGCATACACACGTACAAGAATCACTCATGTTTGTTTTTGGCATGTGATTATTTTCTTACAACGTAGGCTTCTCTGCTTGCCATATGTTAGTTGGCTTTATGTGTTTATTATGCATATGTTATGTGTATATGTCCAAGTCATATCTGATTGTTTATGTATGCATGTCAGCGTTGACATGAATGTGATTTTATGCATGTAGGGGTTGCAGTTTGTTTTGGGTGCATTCTTGTGGATTCCCTCATTCAAGTGTTGACCCTCTGACTTTGGACAGATTGGCTCCTACTATGGCAGTGAGATTGCTCCAGTAGACATCGATGGAGATGGAGTCACAGATAATCTGCTGGTTGCTGCCCCAATGTTCTTCAGCGGAGGCTGGGAAAGAGGCAAAGTCTACATCTATAAAGTCACAGAACAGGTAAATATTCATGTTTAGCAAAGCCTATAGTGATGTACAGGTAAGTGCACTTTTGCTGTATTTGAATGCTGCTGCTGCACCTCCATTATATGTCCAAATGTTTGGAGACACCTGCTCATACAGCATTTCTTCTGAAATCAAGGTTATTACTAGGGAGTTTATTCCTTTTGTGTTACAGTAACGACATCTGCTCTTCCAAGTAGGCTTTACACTAGATGTTTGAACATTGTTGTGAGGATTTGATTGCATCCAGCCACAAGAGCATTAGTGAGGTCAGGTAATGTCAGATGATTAGTTCTGGATCATAAAAGTTGCTCCAACTCATCGAAGGGTATTTTTTGGAGCGCTTTCATTCTGGAGAACACAGTCCTAAACCTAAATAGCCAGTTGCTTCTTAATTTTGATGCATTGCTTCATTTGATTTGTGTTGTTAAATATTACAACAAAAGCACTATAAAATATTTAAACTAGGAAAGAGAAGGAATCTATGCATTGCTTAATTTGCATAGTTTCTGCTTTTTGAAATGATGATGCTTGTTTTTTTATTCATATTTAAAAAAGTGCCGCATTTGTAAATTAAGGCCTCTTGATCTCAGTCAGTAAAGGCAAAAATCTCCCCTATTGAAACAATAAAGACTATATTTGCACAGTTGAGCTCATTTTCTGATAAACTGAGGACTATTTCTGTAAGCACTTCAAGATAAAATTTTAGAATTTTTGCCTTTGTAAGGAACAATTGTGAGTACAGTAGAAAGCGTGTTTGTACTGTAATAGTCTATAACAAACAACACTGTAGAAAAAACACTAATGTAGGAATCTCATGCCCTAGGCTGGCTCTAAACCTGCTGCACAAGTTTTAAAGTGGTTTTCCATTAGGTCCCTTATTTTTTACTATCCTCTTTCTGAGCACAGAAAAACATTTGACACCTGCCATCTTATGCCTCCTGCCAGCACCATACCATGTCTTCATTAGACTGCAAGTGCACATTGAACTCAGCGGGAAAACATTTAGTCCTGGAGGGATAATTACCTGCAGCTTGTAGTAAGACAGAGCTGCATTAATAGCTCGAAGTGGCTGGACAGTAACTGTGAGAGAATTGTGGTAGATATGAAAAGAACCGCAGGCTGGCCTGTTTCTTTCATCCAGTTAGAGTTTATTTTCTGTGACGTTTCCCACCAGTAGTTCACAGCAGATTGGCCAAGAGGGAGGAGCAGTAAGCAGGAAACAAGGCAGGATTCAAAGCAGAGATGGCTCATATTTAGTGTCTCTCTAAGAAAAACATCTTTCAAAAGACATCTTTCCCAAGTGGTGTTGAGCTAAAACACATTTATTTACCTGGGATTTAAAGCATCAGTATTCTACATTTTTATTGTATGTTTTCCATGAAGTTCACTTTAGACATTTAAATGTTTTATGTACCAAAAAGAGTAATTCATTTTTACAAGACGGCTTTCCAACTTTTCTTTATACCTCAGAGTTAAGGCTGCTTTTGTTGCTGTGCCTTTAAGACAGATGTATGTGAATGTCATCCTTATTGATTGGATGCCCTGTGTTGTACCTCGTCTGGCCTGAAATGCGCTGTAAACTGTTATGCTTGCATTGAAATCCTTCATATAAACTCTCATATAAATATCTCCAGCCACGCCTTTCAAACGTCTGAATCTTTTGGAAGGCTTGATGCATTAAAAAGCACAATGTTTAATCATTTCCCCAACATCCTCTAGTTCAAAACCTCTGATACAACCTGTCTGCAGTAACAACACTCCTTGTCACTTTTTTGTGAATATATAAATGAGTTCATGGTGCTACAGCACAACCATGATCCTTTCAAAGCAGCTTGTGAACAGTAAACAGTCATTTTAAGTAAGTAAACAGTACATTTATGTTCTACATTAAACTTTTACTTTGAAAAAGCAATGAAAACTCCTTTTCCATGTTGTGTCCCATTTAAAGTACCTTAGTGTGAGTTAGGAACCAGGTGCTCATTTCAAATGAGAGATTTTTTAGGTCATGAGGCCAGTGTACAGCCAATGAACCAATAGCAACATCCACATTTATTATTATAGTACAAGGTTAAGAGGGCAAGTGACATGAGGGGCGAGAGAGAGAGAGAGAGAGAGAGAGGGTTTGTCTATGTACTATGGTCTCTGTTTAAAACCCAGAGGCTGTTTTTCTCTCACTATATCCACTTTCCCTCTTTCACTCTACTCCCTTTTCCTCTTTCTCTCCTTCATCTTCTCTTCTCTCTTCTTCTTCATCCTCTCCTTAGAAAGACTTTAAAAAAACAAGTGATCTCATGTGCCTGCAGTCTCAGGACAATATATTAAGGGGAGAAGGATGGTATTCCTGAGGAGGAGAAGGGTGTGTGTGTGGCTAATTGCACTCCCGAATATTTGGCTGACATGTAGAGTCTTTGCTTTGAGGGACTGCACCTTTCCCTCAAAACTTTCCATCCTTATGAGACTAATTGTTTTCAAAGGCATGGTGGATGTCTATGTACTGACTTCACCTTTCACTGTAGACGCTCACCGTAGCCAAAGATGCTTAAATGGTAAGGCAGATGCATTTTATGTATTTGACCTTGTCAGTCTGGGTATGTTAACAGATGATTTTCTTTATTTAGATATCCTCTGGGAGAAGTGTGCATACAATATTGAGCAGTTTTGCAGCATGGTATAAGATTTCAGCCTATTTTTCACTGGAAATGCTATGGTCTGTAATTTAAATTCTTGGATACATTTTTGTGTTCAGCTTTGGTGAGGAATTTGAAGTAAAAGAAATAACAATGACACAGTTACCTCTTATGCATAAAGATGGTGTCCACATGTCAGCAAATCTTCTGGATTGTATGATGCTCCCTGAAGAGTGTGAGCAATCTCAGAATATGAGCCACAGTAATTCCATTTCTTGGCATATTTATTCACAGCCCCGTTTCATTCTGGAGGGGGCACTGGAGCTTACTGAGCTGGGGCAGAATGCCAGGTTTGGCTCGGCCCTGGCCCCAGTGCCTGACCTAAATGGTGACTCCTTTAATGATGTGGTGGTGGGAGCTCCACTGGAGGATGATCATAGAGGAGCCATTTACATCTATAACAGCCAGCCCAACAGGATACTGAGGAAGTATAAACAGGTAACAAAAGAAACTTCTATATTTCTCAAATGCCTTGCAATTGCTCTGAATTACTCTATTACACTCAAGAAAAAAATTGATGCATGAACTTAGCTGCAACTGCAGGGGCATTCTGGTCAAAAGCTAGATTTCAATATGTTATTTGTTGTTTTATGCAGAATTTGCATTATATCGCACAGTCCTGTGGATTCCCAACTAATCCTCACTGCCAGCCTAGCCGTTGGCGCTGACCTATAGGTTAATAAATTTAACCGAACTAGTGTTAATGTTACTCTGACCTCAAGAAAACAGTGATTCTATCTTTATTCAACACATTAATGTTGAACACAGTTTCCACAGTTATATGGCTGCAGTATAATCAGCTTTCCTACTTCTGCATTCACCAGTGAATGGAAAAATGCCCACCCCATTGTAGTTGTAGTTATTCAGAAGGTCTACCCAGGAGCAACAACAGCTTAGCCAGGAGCTTCATGGAATGGGTTTCCATGGCTGTGCAGCTACACAAATACCTAAGATCAACGCCAAACGGGGGTGGGGGATTGAAGTGTAAAGCATACCAGCACTGACCTCTGGAGCATGGAAACATATTCTGTGTGGTGGTGAATCACAATTCTCTATCTGGCAGTTTGATGAACAAGCCTGGGTTTGGTGTATGCCAGGAGAACATTAACTGCCTGAATTCATTGTGCTAACAGTAAACTTTGGAGGAGGAGGGATCATGCTATGGAGTCTTAGACCCCTTAATTTCAGTGGAGGGAAAACTTAGTGCTTCAGCATAAAAAACATTTTGGACAGTTGCATGCTTCTAACTTTGTGGGAGCAGTTTGGGGAAGGCCCTTTTCTGTTCCAGCATGACTGAGCCCCAGGGCACAAAATAAGGTCCATAAAGGCCATGGCTGGATGAGTTTGGTGTGGAAGAACTTGACTCACCTGCACAGAGCCCTGACCTCAACCCCATCAAACACCTTGGGGATGAACTAGAACATATTGTGAGCCAGGCCCTCTCATCCAACACCTGTGTCTTATCTCAAATGCGAATGGTCAATGGGAAAATTCCCACAGACACACTCCAAAATCCTATAGAAAGCTTCCCAGAAGAGTGGGGGCTGTTATAGCTGCAAAGGTATTAATACCTATGAATTTAGAATGGGAGGTCATGAAAGCTCCTGTGGGTGTAATGAGTAGGTGTCCCAATACTTTCGTCTATATTGTGTATATTAAGCAAGAATGGTTAAATGTTTCACTTTAAAAACTACAGCATGTTGTTAAATAGTGTTGATAAAAGAAGAGTTGATGCAATACAGTGGTGAACATGTCCCTATCCCAACTTTTTTGAAACATGTTGCTCTGCATTTTGTTTTTATGTGTGTCCCAACTTCTTTGGAAATGAGGTTGTATATTCTAAGCTCTGTTTCTCTCTTTCTCTCTCTCTCTCACTCTCTCTCTCTCAGAGGATTGGTGCAGCACAGCTAGCCCCTGGTTTGCAGTACTTTGGCAGGAGCATCCATGGAAAACTAGACATGAATGGTGATGGTCTGGTGGACCTGGCTGTGGGCTCCCTTGGTGCTGCTATCCTCCTCTGGTGTGTGAATAAGCAGCAATGTTAAATGAGCATTCTGGCCTAAAATTAGCATTTAATGTTTTTTGTCATGTTATATAATATTCTACAGAATTGTATCCCTCAGCATCACTAGTTGGACAGATTTCACATTTCTATATCGTTTTCATGTGTTTGACCATCAGTGTTCTCTTACTAAACACCCAGCATACATTTCACAAATACATTATCAACCATGAGAAAATCCTGACTACTAGTCTAGCCACAGAGCTATGTACTGATAACTACAGCCAAGTTAGCAAAAGTGTACCTTGCCTTGGTTGTCAATTACATTCTAATAGAATGGACATCGGAGTCATGCTTTTTCCTTTCAGCCAGAAAAAAGTCAAAATGAGGTAAGAGCTGTATCTAGCCAGGTAGCTACCTTTAACAATTAGCTTGTGGTCCTCCCAATCTGTCATTTCTGTCATTTGATTAATCCATTCTATGCACTGTAGTGATGATTTGAAGACAGTTACTACAGTTATAGGTTAGGCCTATAATAAGATATTTGACTTCCAAGTAGTGTCATTAGCCATCTAACGTCCTTCTGCAATTGCCGCTAGACAAAAAAAAACGCATCAAATTCAAATAGCCTGGCCCCAAAATTCCACTAATATACATTGCAGTCTACTGTAGCACAGCTGTAGGATACAAGTAGCCATGTTTACAACAGATGTAGCAATGGTTCATTTTTTAATAGGGGCCTTTTAAAGCAGACAGACTGGAACCAATTCATTTAGAATATTTTATTATGAAGCTGAATAGCTCTGTTCAGTAGAGGGTACTATATAATGCTTTGTCCCAACATAAAGTAGACTAAACTGCAGGAACCTCGACCGTGCTTATTTATGTTGCTCTTTTTGTGTTGCAGGTCTCGCAGCGTGATCCGCATTCATGCCAATGTTCGATTTGAACCCAGCAAGGTCAATATCTTCAATAAGGACTGCCGCCGAGGAGGGAAGGATGTGACATGTATGTCGGCTATAGTGTGTCTAAATGTCACTGCCAGGACTGCCATCAAAGCCTCACAGGAAGTAGGTCAGTCCTTAAAGTTACCTCATCCTGTTAGCTTTGGCCTTTTTATTAATTATGTCAAATTAAGTCTTTTTATTAATTATGTCAAATTTTTAATGAATGTCTACATTGAAAAAAATCTGTACTAACTTTATTTGTGCAAATATGTGCATCAGTTCCATGAGAATAAAATGTTTTTCTCTATGTTTACTCACTTTTGGCAAGAATTGAGTCAGTGTCAGTGTACCAATAGCTTATTTAACTGAAAGAATGTGAGTTTTGTGAGTTGGGACCGAGCACTCGTGGAATAGGCTTCATACTGTAGATTTCTATGAAATTGGAACTGTTTGCATGGCCTGTTCTCTTTTTTTCAAATGAATGAGAAAAGCTTTTTTATTTTGGCCTCAGTGCAAAAGGATACAGTAGCTGAAACTATTGCCTTCTTACAATGCCATCTTCACAACTCTCAGTTCATCTGAGGTTCTTAGGAAGCTCTCTCCACGTTTTATGGCTTAAAGAATAATACAGAAAGATGAACGATTCAACACAAAGCAGCCTTTTGATCATCATTTAATGACTTTGTTGACTCAAGCACTGCCTTGGAAGGGAAAACCTCCAACTGGAGAGCAGACCAGGATGAAATTAGGAATACTTGATCATAGATTATAAAAGGGGCTTGCTTTTGAAATAGCACTGAATTAAAGTCTAAAATAACACTGTATTTAAGTAAGTGCTTTTTCAGTCTTCCCCACATTGATAGTTTGCTGGGCTAAGTGTTTTCTTGCACATTAAATATCTGGCTTGGATATAAATTGATGCCAAAACTCTAGCAATGCCTTAGATCCAGACTAGACATCTAGAGTTCCAGTGTAAACTAGTTATTCCAAAGGCTGCAGTTATGAAGATTACATGCTCCAGTGGATTGAAAGTGGTGCTCATTAATTCTTAGTGCTTTTCTGATATACAGAAAATATATATAGACCACTGTAATATAGTAGTTTATGTAAATAGTGAATATACTTAGCTTGAAATAGTTATTTAAAAGTCAGAGGTGTCAGGGCATATTTCATGGGAGTTGTTTTTTTTGGACCACGTCACATGCACAGGCTCAGAAAATATGGTCCTAATCAATCTTTAAATCTCAAATGTAAAGTCAACATTTTACTGATGAAGATATGATGACAATAGTAGATAATTCTCTTACGTCCTTGGAACATGTGACTTTCAAATTTTGACTGAGCACTCTTTGAATACTCTTTCAACATGCTTGTATTCATCAGATTCATCCACTTGAGGAAGAGCACCGAAGCATGATGTTACAAAATGTTCCACACATTGCATGAAATTACACATTTCCACCAAAGATGTCACGAAATCCCTTTTGGAAGACCTTTTTTCTTTTGGATTGTTTTCGTGTCACACTGCCAGAGCCTCTTGTTGCCATGTCCAGAAGCTGTTGGTTGCTAAGTGAGAGAAATCCAACAGGACAGGGAACACATTGCTACTTATGTATGCCTTATTCTCTCAGAATAGGACTGTTTACCCTGGTGGTGGGAGTGTTATGGTCTGTCTAGCCCATTCACAGTCGGACACAAGGCCACTCATCACAAATTTGTTTTAAGAGACATGCAGCACAGATTGGGTTTCTTCTTTTGGCCCTTGAGGCCACATGTGTTTTGAGTTAACTGCTATGACCCCAGAGCATCTCCATAACACAAGTCATAGGTGTCAGACAAGGAAATAGTCACCAAGAGATGACACGTTTGCCTTGGAATGGTCAGCCAGGGAGACAGAGTGAAAGACTTGGTGGGAAAGTAAATATGACGGCACATCTTTTTCATGTTTTCCTGCCACTGCCATGCCCGCTGCTAATTCTGTTCAGATGTGCAGGGGGCTTTTGGGGACTTCGTGGCAATCTGTCATCTTGCTGCGGAAAACTTTCCTCAAATATGTCAAGACTTAAGCTTCAAGGACGTTTTGCTGTTTGCTGTTGGAATAAATCTTTAAGGTTTATCATGTGGGTCACAGTAGATTTAGTGTTTTATCTTGTAGTGTATCTTTCGCCCTGCTCTGAGTTTAAGAAACTGGATTCTTATCTTTGTGACTTTATGTTGCTACAGATTTCTTTGTCACTGGCCTCATCTACAGAGTTTTACAGGTTCTCTCTTTATCAGCAAGAGAACAGACAAAGCTGGATGTCTGTTAATAAAAAAGGGGATTTCAAGTGTCAAAAAAAGGAATTCCAATTCTAAACAAAAGTCACTGTCATAAGAAAACCTCATACCTCTGAAATGATAACTTTTTTGAAGGAGGAGAAAACATTCTAAACCTCTGTTAATGTTGCTTGAAAGCACTTGAAATGTTTTCTTTTCATTTCTGTTGGTCCATCCATCATGAGATTGCGCACACAATATAAACGTTTTTCAAACAGTTTTAAAGCAATAAAAAAATAAACTGAGATTTTCTTATGACAGAGGCAGTATATCAGTGAATCAGTGTTCTCTGACCTGGCTGTATACTTGAGTCTGTTCTCTCTCTTTCCTCCTTCTAGATCTTTGGTACAGTGCTGTTATTGAAGAAAAGCGATTTAACCCTCGTGCTGTGATGGATGATCCAGAGCGACAGCAGCCACAGAACCTCACCCTGCTTTCCGGAGAGGAGACCTGTGAACACATCTTTTTCCATGTTATGGTGAGCTTGTAACTCAAAGAATCACATGTTCAGACCAATTGTTGGACATTGTATCCCCTATATACACTATATTGCCAAAAGTATTCGCTCGTCTGCCTTCACACATATGAACTTGAGTGACATGCCATTCTTAATCCATAGGGTTTAATATGATGTCGGCCCACCCTTTGCAGCTATAACAGCTTCAACTCTTCAACAGCTTCAACCACCAAACCCAGACTCGTCCATCAGATTGCCAGACGAAGAAACGTGATTAGTCACTCCAGAGAACACATCTCCACTGCTGTAGAGTCCAGTGGCACCACTTTACACCACTGCATTCCACGCTTTGCATTGCGCTTGGTGATGTAAGGCTTGGATGCAGCTGTTCGGCCTTGGAAATTCATTCCATGAAGCTCTCTACGCTGTTCTTGAGCTAATCTGAAGGCCACATGTAGTTTGGAGGTCTGCAGAAAGTTGGTGTGCACTATGCGCCTCAGCATCTGCTGAACCTGCTCTGTCAATTTACGTAGTTGCAGCTGTTCCCAATCGATTCCACTTTGTTATAATACCACTGACAGTTGACTGTTGAATATTTAGTAGCAAGGAAATTTCATGACTGCACACGCGGCGTCCTATAACGGTATCATGCTGGAATTCACTGAGCTCCTGAGAGCGACCCATTCTTTCACTAATATTAGTAGAAGCAGTCTGCATGCCTAGGTTTTATACACCTGTGGCCATGGAAGTGACTGGAACACCTGAATTCAATTATTTGGATGGGTGAGTGAATATTTTTGGCAATATAGTGTATGAATGAATACATAAAAAAAAAAAAAAATATATATATATATATATATATATATATATATATATATATATATATATATATATATAGGGGATATAACATAGTTTAACTCCTGGGACTCCTTTTAAAACCCACATCAGTCCTTCTTTCTCTCAGTCCTATACAGTAGACAGGCTGGCCACAAAATGTGGTCAGTGGAACTTATATGACAGACATTGTCAGGAGCTGGCTATGACTCCACAAAGAAAACACAATTATGTGTGTGTCATTACATAAACAATAACAATAAATGAAAAAATGTTTATATATTTAGGTCAATCTACCATTGTGGTGGCAAACAAAAACACGTTATCAGTGTTGATAAATAATTCAGGTGTAAAGTGCAATCTGTTATCCTGAACATCAGTAAAGTTGCCACTGACTGTAATGCTGCTGACAAAATCTGAGCTTTTCTTATATATAGCACATTGGTACTTTAGTTTCAAAGTCATGTTGTATGTAGAAAATGATACAAGCAAAAAAAATCCTGAAAAAATAGTTTAATTTTAACTGCTGCTGTTTTACTAAATGCATTTGAGTAAGTTCACACATTATTCCTTTTGCAATGCTAGGACACTACAGATTATGCCAGGCCCATCATATTTAGTGTGGAAACAGGTCTACAGGACCCAGAACAGGGTCCCACGCTAGATGACACCTGGCCAACCACCATAAAAACCCAGGTTTGTCACTATTATCTGTCTCTGTGATCGAGCAATAGATGTTAGTCATATACTTATACATTAGATTCATATACTTTTCATGCCCATCCTTTTCATGCTATTTTATTATCTTCTCCAGCTTCCTTTCTGGAATGGCTGTGATGAAGATGATCACTGTGTTCCAGACTTGGTGATACAAGCACAGACCGACCTGATCAGTCGCGAGTATGATCACAAACATACAAACAAAATACATACAGAAAAAAGAGGAAACACACTTCCTCATACCTATTCTCTGGTCTGTTAGGCAGTTTTGTGGACAGGCATTCCGTGGAGGCAGTGTTTTGTGTCGCAGTCCAACCCCAGCAGAAGTGAGTGAGAGAGTTATAGAGGGGTCCAGGAGGAAGATGGTAATGGATGTTCGTCTGGAGAACCGGGGAGAAAATGCTTACGGAGCCCGCCTTAACATCTCATACTCCAGAAACCTACACTTCTCCAACCTTGTAGTGAAGGTACAGCATAAGAAAGTGGCTGCATAATAAATGCTCTAATAAACATAAACAAAACTGATGATTGTAAAGATGCAAAAATACCGCCAATAGAAGCATCACATGAAAGCCACTGACTACTGATTATTACTGATAAACATTACTTACATATTTTGCTTGGTATACTGTAATGTTCAAAACTCAGTTCCCAGTCAAACTGCCATTAGGTACAAGTTATCAGTATCAGTGTTTATTTTGTGCCGCTTTAACTTTTCCTTCCTTCCAATATTAAAACCAAGTTCTTCTGATAAAAAATGTTCCCACAGATGTCAAAGGCATTATGATCCCTTTCAAAGAAACACTAACATTCACAAAAGCCATTAATATAAAAACGCACCTTGACTGTCTTGCTAATTTCTATCTCATGTGCATCTAAAATGTCTAAATGGGATATTTCTGAAGATAATCTTCTGGTATGTTTACTGGAAAAATGTTTACTTGGATCGTGAAAAGCAGAAAAAGCAAACTTCTAGGACTGAAATTTGGAGATGTGGAAAAATATCCCTACAGATTTCTTTAAAAAACTGAAAGTAAATCTTCTGAAGAGAATGGAAGCAAATAGTGAACATGCAAAATACTGAAGAAATACTATATTTAGCTGCTGAGACTTCTGTTAAATATACATCTAAATCCTTTTCTCTGTATTGAAAAATAATTAACGTGTACATAATGGACATTTTGACTGGAAATTAAACAAATGAAAGGATGGTCTCTGACTTTAAATGTGGTCTCTGACACCTTTAATTGGCTAAGATTTAATTGGCTAATTGGCTAAGTGAACTTTGTCATTCAGACTATACAACAAGCAGTGCCCAGCTGAATAAGTTTGTGTTTCTCTTTACTCAGATAGCTTAAGAATAGGTCAGTTAGTTTGTGTAATTACTGCATGATAAGACTTATAAGACTGGGATTTTTTAGTGCAGCACAAATTATTTTATTGAAGAATCTCTCTTCTTGTCATGTAGGATAACTCAGACATACACATTAACTGCCGCGGTGGGGACAAGCAGAGAAATGAGAAACACTGCAATGTTAGTGCTCCCTTCATGAGAGCTAAGACTCAGGTGAGTGTCTTCCACTTTATTTTCTGCCAGGGAAAGTGTGGCTGCATATCGCCACTATCCAAAGAAAAACAAGTGTCTCCAGAATGGAATCTTTAAAGGAGATGGCAAAAACATTCATAAGTTTTAATGTAAGTTAATGTAAAGAGATTTTAATCCAAACTATTTTGGAACATTCCTGTTGGACAGTTCATCATGAATTTTTTCCTGCAGCTGGTGCTCAAATGATGTAGAAAAATGGAGATACTTGGGAGTGTTTAGGACAGTGACCAGTCCATTATTCTGAAAACATAAGAAAACAAGACATAAAAATATTATATTCTAAAGATTCAAACTTAGATGTTTGAGGCAGCTAATTCAGGGCTATTTGTTTTCATCTCTTTCTTTCCAGTAAGTGTATACTCATCATTTTGTATTATTTATTGTCTATTTTTTCTTTTCATTTGACACTTATATTAACGTCTACAGAGTTCTGTCTGTTCCTTCAGAGTTTAATTTGATTCAGTGGTACTCTGTAGGAGCTTATCCAACATTGTGGACATTTTGCTATTCGATTTGATCAGGAAAGATATATGGCATACATTAGTCAGTGGTTCATGTTTGACTGAAGAGATCTATAAATCACAGCCTACTGTGAACTCTATACCAGTGTGACTGGTTGATTTTTAAAGCTGTGCTGTATTTGTGAATTGTGGCCCTGGTGTCCGTGTGGTAAGGCAACTCTGTTCTGAATTTTCTGTGGTTGATTTTGTAGCCCACTAATGTGCCATAGATCCTTACATCAACTTTGCTCTAAATAAAGACTTTTAAATGCACAAACAAGCATCAGCCATTACCCAAATTGCTGCCGAACAACTTTCTAGCATGCTGCACTCACATGGTCACAGCAGAAAGAACACTTCCTGTGTTACGTTTGGTTTTGTCAGGAAGGGAGATGTATAAGAAAAAGAAACAATAAGGCGTTTTGAAAAGCGAACTTTTCTGTAGTGCTTGACAGTAAATCTGAAGAAAGCAAAAGGTGATGTGTGCACCATTGCAATGGAGAGATGCTTTGTGCAAACTTGCTAAGGTCAAAAGGCAGTATACAAAGAGAGCTAACTGGTATAAAAAAGACCTGCTCCAGCATAGGAATCCAGTGTGCTCCAGTGCAATCTTATGAGCTAGAATAAGCATACAGAAACATCCCTAGGGCATAATAGTAGTCATAGTTTGGTAGTAAAGGAATGCATGTAACTGTAGCCACATTTACACACAGCCTAATAATCTGTTAATAATCTGACTAATAGCTCAATCAGGATAGGAGACATCCATGTATAAAAAATCCTATCCAATTGAGCGAGGTGGGTAATCCTGTAGACAATGTAAACGCCTGTATCTGATTACATTTCCAATCGGAAAGTTTCAGGATGTTCTGCACATGTTTGTTCGTGTCAAATGGAACTTTATATTGTTCAACATGGTGGGAGCAGAAACTGGTCTGCAGAGGAGACAAAGATTATGCTTTGAGCTTTAAAAGACATTGGTGGGACGGATGTCCAGCTTATGTGTCTCAGAACAATGTCTTACTCTCGCCTTTTTTAATAAGTACATGTGAAGTTCATTTTCTTGAGTGTTATGTAATCAAGGTACAAATAAAGGTAATTGTATTCCATTACAGGAAAAAAGACAGTAATCAGATTAAGAGACACATTTTAAACATAGAGTGAATGGTGCTAAATGCAAAAGCACTTACTTAACTGATAACTGCAGAAAATCTGATTTTGTCAGTAATTTGCTCTTTACATTCACTTGGAAAATGTCCTAGCAGACATATCGTTTTGTCAGTCCGGTACCATAACATTGTCGTGTTACTATTAATGTTAGTTGTAATGACAGATGTCATAATGTTTGATGTCATGGCTGCAAACTAGAGTAACACATCAGAAATTATAAAGTAATATAAGCTGCCATGAGATTTAACATTTTGGCATCTTTCATGAAAATTCGGTGCAAAGAAACACAGTACGTGGGAATTTTTTGGATGAATCATATAAGCATGGAATGCTATTTTTTGATGCCGTGTATTTAAACTAAAGGGGTCACCAAACCATGAATAAAACATAGTTTGTCTTTTTAATATAAAAGGTAAAAATAAACTAGAATATGAAATAACAGATAATCCAGAAAAAAGGGTGAAATTGTTATTATGTACTGTCTCGTTGTAGGGGCTCAATTAATGTTTACATGACAGTTATTAATCATGCCAAAAATCTGGTCAGGTTATGTCAATGTTATGAAGGGGTCAAATAAAGTGCTACCATATTTGCTATGGCAACAATATTAACTTAAAATTCATAGATTCATGTTAACTCATAGATCCGTGTTTCTTTTTATATGTGGTAAATTTCATTTTTTCGTCTACAGTTTCTTTTACTGCTTTACATCAGTTAGTGATGAAGGTCTCTATTCTTGTTGACATTAAAAATCAAGTTGGGATGAAAAGCTTTCCATACATCATGGAATGTGAACCAGATTGATTTAAAAAGTGGTACACAGCCATATCTGATAGGTTCAAATTGCACAATATCGACTGAAATGTCTAAATGGCTCAGCTAAGATATTCACATAAGTCCTGCAAGTGCAGTTTGAAAGGTAAGTTACCTTACAAACCAAAACGGTTGTTAAAAAAAAAAATATATATATACAGTGGGTTGCAAAAGTATTCAGCCCCCTTGAACTTTTCAACCTTTTGCCACATTTCAGGCTTCAAACATAAAGATATGAAATTGTAATTTTTTGTGAAGAATCAACAACAAGTGGGACACAATTGTGAAGTGGAACGAAATTTATTGGATATTTTAAACTTTTTTTAGAAATAAAAAACTGAAAAGTGGGGCGTGCAATATTATTCGGCCCCTTTACTTTCAGTGCAGCAAACTCACTCCAGAAGTTCAGTGAGGATCTCTGAATGATCCAATGTTGACCTAAATGACTGATGATGATAAATAGAATCCACCTGTGTGTAATCAAGTCTCCGTATAAATGCACCTGCTCTGTGATAGTCTCAGAGTTCTGTTTAAAGCGCAGAGAGCATCATGAAGACCAAGGAACACACCAGGCAGGTCCGAGATACTGTTGTGGAGAGGTTTAAAGCCGGATTTGGATAGAAAAAGATTTCCCAAGCTTTAAACATCTCAAGGAGCACTGTGCAAGCGATCATATTGAAATGGAAGGAGCATCAGACCACTGCAAATCTACCAAGACCCGGCCGTCCCTCTAAACTTTCAGCTCAAACAAGGAGAAGACTGATCATAGATGCAGCCAAGAGGCCCATGATCACTCTGGATGAACTGCAGAGATCTACAGCTGAGGTGGGAGACTTTGTCCATAGGACAACGATCAGTGGTACACTGCACAAATCTGGGCTTTATGGAAGAGTGGCAAGAAAAAGCCATTTCTCAAAGATATCCATAAAAAGTCTCATTTAATGTTTGCCACAAGCCACCTGGGAGACACACCAAACATGTGGAAGAAGGTGCTCTGGTCAGATGAAACCAAAATCGAACTTATGTTTGGCGTAAAAGCAATACAGCTCATCACCCTGAACACACCATCCCCACTGTCAAACATGGTGGTGGCAGCATCATGGTTTGGGCCTGCTTTTCTTCAGCAGGGACAGGGAAGATGGTTAATATTGATGGGAAGATGGATGGAGCCAAATACAGGACCATTCTGGAAGAAAACCTGTTGGAGTCTGCAAAAGACCTGAGACTGGGACGGAGATTTATCTTCCAACAAGACAATGATCCAAAACATAAAGCAACATCTACAATGGAATGGTTCACAAATAAACGTATCCAGGTGTTAGAATGGCCAAGTCAAAGTCCAGACCTGAATCCAATCGAGAATCTGTGGAAAGAGCTGAAAACTGCTGTTCACAAACGCTCTCCATCCAACTTCACTGAGCTCGAGCTGTTTTGCAAGGAAGAATGGGCAAAAATTTCAGTCTCTCGATGTGCAAGACTGACAGAGACGTACCCCAAGCCACTTGCAGCTGTAATCACAGCAAAAGGTGGCGCTACAAAGTATTAAAGCAAGGGGGCTGAATAATATTGCACGCCCCACTTTTCAGTTTTTTATTTCTAAAAAAAGTTTAAAATATCCAACAAATTTCGTTCCACTTCACGATTGTGTCCCACTTGTTGTTGACTCTTCACAAAAAATGTCAATTTCATATCTTTATGTTTGAAGCCTGAAATGTGGCAAAAGGTTGAAAAGTTCAAGGGGGCTGAATACTTTTGCAACCCACTGTATATATATATATATATATATATATATATAGTCTGCCCTGCAGTGGACTGTATGTATATACACTGCTCAAAAAAATAAAGGGAACAGCTAAACAACACAATATAACTCCAAGTAAATCAAACTTCTGTGAAATCAAACTGTCCACTTAGGAAGCAACACTGATTGACAATCAATTTCACATGCTGTTGTGCAAATGGAACAGACAACAGGTGGAAATCATTGGCAATTAGCAAGACACACTCAATAAAGGAGTGGTTCTGCAGGTGGGGACTACAGACCACTTCTCAGTACCTATGCTTTCTGGCTGATGTTTTGGTCACTTTTGAATGTTGGTGGTGCTTTCACACTCGTGGTAGCATGAGACGGACTCTACAACCCACATAAGTGGCTCAGGTAGTGCAGCTCATCCAGGATGGCACATCAATGTGAGCTGTGGCAAGAAGGTTTGCTGTGTCTGTCAGCGTAGTGTCCAGAGTCTGGAGGCGCTACCAGGAGACAGGCCAGTACACCAGGAGACGTGGAGGAGGCCGTAGAAGGGCAACAACCCAGCAGCAGGACCGCTACCTCTGCCTTTGTGCAAGGAGGAACAGGAGGAGCACTGCCAGAGCCCTGCAAAATGACCTCCAGCAGGCCACAAATGTGCATGTGTCTGCAGAAACGGTTAGAAACCGACTCCATGAGGATGGTATGAGGGCCCGACGTCCACAGATGGGGGTTGTGCTCACAGCCAAACACCGTGCAGGACGCTTGGCATTTGCCAGAGAACACCAGGATTGGCAAATTCGCCACTGGCGCCCTGTGCTCTTCACAGATGAAAGCAGGTTCACTGAGCACATGTGACAGATGTGGCAGAGTCTGGAGACGCCGTGGGGGGCGATCTGCTGCCTGCAACATCCTTCAGCATGACCGCTTTGGCAGTGGGTCAGTAATGGTGTGGGGTGGCATTTCATGCACTCGCCCGAGGTAGCCTGACTGCCATTAGGTGCCGAGATGAGATCCTCAGACCCCTTGTGAGACCATATGCTGGTGTGGTTGGCCCTGGGTTCCTCCTAATGCTCAGCTAGACCTCATGTGGCTGGAGTGTGTCAGCAGTTCCTGCAAGATGAAGGCATTGAAGCTATGGACTGGCCCGCCTGTTCCCCAGACCTGAATCCGATTGAGCACATCTGGGACATTATGTCTCGCTCCATCCACCAATGCCACGT
Organism: Pygocentrus nattereri; assembly: GCF_015220715.1. Classification (NCBI taxonomy): domain Eukaryota; kingdom Metazoa; phylum Chordata; class Actinopteri; order Characiformes; family Serrasalmidae; genus Pygocentrus; species Pygocentrus nattereri. The sequence continues at coordinate 20,593,427 of NC_051235.1, read as the reverse complement.
TGCACCACAGACTGTCCAGAAGTTGGCGGATGCTTTAGTCCAGGTCTGGGAGGAGATCCCTCAGGAGACCATCCGCCACCTCATCAGGAGCATCCCCAGGCATTGTAGGGAGGTCATACAGGCACGTGGAGGCAACACACAATACTGAGCCTCATTCTGACTTGTTTTAAGGACATTACATCAAAGTTGGATCAGCCTGTCGTGTGTTTTTCCACTTTAATTTTGTGTGTGACTCCAAATGCAGGCCTCCATTGGTTAATAAATTTGATTTCCATTGATGATTTTTGTGTGATTTTGTTGTCAGCACATTCAACTTTGTACAAAACAAAGTATTCAATGAGAATATTTCATTCATTCAGATCTAGGATGTGTTATTTGAGTGTTCCCTTTATTTTTTTGAGCAGTATATATATACGTTAACACATGGCCGCAACTCAAAGCATTTAGGCATGTAGAGGTGGTCAAGAAAACTTGCTGAAGTGCAAACCGAGCATTAGAATGGGGAAGAAAGATGATTTAAGTGACTTTGAATGTGGCTTCAAAGTCACACATGCTTGTTGGTGCAAGACGGGCTGGTCTGAGTATTTCAGAAACTGCTGATCTACAGGGATTTTCACACACAACCATCTGTTTGTCTGGTTTACAGAGAATGGTCCGAAAAAGAGAAAATATCCAGTGAGTGGCAGTTGTGTGGACGAAAATGCCTTGTTGATGTGAGAGGTCAGAGGAGAATGGGCAGACTGGTTCCAGATGATAGAAAGGCAACAGTAACTCACATAAATAAACAAAATCTTTGAGGAATGTTTCCAACACCTCGTTGAAAGTATGCCACAAAGAATTAAGGCAGTTCTGAAGGCAAAAGGGGGTCCAACCTTACTAGCAATACCTAAAGTGGCCGGTGAGTGTATATATGAACTGATAATCCAAAATGAACATAAAGCAAGCAGATGTAATTACTTTAATATATTAATCCTTTGGATCAGATTACAGATTTTTTAACAGGTGATCAGTAATCTGTACATTTTTAAAGTACCTCTGCCAACACTGGTAATAATCGTGATGGGAATATAGCCAAACTTCTCTTTCACTAGCATCAGCAGAGTAGCATCCCAGATGATTACAGTTCAATCAGTTCATTAAAATCAATATTTTCAGATATTTTCTAGGTGAAAAGTGAGCATTAAGTGAGGAACCTTGGCACATCTTTATCTTATCTTGGTCCAGGGTCTTTTATATAAAGCCATAGAGGGTTCAGCCCAGCAAGCAACTGCTCAGTTGTAAATCTGCAGGCAGTAAATGCGACATGTGCACGCTACTAATGGAGATCTTTTATTGCTGTGTGTGCTAATGCTAGTCTCTTGGACATGAAACTGATGAGCGCAAATCTGCTTCTGATGACTGCATAAGACAGGCCTGCACACACTCACTTTACACCATGACATCAAAGGACACCACCACACATTATACTTTCTTCTTCACATCACACTTTAGCAGAACTAGGAAGGTATGTCAGGGGAAGCTCCTTTGGTCTTTTGACTCGATCCATAAGCCTGAGTGAAACACAACTTGATCAAAGAATGCTGGACCAAACGTTTGTCTTACTTAAGAAGCACTATGTTCCCTTGAGTATGATTGCAGACAATAGCCCAGCATTAAGCTCTTGCTCCAATGACCATGTCTAACATGGCTATCAGACAGGCACCTCAAATCTTTTTTGGCATATATGATTTAAGCAGGGCACATTTTATGTAGTCGGAACAGCAAAAATTCAAAATGAATCTGACTTTTTTCAAACCAATTCAAGCAACATTTGTCCAGATTTATATTCTGGAACACACACACACACACACACACACACACACACACACACACACACACACACACACACACACACACACACACACACACACACGAACTCGAAGTCAGAATGTGCTATATGGATGTCAGTGGTGCACAATCAAGTATTACAGCTGAAGGAGGTGGATATTTATGTAGGATATTTTAAAACAATGCAAAGGTCAACTGGTGAAAAATGATAAAAGTGGAGATATTTGCATGACATTTTTTTGTCTGTTTCAAAGCCTACTTAGATTCTTTTAGCCTGTTAGCTGACATTATCTGTTGTTGTGAAATATAGTGTGATTGTTCTGCAAGCTGGTTATAGTTGTTAAGTAACACTCACAAGTGAGACATTACTATGACAACAAGTGTGTATATGCTTACAGTGATGGCGATAGAACATCTGATGCATTAAATGCTTCTGAAAACTACCTCCTTGAAAGTTTTCAGGAAATGGTTATGAATATTCTGCCTATAAAATGTATTGCAACTCCTGTTGTGGGCTGGAGGTTAGGGATCTGGCCCTGTGACCGGAAGGTTGCCGGTTCGATCCCCAGGGCCGACAGTCCATGACTGAGGTGTCCTTGAGCAAGACACCTAACCCCCAACTGCTCCCTGGGCGCCGTGGATAGGGCTGCCCACTGCTCCGGGCAAGTGTGCTCACTGCCCCCTAGTGTGTGTGTTCACTAGTGTGTATGTGGTGTTTCACTTCACGGATGGGTTAAATGCGGAGGTGGAATTTCCCTGGTTGTGGGATCAAAAAAGTTTCACTTAATCTTAAATCTAGTAGAATACACAATACATTTTTCAGTGAATCATTTCACATGACTTTGTTTACATCTCAGCCACTGAATTATGCAGAATTTTTGAAAAATCAGTGAAACCATCTTTAAGAAATAAATATGATTTGTCCTGCCATGTGAACAAAGTCTAAAAGTCTAAAAGTGTCCAGATTCCTGCTTATCCAACATTTCTTTCAAAATCAGAGGAATTAACAGAGATTGTTTCCCCCTTGGCTGCAGTAATGGCCTCTGATCTTCTGGATAGGCTTAACGCTAGATGCTGGAACATTGCCACTGGGATTTGATTCCATTCAGCCACAAGACCATTAGTGACTTAGCAATGCTGCATGGGTCACAAACAGTGCTCATCCCAATGTTGTTTGATGCTGCTGCATCGTTCCAAAGAATACGATTCTACTGCTGCACAGTCCTGTCTGTTACTGTAAATAGAAAAGGAAGGAACTAAGGATAAAACGCAGGAGTATCCATACTCCTTCTAGTCAGAAAGATGACATATTTGCCAGTGCAAATGTTTTTTTCTTTGTCAGGCAATGACTAAACAGTCGCACGGAATCTTCATGCCTCCTGGATAGCTGGACATTGATCTATGCTATAGCGATGATGCAACCCATACATTGCAGGAAGATAGAGGGGGCCTGTAGGCATAATGAGTACTGCTATTATGAGCTGAGTCTGTGGCCTGTCTGTACTGAGTGACATGTATAGAGCATATAGAAGTTAAGACCTCATTAGAGTGGTTTTCTGCACCTATAAGCCAGCCTTCAGGCTGGGGTCGAAGGTAGTAAACAGTGGCCTGTTGAACTGCAGGCCTCTTCCCACATGCAAGCTGGCGCTCATGCAGGACGGGGTGAAGGATAGCATGGTACTCTGATTGCTTTGGTATTCAAAGCCAAGAAACAGTTGGAATTTGCATGCCTTGATTGTGGATTCTATTTTTGTTTTTAGTGGGCTAGTGTGCAACAATTTTGCACAAATACAGTTCTGTGTGTGCGTATGTACTGATGGGTAGATCTATGTGCATGTCAGCAAATTCGTTTTGTATGTGTGCACGTGTGTTGATCATCAGTAAGACAGCTCTAAGGCTGTACAGTGGTGCCTGTGGCTGCTTTGCTTTGAGGCCACAGGCTTACAGCAGGTTATTGCAGGCTTTATTGCTAAGCCCTGCACTAAAGCTTGCACTGTTGCTGTTGGCGGCTTTCATATACAGAGGGGAAAGTTCTGCCCTCCTGAAGAGTTACACATAAGACACTTACATGTAAACACTGCCAGTATCCAGTGTGCCCGTGCAGTTTTTCTGATACAAATATGTTCATTGTCAGATCTAGGCTATAACGTAGCAGTTTTACAGATAAGCCAGTCTTTTTACTCGACCTTTCCTTCATCTACCCCACCTCTCTTACTCTTTCAACAGGTCACCTTCCGTTTGGAGTTTGAGTTCAGCAACTCTGTGTTGCTGGACCATGTTTGGGTCATTCTGGGAGCCAGCAGGTAATGAACCTCACATTAGTCTAAGTCATCTGCTTAAATGTAGTAGCGTGAGCTGTGATGTAGGATACGTTCTAGTGTTTATGGTTTTTGTAGTCCATCAGGTAATATTAACAGTAAAGAACAAATCCATATGTTTGTAACTACATGGCCTCACAGTGTACAAATTGTCAAAGTTGTTTAGGTTAGGGATGTAATGTCATACATAAAGCCAGCAATGTTTTGAGATTTTATCCTTTGCCTGCTTAAAAAAAAGTCATCCCAAAAGACTGCCGTCTGATGTTCCTGCTGATGATTCCTTGCTATCTTTGGCCCATATACTTTCTTTTCCCTGTTTCAATAGTGAAACGCTGATTACATTAAACTAAATTAAATAACAAAGAGCTCCATCCAAAGAACATTAATGTAGTTTAAATCTCAGTGCTAACAAAAAAAATATATATTTATGTTATAGCACTTGCAACTTTTATGGCACCATAGCTACATGCTCAGTATTTGTATTTACAGACTTAATATTGAGTATGTATGTATGCTAATATAATTAGGGACAAAAAAAAATTAGTGATAATTAAATAGTTTTTCATTATTTAAAAGAATAAGTATTCTACAGTTACATATTCCATATATTTAGGGTAGTTTTGTACCAGAGGGGGTGCCAAAGCTGCAATGCCTTTTTACACTAGCCCCAGTTTTACAGGCCAAATAAAAAATAATCTTTTACATCATAGCTTTTTGTTCTTGTGGTTTGTTCAGCTCATTTTAATTGTCAGAGCTCCAAGCTGAAGCAGAGCTTCGAACCCCACTGTAAGTTAGTAGAACTCTTCTTACTGTGATGTTATCCAATGTCTGAGACTTTGATTCACATTCAACTTTGTCATCTTCTTCTCGCATTTTCATTGTTAAATAAAAAAGTACATCAGGCTTGATGTGAAAGTTTCAGTGGATTAATTCCAAATATTCAGTGTGAAAAGACCTCACGATGACTAAACATTAAATGTACAATCAGGCCATTGAGTTACCAGTTTTACTAATGTGTGGTATAATGGATCAAATAGTACATTTCATCCTCCTCATATTTCTTCCCTAATGCAAGTTCATTCTCTAAATATGGCCAGTTACCTTGGTAACACAGCTCGCTCACACCTCTTATGCCAGGCAATCTACAGAATATTAACATCACACCATTACAAACTAAAGATTTGTAGAATAGCGCACAAAAAATCCATTGTATCCAGTTATATTTTGTTCCATAGCTTATTATACTCCCACCTCTCATGCCTCTACAGGATTAGCTTAAAATACTCAAATATGTGTTATCAAAGGTTTTTTAGAAGGGACAATGATCCTCACGTCCATTTGTACAAATTAAATAAGAGGTTTGGCTTCATTTTGAATTATGTCACTGGCCTTTGTATAGAGCTTCAGAAAGCTAACCACTGTGGTTTCAGGGGGTCCTCTTACTATCCGGTGAACTAAAACTCCCTTCCATCCTATTAAATCTGAGATCACTGAATAACCTCTAGCTCAGGACTTGCAGTAAAGTCTTTACACTCAGCTTCCTCAGATGTGATCTTGTTAATAACAACCTGTGTCACAATGCATCTGTGGTGTTTAATATATGTTAAAATAAAACATATTTAGATAATAAGCGCAATCTTGAAGAGGCATGTTGCAAAATTTGATCTCATAATAAAGAGAAATTCTGTCTATATTTTACCAGATTTCTGCATAATTAAAATAAAGGAGAGGTCTCCAGTCCATCACAGGGCTCTATTAACATTACATAGAAAACTACATAAATCTCTAAAATGTATTCCCCTTTAATGATGTGGAAGAACACTATGAAACGGTGTATGAGAGAGAGAGAAAAAGAGATAGAGAGAGTCAGACAGACAGACAGAGAAGAGTTTGTGACAATTTGGAATGAAACTAAAGTGTTTACATATGTGACCAAGTGTCACTTGACTGTTCCCAGAGCTGGCATTTCTAAAATATTTTGGTCTGGAGTCAGACTCTCCTCCACGTTCTGTGCTAAAGGCCATAACTGTAAGTTAAAATATCCAAAGTGATCCCAAAACAGCATTCCTGCTTTGGAGAAGCTTTGTCTAAATAAACCCATAATTCTGCCAAGTAGAGAGTAGAGTAGCTGGAGTGTATCTGATGTCTCTTCTTTATGTTTCTCTGCAGTGACGGGGAGGAGGTTGCTTTACACGACAACATTAACGATATTTTCTACACACTGAGATACGAGGCTGACCTGCTGTTCACGAGGTCAGTCACTGAATGTATGCGTCAGCTTGCATGTGTGGGAATCGCACTTCAATAACAAACAGCTTGTATAAGAAATGAAAAGCCTGCTTTTCCACATCCCTGTTTTTCTCAGAGATTCCAGTCCGTCACGCTGGGAGCTCAAAGCTGAACTCTCTCTGGAGAAGCCTGGGAACATCCAGCCGCCCTTCAACTTTACCTTTCAAGTGAGCCCAACTGACCTCTTCCCTTATTTTACTGTAGATTCAGAGAGCTGGGAGCAAATGAGACTACGTAACATATAAATATAAATATAAAGTCATTGTCCTGTGCTGTTCAGATCCAAAACCTGGGCTACTTTCCTGTGAGAAACCTGCAGCTGAACATCTTGATCCCTGAAGTGACAAAAAATGGTAATCAGCTCCTGCAGATCCAAGACTTCCATGCCAACCAGGTGAGAAGAAATGCCAAGCTGAAGAATTTTTGGGCAACTGCAACACCGTCCCAGCATGACATGATATCTATTGAACTGAATTGAATTGAATTCAGAATCATTAGCCAACTGTGTTTTGCACACTGTGGAATTAGACCTGCGCATTTAACCCATCTTTGCAGTAAAACACCCACATACATGCACACTAGTGAACACACACACTTAGGGGGCAGTGAGCACACTTGCCCGGAGCGGCGAGCAGCCCTATCCACGGCGCACGGGGAGCAGTTGGGGGTTAGGTGCTTTGCTCAAGGGCACCTCAGTCATGGACTGTCAGCTGAGGGGATCAAACCAGCAACCTTCCAGGCATAGGGCTGGTTTCCTAACCTCCAGCTGCGACTGCCCTTTTAAAAAATCTAGCCCTACCCTGAGGAAGGGTATCAAGGTCCAGAGACTAATTTAATTGTGAACAGGAAAGCCCTTTGCTGCTAGTTAGTGGAGAAAAAAGTTGTATGTTTCTCCCTCTTTCTCTATTTCTAGTACCAGTACGCAACATTTTGAGTAAGTATCTCAAAACTTTTGAGAAACTCAAAATAATGCATTATTTTTTGCAAAATTATGGTGTAATATCTGGAATTAATGGCATATTATGTCTAAATAACTTATTTTCTAGAAATCTTGCCAATTATTATCTCTTTTCTAGAAATTAGGACTTAGTATCTCGAATGATTTACTTTCTCAAAAATTGATTTATCTCAGAATTATGACTTATCATTAGAAAATAATCACTGCCTTGAAATTTTGTTATGGTTTCAAGGTAAGTAAAAATTTCAAGATAGTCTGTCTTTCCTCCATGACACTAAATCATTTCCCCTATATTTCCTCTGATTATCCCAAAATACTTACTTACTCTTGAAATTGAATGCTATCATTTTGAGATACTAAGTCATAATTTTGAGAAAATAATTATTTCAACAAAGTATGTGATTTTTTCAAGATACTTTGTAAACATTTTGACTGAATAAGTCATTGTTTCAGTATACAAGACTTATTTTGAGATGATGTGTCAAACACTTTGACACACTGTTGCCAGAAACAGAGTAGGAGAAAAAAACTTTGGGTATATTTTTCTCCTGTACTTGGCAAAATTATGATTCCACAATAACTTGTAAACATATTAAAAAATATTTTGTCTATTCTTCTTTGAAGTAAAGCACTTTTCATCAGGTTCTTTCCAGGCATATGTTATGTTAATAGATTAAAACACACTAACTGCTATGTTTCAGTTGTTAAAACCATTAGAAAATATTAGAACACACTGCACATAGAACACACCGCACATGTAGAACTGTGTGCTGGCAACTGGTCAATTACAATGAGTTTACATTTGTTTACATTACATCTCTTTGCTGACTTTGATGTGTGTCGTATCTTGTCACCATATTACTTCTCTGTACATTCCATCATGCACAAGTTCCACTCAGTACCACTTAAACATATCCAGACTCTGTGGTCAGAAACTGACCATTGACAAGGGGCTAGGGGATGGTGTAACACAAATTGTGCATGGCAACTGTACAGCCAGACCAGTTAGAGGTTTCCAATAATGTGGCCGCTGTATTGCCACCATCTCACATATGAAAACGATTACTCAATTTGTTATTTATTTCAAACTAAAATCTGAATGTAGGTTTAAAATAGAGCCATGTCCTGGAATAAAAGTGAGCTGTATTCTTCCATCAGGAAAATGGGATTCAGTGCATTCCTCCTCAACATTTAGCACACAGTCGTGCATCACCTGAAGACCTGACCCGCATCTCACGTCTGGTAATGCCTCTTACTTTCACCTTTGGCTGTATCTCTGTATCTACAAGCAGACAATGCATCTAAAGCCCACATTTGGTCTCTTTTATGCTGGAGTCTTTGAAGCTTTGTGTAATTTTAAAAGGTCTGTCTTGTGATGTCACTGCTTGTGAAAAGCATTTACTCTCCATATGTGGCAAAGAGTTCTTTCTAGTCTTGCTAAACTGCAGTCATCTATCATGAAAAATGTCTGGCTTTATGTAATCCAGAGCAGAAACTCCACAGAAGTGGTTTATCCTTTAAAATGTGGTTATGGAGTGCTTTGAATGAAACTGTAAATAAGGTTTATTCTAAGTAGTCCTGGTTCTTATCTTCAACCAGCTTTATTAACCAAAGTCATTAAATTGTGCACTGTCTTCATATCATTGAAAGGGGGTTTCACAATGAAACTCTCAATGTCACAGAAACAGTTTTTTTTGTGTTCCAGAATCTCACCACAAGCAGCTGTATCTGATCTCGCAAGTGTTTGTGAACACAGGATCTTAGCAACATTTCTCTTTGTTTGTGCATACAGAATTTCACCAATACCCTGACTGTGCCAGTGCAGTGCAGCGTCAACTTGACCTCTTACAGAGACGTCAGTGTGACGATCAGCGGGTCTCTGCGTGTTGACTCCCTACATGCAGTGAGTAAAAGTACTGTTTCCACAGTGTACAGGCACTGTAAAATAGCCTCACTAGCAAAAGAAAAGCTGATACAAAGTCAACTTAGTTCATACACATGACTATACATACTCGCTTATGACTGATGACTGTGTTGTTTGGTCTGCCATGAGTGGTCGTCTGTAGCCTCCATCTGTTGCTCTGTATGGTGAATGGTGTTGGTCTAAAGTCAGGATTTCCTAAAGCCATTAGTACCTGTCAACATAGACAGCACATACAGAGTAAACACCGCCCAAGCAGAACAACTGTGCATGTGCAACACTGGAAAGTTACACTAAGTTTACATTTGTATACATTATGTCTCTATGCTGTATATCTGTGCATTCTCTCTCCAACACTCCACCCTCATCTCCTCCTGGCTTTCTCTCATACTGTGCAAAAGTCAGAGACCACTCTTTCATTTATTACATATCCAGTCAAAACAGCCAGTAAGTACATTTTTCATTTTTTAGTGTCAGAAATGTTAAATATTTCAGTATTTAGTATGTCCACTCTTCCATTTTTTCAGGAGACTTGCTTTCAGTTTTTCAGAGAAATCTGCAGGAATGTGTTTTCCATTTTTTCCAAGAGAACATCTCCAAAGTTGGTTGAACTTTCAGCTTCTCGTGGCCCAAGTAATGTCTTGCAAAACTGCTGAGTCCCATCTTCTTTGTATCTTTTAATCCAAGGATGTCCAATCTTATCCATAAATGGTTATTCAGTTATTAAAGATGGAGACTAAGTATTAAATGAATGGAACCAGATATGCTAATGCTTGTGTGGTATGACAACTACACTGACTTTCATGGTTTCATAAGCACTAGTTTTGGAAACTCTTTATTTTCATTTGATTTTTCAGCTCATTATGCTTGGTGGATTATCTTGGAAAAAAAATACTTGTACTTAATGGGTATTTTGATTGAAGTTTAAATAAATTAAAAAACTGACTTTTGCACTACACATGACTCCATTTCCAAAAAAGTTGGGATGCTGTGCAAAATGTAAATAAAAATGATATAGATAAGATAAGATAAGATAAGATAAGATAAGATAAGATAAGATAAGATAAGATAAGATCCTTTATTAGTCCCACAGCGGGGAAATTCACAACATATTAAACATTGAAACCTTCAAGGCCTTCCTTGACAACACTGTCTGGACGCTGTCTGGATGGCAGCATGTGCTGCCAAAACCTGTATATATCGTTTAGCATTAATGCTGCCTTCTCAGATGCCTTGTGCATGACTGCATCCCTATTCCATCATGGATGCTAGCTTTTAGGCTGTTTGCATACAAAGATTTCTCTGGATTCTCTGAATCAATTAATATTATGTACTGTAACTTTGTAACTTTTCTATTTTATGTTGAGAAACAATATTCTTGATTGCCTGTTCAGTCTTTCACAGAGTGGTGAACCCCTCCCCATCTTTACTTCTAAAAGATGCTCTTTTCATACCCAATCATGTTATTAACCTGTTGCCAATTAATCACTGTTTTTCTTTAGCATTACACAACTTTATGAGTCTTTTGTTGTTACATCCCAGCTTTTTTGAAACATGTTGCTGACATCAAATTTAAAATTGGCATATATTACAAAAATATAATTTCTCAGTTTCAACATTTGACATGTTGTCTTTCTACTTTTTAAAATTAAATATAGGGTTTAAATGATTTGCACATCATTGTATTCTGATTTTATTTACATTTTGCACAGCACCCCAACTTTGCATATAGACATGCACTCTTTGATATTTATCTTGTGCTGCTGTTTCCACCCTTTTTTATTACTCGTGCCTTTACTTCCTGTCAGCCATAATCATCTCTCTTTCACTCTATTACTCTGGGAGCTGGTGAGTGCGTGGCAGACAACTGACACTGTATTTTTCCTGTCATGACAAGCTGAAGTTTAAAACGCTGGAGTTAGTGACTACAGCCTCGATGGAGCTGGGACCAGACAGCCCCATGTTCCTTCATGAAGAGAAACCCATCAGACACGTGAGTCATGCTCTTGACATGTTCATGTGGACAGGAAGCCGCACATTATCTCACAAAAGCCCAGGCTGTGACACTGCATAAACAGGCTGGGCTGATGTAGGATAGATCTGGATCTGGATGGGAGAATATATTGGAATATATTGGAATTGGAAATGAACTTGAAGATTCAGTTTCAGGATGCAGTCATTTTGCAAGAGTTACTTTAATAAGACTAGATAGCAGATCATCAATTTGCATGAGCTTTGAACATGTCGACTGTATAAAAATCTGTTGACATTGAATACTGATATAGTCAGCAAAACCTGTGTGACTGTATTCATGTTCTACACTCAAAAACCAAAACTATTCTCATTACTAATCCAAAATGAAACATAGTCATACATCTGTGTAACTCAACTCCAATTATGTACTGTGTGGAGCTTGAAACTATTAATATCATGCACATGAATGCAGTGACCTGAGTCACACTCCACTGAAACTGTGCCCAGATCGTTTATCCTAACATATCCACTCACGTAAACTTGTGCAACCCACATAGTAACGCTTACCAGACGGAGACCTTCTGTTTGCAAATGAGTGGGAGTTCTGCGTAGCTGCAGTCCATTTCACATCTGACACAGTGGAAGCTTTTCAGTGCACTCCAGCAGTCTGGAACCAAAGGACCGAAAGGACCAGCCGACCACCATGCAGCCCTTCACTCCACCACTGATCTCTGCTGCCATCTATGGACACGCCAGTAGAAAACAAAACTTACTGACATCAGCAAAAGAGGCTTTTCCTGTCACTATAAAAGTAGCCTTATTGAAGCTTATAAAAATACCTAATTTACATATATTTTTCTTTATTTTTTGCCACATGGTCATCAGTAAACCTATACCAAGACAATGATCTTGATCCAAATATGTTGTTTTATTTAGTTAAAGTTATGTTTAGCTTCATTAACATTTATCTGTTCTTTTTGTGTGTTTTTCAGATAATTCTAGAAATTAGGAAGGAAGAAGATTACCGTATTTCCATCTGGATTATTATTGGGAGTACACTTGGGGGGCTGTTGCTACTCTCTCTCCTCATTTTAGCTCTGTGGAAGGTAATAACCTGCATCTGATTCTTGTGCTTTACAGAAGCACTTACTGTATGATTGTCACTATGGATGCTGCATTTATGAAAAATATTTTGTACATATTCATCATACATGTGATTTATTATTTAATAATTGAATTATTTCTGAATTTTTCAAGTGGAATTCCATGTTTCAAAATTTCTGTGTTATGTAACTGTTAACAGTCATTCAGAGTAGTTTCACATGAAACTTCTTTACAGTGGTGGTGGTAGAAACCACATGTCTAGAACACAAATATAGCCATTTTACTATCCACAATGACCAGTGAACATATGTGTCTTTGTATGTAATGCTAAAATAGTGAAAAATTGGCATTACCACCATTGATGCATTTTAAAAAAAAATTTAAAACCATGTGTCAAAACTATTGTACAACAAATAGAACAAGGCATCATGAAGCATATTCGTAATCATTTCATGCCATACCTTTTTGTGAGGAAGCTTTTAGTCATTAAACATTCAGACGTCTGGTTCCTATCACCACCACTGTGAGCAATTCTGACTTGCTACATTTGTCTTAAAAATCATACCACTTTGAATGACATTTTTGCATCTTGAAATTATGAAAAATTCCCCTTTCAGTAACTATGAACATAACATGTAAGCTATGTAGTTATGAGCAGGGTTTAAGGAGCTAAAGTGTTTTGCTTTACATTGGTATGACAGACAGTATGATGATATTGAAGTTCAGTATTAAAGGGCCCCTTTTCCTATATCCATCTTGTGTTTTATTTTTTTGAGCCATAAGTTTGGAAGCTTTTATGTTGTTCATACAGTGGGGCAAAAAAGTATTTAGTCAGCCACTGATTGTGCAAGTTCTCCTACTTAGAAAGATGAGAGAGGTCTGTAATTTTCATCATAGATACACTTCAATTATGAGTGACAAAATGAGAAAAAAAAAATCCAGGAAATCACATTGTAGGATTTTTAAATAATTTATTTGTAAATTATGGTGGAAAATAAGTATTTGGTCAATAACAAAAGTTCAACTCAATACTTGGTAACACAACATTTGTTGGCAACGACAGAGGTCAAACATTTCCTGTAAGTCTTCACCAGGTTTGCACACAATGTAGCTGGTATTTTGGCCCATTCCTCCTGCAGATCTCCTCTAGAGCAGTGATGTTTTGGGGCTGCCGCTGGGCAACACAACTTTCAACTCCATCCACAAATTTTCTATGGGGTTGAGGTCTGGAGACTGGCTAGGCCACTCCAGGACCTTGAAATGCCTTTTACGGCCACTCCTTTGTTGCCCGAGCGGTGTGTTTGGGATCATTGTCATGCTGGAAGACCCAGCCACGTTCCATCTTTAATGCTCTCACTGATGGAAGGAGGTTTTGGCTTAAAATCTCACGATACAGGGCCCCGTTCATTCTTCCCTCAACACGGATCAGTCGTCCTGTCCCCTTTGCAGAAAAACAGCCCCAAAGCCTGATGTTTCCCCCCCCATGCTTCACAGTAGGTATGGTGTTCTTGGGATGCAACTCGGCATTCTTCTTCTTCCAAACACGACGAGTTGAGTTTTTACCAAAAAGTTCTATTTTGGTTTCATCTGACCACATGATATTCTCTCAGTCCTCTTCTGGATCATTCATATGCTCTCTGGCAAACTTCAGACGGGCCTGGACATGTACTGGCTTAAGCAGGGGGACACGCCTAGCACTGCAGGATTGGAGTCCCTCTCGGCGTAGTATGTTACTGATGGTAGCCTTTGTTACTTTGGTCCCAGCTCTCTGCAGGTCATTCATCAGGTCTCTCTGTGTAGTTCTGGGATTTTTGCTCACCTTTCTCATGATCATTTTGACCCCATGGGATGAGATCTTGCGTGGGGCCCCAGATCGAGGGAGATTATCAATTGTTTTGTATGTCTTCCGTTTTCTTACAATTGCTCCCACAGCTGATTTATTCACACCAACCTGCTTGCCTATTGTAGATTCACTCTTCCCAGCCTGGTGCAGGTCTACAATTTTCTTCCTGGTGTCCTACGACGGCTCTTTGGTCTTGGCCATGGTTGAGTTTTGGGTCTGACTGTTTGAGGCTGTGGACAGGTGTCTTTTATACAGACAACGAGGTCAAACAGGTGCCATTGATACAGGTAATGAGTGGAGGACAGAAGAGCTTCTTAAAGAAGAAGTTACAGGTCTGTGAGAGCCAGAGATCTTGCTTGTTTATGGGTGACCAAATATTTATTTTCCACCATAATTTGCAAATAAATTCTTTAAAAATCAGACAATGTGATTTCCTGGATTTTTTTTTTCTCATTTTGTCTCTCATAGTTGAAATGTACCTATGATGAAAATTACAGACCTCTCTCATCTTTCTGAGTAGAACTTGCACAATCAGTGGCTGACTAAATACTTTTTTGCCCCAGTGTATATTCTATAAGGCTACGTTTACACAGCAGGTAAAAGTGGCCCAAATCTGATCTTTTTCCTCATATGTGACACAGATTTGTCATTTGCGTGGCTGTGTGAACAGCAAAAAATGCATTGAATCTGACATTTTCGATTCTGATTTGAGACACTTCCATATGTGGTACTGAAATCTGATCTGTATCTGATCTGTGGCAATGCGATTCAGTCTGAACAGCCAGATCGGAATTCATGTTTACTTCTGGACAAGCATGACACGTGAAGCTCTGTTCCTTTACACATGCGGGTCGGTTTAGGAGCTGATCTGGTCTGGCTGATGTCACCTACAGATCACATTTAAAATATAGTGTGAACAGCCAAACAAAAAAAATGGATTTGGGGAGAGAATCGGATTTGGACCAGTTTTACCTGCTGTGTAAACGTAGCCTAATGCTCTTTTATTTTAAAAAAGTGTTTTGCAAAAGTTGTTTAATGGGAGTTTAGCTTGTGCAATGGATTGAATCATGACTCCTGGCTATTTCTGCATTTTCCCCAGCTGGGTTTTTTTCAAAGGCAGAAGCACAGGGAGGAGGCAGAAAACGAGGCCAATGGGAAGGTGGCAGAGGAGCGATAACGCAGGCTGCCCATGGGGTTAAACCAAGCCCAACTCTCAGGGAGCATCCCACAGTAACACTACATGTCTCAGAAACAGAGAGAGATGGGGGGAGTGAGTGAGTGGCAGAGAAAAACAGGAGAGAGAGAGAGGGAGAGAGAGAGAGAGAGAGAGACAGATTGGGAATAGGAGAGAGAAATGTAATAAGATTGAATGAAAAGTGAAAAAGAGAAGAGAAGAGAGATATATAGAAAGAATCATGAGACGGACACAGTGAGAAAGAAAATGGAGGATTTGCTCTGTGCACTGGATGATCTGTTGCTCAATCTTAAGAATAACACTGCATCGCCCTTCACCTGGCCTGCACTGCTTACTGAGCCGAACCCATGGATCAAGGACAAGTCCCCACATCTCATCCTCGATCACACCCTATAGTGGCCCTAGTGCTTCACACTAAGAAAGGAAAAATGAAATATACCAATGGGACATCGTACAAAACAAAGATTTTTGGGAAATCCATTTAGGAAAGACTTCTGGGAATATGAGTTTTCACATGGTATCTGACTCATCGCATCTGATCTTCTGCCAAATTAAATGTCACGTTCTGCAAATATACAAGAGAAACCTCAAAGGGCTGTGACTGTCCACAACAGCCATGTTTCCTGGTGCTTTTTCTCCGAAAGTAGGACATCTTGGAAAAAGACAGAGTGAGGAACGAGAGAAAAAGAGTTCGCACAAGAGCTGGCTTGCTTTTTGTAATAACATCGACAGATATACAGCACTGCACAAAAGTCAGAGACCACCTTTTATATATAAAATTTCTCATCAAAACAGCCTTTAAGTACAAGTTATTTATCAGGGAAAAAAGGATTTAGAAAACATGCATTTAACAGAAAATGACAAAGCTGAAAATGTCCTCCCTTTGCCTTTATTACAGCATATTTTTTTGAGTGGGCTGTTCTCAGGTTTTCAAAAAAATACACAAGAATATTTTTTCACACCTCCAAAGTTCAGTTTTAGAAGTTGGTTGTATTTTCTGCTTCTCATTATCCAGGTAGTAACCAGCGCATTCAGTGATGTTGAGGTCTGGGACTCTGTCCATTGGTCTGAACACCAACAGATTTTTAGATTTTTAAATTTCTTTTTCTCAGTAAGGGCTTCTTGACAGCTCCACCCATAGCGTGGAGTTGTCTTCTTACAATGGAGAGATGGACAGACACACCAGATTTGAAGCAAGTGTGGGGCTTGATCTTCTCTTATTCACCTGTGAAGTCCACCCTTTACCATTATTACAGTGTCTGTTCTTTTCATATTTTTATTAGCCCTCCAAAGTTCAGTCCTAGAAGTTGGTTGCATTTTCTATTTTTCATGATCCAGGTAATCCCAATTACAGATTGGGACTCACTGGTCTATCTTACTCAACAGCTCAGATGTGTAGTTTTGCTGTTCTAGACGTTTTTCTTCTTTTTGTCTGCTTCCTTTTTAAGGGCTTTGTGACAACTACACATCCTCTCAGACCTCTATCATTGAGTTTTCTTCTTAAAGCGTAAGATTGGAATGTGTAGCTTTTTCAGATCTGAAGCAAGTGTGACATGATGACAGTTTTGATGGTCTATCTGATGTTGCAGGGTTCTTAGGAGTCCCATTTTCACTTATATTTTTTGTGCATTTTTAAAGTGGATTTTTTTTGTCTATTGTCTAAATATCTCCTGAGAAATTAATAACTTGTTCTTAATGTCCATTATGGCTGGAAGTGAAATAAATAAATAAAGGGTGGTCCCCGACTTTTGCACAGTACTGTAAGAAGTATCATTAGGCACTGGTGTAACTAGCTCGTTTATTTGCAGTGTTTATAATTTATTGTTATGAAAATGTATAGTGTTTTGGATGTTTTTCCACAGTGTTTCAGCAGAATGTCCTCCTGTGGTATTCATAATTGATAACACGTCCACATTGCCCTAGCAGGGTATTTTGATCATTCATAAGAATTATTCTCTTCGCTTTGAGAGAATGATCGATTTCCAGATTACGTTTTTTTTTTGTCTAATTATTTTTGATGCACTTTTTTGATATTGTAGAAATACAAACTTGAATTTTGTAAATATGCAACTAGCTTTTTTTATAACCCAAGTTGAAAAAGGTGTAATATTGCTTCCACAAGGCCTGTGGCATTACCTTGTAGCTCTAGTGACCCTAGTTTTGCTTTTAGGACAAACCATGGTGTTCATCTTCACATATGCTCAGCACCTCAACAAATAGCCTTTGAGAAAGGGTATGCTTATTGTACAGTTTCAACCAGGCTCAGCTTCTCCATCTGTGCTGTGGATGGCACTTTAGATTAAAACATCAAGAACAATGTCAAACATTTGAGACTGTTCATCAAGAACAGTGTCGACTGTTGAGAACTCAACTTAAGATGGTCATTGTTTTTAGTGTCGAAACTGTAGTATGTAATAAAGGCAGTGGAATTTGAATGTATTATGCTTTTTTAATCTATTATGGTGTATGTCAAAAAATTAGGATGAGTATTTGTATAAAACTGAATAAAATAAATGCCCATTTTATAAGTGAGCTAAAACCCCTGTATTGTTTCTGATTGTCCTTTATTTGCTGAAGCACCATATCTTACAGTATTATCATGTGAAATCCTGAGAAAATAATGCTAATAGAATGTATTGCTGAAACTGCCTGAAATGATCACCTGGAGAACATTTAAAAACATTACCAACTTGTCCAAGCCATGCCAGGCTGGCCCAGTAAATTAAGCCAAGAGCAGACCATTCGAGCTAAAAGAGGTCTCTATGAACCCCAAAATTTTATCACAGGTAACTCTTGCCACAGTTGATGTCAAAGGGCATCCATCTACCATTAGAAAGAGAGTGCACAAATTTGAGCTACATATGAGGTGAACCATGAGTAAGCTTTTGCTGTATAAAGAGAACATCAGGGCAAGACTAAAGTTTGCTAATGAATATCTAGGCAAGGTCTTGGACTTCTGGAACAATGTACTATGGACAGACAAGTCAAATGTAGAGTTGATTGGTCACATTATCAGAAGCTTTGTTTGGTGAAAACCAAGACAGCGTTTGATCAGAGGAACTTCATATCTACTGTAAAGCATGGTGTTATAGTTTGAGTCTGCTTTGCTGCCTCAGGGCATGACCTACTTGCAATCATAGAAACAACTATGAAGTCTCTTTCACACAGTGCTTGAAGAGAGTATGAGGCCATCTGTCAAAAAAGTTGAAGCTGAAGAAGTGGACCTTCCAACAGGTAAAAGCTCAAAAGGAAGAAAAGTGAACATTCCAACAGGATCCCAAACATTCAAGTAAATGGACCAAGGAAGAGCTCTTTTTTGGCTTTTTGTTCTATTATAAACCATTTATCTATACATACTGTTTGACTGAAGCTCAAATACTGATATATCCACATAAACAAAAATGGAAGCAAAATAAAGGGTGCATCTTCACATGACTGTATTTGTAACTGAAAGAGTGCCAATATATTAACAAGATCTTACCTTTATACACATTTCAGTGTCCTATATTCTATTGAACTCGAACATTTCTTAAAAATAATTATGCCGAACAAACACTAGTTGTACTGGTTCCCAATGGATGGGTGGATTCATGCTTCTCATCCAGATATTTCTTTTTAAGAATCAGTCATCAACATAAAATAACACCCTCGTTCTTGTTATGGTGTTTTTAAAAAAATCATACAGGCTCATCTCTTGGCCAAAATATAAACGTTCGTACTGAAAAGCAACTAAAAGCGGTTGCTAAGCATTGATTTGAGGACTAAGGAAAATTAGGATGATCTTGAGATGGTCTGATTGACTCAGTTCGTGATGTTAGCGGTTTAATCTTATTCCTGTCCTGCAGCACGGCGCACAGATATTGTGGTATACTGGATGCTGTACACTGTACTACTGATGAAGAACAGCCTGCAGTAAACAGAGGGTAGCTGGGATCGGCAAACAAGCTGGAATATTCCAGAGATCCAGGAGAATCTTCTCATTTTCATCTACAGCATCATAGGATACACTCCTTTTTGTCAAATAGATAGATAGATAGATAGATAGATAGATAGATAGATAGATAGATAGATAGATAGATAGATAGATAGATAGATAGATAGATAGATGGCAGCCGACTGGCATTGAAATATTGTTTTATTTATTTGACAAAAAGAGTGCATCCTACACATTGAGTTCACCTAAAAAAAATAGGCTTACAATGCTTTGGCAATTAGCGAATTGCCCATTCCTGGTAGTACCGCTCCCTCATTTCCAATTATGCCCCAATAAAATTACAATCAAGATTAGATTTTAATACAAACTCCAGCTGTAAGCAAATTTTCGAAAAGCCATTGGCGCCCTTTCAGCAGACCAATCAGCATCGCGGGGAGATGTTTAGCTTGACCAATTGCAGTCGACTTTATTGCCAAGTAAGGCAGGGCTTCGTTTCCACAACGACGAGTTACAAACAAATGAAACGGTGGCGGTTATTTGTTGCTCTGTTCTTATTCCTGACTGCACTGACCTGCCGAGGGATTTAACGTTACCAGCAGTTCGGCGAGGATGGTAAATAATGTTTGAGCAGTGATGTTGGTTTAATGATTCCCTTTCCGTCTGACAGTGTTTTCTTATAACAGGCGAGCTTTTACATCAAACGCGGTGAGGCAGTTAGTTAGCATGACTGCTAGCGCAGGGGTGCCAATGACAGACTGGCGCTGCTAACATTTCTAACAAAGCTTTTATTATTTTTTTGGTTTCCGTTCTGTTTCTGTCATATTTATGTTTGTGTTATGCAACTTGGCTTCTGTATCTTAATTTTTCGGGAATGCTAAAATATTGATATTTCACTCTACTGCACTAAATCCAGTCTAATAGGACAAATTATATTTTTAGTCAAACATGCAGTTGGAAACGTGGCTGAAGTCAGCTTCTCATTCGCCAGCTTCTTGTTCGAATATGTCCGTTCCACCTTAAATGGTGCTGTAGTTGCGTTCTAGCGCCTCAGAATGTCCTCAGGCGCCAGTATGTATCTGCTGCACAATTTAAGGTGGAACGGAAAAAGTCAAACAATGAGCTGGCGAATAAGAAGCTGACTCCAGCTTCGTCAGTTGGAAAGTGATTTTCAAGTACTGGCGATATCCACAGTATGCTTAGAAAAGCTTATTGTGACATATTGTAAGGTAATTTGCCACGATAACGATAAATATTATCATATTGCCCAGCTAGCTATATTTAAAACAAGGTATTGAAATGAAATGAAAACTAGATCGACAGCATAGTTCCTACGTCCATCGATCTCTTCCCAGAGTCTTTAATTTGCCAGGAAACCAAAGACTGGGTGCATCCTAGTCGTATTTGAATTGTTTATTGCTCAGTCTCACTGTTTCATTAGATCACTACTTAGTATAAACAGAAGCTAATTCAAAATATTACGTTCATAAATAAAATCTGTAGTTTTCTGTGCCAAACCCAACTATATATAATATAAATACAACTCAAGAATAAAAGCATTTACAAGAATAAAGATGTGTTAACACATGAAATGTTAAAAAGTCCATCACTACCAATAACAATCATACATATCTCCTCTAATTAAAGAAACCCAAGCATCTCCTCCTGTTGAGGACAGGGTGTCCACTATAGGGTTTCCATTTTTGTGGTGAGATTGTGATTAGGGAATTTTTCTGAAACATAATATCGTCTGTGTTATTCAGCAGTGGTAGTAGCAACACATACCACATATTTAGGTTCACAGGTCCTAAATCTCACACTGTTTACAGCATAAAGCTAAATATTCCTTAGGGAAGAAGTGTGAACAGTAAGGTGCAGTGCAATACTGTAAGTACCTAATTAAACGATACATAGCTACCAGGCTAGAGCATAACAAGTGGAATGTTTTTTCATTCAAGCCAGTGGTTACAGTGTTTTTGGAAGTAAGCAACGCTGTTGGCAGATTTGGTTTAGCTTGTTCACTTGGATTCTGATATTCAGGCTTCAATGAGCCAGAGACGCAACATGTCGCTCAGCCGTCACCAGAGGATGGTCGTGGAAGGCCAGAGGCTGGAGCAGCAGCGTGAGGATCAGGCCAGACAGGTCACTAGAGACAAGGAGATGCTAGCCAATCTGAAGAGCGAGGAGAGGTTTGAGAGGAAAATATATATGCGCAAGATGCAGGATGAAGAGTATGAGAGACAAATAGAAGAAGCTTACATGAAGGTTGGTTATGATTTTTCTCTTCCCCCCCTAATAACCACATATTACAACCATGAGATGCTTTTTTTGCATAAGAAGCTTGATTCTTTATTTCTACAGGCAGAGCAAGACAGAATATTGAAGGAGAAGCAGCTGGAGCAGGAGGAGAGGATGGCTAAGGAACTGGCCCGCATTACTTATGAGAAAATGCGAGATGAAAAAATGAGACAGTACATCAAAGAAAACAGGTGTCTGGTCATTTGAGAGCACACAGTCATGCCCATAAATTGTCTGTCAGTTTTTAACGTATTAACAATGTCTAACAAATTTGTAGTGTGGAACTTCGTGAGCTGGAGGCAAAGCTGAAGTCAGCTTACTTAAACAGAGAAAGGGCTGCACAGATAGCCGAGAAAGAGGCCATGAGGTACAAGGCCATGGTGAGTTTGAACTTTTGAACAAATTCAAACCTGCTCTACAGCGGGAAAGAAGTTGAAAAAGCATTTATGCCTTTCGTATTGAGAAATTTGATTATGAATAAATTTCAGAAGGAGGAAGCTGATACTGCCCGTAAACTGAAGAGTGAGCAGGAACAGGCAGCTATAGAGAAGGAGAAACAGGAGCAGAGGCGCTATGAGGAGCTGGTGCGCTATCAGCAGGAGTTGGAGCAGCAGCTGGAAGAGAAGGAACGGAAGAGGCAGGAGGCCTATGAGGAGTTCCTTAAGGAAAAACTCATGGTGGATGAAATCGTACGGAAGATCTATGAAGAGGATCAAATGTGAGACATAATGTTAATCTTAATTTGTTTTTTCTTGCAATTACAATAATAATTTTACACTGACAAATCAGATCTTTTCCTACAGAAATATAAGGGACTTTATCAAACAGATTTACTAAAAGAGATGCTAATTACTGACAGTCTGCAGAATTTTTACCTTACTACTCGCTGTGTGTACCTCTCGGCCATTAATGCATTTAAAAGTATATCTCAAAACTATTTTCTCAGGCATCAGACAGCACATTTGTAACCATTTCATGTATAAGCTTTCTATGATGTAGCCTTTAGAGAATGCTATGGATGTCTGGTTCCTGTGAAAAACTTGACACCATAAGTTTCTCTGGGATCAAACTGATCGGAATAACTTTTTCAATATTTTAACGATTGAATTATGAAGATTTTGAAAAATCTGAGAAATTGTCCTTTAATACACATTTTTGTAATTATGCTGGGTTTGTTAAACCCATTTTGCTCACTTTCTTTTTTTTTTATAGAGGCCTGTTCCCATAAGACGATAAATCATCAGAAGAATGCCATATTGTTTCCCATGCCTGGTCCTGAAGGCACACTGTTTTGCACATTTTAGAGCTTTTCTTGGTTTCCCTTCAATTCAGTTAAGGGTTGTTAATGAGCTGCCTAATTGGATCAAGTATGTTGGAAGCAGGTAAAGCACTGAAATGTGCAGTGTATTTTCAGGAATAGCTTTTGGAAACACTGGAATAAAAGTAATGTTGAAATAATTACTTTTTTTTTCTTTCCCCCGAGAGTTTTTACTCTTTGAGCAAGTATACTCATCTCTGCACATTAAGTTGTATAATCAGGAAAACCGATTCTTATTATGTGCCATTAATTCATAATTTTGAGAGGTCAAGCATAAGACAATATTTGACTTAATGACAGAAATGGGGGGAAAAAAAGACAACAGTGACTTGTTTTCCACCTGGTGGAAACAGGCATTCATGGGTGTCTTCTGGGTCAGCCATGTAGGCACCAAAAATAAGAAGCTTTTCACAGGTATTGAATAACACATAATCAAATCAGTATTTACTTTCAGCCTTGGTAAGGCAGAGTTTGTGCTTATAATAATCTTCCCCCAGCATTTTGCACATTGAGAGGGAATATCCCATAAATGCATATGCAAGGAGATATTTGGTGTAGCAGTTTAATAAAATCAGAAACATTTATTCTGGAGTCTAGCGTGGGTTTAAACAGATGTGCTTTGTTTTCAGGGAGCGTCAGCTCCGGTTTGAGAAGATAACAGCCACACAGAGGTACATTGAGGAGTTCAAGAAGCATCAAGCTGAATGGAGACGCATGGAGCGTGAGAAAATGGAGGAGGAGAACAGAAGAATTCTGGAGTTTGCTAAGTACCAGCAGAGGAAAGAAGAGGACAGGATGGCAAGTGCTAGGAGGAGAGAAAAGGCTAAAGAGAATCTCCAAAAGATGGTAGGTGGCCTTAAAATTTTTATGTGATGTATAATCTAGAGCTGTATCTATAGAGCTTTAAAATTACAGACATGATTTGAAGGTTTTTTTTTTTAAATAAGTTAATAAACTTTTAATTAGGCCTGTAACTAATCCACTATAGACCTAGATCTGCTATAGATTGGGTTATGAATGACTACTTTGTTTCCCCTTTTTTGGTTTAGCTCACTGAGAAGATTGAAATGGAACGGCAGCAGCGTAAGGAGATGGAACGTGTCCGGGAGGAGCTGTACTTGGAGGAGCAGGCAGAGGCTGTTAGACAGAAAGAAATTGTAAGATGTTGTCCTTCTAATTGCTTTCATGAGGGGCAATCCCATCCAAACACGTTATATAAGTGTCAAAGAAACCTTGTGGAAAGACTTATTTTTTAGCAATTTTATCAAAAGCTATAAACTTACCTGGTCGAGTCAGTGGATTTTAATAAAATATTTTTTAATAAAAAAAATAGCATGCACTAATTTCTCATCTTTTTCTTTAACTTTCTCAGGAGGAAATGGAGCAGAGGATCAGGCAGAGGCTGGAACTGCAGCAGGCGTTTCAGGAGCAGCTGGCCTTCAAACAGCTGCGGCAGCAGACTGAGAAGGAGGAAGAAGAAGCATTCAGGCAGATGATGCTGGCCAAATTTGCAGAAGATGACCGCATTGAGCAGATGAATGCGCAGAAACAGCGAATGAAACAGCAGGAGCACAAGCATGCTGTGGAAAGGCTTATCAAGGAGAGGAGGCAGCAGTACCTGGCTGACAAGGTGAGGCACAAATTAAACCAGATTTAGGCTGCTTCATTAGCCTTACTGTGTTGTAATATATCTGATTGTGTAAGGTTTAACATGATTACAAACATGCTTGTGTTAGAAGCTTTGAAAGGCAGTGTTTGATGTTAACGGTCGGCGATATGTTAAAAATTGTTGTTAGCAGCAGATTGCACTGTAATCCAGCACCAAAAGTTTAACAAGTTGTCCCCAGACTTCTATAAAGAGATCATATTTGATAACCATCTCTGTTCTCCACTAGAGGGCCTGTGTACCTCAGTTTTGATCAGAAGTTGTAATTAGAGCTTGGCAATGTGACCAAATTAAATATTGCAAGTTATTGTGATAAAATACATTACAGTATGTCACAATATGCTTTTCTTAGTATACTGTGGATATCTGTAGTACTCCCCAACTGCATTTTTGATTGCAAAGAGTCTAAAGGGTACCGTAGCTGTGCCACATAAACAATGCAGAAAAGCATAGATTAACATCAATCTCAAGCATTTTTGTAATAGAATAGTGAATCAGCTAACTTGGCCTTCACAAACTTGCTGTTTTTGAATATTCAGAAATTTTGGAATCATGCCTTACAAATTTGAATATCAAGTCTGAAATCTATTGCCATACAGTTTATGCAGTAACTATACAATGATTGTTATCATTGTTTACATACTTGCGTACGGTCTAAATCTGTCAATTTTTGGGTTTTAATAACTGTGACAAACCTTTTTTTTTATATAGGAGCGTGAGACAGAAGAGAGAGCAATGGAGCAGGAAAGAGAAGCCCTGCGCCGACAGATCATTGAAGAGGAAAGACAGAAGCTTCTCAAACAGCATGCTACAAAACTCCTGGGGTACCTACCAAAGGTAAAGAGACTTTGCTATGCTACGTAACTACATGTATAGTTCTGAGCATAATAGGAGATTTTTGTTTTGATACCATTATGTTTATCAATGAGTTTTCAGTAGGCACTGTATGATTTTAATGGTATGTTTTTATTTAGGGCATTTTCAGGGAGGATGACTTGGAGCACTTTGATGAAGATTTCAAAAGTAATTTCAAGAAACGTCAAGCTGATATATTCTCAGAAGAGGGCTGGGGAGAGGAACAATAACACACTTCCACTCAGGATCACTAAATGGCAGAGTTTTTCAGTGAAGTTTTTTTATTATTCCTGTCCTTTGCATTACATTATCAAAAGAAGAAGGGGTTCAGTGCTTTCCATGTTATTCGATGAGTTTAAATGTATTTTGCTAAATGCATTTTAAAAACATTTAAACATGCATATCATGCAGATGCAAGACATCCCCCCCCCCCCCCCCCCCCCCCCCCCCTCCTCATTTTACCTATTGAAAAAGGACATATATATTACTGGTGTAATTCATGGTTGGATGAGAGACAATGTGAAGTTCTTTGATAATTATTTTGAGCCAATATTTAAATAAAGCTGTGCAATATTTTAAAGTCATATGCAATACAACCTCAAATTGGTGCCATTATATTTTTATCACCTTTAAATAATTGATCAGTAGTACAGCAGGTTTAGTTACAAATGTCAGTTCCCAAAAAAGTTGAGATATGAAATGCTAATCAAAACAGAAAGCAGGCATTAGTAAATTTTTTTTGTACTGTATCATTCCAAATTTGATGCTGAAACATGTTCCAAAAAAGTTAGGACAGACATGTTTACCACTGTGACACCTTTCCTTTCAACATCACTTAATAATTGTTTGGGCATTGAAGACAAATTGATTCCATTTTGAAAGCAGAATATTTTGCTATTTTTTCAGTTTTTTCATGCTTTAGCTGCGCAGCTGTAAGTCATTATCATATTGTGTGTTTCATAATGTGCCACACATTTTCAACAGGAACAGGTCTTGACTGCAGATATTTCAGTCTAGCATCTGCGCTCTCTGATTATGCAGTCTTGCTGTTGTAACATGCAGAATGTGGCTTGGTGTCATCATGTTGAAATAAGTATGGCCTTAACTGATGTTCAGATGCGCACTAATATCACCCATTCTCTAACATACCCTGGCTTTTTAAGTTTACCTTAGTAACAATCCAGATCGTCGCTTTTGTCTTTGACTCAGAGAACACAATGTCCATTATTTGCATGAACTATTTAAATGTTGCCTCATCAGACCACAATACACATTAACACTGCATCAGTCCGTTTCAGATGAACACGAGCTCAGAGAAGTTGGTGGCGTTTCCAGACATTGCTGACATAAGACTTCCACAGAAGACTTTCACAGAAGCATGGCAGTTTTTAATGCAATGCAATATCAGGGTTTGCGGTGTCTTTTACAGAGATATCACTGGATTCCCTGAGTCTTTTGACACTTGTGTGCCATCGAGGGTTAAATATCTAAAATCCTTGCAATTCCAAATTATGGAATCTTTTTCTTGAACGTTTGGTATTGAAAAGTACTGAAGCTCAACCTGTTCTTGTTCATAAAGGACTAGGCCTTTCCTGGATGCTCCTTATAGACCCAAACATTATTGCTTGGCCTGTTTTTTGAACATTTCACAACATCTAGTCTTAAATTGCCATATCCCAACATTTTTGGAGTGTGTTGCAGGCATTGATTTAAGAATAAGTGTGCATCATTGGAAAAAGTAAAATATAATTTTTTTCTTTTAAATAGAGGTCAAATATAGTGGCATCTCTGTGGGTTTTTGAATATTTTTAATGATACTTCTATCATAAAGTGCAAATTCACAATCCTCCAGAAGTGAACTGAGCTTCCCTCCATGATTAACTTGCCTGACCAGAGTGCAGCAGCCTGTTGATGGTCATCAGGCAGGTCTTGTAGGCTGCAGAGTCTAATCAAATGTGACTGCTCGAGCACAGCTGAGCCTTTGAGCGTTCTGTTAGCTGTCAGTCATGCCCAGCTTTGCACATCCTGTATGATTTCCACTGAGGGGCTGCGCTTTCCTCCCTGAACTTCTATGTTGTCTGTGACTGTGTTTTCAAACTTTGTCAGGTCTTGCAAGAGTCTCTGCTACTCAAACATTCCACTTGAAAACTGCTTTCCTCACAGCCCTTTGTTTGCAGTATTTCAACATTTCTATATAAATAAATCATTAAGGTGTAAACAAAGTCATTCAGAGTGCTTTGATGTGAAATTCATAGTTCTAGAGAAACGTACCGACTTGTTCAGAGTAGTGGTGATACAAACCAGATGTCCAAAGTGCTTTTTTTGGCTTCTTTCCTGGTGTCATTTCATGCACACCATTCTTGTTAAATTTTTTTCAAATATTAGACATATGAGCTAATTGTTTTGCTGTTTGTAGAGTCTTCTATAGGTTTTTTACTGTTACTTTTGGGTTTTTCTCACCTCTTTAAGGATTTCCAGGTGCTTTTAGAATGCTCTTAACAGGATGCCACTCCTAGGGAGAGTAGCAGTCAACAACCTGAGAAAATTCAGGCTGGTTATTTGTCTCACTACAGATTGATGTACACCCAGGTCTTTAGCACTGCTTTTGTAGCCTTTTCCAGCTTCTTGCATCTCTAAAACTTCTGAGGTCTTCTGAAAGTTGTTTGCATCAAGGCATGGATCATACTAACCTTTCTTGAGAAGAACAGATTTGTCAGTAGCCAGACTTTGTATGCTGCCTTTATTTGATGGGTAAAACACTAAATCAATGCAGATATCCAGGGTTCACTTACTTTTTCCTGGATTTGCATGTGCTAATATAGCTAATATAGTACAGAATTTCCATTGACTAAATTTTCCCATGTATGAAAGCACAGTTTTTTCTGGAATAAACTAATCATTGCTATATGTGTCAAATTAGATTATTGTATATACTGTAATTTCTGGCAAACCATGATGACAAAACCTCCCCACTCTCCATTACGTACCACATGCACAAAATTCTGGAATTCTTTCAAAAGGTCTGCCATGGCTGATGTAAGACCCTGTGGTTTATTAATCTTTTATGTATAAAGGCTTTGAGCTAATTTCCAGATTCTGACCTAACGTCAACAACAGGAAACCAGGTCATTGCTGTGGTAACAAGTTATTGAGATGTTTTAAATGATTACACGTAAAAGGTATGCCTCTTGCCGCAAAAAATTGGGTGAATTGGGTGAAAAGCGGTTTTGTAATAATACAGGAAGCCACAGTCACAAGGCCTAGAAACTTATGGAAAGTTAACTCTCAGTCTTGTTGCTCTCTTTTAGCAAATTGACAGATACTATCAATTATAAGACAAGGCTGGTGTGCAGACAGCCCAAATCTGATTGTGTAATTAAAACCAATACATAAAATGTAAAGAATAATCTTCTTGTCTTTGACAGAGTGAGGAAGTGCTCCTGAGCGCTTCTTGAGCTGTGAAAAGGTCACGTGTTAACCAGCCCTCAGGTGTCTTGGTCAGCCCAGTCCTGTTCGTTCTATCTGTGCAGGAGACACGGAGATGGCAGCGGAGTGTGTACGCATGCCAGATGCATGCATGTGGAATGCTGACGCAAGAGTTCATGCCCCAGCACACATGGACATAAGCCTCTATAAGCACTTGGGGCCACTGAGAGCTGTTTCAACCAGCCATGCCAACAGGCCAAGTCTTACAATATGATCTGCTGTATGATGATCCAACAACTTCTTGTAGCAGAATGAACGTTTCAAAAGGTCAGAGATAGAAAGTCAACAGTCAGGGTATGAACTCTCGTTAAGAGCTCAGACCATGCCAAAAGTTGACTCAGATTCTGTTCAGCTCTGCTCAGTTAAAACATTAGTGTTGACGCTCCATTTCCAAAATGAGCTGTCATCATCTTTTAAAATTTGGCATGGCGATTTTGCACAGATGTTTTTTTTTTTTTTTCCTCCTCTGCTTGATGGCTAATGGCTTCAAAGGTGGGAGAAGAACCATCTCTGAAGTGAAACTCACTGCAGAGGCTTAATACGAACTGACATCTCTCTCCATTGCAGACCTTCCTTGGCTCACCTGAGAAGACAAGTAACACTGATGCCTGTAGGAATGGCTGAAGGGTATCCAGATATTTTTTTAATGTTTTAATGTGAAAGCTCAGTTCTGTGGTCACTGAATCATTTTTGTATGGATTTGGACGTGTATTCTGGCTCATTGTTCAGCTGAAGGATCCAACCATGGTCTAGGTTTAGCTTTTTGGTAGTGGCAGCTAGAGCTTCATTTAAAATACCCTGATGCTTCCTGATGCCATGTATCCTAACAAACTTCCCGGTGCTAAATAGTGAAGATTAGGTTATTTTCCTCATAAACATATTTCTTTTTAAACCAAACCCTGTTGCCAGAAAGGTCTATCTTTGATCTCATCTGATCACAGAATCAGATTCTAGTCAAAGTTCCAAGAGAAATTACATTTAAGTTGATGGTTGGATGAAAGCGAGGCTTTTTTTTGGCATAACTTAGAAATAGTTTGTTGGCATGAAGGTGACCTCTAATCGTAGTTTTCGAGACTTGGTGACCCAGCATGCTACCATCATCTTCTGCAAATCTCCAGTTGTGATCCTTGAAAATTTTTTTGCTTCTCTACTTGTCGTCTTTGGGGGTAAAATATATATGCATACATTTTAGTCATATTCACTACAGTTCAGGTTGTTTGAAACTTCATAATTACACTTGTTTCATTAGTGCACTCTCTGTTCTTTCTCATGCAGATGGATAACTAAGTGAATTTGGCCTGTGCCTCTTCATATTTATACCCCATTGAGGCAGAAAGTCATGAATAACTATGATGGACTAAAAGTCAAACATAAATGGCACCATGCTTCAGTTACATTTTGTTTAATAAAATTTGTAGGAGAGGTAAATTTGCCTCTATTAATGAATATATTTTCAGTGTACGACTGAGCTTTTTAATCACAAAAACATTTTTTGACCATTTTTACTCATCTTTACCAATGGTGCCACTAATGGAGTACCTAATAAACTGGCAATTCAGTGTATATGCTTGGTTCAGCTTTGCATACATCCTATTATGCCTAAAGAACTTCATGCTGCTGAAACTGATTCTGGATTGAGTTACATTGATTAAGTCAGGGTTCAGAGGAACCAGAGCAACAGTAAGGTAGATAGACCACACTAGATTAGTGTTAGGCTATGATCAGAAAACAGGTCTTGATGCTCAAATCAAGTTTGTTTGTATCAGTGCTGTTGAAAAACTTATTTACCATTTAGACCTAAAGTCACATTGCTCATTTTTTACATTAAATATGGAGGAAAGCAGGCCTTACTGCCTGTCTCCACAAAGACCTTGAATGACTAGTCTAAGCTAAATCAGCTTTATTAACCTGTGTTGATGAGGTTCATGCTGTAAATGCTGGAGCAGATGTTGAAGAACAGGAAACTGCTAATTTTCATCTGCATTCACATTTACATTCACCTTCTAACTACATGCAGGGTGAAGCAGGCTCAATAGCCATTAGTTATAACTGACCAGGCTAACATGCAGGATATGAGGCATCTGGAAATGTTCTGTG
The DNA here is from genome assembly GCF_015220715.1 of Pygocentrus nattereri. NCBI lineage: Eukaryota > Metazoa > Chordata > Actinopteri > Characiformes > Serrasalmidae > Pygocentrus > Pygocentrus nattereri. The sequence continues at coordinate 20,562,347 of NC_051235.1, read as the reverse complement.
GTTTTATCCGTTTCCTATTTGTCTGGCCCCAAGGATGCTAGTAATCATCCCATCACACATCCTTTTGCTTTCTTTAATGAGGCAGTACATGACCTGTGATGAAACGATCTTAAAAACAAAGGTGCCAAAGAGGGTTTTTGCAACAGTGCTGTAGATGAACCACTTTTGGTTCACTAAGAAATGGATTAATGGATAGTCCTTTAAAGGATCATTTTCGTAAATGGGATCTGTGAGAACAGGTTTTAAGAACCTTCACACCAGGCTACAGTTTTTTTCCCTCGAATCGTGTGTTCAAGCAAAACATATTTATGAGTGAAGCTCATTGACAATTTGCTAACTTCATTTTAGGTTTTTGTGGATGATGTTGTCCAAACAGTACCAGGAACATGCAGAAGAGTTACAGTGCCGCCACAGGTGAGGTGTGGGGTGGGGGTTTGAGCCACTAGCTCTCTAAATGTGTATGTGTCTGTCTGAATTGTAAGGTACACTCATAAAAACAAAGGTGATAAAAAGGGTTCATTGGAAGACACCATAGAAGAACCACTTTTGCTTCCCTCATTTTTTAAACGGTTCTTAGATGAATGCTTTTCATAAATGAGTACAACCATGAAGAACCTTTTAACGTTTAAGAAACCTACACATAATGTAAAGTTTCTTAATCAATTAAGATTTTTTTACCTGTCACCATACATCCAAGTCAAGAATGATAGGGACATTTATTTTTAAGAGCCTAAATATTTGTAATATGGAGAGGTTTCAGGCCTTGTATGCCAGTGAAACTGGCTGTCCTTCAGTAGGTGGTGGGCCTTTCTCCTGACCCAGCCTAATGAGATGTGTGGTTATGGGGCTCACTACAAAAGACGCTATTTACAGCTGAGGACAGCCATGTAGGTCTTTTAGATCAATGACCAGGCAGTGGGAGGCACAGACAATAGGCCAATAAAAAGGAGAGGTAGCGTGAGAATGCCTGAATAAAAGATGAGTCATGTGTTTGAGTTGGATTTACATCAGCAACTCATTATATCGCACTTTTGGGGTAATTAATTGGTTGGGGTGTGGGGGGGTGCTCGTAAAAAAGGCTATTGCTCATAACTACCAAATCATTATTATCCGACCCTGCGTCCATAGACCAGCTTTTTATTACTTTCCACCTTTCCCACATTGGAACAACTTACCTGCTCCATGGAGTGGGACACAGTGTGATTTTAGTCTTTGGCTAGAGGTTTCCTGTGGCGAGTGATGAGCAAATGAGATCTCCTTCAGCACTACCTAATCAAAGCTTCTAGTTTGTTTGGATATTAGGAGCTTTGACCGTCACCTTTTCATCAGGCATTTGTCCTGCGAGGCCACACGTGTTCTGCCATGGAAAAACAAGAGTCGATATTTCTAAAAATATTGTCTGCTGAGGTGAAAAGGGTGTATGCCCAACAAATGCCAAGGTCTGCGTAGGTTTGTGTGGGCCAATAAAAAGCCCCTGCCTCTTAAAGGAGCTGTTCATTTGGCAGTGGTGCTGAATTAGTGCCCCACAGAATGGGGTGGAAATATACCAAAGCCAAGGCACCTCTAAAACAGACACCTACTGCAAGCTGGAAAATGCCAGTTAGTCATCTCAAATTTAAACAGTTTCATACATTTAAAAAAACAGTTGTTTGCAAAATTGTGAGTGGGGTGGTATTGGTTAAACTGCATGTTTTGTTGATTTTCTAAGTGAAAATAAGTGCACATCCTCTACATTGAACACTTCTGCTTTATATTGCACAATCACTATTTATTTGCTTAATTTAATATATTAGGGAAAACATCTCACGAAATAAATAGAAATTGGCCACTAAATTTGCCAAATAATGCAGTTTTTGTTTCTTCGCTGCAGAGGATGTAGAAAATCCACAAAATATGCAAACATATTAAACTGTTCCAGCAAGACTGGCATTACTGTTTCTACACCGACTGGCCACTTCATTAAGTACATCTCTCTGTATACACACTCATTGTCCGTTTTATCAGCTCCACTTACTATATAGGTGCACTTTGTAGTTCAGTTACAGACTGTATGTAGTCCATCTGTTTCTCTGCATACTTTGTTAGGCCCCTTTTACCCTGTCCTTCAGTGATCAGGACCCCTCATAAGACCACCACAGAGCAGGTATTATTTGGGTGGTGGATCATTCTCAGCACTGCAGTGATGCTGGTGTTATATTGTGTTAGTGTGTGTTGTGCTGGTACAAGTGGATCAGACACAGCAGCGCTGCTGGAGTTTCTAAACACCTCAGCGTCAATGCTGGACTGAGAATACTCCACCAACCAACAGCGACTTGTAGTGCAGTAGCAGATGAGCTATCATGTATAAGGGTGAACAACTAGTTAAGTGTGTCTAATAGAGTTGGTGGTGAGGGGACACAGTGTTTAAAAACTCCAGCAGCACTGCTGTCACTGCAGGGCTGAGAATGATCCATCACCCACACAGGCTAATACCTGCTCTGTGGTGGTCCTGTGGAGGTCCTGACCATTGAAGAACAGGGTAAAAGGGGGTTAACAGAGTATGCAAAGAAACAGATGGACTACAGTCTGTAACTGTAGAACTACAAAGTTCATCTTTATGCTAAGTAGAGCTGCTAAAAGTGGACAATGAGTGTAGAAACAAGAAATGAAGTGACTGGTCAGTGTACATTTCATCAATATTTCACCACTCCAGTAGACGGGCTGCTGTTCTGGAATTTTATTTGAACACCCTTTGAAGAGCATAACTCATCTTTACATGATCCATTTTAAAAATACCAAACACGTTTATCACGTCCACATGAATAGGTGGAATAAGGTGGAAAGGTGTTCATGGATGTGATGCCATAGCCATGATGGTATTAAAACGACGACAGAGCTCTACAGAGCAGTGATATAACGTCTTTTGAGGCAGTGAGCGACGTTATGTTGATGACGCAATAGTTCAAAAATATCAAGAACGCAAAAAAGTACAAGCGCGCAACTTTGCTGGGTGTGAAGTCTGGCCTGCGTCACCTTTTCCCTGCTGCTGTCTGAAAGCTGATCACTTTTAAGCGTTAAAACCTTAAAGGTTTATTGTAAAAGAACGCCTTTATTACCCTCAGCGCAGAATTATAATAATAATGTCTCAGAATAATCAGGCTGCTCTGTGACGTCTCTTGATCACTGTTTTCCATTTTCTCTTTGCTGCTCTCTGACCAATGCAGGGTGGGCGCCCTGCCCCCACTTCTGGGAGCGCGCCTGATAAATAGCGCAGCGCCGCGAGCTGCGGGAGAAACACATCTTCTGTGCGAGGCTGAGGCAGGAAGAGTAGCTCGCACTGCGGGGGCATGCTCTCCAATAAGACTGACGGACCGCGTCGGGGACGCTCTTTTGACTCTATCAACAAGTATTATGAGGAGAAGCAGCTCAACAATGAGGTTAGTGAAATGCTTTGGTTATTACTCATGGTTATCTATCTGAAAAACTTTTATTTTGCTATTATTATTATTATTATTATTAGCAGTTGCATAGTTCCATCCTTTTTCTACTGATATTAGAATTAGTATTGGTTTAGTATTAGTATTAGTAGTAGATTACCAAAACAGTTGCATACTTTTTTTAACATACTTTTCCTCTTTTACTCAAATTGCACTTACTTTACATACTGTACCTATTATAATGGCACTGCACCTTTACACCCCACTGACATCTATTTCAAATTATTATTCACATCGTAATAATAACAACTGGCTTGAAACAAAAATAAGATTTAAAAACATGTTTTGTGGAGAGATTCATTCTACTGCTACTACTAATAGTACTACTAATTAATAGCAATAATAATAGTAATAATAATAATAATAATAATAATAATAATAATAATAATAATAATACTCAGCCTCTTTTACTCAGATTGAACTTATTTTACACACTGTTCCTATTATAATTATTCTGCACCTACTGTACTCATACTACACCATCATGCTCCACCACTCACAGCCATTAAAAATATTCACATTATAATAATATCAACTAGCTGATTAAAATAAGATTTAATACATAATTGTATGTAGTGTTTCTATTATTATTATTACTATTACTATTATTATTGTGATGAATAGTAGTAGTAGAAGTAGTACAGCAGTTGCATACTTTTTTTGAGTGAATCATCTATAGACAGCGCATTAGAGCTAAAGCTGCTGTCTGGTGCAAAGTGCTGAACTCACTTAATCAAACAAGTTCAAGAAAGGTTTGACTTATAAATGCATATTCATTATTTAAGAGTTTCAGTGCCCACCCCCACACATGTTGTTGTGTTTTTATTTCCTCAATAATGTGATGGTCTGCCAGTACAGCTGCCAGATTTTCTTCATCTGTCCTTTGAGAATAACCAAAAATGCTGTGCTCTTTTATTTAAAGTTGAACAAATCGACATTTAACAATGCTGATGAGCACCAAGACAAGATCCTGCCCTCCAAGAGAGAACATGCAGCGATTACCTTTTCCCTGAAGAATGAAGTTGGTAACCTTGTAAAGGCTTTAAAACTTTTTCAGGTACGCCTGTGCATGACCTTAAAGACCATGTGAATTTGTAATGATAATCATCGGCTACCATGTATTTCCCCTCCTGCTGATGTGCAGTGATATAATCTAAACTATGTAAACAGGTCATCAAATTAGAATTTTGTCTTTTCATTCATATGTTATGATGCACTGTGATTATGACCAGAGACATGACACAAGTTGACTTTATTTTGATTTTAGGGAATGTAGTCAAAATAGCAGCTCTCAGCAGCTTCCAGCACAGTCTATAACTTTGACCTTAGATTTAGGCAAAGATATGTTATATATGTTATATTTATATGATATATAAATTATGTAAATTTTAATGTTAAAAGTTAAAAATCTCCATATTAACTGTGTTCCTGAAAAGGTTTATGTTAATTACATGAGTGTGGTGGAATGATTCCCTGTCCATTCTACACTTACCAACAGGAAAACCAGGTCAACCTTTTGCACATTGAGTCGCGCAAGTCCAGGAGGAGTAATTCGGAGCTGGAAGTGTTGGTGGACTGTGACAGCGAGCGAGAGACCCTGAAGGAAATCATCCAGCTGCTGAAAAAACAAACTAGCACCGTCACCATGGACTCGCCTGAAAAGCTCTGCTTTGCTGAAGATGGTATAGTACCCTCTTCCAGAACATCCCTGGCATCTTTTTGTGTGATGAAATTAAAATGTAACCACAATATGTGAAGGTATCTTCATGATACACAATAATGCATCACAGCATTTTGTGTTTTCTGAGGTGAACAAATTGGAACAGGCAAAATATATCAATATCAATATACTATCAGAATTCAAAAAGGCAGTGAGATTACTAACAGGAAACTTTTTAAGAAGGAAAAGGAGGAAAATGAACACATCTGGTAAAAATGTTAAAAAGGGAAAGGCATGGGCTGGCATACAGTTATCTACTCACTACTTTGCAGTTTGCACAGTTATACACAGGTTCATATTTACTGTTCTAAAACTGGTCTAAATCTGTCTTTTTCATGATATGCAGTTGTTCAGTGTTCTAGTACTCATGCTGCCCACAATATACTCTACAAAGATTACTGAGATAACATATCATTATATTGCCCACTCCTACTAAGATGTATTAATGCAGTTGCTGTGTGAAGCACTCGGACTGACGCCGTGCATATCTCTTTGATATTGTAGATTTTTCTGAAGAACCCTGGTTCCCCAGGAAGATTTCTGATCTTGACAAGTGTGCTAACCGTGTTCTGATGTACGGCTCTGCCCTGGATGCTGATCATCCTGTGAGTGCTGCTGTAACCTGCACATTCTTCTTTTAATCCATGTCCCTGCATGCATTTTTTAAAGCGCCTGGATCTTACACTTTTCTTGTATTCAGAGGTCCACTTAGCCTTTGTGTGTTTTTATGTGCTAGAAGCAGTTTCCGTTTCTTTTTCCAACTTTATTCCTTAGAATTAAACCGGCTATTTTTACTGCAGCTTTAAGACTGATATATATGTAAATGATATCTATTCATATTGGCTGCCCTGTATTATACTTCATTCATAAAGCAGTGCGAGCTAAAACGCCTCATAATTTCAGTGTGAATGTACAGGGCTAAACTGCTATAGATGGTATAGGCAGATAGTTGCATATCAATTAGCTTTTGCGATGTCACAGACAGTCAATTGAATACAAACTGTTTTTTCAGCATAATTTCCATGTATGGACTGTATGGACTGGTGAGTGAAAGGTACATTTTGTTTTGTTTTTTTCTATGGTATATGCCCTTCAAATGAAATATAATGATAGGATTGCTTTAAGTTTCTCTAAATGTGACGTGCACTACTGTAGACAAACTGAATATACAGAATACCTGTTTTTTTCAAAAAATAAAAATCAAGTCTACCACTGTCAACCAACATCATCAAGTCTATCATCTGACGTATCTAATGTTGTGTCTAACGTATTTGAAATGCTGTATAAAACATCCATCTAAAAAGTATCTTTTGCTGTCAGGTATGAGTTATTATTATGAGTTATTATTGCAGCTTATTAGAATGACTTATTTTCAATATAATTCCAAACTCTGGACAGTAGTGTAATAATGTCATCTTTGCCACTGATTTCTTCCAGGGATTCAAAGATAATGTGTACCGGAAGAGAAGGAAATACTTCGCTGACCTTGCAATGAACTATAAGCAGTATGTCTCACAAAGTTTCATGTACTGCAATTCTTCTTTCTTTAAAAGAACCTAACATTACATGTGACACATGGTAGAAATCCCACCTTCTCTTTCTCTCTCACATTGATCACTATCTCTCTCAGTGGAGACCCGATCCCACGTGTGGAGTTCACAGAGGAAGAGGTGAGAACGTGGGGAGTGGTGTTTAGGGAGCTGAATAAGCTGTACCCCTCACACGCCTGCAGGGAGTACCTGCGCAACCTGCCTCTGCTCTCCCAGCACTGCGGCTACAGAGAGGACAACATCCCTCAGCTAGAGGACGTGTCGCGCTTCCTCAAGGGTAAGACTGCACCCACTTATGCAGCAGCACTGACTCTGCAACATTTAGTTTTAACACCTTAAAATTGCAAGCTTATTATACAGGTATTAATCTCAGAAGAATAATGCACAATATGAAAAATGTAACTGTCACTATGTTGGTTATAAATATTCCTCCCATAGCAGCTAGTAGTGTCTAAAAACTTGGAAAACTTCCTTCTGTTGAGGTTTCTTATAGGTAAAAGGCACATGTGAAAATCTACAACTCCACTGGGATGGATTTTTGGGGACAAGCCATTTTGAAATGTGTTTTATTTTTTTATTAATCTTAAAGGTTATTTTCCAGTAACTGCTATGAGACTCACTTTGACAATGAGGAACTGAAGCTTGCCAGTGGGCCTTCAGAGCTTTGGCTGTTTCTGAGCACTGCAGTGACACTAACATAGTTGTGAGAGTTGTGGTAGAAGTGGACCAAAGTTTTATAATCTATAATCATGCTCAGTTTCTAGCTACAGGATGCTTTTGGGTGGATATTTTTGGTTGGTGGAGCCCAGCTCCAGTAACACTGCATGCTATTACTATATCAGTGTCACTGCAGTGCTGCGAATGATCCACCAGCAAAATGATGCTTCGGCCCAATCCCCTTTTACCTCTTGCCCTTACTACTAAGCCCTTACCCCTCTGTTTCATGCATTCACACCTAGGGGGAGGGTGTCTTGAAATAGGGGGCTAGGGTGAAGTGTTGGGGCAACATGGCCCCATCATTGGAGGTTTTTCAGAGGCACACTTCATGTTGAGTGTCATGAGAAAAAAGAAAAACCGGCAAGAAACCAAAGAAACCAACAAATGTCCATTAAAAAGCTGTACATAAGCCGTATTGTTTTAGCATATTATTCATTTTTATACATACATGCATATGAAATAAAAATCACACATATAAATATCTATACATGACAGAAATAAGACTATATTGGTATGTGCTGTTGATGTTGGTATGTCTGTGTCTGTGGTTGTATATTTTAGAGCGAACAGGTTTCACAATCCGTCCAGTAGCTGGGTACTTGTCTCCTCGAGATTTCCTGGCTGGACTGGCCTTCAGAGTGTTCCACTGTACTCAATATGTTCGCCACAGTTCAGCCCCACTCTACACACCTGAGCCGTAAGAACTCAAGCATATATCAACTCTAAACGTTAGCAGCTTGTCCTTGGTGTCAACAACAAATACACTGCCACCTGCTGTTTGCCTCAACAGCGTTTAGTTTATGCTTTAACAAATAGATGTCACCAGGCCAATTGTTTGCTCCGTCTGGGCTAGAACATTAAATTTGGGCTTTTGACACTCTATACTTCATTCACTCAGTGTGTTTTATGTTTCCTATACAGGTTTTTTAAGATCTAAGTCAAGTTGTCTTTCAAAAAAATATAGGATATTATTGTGGAGCTTTAGAAATATAGGCCTTATGTATTAAGGTATATTTTTGTATATAATACGTTTGTAATAGTTTTTGCTGAAGCTTGACCATCAGTTAATTAACTATTGCTCTTTTTGGTGTACATGTGAATGTGTTTGTGTTTCAGGGACACGTGTCATGAGCTGCTGGGTCATGTGCCACTGCTGGCAGAGCCCAGTTTTGCTCAGTTCTCTCAGGAGTTAGGTCTGGCTTCTCTGGGGGCCTCTGATGATGCTGTGCAGAAACTGGCAACTGTAGGTACACTCAGATGAGTGATTAAATCATTCCAGGCTTATTACTTAGGAATTAATCATTAGAACACTCTGGACAATATGAAAAATGTAACTGTCACTACGCCAGTTAGAAATATTCCTCCCATAGCAGAGAGTAGTGTCTAGAGTGATATTTCCCAGTCTAAACTCCCTTCTGTTGAGGTGTCTTAAAGGTAGAAGGAACTTATGAAAATCTACAACTGCTTTGGGATGGATTTTTGGGGACAAGCCATTTTTAAGTGTATTTTTTTTATTTGTAATTTTTTTTTGATGGTGAAAGTAGAAGGTAGGCGTAAAGCTATAATTGCTGTTGGCAAGTAGTATATCTTATATCTATATCTATAGTATATCAAAATAATTGTAGCAACTTTCTCTAGATGGGTCACATCATTATAATGGAGATAAGGTAGTTTGGCCATCTAGATATTCAGTTTTACTGTCTGAAAACATTAAAAACCAAGATTTCTGGTACAATTTTGTGCTGAATAAGAGGTAGTGATAGGAGGATAAAATTATCGTGAGTAAGACTAATGCTAGCTTGGCAGTATAGGCTATAGATTAGTAGCTTGCAGTCAAGATTGGTTGACATCGTAGGTATTCCCAATAGTTGCATGGTTCCCATATTTGCATAGTTCACGCTGGGTATTGCTGGGAATTCTGTCAAACTGATAAGAATGAGGGATGTAATGCCACCCTACAAAATGATACATTACATAACAAATAACAAATAGGTTTAGGTTGGAATGCTTCTTTCATATTCAGTTGCTACCAGAAATTGTTACTACCATAAAACTGCTATAAAACTGTCATGGAAGTATGTAGTTATGAAAGTGAGAAATTGTTTAGTATAAATATATATAAATATTTTTGCCCCACATACACCTTATGGGTCAAGTACTAACTATTGTGTCATTTTATACAGTCCTTTATTGGTCAGATAAGGTCTGCCATGTCATTTTACACTGGTTATGTAGTCTACTCGACAACTCGACAGCATTTTGTGTCCTTACATTTGATAATAGGCCAGAGAGAGTGATTCCTTGAGTATAATATCTTCTTGTATGTTTGTTTTCAGTGCTACTTTTTTACAGTGGAGTTTGGCCTGTGTAAACAGGAGGGTAAACTCAGAGCATATGGGGCTGGACTTCTCTCTTCTATCAGCGAACTACAGGTAAAATAACAAATAAATACACCTTTAATGCACTGTAGATAGCAGAAGCACAACCAAATGAGATGATGACACCATGCATCACATTGTCACTGTCATATCTGAAATTTATCTTTTTTTTTGGAAAGCATGAACTGTCCTATCCTACATTGTGTGAAAATTTCTTGATGAGTGAACCAATAGAGAAACAGTCCAAATCACTGCGATTATTGCTTCCTCTTCTAATAATGTTACCATTTTGGAGATATCAAGTTTTATGACAGTGACACTATTACACTTTTCTTTGACTCTAAGAGTCATATTAACATTAAATAATATGAAAACAACCCAAAAACACAGTTAAGAGTGGTGCATTTCTGTGAGTGTATTTTCTATTCCAGCATGCGCTCTCTGGAAGTGCCAAAATCCTGCCTTTTGAGCCCAAAGCCACATGCAGACAGGAGTGTTTGATCACTACCTTTCAGGAGGTCTACTTCATGTCTGAGAGCTTTGAGGAGGCCAAGATTAGAATGAGGTAAACTAATATTTTTGTTATATGTTAGAACTCAAAGTGCTTTTAGAGGATATGAAAACCATCTGTCCAGAATTGAATTTAGCTTTAGTTGTACTTACAGACTTACAGAAAATAAATCTACACTGTTATCACACTCTTCTCCTGAAGGAGGCTTCAGGTTTTAGTTATGACATTAATATTCTTCCATTGTATTACCATAGATGCCATATTGGCAGGGGAGCTGAACCAATCAATCATGCAGAACTGCTGTACAGAGCGCTTTTCTGGTTTTGGTTGCACTGTTTTGACCTGTGCACGCAATGCAGTGTGTTTGCACTCAAAATGAACGCAACAAAATCCTAAATAAAATGGATCAAAAGTTTGGAATCATTATTTTCAATGAATTCACATAAATAAATAATTAAGATTAGTGAAAGTGGCTGTCAAATGTGACATTTTTAACCATAAATTAGAAGAGCAAATATCAGAACAATAAAACTAAAGATACTAAATAAGTGTACTAGTCAGTGTTGTGATGTTGTAATATGTTCTGTAACCTGCACCATTATGACACCCATGCCCTTCCTTCAACAGGGAGTTTGCTAAGACGATCCGGCGCCCGTTTACCGTGCGCTACAACCCGTACACACAGAGCGTATGTGTGCTGAAGGATATGCCCAGCATCAACAGTGTGGTGGAGGAGCTCCGACATGAGCTGGACATTGTGGGAGATGCACTACATCGACTCAACAACCACCTGGGCATCTGACACCACCACACCCTGGACTGCAGTCTGACATCCTCAGCCTAACTACTAAATGCCATTCAATCTTTTAGCACTGCTGTATGTAAATACTAAAACCATTCACTTCTGTTTAAATACAGTTATCATTGCTAAACACTGCCATGATCTGAAAACATCAATCAGGTACTGAATCAGAAAATCAATGATGATTAACCCGTTAATGGGCCAGGACCCACCAGTCCAAAGTTTTACTATACATTTCTATAACTTAAGAATAACTCAGTTTGCATTTATTAATATAATATAATATAATCTTTATTATGTACTAAGAGCGGGGTTAAATACTACTAGTCCAAGCACTACACAGTTCAGCACTAATAAATACTCTCCCGTAAACAGTGCACATTTATCGTTGTGACTAACAGTCATCATCAATTGAGGCCATTAAAAGGAATCTTTTCTTATCTTTTCACAATTACAGCATAATTTAGTGGTTGAGATGTGAACAGAGTGGTTTGATGTGAGAATTTCCATCTTAGAGAAACGCGCCATGGGGTGGCACGGTGGCGTGGTGAGTAACGCTGTCGCCTCACAGCAAGGAGGGCCTGGGTTCGATTCCCCAGCTGGGTGACTGGGGTCCTCTCTGTGTGGAGTTTGCATGTTCTCCCTGTGTCTGCGTGGGTTTCCTCTGGGTTCTCCGGTTTCCTCCCACAGTCCAAAGACATGCAGTCAGACCAATTGGACATGCTAAATTACCCCTGGGTGTGAGTGTCTGTCTGTCTGCCCTGCGGTGGACTGGCGACCTGTCCAGGGTGTATCCTGCTTTCCGCCTGAAGACTGCTGGGATAGGCTCCAGCACCCCCCCGACAGAGAAGCGGCTTAGAAAATGGATGGAAACTTGCCATCATAAAATAATATCGGCAAGCAGGGTATTCATAACCATTTCATGTACCAACTTATTGTGAGGTAGCTTTTAGAGACATTAAATGCTTCAGATATCTGGTTTCCCATCACGTTCACGAGGAGCATTTCTGACCGCGTATATTCCTCTAGAGCAGAGCATTTCACATCCAACCATTCTGAATGACTGTTTACATATTATCCATTTAATTATGCAGAATTTTTGGTCATCTCATTTTATGTATCAGTCATAGAACTGTGCATTTTTAAAGTAATAATTTATTATACTTTGATTATATGATCTTTTTTCAGGATGCCTCTGTCACTCAAAAGATTTCCTTAATGAGTCCATTCTCATGTACTTGTGAATATATATGGGTAAATGCATTCCAGTCTGGTACAGTAAACCCTGATGTCCCTAATGAAGTGAGAAAAATTGAAAACAAGAAAGTATATTATTGGAGAGCAATCATTCAGCTTACATGATTATGTTAAGGACAATATTAAAATGAAATAAAATCACTTGAAAGCCTTTATAGATAAGGTTTGTTTGCATTGCAATGCCTTGCTTCCATCAAACAAGTTGCAGTTTAGCCACAGATTTATTAGCTCTGCCTTCACAGGGTTTCCTTAAGCAATTTTGTTCTGATCTCATGCTTTATTTGATGTTTGCACTTGGTAAAGCTGAGTAAAGTCACGGTAAAACTCATGGTAAAGTCACGGTGCTGTTCTGTGATATTCACGCACTATCTAGAGTAGTGAGGATCCTCTTGATAGTGTATCAAGTAAATATATAAATAAATAATCCAAAGATGACCTGATATACATAATCAAATACATGATGGACATTAAGATTGTCAGAAAGACTGTCCTGAGATTGTTGTATTTTGAAGACAGCAATCCACAAAATGTACAAACACTAGCATGTTATTGCTATAATGCTCAATCAATATAGTCATTAAATACGAACAACTTATATTTCAGTGTCAGGAAAAAAGCAGGAAACATACATTTAACAGAATACGTTTAAGAGAAAATTACACAGACTTGCGGTTGGACTTTCAAAGAAATTTGAGGGGATATATACAGTATCTTACCAAACTGAGTACACCCCTACATGTATGCAAATATTTTATTATATCTTTTCATGGGACAGCACTATAGAAATGAAACTTAGATATAGCTTAAAGTAGTCAGTGTACAGCTTGTATAGCAGTATAGATTTACTGTCCTCTGAAAATAACAAAATTAAAAATAAAATAACACAGCCATTCATGTCTAAATAGCTGGCAACACAAGTAAGTCCACCTCACAGTGAACATGTCTAAACTGTGCTCAAAGTATCAATATTTTGAGTGACCACCATTATTATCTAGCACTGCCTTCACCCTCTTGGACATGGAATTCACCAGAGCTGCACAGGTTGCTACTGGAATCCTCTTCCACTCCTCCATGATGACAAGACAGAGCTGGTGGATGTTATACACCTTGCGCTCCTCCACCTTCCACTTGAGGATGCCCCACAGGTGCTCAATTAAGTTTAGGTCTGAAGACATACTTGACCAGTCCATCACCTTTACCTTCACCAAGCAGCTGTCATTTTGGAGGTGTGTTTGGGGTCGTTATTGTGTTGGAAAACTGCCATGTGCCAGTTTCCAATGGGGGGATCATGCTCTGCTTCAGAATGTCATGGTGCATGTTGGAATTCATATTTCCCTCAATGAACCGCAGCTCTCCAGTGCCGGCAGCACTCATGCAGCTGCAGACCATGATGCTACCACCACTATGCTTGACTGTAGGCAAGAGACAGTTGTCTTGATACTCCTCACAGGGGGGCCCCACACACGATGGACACCATCTGAGCCAAACAAGTTGATCTTGGCCTCGTCAGACCACAGGACATGAGTTCAGTAATCCATGTTCTTTGACTGCTTGTCTTTAGCATCATGGGCTTTCTTGTGCATCTGCTTCAGAAGAGGCTTTCCTCTGGGATGACGGGCAGATATATATATACAACTCACACATGTAGTTTTCTTGATAATGTGTGATATAACTTGGGAAATTATTAGAGATTTCATATTACCTTTTTTATATTGGCACATGCCTAATTCATACTGTTGTCTGCAAAAGCCACATCAAACTAATTTATGTTGATGTTAATATTGATGTTTTATGTGACAATAAATTAACTTATCTAATCTGAGGAAACTGTAATGAACAATTTCTATATATTTGCTAAGTTTAACATAAAAAAATTAAATGAAAGGAAGTCAGTAAATTCACTCTGTAAATGCCACAAATTAGGAGCAGTGGCCTTTAAACATTAAATATGTTAAAAGTTCATATTTACTGATCTTTTGACCTTTTATTTGATTTTAACGAAGAATTAAAAAAATAGATTACAATTACAATTTTTTACATAGTTGTATTTACAGAATTGTTCAGTTATAAAAGTTTAACCTTTTGATATGCACGTCTTACTGAGGGCCAATGAACCCCTGAAGGGGCTTCTTGGCATACAGGAGACAAGTGAAGGGCTCATATCACTCATCTGAGTAGTGGGAGGGACTGAAGAGACTACTACTTACTGACCAGGTTTCGTGTCTTGAGGACCTACGGTTTGGCCTTGGCAATTCGATTTTTGCAGAGAAAAAAATCATTTATTATCATGATAATAATAAGTATAATTATTATTGCATAGAACATTCAATAATAATATTAATAATAATAATAACAAGAAGAAGAAGAAGTCTACCAATTACAGCAGGGTCCCACATACTACCCCACAACATTTGCACAGGCTACAGTTTATGTTTATTTTCTTTCAAAATATTTTAAGTGCAGCAAATAAATGGTAATTGAACAATAAAATATGCAGAAGTATGTTTCTGTAGAGGATGTTTTAAAACACATAATTTGACTGGGGGCACCCAAACAGTACTATGAACTGGCCATCACTACTGTGCAGCAAATTTCCCTCTCAGGTTGTAGTGTATTGATTTGACCAGCAGAGGACAGTATGCCACTGCAAAAGGAAAACAAAGGCGAGGACAGAAACCATTTGAGATGCTGCTTCACCAGAATATACAGAGCTTTACTCATGACTCAGCACCTGTTTTCACCGAATATGAATGGTGCATTTATGCGTGAGTCATATTTCAAAAAGGAGAAGGGCTGTATGGCGATTTTGATCTCTATGTATCCTTCTAGTAGGAATTCTGATGCAGTGAAGGTGATGCTAAAGCCTAGCCACTGTGAATGTGAGAGACTGCATTTGCGGGACAGAATATGCATATAGATTGAATGACATTTCAAACACACACGCACACACGCCTTTGCATTCACTATTTATGTGGCCTGTTTGCTTTTATGAGTTCCCAGCAACAGATAGATGAACCGAGAGCAGGTGGATGGGTGAGTGGAGAGTCAATAAGGGTGATTCATTTGACAGTGGTGCTTTGGATGTGTATGTGTGCTCATGTGTGCATTACATGGAAATAACAGGGCCCATAAAAGTCCTTAAAGGAGGCTCATAATGTGTCCCTCTCCAGGTCAGGCCTGATGTATGAGGTAATGTCACATTGATCCTCCACTAACAGGTGTGTGGTTGAAGGTGACCTTTCAGTTCCAATATAGATGACTTTGCCATATATCTCAAACCAACAGAGCGCTTGGCCAATGCTCCATAAGGAAACACTGTAAAATATGTTCAGCCTCCTCACATTTTTACTGTATTTATTTCCATACATAGTGCATGGGTTTACAGTCATCTTCAAAAGTTTGGACACTTCTCATAAATAATAATAATTTGTTGACTTTCTAAGCGATAATTAGTTCTCTACAGAGAACAACACTAAAGCCACAAAGTCTCAACGCATCTGTAGAGACTCTTTGGACCTTCTCAGACTGAAATGGCTCATTCCAGCTCCTGCACCTCTCTGGCTCCTCCCTGACTCCACCCCTTCATTACTACACACACCTGTGACTAACTCCTAGGTCTCATTTGGTCTTGTGCCTTTAGGAAAGTCGGTGTTGTTCCTTCATGAACACTGAGCTGTTTTCCTTGTTTGAAATTCTCCTGTTTGGTCCTTCATTTGTTTACCTGGGCTGTGCTCAGCTCTGGCAAAACATAGAAAACTGTTTAGTTAAACAGAAACGGTGGTGCGCTGAGCACTCGGTGTTGTGCAAACATTGCAACTATGGCAGCTGAGAAGGCCAGTCTTGGTGTCCTTCTACTCTCTCAGAAAAAAGAGATTGTCACTGGGGTGGTGCTCTCAAGGGTACATCTCATACCATAATCCATTGAAATTATATTTTCTGAGACCACCCACCCCGTCTCATCTCCAGGCTTTAATTTTTTTGTTCTGATTTAAAACATTGGGGTATGAAAAGGTACAAATACATACTTTTCACCTGGATGAACAGTTTGATTGATTGATGGTACATTTACATTGTTTGTACCTTGATGCATGAAAAATGCACCTGCACAGAATCTTTATTTCAAACAGTGTAGCTGATCCTTTTAAAAAACGTTACAATAAAATACCTACAACAAACACGTCTTAATTATTTATCTGTTGCATACACCAAACTGCAGTGGCCGCATGTGTAGAGGACTTTGTTAGAGTTTGTTATATGTACTGCCGTTTTACTATGGCAAGGTTTAAATTCATGTCTCCGCTGACCCATCAAACAAAAGTAAACCTACCTCAAAGCCCATTGCACAATGCTGGGCACAGTTTTGACAAAACATGTCGTTTAACCAGGGAACAATATCACTCTTAAAATTTAGTAAAGCAAATGGTTCTATATAGAACCATAAACACTCAAAGAACCCTTTGCTTGTTTAAAGGGTTCTTGAGGTTGCTGGGGAATGTGCTGTAGATGGATCTGTATAGAACCTTTTTAAACAGGGTTCTATATAGCACTGAAAAGGGTTCTGCTATTGTTATAATGTCAAGCTTGTAATAGTAGAGAACCGCCTTTTTGGGTGCACAACGTTGGGTTTGAATGTGCCCCAGATTTTTGGCTTCACCTGTGATCTGTTTTCTGACACCTGCCTGTGATGACTATGAGCTTTGGATTGCCCTTAATAAAAAAGCTACTCTACACATATGCAGCCTGCTATGAACCCTGTTTATTAACGCTGGCAATTCAACATTAAATAATTTTGGCTCACAATCGGCAGAGTTAAAAAAACATAAAGCATAAAATACAAACTGTCCCATCTTTTGCACAGACCACAGATTGTCTTTTATTTCATTTTCCATATATGTGTATGTTAAATTCAACAAAAATAAACAGTAATTGTGCATTTAAATGTGCAGAAGTGCGTTCTCTGAAAAATCAACAGAACATGTCATTTGAAAGGGGGGGGGGGCACGTTTTGCATATGACTGTACGTCCCAAAAAGCAGTCATAATTCATTTTTCTCTATCTCTTAGAATTAAAAGGCTGTTTTGGTTAGCGTGCATTTAAGACAGCTCTGTTCAGATTTGCTGCCCTGCACTTCATTCAGAAAGCAGTCCAGGCAGAAACACTCCTTATAACCTCAGTGTACTGGCGGAGCTAAACTGCTGATTTTGTGACATCACTAAAACAATGAATTCAAATGATTGCAGCTTATTTTCCATGTCTGGATTGGAGAGCAAATTTGTGTTTTAAATATATTTTAAAATGTTAGCAATGTTTACAATGTAATACTACACCAAACTCTTCAATTTATAAAAGAGAGAAAATGATATAGGCTCTGTAAAAAGCTTTGCAATTCATTAAATGTCGTTTAATGTACTAAGTAAGTAAGTAAATTTTGTGTGTTATTAGCAAGAATTTTTGGACCACATGCTACTTTAAGAAAGTGAGAGCTGAAATGAAGTTCCATTAACCCAATATTAAAGTTGAAATATCAATGTTGATATCTGCTGTAATTAACTACAACTTCAGATGTTAATTTAGTTTTATTTCATTTTACCTGGTAATGTCTTTTACTGTGAATGGTGCTCCTGAGAAAGACGAACCAAATGCACACAGGAAGCAGACTCATCGTAATCTCTAAACTGCCTGGCTTCACCATTGCCCTGTAGGCTGCACTGCCCTGAAGAAGAAAAGGAACAAAAGCCCTACAGGAAGCAGAGTCATCCCAAGTGGGATTTAAACCCTAACTGCAACAGAGAATGTGCCAAGCAGTGATGTGAGCATAGCAGTGGCTTTAGCATTTGCAGAACTGAAAGTGCCTTCTTACAGCCCAGGTTTTCATCAGGGTCTGAGCTGTGTTAATGTTTTGTTACCAATACAAACATCGATTTTAAAGAGCAAAAAGTTCCAGTAACCGAATAAACTGCCAGAACATTAAAGAAACTTCAGTTTTTTTATTAAATGGTGAAATATTGACTGATATCAGTTGTCATTTATGATTATTTCAGTTCTGAAATCTCAAATTTCTCAAATAAATACTACATAAAGAAATACTTTATAAATAATACATACTAATTAAGCGGCACGGTGGCGTGGTGGGTAGCGCCTCACAGCAAGGAGGGCCTGGGTTCGATTCTACGGCCGGGTGACCGGGGTCCTCTCTGTGTGGAGTTTGCATGTTCTCCCCGTGTCTGCGTGGGTTTCCTCCGGGTTCTCCGGTTTCCTCCAACAGTCAAAAGACATGCAGTCAGGCCAATTGGACATGCTAAATTGCCCCTAGGTGTGAGTGTCTGTGTCTGTCTGTCTGCCCTGCGATGGACTGGTGACCTGTCCAGGGTGTATCCTGCTTTTCGCCCGATGACCGCTGGGATAGGCTCCAGCGACCCTGACAGAGAAGCAGCTTAGAAAATGGAAGGATGGATGGACATACTACTTAAATAAACAGCAGGAATGTTCATTTTGTTACACAACATTGTATTGTAGAGCTGGAGTTTTCTAGAATAATTTATGATAATGGTTTGTATAAATTGTTATTTTTCATATTTTTCAAAAGCCTCCTTCACTGAATTTGTGTGCGTACGTGTGTGTGTGTGTGTGTTTGTGTGTGTGTGTGTGTGTGTGTGTGTGTGTGTGTGTGTGTGTGTGTGTGTGTGTGTGTGTGTGTGTGCGTGCATGCGTGCGTGCGTGTTATTACATGTGATCTTCAGGCTATAGCTTTTAATTAGTTTTAATGCAATTTACATGCACATGGGGTTTGTGCTGCTCCCAGCCTGGGTATAGTGAAGCAGCGAAATGACAATTGCAGGATCGATAAAGTACATAACATCCATGTAGCTCTGTTACACATTTAAAGACGTGGTTAAATAATGCTGCTTTATTGGTGGCATTTTTGCTGATAATGACGCATTTTCAGGTGAGGATATTCTCAGCCAACCAATATAACTGTGAGGCGCTAACATTCATGTCAGCTTAAGCACTATTCTAGGGGAGGTTATGAATAATAGAATAGAATGACAGAAAAATAGAAACTTGGGCTTCAAGAAGGCTTGAAATGTCAAAGTTCAGAGGCTAACACCAAACGTAACATTAAATAACAATAACAACACAGCACAACTGTGTCAATCAGCAGTAATTGTTAATGCATTATGTGTTTATTTGTTAGGGTAATTATTTCTAATATATCCCAGACTATGAGGCTGCAGATTTATACTGGATTAAAACTGATGAGTATTCAATGTTCTCTGAATCTGTAAAGCGAATTTAGCTCGAATAGGGCTTATGAGTAGCTCTGTCTAGCTTTTCTGTACATGCTGCTGTTGAGGGGAGTGCTGCCCTGAAGCTAGTGCTAAGTGGATAGCACTTACATGCCCCATGGGAGAACATACGGATCTAGCTAAAAAAGCTGGCTAAAAGCAAAGTGACCCAGAGGTCATACTTATCCATGCCTTCTGAGGTCGTTTTATAAATTATGTTTCATTTTGTGCTAATATGTTAATTTCAGCAAATAAACAGAAATTGTTCACCAATATTTACATTTACATTGCCATATATAAGCTTATTCTCTTTTAAATTGTTTTCAGAAAACATGATGCTAGGATGACAGAGATAAATAACAATAAAAAATATTCTTTGGAGCAATGCCAACTAACTTGATTTCTTTCAGAACCTGTGTGTTTCACTGTGTTTAAAGACCATTGTGTGTAATGTTTGTTAGGGAACTAAACATTGTTCTTCAAAGAACCTTTTTTGGCACCTTTCTTTCTAGGATTGAGTCCCTCTCCTTGTTTTATTTATCCAGCTTGTAAATGTACAACTGTTTAATCAACCATGCAAGGTCAATAGGCTGCGTGTGGCTATTTGAGCCTGCTTCCTGAAAATGACCAGCCTCTCCCAGCAGCGGAAACACTGCAAGTCTTCAGGGAGGCTGCAGGCCATGCAGGAGAATCAGCTCGTTTTACTGCCCCATCACTTCTGCCCTAATGAGGAAAAGCTTGAAAGGCTGGAAACGATCAGGGAGATGGATTGTGCACCTGATTATCGCACCATTAGTGAATATACACAAGTAACAGTATGGTATGATATGATAACTCTGTCGTATAGAGACAGTGAAAAATGAAATATAATAATGTGTCCCAAATTCTTGCCACAAGTATTGACTGAATACTTTAACTGAAGTTGATGTCTGGTGTATGGACACATCCTAGGATATCGTCACAATCTTAAAACTTGTACCTCCAGAAAAGGAACTTAATAGGAGAAAGATAAAAAAAAAACATTTAAACTTTGATGTTTATATTAGTCATTTTAAAGCATTTTAGGTACATTTACCATAACATGCATAATGTAAAAGGCTTGTAAACTTGTATCATTTTAACATGTAGTTGTTCTCTAAAGTTTATATGGATATATGGCATCTAGCACTTGCTCACTTAATGTCAACACAAAAGCTGGTGAACTGTAGACTGGATAACTGCCCAGAAGGTAGCAGTAGCAGCTAGCAGCTATCTAACTTTAGCCTGGCTGCAAATAAAACAACCCACAGCTGCTGTTTTTCCATTTTGGTTACTGCTGTCATGGAATATTAGGGTTACTTTTGTAAAGATAGCTAATTTATTTCAAGACTGAAGACTTTTTTGCAGATTTGCCTATTCATTAGAGATAGCCAAAGCAATGAAGAATACACATCACTATGACAATGATTTACCAAATGTTTACCATTGATATTGGCCATTTGTACATCTAAAGAATCATTTCTAAGTAAGCTGTGGCGAGGTGGACTGTGCCTCTTCTGGTTAACTGATTTGTACTGTGGGAGAATAGATTAGGACAGAGAATATCAGCTAGACTCTAAAAATATGAATGCAAAAGAGATTTTTTTTTGATAACAGGTGACATATTAATACTCTGAATTGTATTTTTCCCTTTCAATTTAGACTTAAAAATATATCTTTGTATATGCTTTTTAAATGCATAGCTTTTATTTAAATATAAAAGGTCAAAGGTGTGTGAAAACCTGAAGTGGATATATGCACTGGAAATACATTACATAACAAAACCAAAGTATCTGGACATCAACTTGTTTTCACTGAGTGTAGCAATGTCATGACCACAATTCTGTGTCTCACCCTGGCCACCCCAGCCAAATGTTCTGGATCCACTACTGGATTTGAAGCAGTTGAACAATGGGATTCTGTATCTGCCACACTGTTAATCTGCTTAGGTTCTGTTCCTTATCATCTTTTTGATAAGGAACAGAAAAAAAGAGTCCATATAATCTTTTTATGTTAATGCTTGTATATAAAATGCAGTTACAGACCCCTGAAAACACAGCACATAGCATAGAAGAGTGGGGCTATGAAGTAGGATAAACTCTGATAGACAAATGAGAGAAAAAGAATAAGAGGCAGGGTAGGTATGAGAGAGCAATGATGGTAAGAAGGTCTTAGTACTTGGGGAGTTGGAATAATGAACGAGATAATGTGACTGTCTGTCTCTGTAGGATTGATGTATTTCACAGCCAGCATCCCACTACCAGAACTCATTATTGATCTGTCCTTGTTCTTCCCTTTTCATTCCTTTACCCTCCATTCTACTGAGTGGCAGCTATGGATTATCTGCATAACCCATATACTCAAGTTACCTCATCATACATTATACATTAATATGAGTCAGTTGACCGTGTTTACCCTTGACCGGATGATGCTGGGCTCATGTTCAGGTATTCAATTCAAACTTACATACAGTTGTTTTAGAACATGGATAATCAATCATTTCCTAAAGCATATCTTCTTTCTTTATGAATCTCAAAGATGCAAAGTGATATTGGGGATTTAGCACATCCAGAATCATGGCCTTGATTGCCTGGAAACACTAAACACTAAAAGATAAAGAAAAAAAAAAACTCACACCATTGTCTTTAAAGTCTAAAGAGGACATTAATAGCAAGCAACAACACTCTGCATGTGTCAGTGCCAAAATGGATTTATCGTCTATACCAAGACTCATCACTTCTGATCCAGGAGAGCCTAATTACCAGGCTTCATCTGATTGTTGGTCTCCTGCTGGTTGTCTCTGGGATGGACTTCAATCCCCCAGGACCAGAAATGACAACCCTTGCTAGAAACCTTCTAGCTCGTATCACCTCTATAGGAAAATATTGCTAATAGCAGGGGACTTTCTGGAGCTGCCAAATATGAGCCTAAGCTGACCTTACCTGATGTCAAGTCTTGGCTATTCTGAAAATAAAAGTTCTCTATAACTTTACTTGATTCAAATATGTACATTGGTTCCACAATGTAGTAGGATACAAGCGCCCCACCACTGGGCTGTGGAGGACTGGAGCTGCATTGGAGTGATGCTCCAACATCAGCATCTGACTTCACTAATGCTCTTGCAGCTGAATGCAATCAAATCCTTACAGCAATGCTCCAACATAAAGCCTTCCCAGATAGTAGAGACTGTTATCAAAAAGTAGGACAAGCTCTCTATTAATACCATTGGCTTCAGAAGAAAGCAAGTACCCACTTTTACTTTTGGACATATACAAACCCAATTCCAATGAAGTTGGGACGTTGTGTAAAACATAAATAAAAAGAGAATACGATGATTTGCAAATCCTTTTCAACTTATATTCAAATGAATACACTACAAAGACAAGATATTTAATGTTCAAACAGATAAACTTTATTGTTTTTTGCAAATATTCACTCATTTTGAATTTTATGCCTGCAACACGTTCCAAAGAAGTTGGGACAGGGGCATGTTTACCACTGTGTTACATCACCTTTCCTTTTAACAACACTCAATAAGCGTTTGGGAACTGAGGACACTAATTGTTGAAGCTTTGTAGGTGGAATTCTTTCGCATTCTTGCTTGATGTACAACTTCAGTTGCTCAACAGTCTGGGGTCTCCGTTGTCGTATTTTGCACTTCATAATGTGCCACACATTTTCAATGGGAGACAGATCTGGACTGCAGGCAGGCCAGTTTAGTACCCGCACTCTTTTACTATGAAGCCACGCTGTTGTAAGATGTGCAGAATGTGGCTTGGCATTGTCTTGCTGAAATAAGCAGGACGTCCCTGAAAAAGACGTTGCTTGAATGGCAGCATATGTTGCTCCAAAACCTGTATGTAGCTTTCAGCATTAATGGTGCCTTCACAGATGTGCAAGTTACCCATGCCATGGGCACTAACACAGCCCCATGGTTTCCTGAAGTGTTCCTGAGCCCGTGTGGTAATATCCGTTACAGAATGATGTCGGTTTTTAATGTAGTGCTACCTGAGGGATCGAAGGACGTTCAATGTTGGTTTTCTGCCTTGCTGCTTACTTGCAGAGATTTCTTCAGATTCTTTGAATCGTTTGATGATATTATGGACTGTAGATGATGAAATCCCTAAATTCCTTGCAATTGCATGTTGAGAAATGTTGTTCTTAAACTGTTGAACTATTTGCTCACGCAGTTGTTCACAAAGTGGTGAACCTCACCCCATCCTTGCTTGTGAACGACTGAGCATTTCAGGGACGCTCCCTTTATACCCAATCATGACACTCACCTGTTTCCAATTAACCTGTTCACCTGTGGAATGTTCCAAACAGGTGTTTTTTGAGCATTCCTCACCTTTCCCAGTCTTTTGTTGCCCCTGTCCCAACTTCTATGGAACGTGTTGCAGGCATCAAATTCCAAATGAGTGAATATTTACAAAAAGCAATAAAGTTTATCCATTTGAACATTAAATATATTGTCTTTGTAGGGTATTCAGTTGAATATATGTTGAAAAGGATTTGCAAATCATCGTATTCTGCTTTTATTTATGTTTTACACAACGTCCCAACTTCATTGGAATTGGGGTTATAGTATATATCCTAAAAAAACAATATTAGACAACCATGTCTTTATTGAGTGCTGCATCTCCTCAACTGAGTTACATTTTTTATCATGAGGCTGCAACATGCAGTTCTACAGTGGCGCAGGTATAGTTTTTCCTGAGTGGAAGCTCATAATTCCAGTAATTCTGAGAGGGCGTGAATGCAGCACTAGAGAAAACCTTTGTAGGATTAGGAATAAATCATAGGGGAAGAATATTGTGAATACAGAAGTGGGCTTAATTGGACCATTAAAATGATTCACGTGTACTTTTATAGCCAGAGACAATGAAAAACCATTTGCATGAACCATCTGTAATATGCAGTGCTAACCAAATGAGCTAAATGAACATTTCATACATTTCATAAAATACACTCATACAGTACCTAGTAAGCTGAAACCAAAGGTTTCTATTGGGTTCCTAGCTCAGACATACGGTAGGATTTACATTTAAGTGGAAATTCTTCATGCATTAAAAAGGTTTTTCACATTTGAACATCTCATTTGCAAAGCTGGTTCTGTTAAGAACCATCCACTGAAAGCTTCATTAGACAGCCAAAAGAGGTTCTTCTTTGGCAGCACTCCAAAAAAAACTTTTTTGGCACCTTTCTTTTAAGACTATGAAGAATGCCTTATACACTGTAAAAAATGCAACGGTCACTTAAAAAAATTGTCAACATTGTCAAATGTAATATAATTTAATAGATTTTACTTACCTAAACTTTGATTAAAATGCAGTTGGCCCCTCCCAGTCCTGTCCAGGTGTTCGTGTTTTGGTTTAGCCCATGTGTATTTGTTTAGGTTTTTCTAGTCCTGCCCCCTCGTTTTGTGACTCCGCCCCTGATTGTTTTCACCTGTCCCTCATTTTCCCTTTGTTACTTAAGCCCTGTGTTTGCACTTTGTCTTGGCTGGTCTTTGTATGGGTCGTTGTTTGATGTATTGGTCTGTGTTTGATGTTTGCTTTATTTCTGTGTGTTATTTATTGTATTCTGATTTTCTCATGTCTACCCCATGATCTTTCCATATTGGCTCAATGACCTTGGACTGTTTTGACCACGACCCTGGATTTGCCCTCAATAAAAATCGCTTACCTCCGCACATGCGTCCGCTACCTCGCTCAGCGTTACAGTTAAATAAGTGAACTAACTGAACTAAATTTAAGCAAACACATTAAGTAAATGTTAATAAAAGCAACAATTCAAATTTGTTGTATTTAGTAATAGTATGCCACATTATGAGTTATGGCACCCCACAAATATTGAGTAAATACAAATTAATTTAACAAGGAAAATTTAGTAATAACCAGGTGTCTGAGCAAAATTGCTTCATATTTACTCAATATCTGGGGGAAAATGTATTTACATTTGCTAAATATCTAGTGAAAACTATTTTTACTATACTTTATCACAGCTGTGGTTGCCAGATCTTCACAATAAACATATATAGTGGAAAAGTATAAGACATTACAATACAATACAATGCTTTTTTGCCAACCGTAAATTTCTCTGTTGAGAACTGTTGTTTGTTTATGGTAATTACTGTGAAAAAAGCATAAATTGTAAATCTGTGTGCAGTACATTATTTTGAAAACAACAGGTACTTTTAACATAATTACAGTCTATCAGTGATAAACACAGTACAATGGTATGACACGTTACAGTATTTTATTGCAAAGTTCAGCTTTACAGTCAATTACCGGCAGCTGTGGTTTCCAGAATTTCATTGCAAAAAATACAATACAACCCGTAAGGAATTATAATTAGTTAGCATAGATTTTAGCAGTCAACAGCTGCTCATGGTAAATTCCAAAGGAAACAACAAATAACACCCATTACAGTCCAAGGTACAGACTATACTGATGAAGTTCAAGAAACTTTTCTTGGATGATTCAGTAAAATGTCCAGGATACTCACATAGCTATACTGAGATGATACCAAAGCACATGTACATATATATAAAGGCTGATCAAGAACAATGAGTCCAGACTTGACCAAAGATGGTGCTCAACATAGGATAGATGATTGGATGATTACTGGAACTTAAAGTGTGCACTGCTACCAGTTCTTCATGAGAACTCACACATTGTCCAACAGGTGTTCACTAGGGACCTGCACGACCCTCTCTGTAGCCAGAAAACAAAAACAATAGTAAAATTTAGATTGATGCTTTGCTTTAGCATGATGCCTACACAAAGATGAATGCAAGGCCTTCTGCTGTTAAACTAAGCTCCAATGTAGTAAATATACAAGAAACCATCATTCAGCATTCATACAAATTTTTATCTTGTTTGGTCAACTTATGTAAATGATTGGTTTTACTGACATATTTGTCAGCACTAAAATATTTAATTGAGCTAACATAAGAATATTTGTTGTACTAAGTACAGCTAGTCTCAAGCAAAGAGGAGAAGAAGTACAACACAGGTGAACACAACTGATCAACCAATAATCTGCCACTGCTCTAAGAAAGTAATATATATGCATTATCATATATCAAGAAACTACATACTGCATCATGTCTTGAAAAATGAACAATTCTTAAAGCTCATCTGTGTTCACAGGTAAGCATAAATGAACTGATTACACCAGAAATCCTTTTAAAACAATTACTTTAACTGCATAAGCAAAATATATACCTTATATATACCTTAAATATATATATTTAACTTACATTCAGAAATACTGAGCAGGTAACAGCTGCAACGTTGTTAACAAAAAAATACAAATTAAATTACATCACTGTGCTTGATTATATGTGTACACTTACTGGCCACTTTATTTACTTACTTTAAGTTGGAGGACTGCAACCCCTGAAACGTGTAGTCACGGGTGTTCATGAGGCACAGAATTCAGTGGACAGAAACGTGAGGTGATTAAAACCAAATACCTCCCAAAATCTATTGATGTTCTGCATTGTTGTTGTTCCTGATTAAACATAAGTAAATTCTACTTGAATCACAGCTAATTTTATTCAACCAAAATTGTGTAAAATTCAACTAATAAACCAAATATAAAAAAAATAAAATTCAAATTTATTGGATTCAGCTCAGTTTGATTTCTGTTTTATTATGTAGAGATTACTATAAATTATTCAGTAAATATTAATTAACCCCAGTCCCACTTTTTACAGTGTACTGCCTCAGTACAGTTTCCTTTCAAGACACAAAATGGAGAAAAGGCATCTTTACATCTTCTTTTCTGAATCTTTCTCCTTCATGTCTCCTTTATCTCTCCTTAACCTCCATTTTGCCTTTCACTCCCCTTTCTCCTCTCACCCCACCATCCTTGTCCCACAGCTCCTCCGTCTCCATTGCCAGTGCACCAACCCACTTAAGCGATTGTGATGGCTTAATTGCCATGCATTAAAATTTCAGGGCCGGCTCTTCCATCCTGGGTCGCTGCTATGACAGCAGGGGAAGATGAAGTGACTGTATGCGAGCCACAAGGAACAGAGTGGGCCCAGCGCTCATGCTCAATGGCATTTAGAATAACCTTCATCAGTATAAGTACAGGGCTCTACTCATCCTTTAACTTCTTCTGTGGGCAAGGGCGAGAGGAGCCAAGAACTGGCCATGTTGTGTACCTCTGAAGAAGTTTAGATCTCTATTTCTGTCTCCTTCTGTGACCCAGTCCACATTTATCTAAGGAGATGCTGTTCAGTCAAACTTTTTTAGTGTTCAGTCAAACAGTTTTAGACTGGTTTCTCCCAACAACTGGAATTTGGAAAAAGCTAATCATGTTCATTTTGACCTAAAACAGGGTGGTCACTCACGCCTGACTGCCACCCCATTGATTGAAAATTTTCTGCAAATCCTAAAGTTTCACATAGTTTTGCCACTCACAGATTTGTAATATTGGATCATTTTCCTCAATAAATAAATGACCAAGTCTTAAATGACCAAGTTTTTGTCCCATTTGTTTAATTTGGTTAATTTTATCTACTAATAGGAAAAAAATTAGGTCAAATTTATGCAGAAATATAGAAGCTTCTAAAGGGTTTCAAACACAAACTTTCAAGCTCCACTGTACATATTAGAGACCCAGACAGCTGACATTGCACAGCAAAGAGAGGTCACTTGGCTGCTATACAGGTACTCCCTCTTTGAGAATTGTTAAACAAAATAAAAGTTCATGGACATAATGTAAGTATATCGCCAATAAGGCAGATATAAAGCAAACACCAAGATGTTCTACACTTTCCTGCAACAACAGCAAATTTAAGACATTTAATGTACATTTTAAATATCTGCATAGACATTTTATTTCATTGCTTTAAAAGTTAGGAGAGTAAGCTAAGTGATTATTCACATTTATATCTATGAGATTAGGATTTAGTGACATGTTGTGCAGTGCTCCATTCTACACTCATAAAAAATTGTTCTTAAGGGTTCTTTAGTTCTTAACAGCAAAAGGGTTCCACTATTCTTAAATCCAGGTACTATATTTTTGCTAAAAGCATAGAGATGGCATTGTTTAGATCTACTGTCTACAGCATTCTAAAACTGTTGTCTTCCTTTGCTCTGTGTGTGTGTGTGAGAACTGGGCTTAACTCTGTCTTTGGTCCCATCTGCAGAGCAAGACCCCATCATGGTCCTGGGGCTTTCCAACTGTATTCAGCTGTGACCCCTCTCACCTGTCTCACTTACCCTTGGTTCAGTAGCTTTGGCTTTGCTGTGTGAATTATAACATATAAATTAAACCAGATTCATGTAATCTTGGAATGATTTGATGTGAAATCAAATCCCTAACCCTAAACCTTTTGCTAAAAGTGTACAGATGGCATAGTTTATATTGTCTACAGCATTCTAAAACTCTGTTGTCTTCCTTTGCTCTTGCTTTCTCTGTGTGTGTGTGTGTGTGTGTGTGTGTGTATTCAAATGTATTCCAACTGTATTCAGCTGAGACCACTCTCAACTGTTCCACTTACCCTTGGTTCAGTAGCTTTGGCTTTGCTGTATGAATTATAACACATAAATTAACCCATCCACCCATCCATCCATCATCTTCCGCTTCTCCGGGGTTCGGGTGGTGGGGGCAGCATCCTAAGCAATGAGGCCCAGACCTCCCTTTCCCCAGCCACTTCCACTAGCTCCCTGGGGGGGATTCCGAGGCACTCCCAGGCCAGCTGGGCGATATAGTCACGCCAGCGTGTCCTGGGTCTTCCCCGGGGTCTCCTCCCGGGTGGACTTGCCTGTGGAGGCATCCTAACCAGATGCCCGAACCACCTCAGCTGGCTCCTCTCGACGTGAAGAAGCACCGGCTATACACAGAGGCCCTCCTGGATGACCGAACTTCTCACCCTATCTCTAAGGGAGAGTCCAGACACCCTGCGGAGGAAACTCATTTCGGCCACTTCTATTCGCGAGCTCGTTCGATTGGTCATTACCCAAAGATCATGACCATAGGTGAGGGTGGGAACGTAGATCAACTGGTAAATCGAGAGCCTTGCCTTATGGCTCAGCTCTTTCTTTACCACAAAAGACCGGTAAAGAGCTCGCATCACTGCTGACGCAGCACCAATCCGCCTGTCAATCTCCCGCTCCCTTGTACCATCACTCGTGAACAAGACCCCGAGGTACTTAAACTCCTCCACTTGAGGCAAGAGCTCATCCCCGACCCAGAGAGGGCTCTCCACCCTTTCCCGCCTGAGAACCATGGCCTCGGATTTGGAGGTACTGATCCTCATCCCGGCTGCTTCACACTTGGCTGCAAACCAATCCAGCGAAAGCTGAAGTTCACGGCCTGATGTCCCCAATAGGACTACATCATCTGCAAACAGCAGCGATGTGACCTTGAGGTCACCAAACTGGACACCCTCCATCCCCTGACTGCGCCTAGAAATTCTATCCATAAAAATTATGAATAGAATAGGTGACAAAGGGCAGCCCTGACGGAGTCCAACCTTATCGTGGTGGAGGGGTTTGCATGCTTGAATGATCCTAGGAGCTATGTTGTCTGGAGCACAAGCTCCTGGTAGGGTCTCCCAGGGCAAACTTGTCCTAGGTGACAGGCCAGACAAAGTGTGATCCATAATTACCTCTATGAAAACAAAAAGAAAACAGGACTTGTGTACCCTGCCTGGATCAAGGTTACCGGGACCTTGGGGGAGGGGCTCGCCAGCGAGCGTCTGGTGGCCAGGCACTTACTTATGGTGCCTGGCCGGGCCCAGCCCGAAGGAGATACATGAGTCCCCCCTCCCATTGACCCACAACTAATGGGAGGGGCAGTAGTAGGGGTTCGGTGCTTTGTGGATCGGACAGTGTCCGAAGGCGTGTTCTGATCCTCGGTTGCTGAAACTGGCTTTTGGAACTTGGATAAATTAACCCAGATTCATGTAAACTCAATGATTTGATGTGAAATGCTCCATCCTAGAAAAACTTACAGAGACAGAATTGTTTACAGTAGTGATAGGAACCAGAAGTCCAAAGTGTTTAATAGCTACCTCACAGACAGCTATTATATGAAATCATTATGAAAATGCTACCTGGTGCCTGAAACATTGTTTTATATATTTATATATATATATATATATATATATATATATATATATATATATATATATATATATATATATATATATATATACATACATACATACATACATACGTACATACACATATATAATATCACCTATTACGAAAAACTGCAGGCACCTCTCTCTCTGTGATTGTTGCTATCAGACACGTGTACAGAAAACTGGAGAAGAATTTGTGGCCATGGAGCTGCTCATGCTGCAGATTAAAAACGCAGTGCTGCACTGCTGAGGCACAGGAGAGTCCATGTTCTAGATTTAGGGCTGTGGGTGTTTGTTTCTTTACCTGGACTGAAGCCATCCTGGAGAGACTTGTAAGTCTATTCCGTGTGTGGTGTGTATGTGGGGGGGTGGGGGGGGGGGGGTTGCTCTGTTACCATAGCAACAGAACAAATCAGGTGAGTTCAGAAGGCAATGCAAAGCTGACATAACAGGAGATCATACATAGAGGGTAAAAGGTTCTACTACCTTGCTAATGTGTGACTTAATTTTACAAATGTAGTTTTTATGACATACTTTCAAGTACAAGTAACACACACACACATACACACACACACACACAACCCCAAATACATGCACAGAAGCCTCAGCTACCAGCTACTGCTGGTTTAGTTTTTTTTGCTCATCACAGGATCAGTCATGTCATTCTGGCTGGTTTATGTTTGCTATGACTACCTTTTTAACTCAATAATGTTTATTTACTTTGAATTAATTGAGGAATGAACAGAGCCTATTTGTTTTCCCTTCAACACCCACACAATAATATGGTTTCAGAGATTCTACTTTAGACCTTCAGTTTGAGCCAAAACAGTCAAAAACAAG
Source organism: Pygocentrus nattereri (assembly GCF_015220715.1). NCBI lineage: Eukaryota > Metazoa > Chordata > Actinopteri > Characiformes > Serrasalmidae > Pygocentrus > Pygocentrus nattereri. The sequence goes on along the minus strand of NC_051235.1, from coordinate 20,530,685 downwards.
GACAAACACCTTTATAGTAATGCCAATTTCTGCTGGTGCCCCTATTGGATTCTAGCAGTATGTTAACAGTAAGCTAGAATCAATTCACATGAACATTTTTGGCCATTCTAGTATGTACTTTAATAGTGACTCAGTAGGGAGCCCTGGCACAAGGCTGCCACTGCAGTTTACTATTTCTAACACCTGACAAACACATTGATCAGAATATCACTATTAACTTTTTCTCAAAAACTGCTCCCACCCATTGTAAATCAGTTTGTGATTGGTTGGTTTCACTCTTAGTTTCTAATTATGTTAGTAGAAAATCTGACAGGTTAGGTCTTAATTTAAGCCCCTGAAGCACCAACTGGTGACTTCATTCGGGTTTATCTATATAGATACCACAGAGAATAAAACACAATTGGACAATATTCCATTGGATGTTTAAAGCTTGTAAACTTTTTGTCTCCAGCCAAAACCTGACACTGAAATAAGAGTATTATTGCAACACTTGCAAACTTTAAAAACAACAACCATTATGATTATATCATAAAAATGCACAGTGTTCACAAACAATGTAAAGGGAAAAAACATAAAATCTTCTCACCACCCCCACTTATCATCACGTGAAACACTCAGCTAACTCAGAGACCCCTGATACTGTGTTTCACTTCATCACAATACAGAAGAAAAATATGTTATGATTTTGATTCACTATAAACATAAGGACTTAATTATATTAAAGAATATGGTGCAGTAATATAACTGTAGCACTTAACAGGTCCAGTCTCTGTCAGGGAGGAAGAAATGGGGAGTGCTTTGCAGAGTGAAACAGCTGGCATGTAAGCTGCATGTGTGAGTGAGACGGACAGAGAGAGAGAGAGCGAGAGAGAGAGAGCGAGCGAGAGAGAGAGAGAGCGAGCGAGAGAGAGAGCGAGAGAGCGAGAGAGAGAGCGAGAGTGAGAGCGAGAGAGCGAGACAGAGAGAGAGAGAGAGAGAGAGATTCAGAAAGCTACAATCATGCAGCACAGAGGCATGGGAGAAATAGGCCGCCCTTGAGAGCAGATCACACGCTTGCGTTGCTATGGTAACTGTATTAGGTATCTGGGTTGCCATAGCGTCTGAACAGATCAAAGCTCAGCAATAGAACAAGAAATAAAGAACGCACACACACATGCACATCTAACAGCAAGGTGAACGAGAGAACTTGTGATATATATAAAACAAACACAGTGAACTTTTACTCTTCTATAGATAATGCAGTAATATTTTAAAGATGAAAATAACAAATAAATAAATCAAAAAATAAATAGAAGAAAAAAGAAATAAGCAGCACCCTGTGGAGAGCAACTTTACAAATAACCAACAAGATAAACAAGAATAAACAAGAAAAATGTAAAAACAACTACACACCATGGAATGACTGAAATGTTTTATTCTTGTTTCTTTATATAGTTTCATAGTGTCTCTTTATTCAAATCATAAAATGTAACAAAAAATTTTAAAAACGTCTGCAGTAAAGAGCTCATTTGAAAAGTAGCCTTTATTAGCTCTGCTGCAGCTTTCTTCTATTGCTCCATCTTCAGAAGATACTTTTTAAAGCCCCAGTCAGGAACTGCCTAAACAGCAGTGCACTTCCAGATGAACACTGACTGTACAAACAGAGACGTGCTTGTTCATGACATCCAAAAATCGTTAAAATAGTTCCGCCAATTGTGGCAGTTTCTGACTGAGGCTTTGAAGCATTTTTAAGGCTAATGTTTCACAATCAGTTCAATTCAAAAATTGGTGTAAGAAAAGTGAAGTGTCATGCTGATTTACACTGTACGAGGCATCTTTTCAATTCACCACATTCATTATAAAGTGTTGAGCTGAGGTATGTCGATAAATTCATATATTTGCAAATCATGCTGTTTGCTTTCATTTACAGTATAATAGATTTGTTCTAATCTCAATCCACTGAATGGATTCCAGGTACCTAAGAAAGGACAAGAAAACAGCAACTCATAGGCACATACAAGCATAATATTAACAGATTTTGATATCTCATTTTTTATGATCTCTAGATAATATCCTGGTCTTGAATTAATATGCTCAAGAATTTAGTAGGTTAGATATGCGTTTATGTATTGCATGGCAGTAAGTCTATCGATGACTGTATTGCAAAAAAAAGGCAAGAACCACCATAGTACTTTAGGATAACTGCTGCAAATGCTGAAAATCACTTAATTGTAGCCCCACAAACTTCTTTTATACTTTCTATTTAGAGGAGAGAATCTTTCATAAACCCATCCAGACTATAATTGGTCATTTTCTAACATATTTCTGTAATATGTTACAGCAGAACTCCATAACACATGCATAAGCATTGAATAATGTATTTGTAAAGCAATTCATGAATATGTAAGAAACGTTTGTGTCAGTAGTCGCATGATGACAAAATGTTTTATTGGCATAAGGGGCAGTGAATGAAAGTGGCAGACATTTGTTCCATTTATGACATTGGGAAGTATATATATATATATATATGGCAAATAAGAAGTGCTACTTAAATGTTTTAAGTACTGTTACTTATTGGAGATAAGATTTTTGACTATTATTTTAGGAGACAGAATCAGTTGTTAATGTTGACATCACTGACATTTTCTTAACTGTAGTTTAGTTTAAGGTCCCACATGTTAACACAAAGTCATTTATTTCATAAAACATCTGCCACTTTGCAATCACTGGCATAAACTGTACACAAATACAGTATATCACTTTACAAATATGCTTTTTCAATACTTATGAGGTACAAAATATCTATGATGGCAGCCTTCAATTAAAGGGCTACCAATTCTTCCTTACATAATTCAGGTTCTTGTCTTATTGTACTCTGAAACCACATGCATTTCCAATATGTAGCTGATATTTAATCTCAGGTAATACTGAGCAGTGTTTTGAAAGCAGTGGCAGTGTAACTTTCTACAAACCATATTGTTAAAATATATTACAGACTGCAGATTTGTCTCAAAAGTTGACCAGTAGGATGATTCTCAAGAAATCAACCACCTTTGCTGCAGTATTTAAAGAAGTACAGTTTTAAATAGTTGATTTGCTATACTATGATATAAAACACATGCAAGAATAAAATTTATTTTACCTTGCATTCACTTACACAATTAAGTGAGGTCTTGTTTTCACTGATTTTAGTGTCTTTAGACTTGATGCAGGTTCAGGTAAAGCTAGTATAATCTTATATGGCGTGTAAAACTTGACTTCCAAAGTTGCAGCCTCAAGTTCTTTTTCAAAATTTCCAACAGTCTTTTCCAGGCTCAAAGGAATATATCGGCTAGAATGTGCAAACTGCAAAAAAAGGCAACTCATGTGTGGCAATAACAGTAAGAGCAACACTTTAAACACCTATCACAAAAGGCAGCTTCATGAATGGTTCAAGTTGTGATTGACAAATAGAGGTGGGATAGCGGGTAGCTCTGACAGAGGAACTGAATGAAACATCGCTCCACACTTTCAATGGAAACCACAAGCAGACACAAAAAAGCCTGTTCACAACACAGATATTCACACGAATCTAAAGACTCATGCAGTCAAATACATACTCCACCCTTGCTCACATCACAAGTAGAACAGTCAACAATAAGAAATGCGACAAACACAGCAAAGTTTTCTTCCTAGAAGGTTCTATGTGTGGAAAAAGGAGGGAACTGCATGATAAACTGCTTCCCAATTTTAGCCACCCATCTACGTTACAATAAACAGACAAAGTTATCAGGTGGGGGGAGGAGCCTTGTGAGCCATGCACAGAGTGGTTGGAACACCACGGTTCATGACACAAACAGAGTCTGCGGGCTCCCTGCTCCGGCCGTGCCGCTGAGCCTCTACAGACAGGGGAAAGAAAAGAGACAACACAACAGTTATTACCCGCACACACGGACAAGTGAGCGAAGTGGTGGATGGAACTTGAAAAGAGAAAAGGAAAGGGGGTGAAGGCAGGAGGAAAGATGAAAGGAGACCAGAGGGTCAGGCTGATGTGCTTTGTTCAACACAGCATGGTAAAGCATACACTTTTGACCATGTGTGTCTCCCATGCTGTTGCATACAACATTGTGCTGAATAGATGTTCATCGTTTCCCAAGTTAAAGCTGCAACGTTCAAACCATGCGTGTACACCTGCTGTTTCCTGAAAATGTTAATGGTTTAGTTCATTTTCATGCATTTAGTTAATTTTCATTTGGCGCAGGTGAACATGCTGACTCCACTGGGAAGCCCATTTTCTTGTTTTCTTCCTTTCACTCCTTTCAATGACCTTTTGATTGACCTCTTTTTGCCCTTTTGAACACCAGGCCAAAGAGAGTGTTGCCACATACCAGGAGAGAAACAGAGAAAAACAAACAAATAAAAATAAACATACCCAGCACATTCCTTTCCATTCAATGAAAAATCAAACTCTAAAAACAGGTTTCATACAAAATTTATTTCATGCTAGAATTGTAATCATTTTTCTCTTGTATCTATTGACTTTTTTGCATAACATTGTGCATGCATCTGATTCCCCCCTCCCCAAGTTCTAAATTGCATACAGTGCTCTTCTCTCGTAAATATACATTTGTCTTCTTTTTTTTATTATTTTAATCATTTTTGTACCTAAAAGAAAAAAGATATGAGAGAAAAGATGTGTAAAACATCTTGACTCCTTCCTTTTAACATGATGCCATTTTTGTCATTTTTGTCTTTATTTTTCAAAAATAACACTGTCAAAAGTCTGTACTTAATATGTCAAATAAACAGTTGCTCACTATAGCTCTCCACAGGATCTATTCACCAATAATTATAGCATAAAACAGAAAAATATCAACTAAATTTGCTCTGAATTCTTTTTTTTTCGCTCAATAAGATCCAGTATCACAAGCATGCCAAACAAACAAGATGAAAAAGTTGAATTTACCACATAGAAAGCTTGCTAACATGTTTTTTTGTCATATTTTTTTTTTACCGTCTTCCTCAGCAGTAACTTGTGTCTCATTCAGAATTTGAGGTCAATATGACCAGAGCTGGTTCACATGTGGTTAGTAGCACAAATGAAAATTTGGAAGAAAAACGTGAAGGATTTTGCTGCTTAGGAGAAGTACACTGTCTTTGAACATCTTGTAATCATGGCTACATGAAATGTATGCAAAAGTGAAGAACTTTTAAAAGAAAATATATCTTTTTTTCATACAGATATTCATAACAGCGGTAAGCTTTTTTCTTTTTTTTCTTCTTTTTTATATACCACCATGCAACTCATGCTAAAATGTACTGTTAAGAGTCTTCTACACTTGTCACCAAGGACATTGTAGGTAATATCATTAGTATGGTTAGTGGCTATAATGAACCATTGATTATTAAGCTTATTCCAACTCTTGACAAGCCTGTCAACAGATTGTACGATGCCTTCGGTGTTGATACACTGTCCACACCTTTAGTCCTTTTAAAAAAAAAGAGTCCTTGTCAATGAGACTCCTTGTGCCTTCGAGGGATCATCACGCAGAAAATCGTTCTTTGTGAAGAAAAATCGTTTGTTCCACTGCCGATATCCACTGTCCTGTCTCTCTCTCTATCTGTTTCTGTCTTTCTCTTTCTCTACATGTCATCTCTCCTTTGGAAAGCGACCTCACAGCTCTCAAGCCACTGTAGAGCCAAGAAACGCTGGAGAGGGGGAAACTCTAGGGTCAGTTCCCCTCCCTGAGTCGCTGTGGTTCCCTCTCAGGTTACGCGGAGCACTTCTGACTGCATATACTTAACTAGGACTGTCTCCTCTTTACAGGGATCTGCGGTAGAGAATACAGGGGAGGTGGGGTTGCTGAAGGTCATCCTGCCAGTGGGCCTTGGTCATTCAACTCATCTTAGACAATGAGCAGGAGGAGGTGGAGGAACAACAACGTGAAGAGACTTCTCACGGACGTGGGTTTATGGCAGAAAGAACAGCATCGGTTTCTTTCACAATCCAGATTACAAAAAAAATAGAGTAGAGAGAAAGAGCAATGGACAGGGACATACAGAAAGAAGGAAAGAATAGAGAGACACAGTCGCTGGGGATAGCAGAGAGAGGAGAACGGAAGTCTCTGGCATGCAGGAGACGTTTCTGAGGGGCCTTGCTACCAGGTACCTTTGGATGGGACATATTTGATGACCCATTTTGCAGGTAAAGGAGAATAAAGATGGGGGGCATGGGGGGTTGCAGCAGAGTAGGTTGGCCAGAGTAGGTTGGATCAAGAAACAAAAGAAAAGAAGAGGTGCAGGATGTCTAGGAAAACATCTTGGGCTTTAATCTTGGCTTGAGGGATTGGAGGAGGCTACAGGTTGCCGCTGACTGACTACATTCAAAAGACTTCTTGTAGAGGTTCGGCTAGCTGAGTGCGTGTAGGTTTGCATGGATATGCATGTGTGTCTGCTGGTGAACAAAAGAGGGCCACAGTGCAAAAATTACTATAAAGAGGGAGGATCAGATGGAACCTCAGGCATGTCTTTAATCTCTGATGTAAACTCTGTCACTGAGTCAAATGATGGACAATAGGGTACAATAGCCTGGCCTACACTTTCCCTGAGAACTTCTGAACATTCTTTTGACGTTAACTTTCTCTCTAATGGCTCTGCATAAGCCTGAAGGTAAAGACAAGACAAACGGCAGTGACAAAGAGCCATTGAGACAAGGGGGAGAAGCTGGGGACAGCAACATAACTCCTTAGGGTGATGACCAGAGAGGCGGACAGAGCAGATCAACACTGCAGGACAGGATGGGAGTAGCAAGGAAGGGTTTGTGGGACTCTAGGAGTAGGACTGACCCAGGGAGAGTGCTCTCTACCACTCCACCTTACATTCCCTAGAGGATGGAGGGAATGGGAGAATGGGAGCGCTGTAGAAGAGCAGGGCAGCCGCGGGACCCAGCGGATACCGACGCCACTATGGTGCCCATGCTCCGGGACTTTTGGTAACCTTGGTTTGGGTGGAGAGAGACGGGCAAATGGCAGTCTGAGATACAGAGGCTTCATGTTTTGCTTTTCTTTTTTTCTGGATTGTTTTGTATGTTTATATTTGGACAAGTTGTTGTCAGCAGCTATGGGTCATTTTAAAGGCTGTCAGGTTTTCATGCGGTTAAAGGAAGCACATACATGCACAGAGGAAAGGTTGCTTTGGGCTGGTATCAGGTAGGGGAAAGGATCACCAGTGAAGAGTATTGTGTCTGCCCAGGTCAGCTGTAGATTATGCAGAGATGCTACAATAAAGCTGACAATTTTAGTAAGGCCACTCTAAAGCTGTACACTTCCTTCAAACAGCACATTCTTTGCAATATGTTATATTGGCTTGGAATAATCAAGTGTCTGTCTAGGTCTAGTATACCTGAGGCAACATTTTTATACTTAAATCTTAGCAGGCTTGACATATTCTCCCTTAACGTGGATGTTTATTTGTACTTCAGTAAAGACAGAGTACTGGTCCTAGTTACGTGTATTAAGTTCCAGCTGGACAATCCATTACATAGGGGTCTTGACAACAGCTGTCCAGAAACATTGATGCACATTCTGACACTGTGAACACAGTCCCAGGAAAGCTGTCATTATAAGATCAAATTTCCATTCATGTCAACTCAACTCTTAGCTAGGCCTTTCCGTCAATTCCAAAGTATAAATATGATCTAACTTGTTATGGTATGAGTTCTCTCTTAGCGTACTCGCTTTTGGACCTCTCTCCTAGCCAATACCAGCCCCAGTTGCAGGACAAAACATGCTGGAAGGCCCATGACTGGCCTAAAGCATGCATCACATAGAGCAACACAGAAAAGTACATAATTCACCTTACAGGAGCATCCACTCACACACCCATACACATATGGTCACAGTCTCACTCACTCTTACATATAGGCTACATATGAGCACTCACACTGTCACACAGAAAAAAAGCTCTTACAAGTACAAACACAATCAACACACCAAAACAGAAATACACAGCATGTGTGTAGGTGCACTGTGTGCTATGTGTGGATGTTGACTGTGCTCGTGTTGCTTCTGACAGTGGGAACATGTAATTAAACAGAGCATGCTCACACAGAGCAAGACATCATGGTACACAGAGAGACAGTGCTATTGCTTAGCTATTGATGATGCTCTGGTGCAACACATTAATAGGCCTAGAGATGGTGACATAATCTGTTTAGAACAATAACACACAGACACACGGCCATCTCTGGTGTAGGTCTAAGGGATATTGTCTGAAATGTTTTATGACCACCTGTTTCTTGTTGCTTTGTCGCACTCTCTCAACTGAAAGCTTATCTATGCTCACTTCCACCTAAAGAGTTTAGGGTATATTTAGCGATGACTGTGGGTGAATGAATGTGCTGACATGTGCATGTTTCCTTACACTGCTTTACAATTATGGAAATGCTGTAGATGGTGGATCTCTCAAGCTTCAGGGAGTGAAGGGTCTCTTAGTTGCTAATGCGGTCCTAAGAGCACGCTCGCACGCTTTGCTATATGAGTTTAAAGTGGACTGGAAATCAGGTGGTTACTCTGGCATGGCCATCCTCCTGGCTGTGTGTCCAGCCTAGCTGCAGCAGTGGGTAGCCTTGCGGGCCGAGCGTCGGACCGGCCGGCTCCCCCCCTGACCTCCCTGAGAACGTTCCGGCTACAGGCCAACCAGGCACCCAGAGGATGAGGTGGGGTGGGGGTGTAGAGAGATGGAGGAAAGAACACGCACACATACACGGACGAACGGACGGGCAAGTGGAGGAGATAACGAGTAAAAAACAAACAAACGACAAAGAAAAAACAGAAAAAAGGGAAGATTAAGGTTGGCCCCCAGGAGGCAGCTGTATGTGTCAGTGTGAGTTTGAAAATAATGCAACGTGGCGTTAAGAGAAAAACTCATTGTATGTTCAGAAAAGAGGAGTGGGTTGGAGGAATGTACTCTGAAAGTACAAGGCGGTGTCCCTTATCCATTAGTATCTAATGGAATCAATGAAAATTAAATGTAAGAACTGAAAAAAGACTGTCTTTTGTTATCTGGACAGGCATGTCTGAAAGATGGCAGAGTTCAAGTAAGATTAATGTTGGCGAAATTATGATGCACAAAATAAAAACTCAAATCCTGTTAGTAGAATGCTGACTAAGTTCTACAGGAGAAAATCTTGCTGAAATGCAGATTTGCATTGTGTTGTTGGAACGCTGTTGTCGTACTTCTTAGGCCTTTCATCTTTTCAGCTCACTGTCTCTCTGGGTGCACTCTGCTTGTGTATTATATGTGATTTGAAGCCTGTATGTTGGTATGTATGTGAAGCTGTGGCTGAGGTTAGCTGTTACATACCCTTCCTCACTCTGGTGCCCGTGTGTGTGGGTCGGCCAGCCATGTTCAGAAGGAAACACGGGGTGTCCCCCCGTGGTTCGCAGGGGCTAAAGATCTGGCCGTCCTCGGGGGAAATGGCCTGGTCTATGTGTGGACAGTCTTCGTTGGCCAGCGCTGCCTTAGCCGCCTCTCCGTTCACTTTGGGATCTTCGAACACACAAGCACATGTGAGAGAATGCAGGCGCACGGCTACATTCGGCTGGTTGCATGCCTCATAGCAGGGGTTAGGAAGTGAATGAAGAGGGGACAGTGCCCTCTGTAGGGTTGGAGAATGTGTTTTGTAGGAGGAGATGAAGTTGTGTGTAATAAGGAAATGTATTTGTATGCATTTTTTTTATATTTGAAAAACTGGTGAACTGCATAAGGATAGCACACTCATTGCATGGCTGGATAAATTACGTTGGCTCTTCATAACAACACTGACAAGTGGCTTCTCCTTTCTATCTATGTTTTAGAGTTGGCACTATGTGAGCTAAAAAGGTTTAAATCTAACTGACAACTGACTCTGCTTCTTCCTCTGGGACTATAAATGATCTAATCTCAGAAAATCTCATCTACTACATTCATAGTTGCTCCACAACATGCAGAATTTCTCAATACATAAATATACTGTACTGCATGGTGTTGGTGGTGTAAACCTGGTCAAAAGAAATAGCTTTGCAGCCCAATTACTCATCCTTAGGCCCATGCAGCTCATGGTTCACAAATCTGTTTCCTATTTAATTCATTTATCATTCAGATCTCAGTCAACATACAATGAAATATGTTATTACAAAGAGAGGCACAGAAAAATGTAAGCACATACATTACAAAGACAAATGAGAATTTGCATGGCCACATTTTATTAGCTAGCAGTGAGGAGTGTTGGATAAGGGCTAAATATAGAGGAGCAGCACAGCGTTGGAGCTTCAGACTGTAGTGGAATATATAGAAACGCTGCATGGCAACCAGCCTGTTCACCTGTGCACTCTTTGGCACCCAGAGGCTTCAGCTCACTGTGGCGAATTTATGCCTCATCGATCACACTGGTAAGAAGCCAGAATGCTGCCAAAAAGCTCCTCATGAGAAAGGCTGTTCTGCATGCCATGTTGTGGTGGCTCTGCTAAGTTTTCCATTGGACAGCAATAGCATTAATGCATAAGTTAATGTCACCTATAGTGCACCTGTTCTCAAAAAGCACCATTTGGAATGGGCCTTGATTTTTGGAAAGAAAAGAGATTACTAATGTTCATGGTCATGATGTCATAACCATGAACACATTTACATATGACAGTCTTTTCAGATTATAGTATTAAGCCCACTGAAGCTGAATTTTTGAATGAGGCATAATGTTGGCCAGTCAATCAGAAGAGGTCATTTCCATGTATCTGTTTTAAAAGGATTGTGAACAGCCTGTTTTATTATAAGGGACAAATAAGTTGGAAAATGGTAATGTAAAAATTAATTATAAACATTTTAGAACAGAAAACTGCAAAAAGGTTAGAAGTGCGCTTCAGGGAAATAATACAAGAAAAATGTAGAACATTTCCCAATTACAGTTAAATTTCATGTAAGTTTTTTGGCAGTTTTACAGTGGCTAGTGGAAAAACTGTTTACAAAACTAGAGTTAAAAAATAAGTAAATATAAAATATAGGGTAAATGGGACTCCTTGCTACCATGCAAGACAGGGTAGATGACCGAAACTATCACAACCAGATAAACAGTACTTAAAGCTATCATCTTTGAGAGAGACAAGAAAATCAAGCTCCACTCTTGCTTCAGATCTGAAAAAAATTCACAGGTGTTTCTGTCCATCCTTCAATGTCAGATGACAACTCAGCACTATGAGTCTGAAAGGAAATGTAACTGTCAAGAAGTCATTACTGAGAAAATGAAACTTATAAGAAAACTTGCAAATCAAACAATGAAGTTGCTGGTGTTCTCAGAATAGACTGACCACCCCAAAGTCCAGACCTATTGAATGTGCTAAGGACTGCTTGGATTGTGAGTAGTAGAAAATGCAAACAATGTCTAAGACTGAACTTTGGTGGTTTGGAAAATATTCTTGTAGATTTCTCTTAAAAACTGAAAGCAAGTATCCAGAAAAGAATGGAATTTGTAATAAAGACAATCTGGTACTATATTTAGTTGTTGGGCTTCTGTGCAATTGTCTGTTAACTTTGTTTCTGATTATTCTCTTGACACTGAAAAATAAATAGGTCTGTACTTAATGGCTGATTTTCACTGGAAATAAAATAAATGAAGGGAGGTATCTGATTTTTTACACAGATCTGTATATCCATCTGCGAACCCCCAGTGTCTATTTCCCCTGAGTAGTATGGCCTTCACTTCCTCTCCCAAAGCACCTGCTCACATTACCTACAACAGCTCAAATCCCTCAGCAGCCACATGTCTGTACACGCACACACACAGATATACACACACGTTTGTGTGCATGTGCGTGTGAGTAGATGGGCTCACACACACACACACACACACACACACACACACACACACACACACACACACACACACACACACACACACACACACAGAGGAAATGCTGAGAACTGACGCAAACCTTCTGGGATGGAGGGATGAGGAGGAAGCGGCAAGAGGGGGATGAGTCACAATCTTTAGAATAGCTCAATGAATAAAGGCATTCCTCACACTCATTTATTGTTATTGTTCCTGTCACTTGCTTTCTACTTTGTGCCCCCTCCTCTGTTATCATTACGGCTGTCGTCATATATATATCATGACTATTTTCCACCATTTCCCACCTGCTCTACTGTTTTGTTTAATAGTTAGAACATAGCTCAGCTGTGCTATTTTCAATAGGCTACTTACTAGTTCCTATAAGCTACTGTGCAGGTTGCTATAGGCTACTTACTAGTTCCTATAAGCTACTGTGCTAGTTCCTATAGGCTACTAACTAGTTTTTATAAGCTAGTGTGCTAGTTCCTATAAGCTACTGTGCTAGTTCCTATAGGCTACTTACTAGTTCCTATAAGCTACTGTGCAGGTTGCTATAGGCTACTTACTAGTTCCTATAAGCTACTGTGCTAGTTCCTATAGGCTACTTACTAGTTCCTATAAGCTACTGTGCTAGTTCCTGTAGGCTACTAACTAGTTCCTATAAGCTACTGTGCTAGTTCCTATAGGCTACTAACTAGTTTTTATAAGCTAGTGTGCTAGTTCCTATAGGCTACTTATTAGTTTCTATAAGCTACTGTGCTAGTTCCTATAGGCTACTTATTAGTTTCTATAAGCTACTGTGCTAGGTCCTATAGGCTACTTACTAGTTCCTATAAGCTACTGTGCTAGTTCCTGTAGGCTACTAACTAGTTCCTATAAGCTACTGTGCTAGTTCCTATAGGCTACTTACTAGTTCCTATAAGCTACTGTGCTAGTTCCTGTAGGCTACTAACTAGTTCCTATAAGCTACTGTGCTAGTTCCTATAGGCTACTAACTAGTTTTTATAAGCTACTGTGCTAGTTCCTATAGGCTACTTATTAGTTTGTATAAGCTACTGTGCTAGTTCCTATAGGCTACTTATTAGTTTCTATAAGCTACTGTGCTAGTTCCTATAGGCTACTTATTAGTTTCTATAAGCTACTGTGCTAGTTCCTATAGGCTACTTACTAGTTCCTATAAGCTACTGTGCTAGTTCCTATAGGCTACTAACTAGTTCCTATAAGCTACTGTGCTAGTTCCTATAGGCTACTTACTAGTTCCTATAAGCTACAGTACAAGTTTCTATAGGCTACGTAAATAGCTTGTGATTAGAAGTAACTGACTGTGGACAGAGTTCAATACTGTGAAAAAGCATCTCCAACCATTCATCCTACATATCTACACCTAGTGCTGTTCAAACAATACCTGATGTTCCATCAGTTGTAATAAAAACTAATGTTAAACAATCATGTGTTGTGTTTAATGTTTAAAAGTGTTTTTTCCAATAATAAGGCTGGCTAGCTGGTGCATACTGATGTCTCTGGGCCTTAATGCTTGGTAGCTGGTCCCTCCCGGCCTGTAACACAGGGGTGACCAGTCTTATCCATAAAGGGCCAGTGAGATTTGATATTTTCATTCCAACAAGTCAGGAGCACACGATCAATTGTTTGAAGCCTGAGGCCAACTGATTAAACAAGTGGAATCAGGTGTACTTCTGCTTATTTGGAACAAAAACCTGCAGCAACACTGGCCCTTAGTGGGTAAGATTGGACAGTCCTGCAGTCCCCATGAAATGAAATTGTAGCAATGTCACTGGTTTGAGTCTTTTGACTTTTTATGTCAATACAAGACAAAGAATGTAGCAAAAATGTAAAGTAAGTTTGTCATATCACTTAGTCACTGCTCTTCAAAATGAACATGTATTAAGTAGCTTGCCATTGCAAAGTTCACATGAGCAACTGTTTGCACATTTGTGGCTCCACATGAGTGTTTATCTGTGCTTATGAATGAGTGCAAAAGGAAGAAGAGCGCTTAGTCCCACTGCACAGCGAGATAACTTTATTTACATATGAAAATGGGGTGACTAAAGTAAGGCTGTGACAGAGAGTGGCTCTACCGGGGCTTTAGTAGGGTTGCGCCGGGGCTGCCCTACTTCCGCTCGGCTATTTCTGCACCGAGCTGTCACACAGAGGCACAAACAGAACACGAGGCTTTTTCATCATTCTTCGCTCAGCCTTACCACCAGACAAATGCCTACAGCGATCTAATATGTGGACCCTGATGATGACAGGGTTGTGATCAACATTTGTTTCATTTGCATAAAACATTGTTAACACTTACAGATTTTATAGTTAGAGTTATTAGTGCACTTTCCTACACTACCATATTGTAATATAGTTATGTAATTACATATTAAATTATATTGTAAGTTACCAGTGGTGACTATTAAAGCTAGACTTTCAGTTTGAGCCATTAATGTCAAAACGAGGCAAGAAAAAGTCCCTGTTGAATAGTACCATGTTACCAATAAGCAACTGACGACTCACTAGTTTAAATGTAAACATTTAAAGCTTGCAAAATGCATTTTATGTTTTATTTGAAGATTGCCACTGACATAATGTAAAATTTTACCTTGTAGCAGTTTTACAGTGACTCTTTCAGGAGGAGCCCTGGCGTAGAGCTTCTGCTGTTTTCCATTTCTAACAGCTGAATGTAATGCATTCTTTAAGCTACCACTCTTATTCACTCTTATTCACATCCAGTGACTTATTGAGGAAAATTGGTCTGACCTATTGTAAATCAAAATGTGATTGGTTGATTCTGGTGTCAGTTCCTAATTATGTCCTGATTGGATAAATGTTTCCAAAAAAACAATAATGAAATAAGCATCACAACTTGCAGAATACTTGCAGAGTTTAAAAACAACAAACATAATGAATCTATTAAGTTACAAATTAACTGAGGGAGAAGCGGCTTAGAAAGTGTGTGTGTGTGTGTGTGTGTGTGTGTGTGTGTGTGTGTGTGTGTTTAGTGCCCAGAAAACAATTCATTACATTTACATTCAGTACTGACAGGTTGGCATTTGCCTGTTTCAATTTAAAACATAGCCAAAAATGGCATAAATGTAAAGAATGTTGTTCTCGTTCTGCTCGTTTTCAGAAACTTACTTACAGACACAGACATGGACACAAGTGAAAGGAAAAAAAATGTCTTGCTTGTATATATGTAATCTACTTAGTGAGAAAATCAAATGTGTCCATTGCCCAGCTGGTTATGTTTTCATGTATTTAGATTTCTAAGTGAATGGCTCACATTAGTAGGCCAGTTCAGGTTGCAGTGACGAATGTATTAATTTATGATGGACATTTTCAGATAAGATAAGATTTTATAGTACCTTCTGAACACACAGTTAGACTGCTGCAAAATGTGTTACCCTGGAAACTGGGTGGGCAAACCTTGCTGCATCATGACTTTCTATTGGCTAAACAACTGTAGGTTGTACTTGGTTTGCATTCAACATCAGTTCAGTTCATGCACATGCTTTAGAAACATTGTAAAACAACTGAATATTAATCAGAAGACCACTCCATCCTGACTTTTAGGACCAGAACAGTTTTTCAGCTAATTTACACCCATGTTTTCTAGAGAATCCTCTGCTTATTAGAGACAAACAAAGATGCTGATAATGTTACAATGCTGGTGCATGTTTTCTCACACTTCTCACTGGAACATACAGAATTGCAGGGAGGGTGTGTATTCACTAAGGACCATCGCTCTGTATATGGCAGAGTGTATGTTCAAACGTTATGTAACCCTAATTTCCCAAGAAGCCACAGAATTAGAGAACACCACGGGGCAGTGACATGAACATAAGTGCTGCCTATGGGGGAGCAATGACGTATCGAATCTTCATCACAGTATGTGTGCATGTTCATGAGTGTGTGAGCGTATGTGTGTGTGTGTGTGTGTGTGTGCACTGTGAGACAGCGTCTGCAGCAGAAAGGCGGACTGTTCTCAGCATCAATTATTTACTCTTACTCTAAACTCTCTCCATCTATCACTTGCTCCACAGCCTGCAGGGGAATGTGTTTGTGTGTATGCACTTGAGGAACTGTTTGTACATATTTTGCACATTGCGCATGTTTGCATATCAAAGTGCATGTGTGTGCACTGAAAAATGCATTTACTTGATTCAAATCATTTCCACATGAAAAAATATATTACATCTACACGGTTTCATTTTCTTTGTTTTTAGCAATAACTATTATCATGGAAAACACACACACACACACACACACACACACACACACATATATATATAACAGTCCAAATATGGAAACTAGTGAATTTCATTCCTCGGTCTATTCAGCCAAGAGCACTTTAGCTCCACCCTTTCAAACTGAATATAGACGTGGCGTTTCAGCCTGGACTGCTTTTGGAATGTTGCTGCACAATACAGGGCAGCCCATCAGAACAGACAAAGTTTACATACATCAGTCCTAAAAGTACAGTGATGGGTGATCACATGACACTTTTTTACACAAAAGGCACATTGTATCTTTTGCTTAAAAAGAAACAGGATGGGCTACTTTGACTTTGAGGGCGGGTTAACAGATTTGATATGTGATGAACCACGAGATGATTTTTGACAGAACACAAAACAGTGATATTTCAAATGTTCAGTTGCTTGTTAACACAAATAGCTAATCAGCCAGTCACATGGCTGCATCTCAATGCATTTAGGCATGTAGAGGTGGTCAAGACAACTTGCTGAAGTGCAGACCGAGCATCAGAATGGGGAAGAAAGGTGATTGAAGTGACTTTGAACATGGCGTGGTTGTTGGTGCCAGGCGGGCTGGTCTGAGTATTTCAGAAACTGCTGATCTACTGGGATTTTCACACACAACCATCTCTAGGGTTATGGTTAGGGTGCAGAGAAAAAGAGGAAATATCCAGTGAGCGGCAGTTGTGTGGACGAAAATGCCTTGTTGATGTGAGAGGTCAGAGGAGAATGGGCAGACTGGTTCCAGATGATAGAAAGGCAACAGTAACTCAAATAACCAACCAAAATCTCTGAGGAATGTTTCCAACAATTTGGTGAAAGTATGCCACAAAGAATTGAGGCAGTTTTAAAGGAAAAAGGGGGTCCAACCTTTAACTAGCAAGGTGTACCTAATAAAGTGGCTGGTGAGTGTATATAAATGCAGGTATAATTTCTATAACAAAACACATAAAAGGCCAAAACTAACTTTTCTTCCATTTTGCAGGAGTGATTATCCTCAACATTGATTGGTCAGCTGTGGATAGTGGATGGAGCTTTTTGAGGGCCTCCAAAGTAGGGTTTTTTAATTTCAACATGTGGTTTAAAAAAGCTATGTACATGCTAGAAGAAAGTGTTGTAAAGAAAAGAAGAATACTTTAGAGAGTTGGGCAAAGGAGTCGGCTGAACTCTCCCTAACAAAAACTGCCTTTTTAATTCTAAGGGATAATGAAATCAGATTGTGAAGTCCACAAACTTCACCAATGAAAATGCAATAATAACGAGGAAGGGTATGGGATCCTCAACGTAATATATTCATGTGGAAAAGACATGGATTATTTGAAGCAAGTACATTCATTGTATCATTGTCTGTATATGTGTGTGCTGTATGTTTTCCTATTTAGCGGCAATCTAACAGATGCTATCTGTCTGTCGCGCTCCTATTTCTCACAGTCCTGTGCCCAAAGTCAAGCGGCTCGAACTGATTAATTAGGCTTCTCTGCCTTGTGTCATTTACAGATGGACTGGAATTCTCAGCAGTGCTTGAAAAAGCCAGGGCTGAAACCATCAGACAGACTGAGAGCATCTTGTACAATGTAATGGGTTTCAAGGCTATACTATTGTGCACTGCACCAGAGCAAAAAATGTCTAAGGCACTTCATGAATACTTCATGCGCACCGATGTGCCAAGTGATATTTGAATATATGCATAGAAATGAAAGTTGTTGTATCGAGACTGTTTTCGGTCAATCAGCTGAATCTGAAAGCATGCGAACGCCTTTGTTTAGCTTTGTTCGTCAGCATGTTCTGCAGTGCCGTGTGAATGGCACAGGAGTCGTGCGAGTGGAGTGAATGACTGCGGCTATGTGCAGGGCCTGATTCCTATTGCGTGGTTGCTCGGACACTGTCGCCATGGCAACATGCTCCAGCTCAGCATTAAAGGAAACACAGAAGCAGTAGAGTGAAATAAACAAGAGATCAAATGGAAGCGGGAGAAGGTGGTAAAAAGTTGAAAACTTCCATTCCTTTTCTGTCTCACATCCCTGATTAAGGAATATATACTATGACTCAAAGCCGTCAAACTGACTGAACTAGAATGAAACGTCATAGCGTAAAGCACATGCTGCTCAAGAGGGATTCTTATGTCCCCCTTACAGACATACTCTTGCTCCTTTATGACTCATTGCTTTCTCCTTTCCTTGCCAATAGCAACATCTTTATTCATTAAGCGGTGAGTTCAGAACCTATGACACAGTCCTTTCATTATAATAGCATATTCTACACCTCATTCTGTCAAGATCCCTCCTTTTCTGATCAGCTAAACCAAATTATTTCAAGAAATGAGAAGTACATACTGAAAACGCCAAACTTGAAACACACCAAGTTAAAGTATTGAAAGAACTACCACATGAATACAATATATTACATCAACTGAAAGATGAAACTGCATAAATGTGTTTTTTAATTATGTGGAATTCTAAATATATGTGGATGTATAGATATAAATCTAGTCAACAATGCACGTAGGTTTGCGTATATGTGTGTGCATAGGTGCATGTGAATTGGAGGGAGTTGGCATTTGTGAGCACAAGTGTACCATTGTGCATGTGTGTGTGTACAGCAGGGCTGTTTATACGCATATATGTGCAGCAGAATGAGCTCTCCAGCCCAGGCGTGGGGAAATCCCCTCTAGACAGAAGAAATGGCAGCAAAAGAGCCACTCTCAATTACACACTAATGAAACAATTCTCACTCTGAGTATGATCAGGATCACACAATGCCTTGTCTTTCGCTCTCTCTCTCTCTCTCTCTCTCTCTCTCTCTCTCTCTCACACTCACTCACTCTCTCTAGACAATCTCTGAGTACTGCCAATGAAGGCACTTATCTGCACTTACTTTAACTGTAAGCCACTCATGTTATTCATGTAAGAATGCAACACAGCAGTAATGTCCCTCCTGCTGGTCAGTCACCTTTTCACAAAGATGCTACTAAAACAAATGTGTAAGGTTCTAAACCAAAAAAATCCACTCCAAATAACACAGTGAAGAGCAATGTTTTTTTTGTGATGACTACTCACTCACTCATTTATTCACTCATCATCTAAGCCACTTATGCTCCTGGTTGCAGGGGGTGCTAGAGCCTATCCCAGCAGGCAATAAGCAGAAGGCAGGAGGCAACCTGGACAGGTCGCCAGTGCATCACAGTCCAACGCGGACACGCAGACCTACACACTCACACACACACTCACTCACTCCTGTGGGCAATTTAGTATCTCCAACTGGCCGGACTCATGGTCACCCAACCATGTGATGACTGCATAAGATTAGTAGTACATACTGGGGTAGAAAACATTTAGGCAATTGTACCTTTGGTGTTTCTGTGCATGTGTGTTCTGGTGTAAGTATACTGTTGCAAAATGGCTTTATATCCATGTAAATTGTTTGTTTTACACTGCTTTGTATTGTTTGTCTGTACATTTAGAAGGTTGCCACCATATTGACTGAGATGGCTTAGAGGCCACCAGCCATCTAAGCAACTCTACATCACAGCTACAAGGCTTCTAAGGCTGGTTGCCCAAGTGGTACTACATCATGGCTAAAGGCATCCTGGGCCAGCCACCTGAGCTACTCTATTCCATAGTTATGAGGCTTTCCTGGCACCTCTGCTATGAGGCTTCCCAGGCCAGCTGCCGGAGCAGCACTACATTGTGGCTACATGGTTCCTGAACTAGCCTCCTGAGCTACTCTACACCACAGCTACAAGGCCTCTAGTGCCCACTTTATTTCTTTAAATTTTATGCTGTTTTTCTTCACTTTTTATGTAAAGTAGGAGTGGGAGATATCAGTATGACACTGTCTCGTAATATGTTTTTGCCATATTGAGGATATCATGATAAGGCCAAAAATGTCAAACTAGAACAGTCCTGCCACTGAGACAAACTAAACACAAATTTGAACAGCTTAAATAGCTCTTAAAAACACAACAAAAGCTCAATTCAGACCAAAAGCAGTAACAGCACTTTGAGAACCACTTGCAGACGCTACTACATTAATCACTGCAGCTTTCACATGGTTGTACATTGTTGCAGTACGTGGTTGCAGTATGGCAACATGGGCATGGACAAAGTGAGTCATTTGTTTGTCGCATGCCACATGCAGCCAGCCACTTGAATGGACTGGCAAAATGATCTGCTTTGCTGACCGCACTGCATTGGTCAGAACAGTAGAAAACACTGTCATATAAATTTGAGCTCATATCATCCTCTCCTAAGTAAAACACTTTGAATTGCCTTTGAATATGTGCTTACATAAACTTGTCTTGTCTTAAGTATTATTTTGGTAGATTTATACTGGACTTTAGTCTTACTAAAGTGAAATACTTGTACTTTTACTACAATTACTAGTAAAAAAAAATACTCCTTACTGCTTACATTTTCATTCAGACCTTCAAAGTACAATGAGTTTCTAAAATGTTCTCTTGCCAGTCAAGTCCGTCTTATTATTTTTTTGATCACATTAAACTATCCATAACTATGCTAATTCATCTTAGCTCAAGAATCAGTATTGCCCATTCATTGCTCCACTGCAGACTTGTTAGCTTGTGCCTAGGATGAAAGTCATGTTAATGTAAAAGAATATTTAAACAAACAAACAAACTCTTTTTTGTATATACTTAGTTATGGTGAAATGTTAATAATTTTCAACTTTTCAACTTAGTTATGGTGAAGTGTTGATCATTACTTAATAATATTATTTGCTCCATACTTCCACTTTTAAGTGACTAAGCCTTTGAGCCAATACTCATACTTTTACTTAAGTATAGTCTCTCTGTACATTTTTCTATCCCTAAGACACAATACTGCAGGTATTCAATAAGAACACATAGTTTTGACAATTTTTCTTACCAAAGATTCTATGATAGTTACAAACTCCAAACATGAACCTACATAGGAATTTCCAGCATAAAGTATCCAACATCCAACTGGACAGTTACCTCTCTTTGAAGTCTTTTGATTACCCTAGTAAGAAAGACAGCAGAGAAAATAAAAGGCCAGTATGTATTCAATGCAATTATGGATGATGGAGAGACATTAGTGACGCTGTACTGACCAAATGGATCATATATATATATATATATATATATATCATACCATACCAATACCTAAGGAAAAAACTAAACAAAGAAGCCATGCTAAGTATGACACAAACCCAATTAGACCAACTTAGCATGGGTCCATGCTTGAGTCAAATGAGTATGCTATGCTTTCTCTTTAAGCACGCAGTTCACTTTCAAATGTGCAAGTGGAAAAATATCCACCTTCAGCTTGCAGTGACACCCAGTATGTGTGTTTGTGTGTGCACGGAACGAATGGAAGAATGCTGAATGGCTGTTTTGTTGTAATGCTTCTGGGGGTTGGTGTTGCTTAGTTGATTGAGCAAGTGAGAAATGTTGCATTCAGGCCACAAGTGTGACAGCAGGCGTCAAAGCTGAGAGGACAGTGAAGACAGTCGGTGAGGCGGAAGGGAAGGAACAAGAGGGTTCAGTCTCATTTTCAGGCTATCTTTAGCTTAGTCTCTTTTTTTCATTCATTCAGATGGACATGCCTCTGAAGGGTTTCCTACCTGCTCGGTTCATTTCTAAAACCTCATCCTGGGCGGCCAGCGGGCATGTGTCGCTCTGCGTGCTGTGGTGGGGCGAGTTCATGCCTGACTTACAGAAATTGGGGGAGCCCAACTGTGGGGCTCGTGGGATATGCTTGTTCTTTTTCTTTGGTAGCTTCTGCTTCGCCATGGCCAATGAGTAATACATCCCAAAATTATTGACGATGACTGGCACGGGCATGGCGATGGTCAGCACACCGGCCAGAGCACACAGCGCGCCCACCAGCATGCCCGACCATGTCTGCGGGTACATGTCTCCGTAGCCCAGTGTCGTCATGGTGACCACAGCCCACCAGAAGCCGATGGGGATGTTCTTGAAGTGCGTGTGCTCGCTGGCCCGCGGGTCGTTGGGCTTGGCGCCAATTCGCTCGGCGTAGTAGATCATGGTGGCGAAGATGAGCACGCCCAGGGCCAGGAAGATGATGAGGAGGAGGAACTCATTGGTGCTGGCCCGCAGGGTGTGGCCCAAGACCCGCAAGCCTACGAAATGGCGCGTCAACTTGAAAATCCGGAGGATCCGCACGAATCGGACCACCCGCAGGAACCCTAGTACATCTTTAGCCTCTTTGGAGGACAGGCCACTCAGGCCCACCTCCAGGTAGAAAGGCAGGATGGCCACAAAGTCGATGATGTTGAGCGCATTCTTGATGAACTTTTTTTTGTCAGGGCAGAAGGTGATGCGCATGAGAAACTCAAAGGTAAACCACACCACGCACACACCCTCGATATAGGTCAGATACACCTCAGTCTCCGTCTCCTGATAGACCCGTGTGCTGTTGTCCAGGGGGTCAATGTCTGTGCGGTTGATGATGGGGTTGAAGGCCTCGTGTGTCTCCAGGCAGAACGTGGTTATAGACACCAGGATGAAGAACAGAGAGGCAAATGCCACCCACTGTTAGGATAGAGAGACAGAGAGAAAGAGAAAAAGAAAGATTTTATTCATTTTGACAAGACACTGCAACAAGTATTCATTAATATTTGATACATTTCACAATTAAAGGGTTCAAACCCAGGAAATTCATTTAAATAACTGACAACATTTACTCCCCTGCTGACTAAAAAGAGTTGACCAAAAAGTTATTTTCATTTTGAAGATGGTTAAAAACAGATGCTGCGCCACTCACTGCTATTTAACCCCTTAAAAACTTTGGCAGGCCCAAAGTTTTATTACACACTGATATAACCTAGAATAGCTCAGTCACTTTGCACTGAAGTCCCTGTAGTTCTTGAATAATAAGCCTTAGTATGTCATAAGCAATGATTGAGATTTTAAGGGGTTAAACAAAGCTAACAACCAAAGTTTCCAAATAGAGCCTTGCTCAATTATCCAGTAATATCATGTTTCACCTCCCCTTTCCACCACCCCAATCCCTCACCCTATCACCGTGAGAAAATACTAGCTCAGAGATCCTCTCTGATTTTATGCTTCACTTTAAAACATGTCTTGTTACAGAATGAAAACGTATTCTGAGTTCTGATTCACATGGGCTTTTTTAGCTAAGCATATTGTTAGAAGCAAATTAAAATCAACAGTAAAGTTGGTTCATGACACTGGAGGTGACCTAGACCAGGACTTGAACAAAAGACCAAAACACATAAACATAAAACAAGAATTAGCATTCATTTTGCAAGGTCTGGTGAACTAATCTTTGATCGTTAGTCTTTTTTTAATAAGCTTATAATATATATTTCCCTTTGATACTGCCTGTCTAGCTTTACTTTTAACTCTCTCCAATAACTCACAGCATCAAAAAGTAAAATCATATAACGAGTCCAGTTGAGCTTTCAGGGTGCCAGATGCAGCTCTAATGGAGCACATTTGAGAGTACTACAATGCCCCTACATGCCCTGAGGTCAGATGAAAAAGCTACATTTCTTCTAGTCTTGTTGCCTGTAGTGCAGACCATTTAACTACAGTGCTCTCCAGAATTAGTACAAACCTCCAGAAGGTGAAAAAGGTTATTTAAATGTATCAGCTTTACCTTATTATTCATTGAGGCAAATCTGTAAAACCCTAGTCCTAACTTTTGAAGTATCTTCAGTAGATGAGCCCACAAGCAAGGACCAAAAATTCTAAAGGATTTGGAGAAATTTTGCATAGAAGAATGTATTTTATATGTTTATATGTGTTATTTCACCTTATGCAAAAAAACGGTAAGAGAAGACTCCTGGAAAAAGAACCCTGCACAAAGTACTAAATGTAGAGGTGCCAATGGCTATGGGATTTTTTAAAATTTTGTCTCACTAAAGGTTGTCTCCTATTTTCATTGCAAGATCAAGATCACCTTTCGTCTTTACGAAACCTTAAGGGGATGGTTCTGAGAAAAAAAAAAAGACAAAACCTTTGGCTTGCCCCAGGTGTGGTCGACCAGCCAAGTCATGTTTGGTGTCCAAATTTTGCTTCTTTAGTTTAGTACTTAAGCTACAAGGCTAACATGGTTTACAAACACAAAAAATAAAGCTATCCCAATCTCTTCTGTAAAGACATCCCCAAAACCTCCCTCAACCTGCACATCCAGGCCTACACTAATGCTGTGCAGTGTTCTAATTTCCCATTATGTGCACCCATCTCACAAAGTATGGCACATATGGACTCTAGTTTCTGTTATTTCTATTTAAAACCAGATCTTCAGTGTGAGGTTTTGCATGTTCATAGTTCATGTCTGTTTTGCTCATTTTTATTAAGGCAGGCTATGACACGAGGGAACAGAGCATCTTTCTTATAGTGGTTATAATCCTTTAGCTTCAGACTGTAAATAAAGGCAGCATGTTTTCTCCAGTGACTATGCACTCCACTCTTGTGCTCAGAGGATTTTGAATGGGGCTATAAAGATTAGTCTGGCAGCCAGAGGTGGGTAATGGATGTTGTGTAACTCCACTTAACACCACTACAATACTAAAGATCCCTATCCTGAGTCACAGCGCACACGTGAGGAGGAAGAGTGGTGTGATGTTGGTGTAGACCTGAGGTGTGGTCAAGTACTGCTTAAGGTAGAGTAGATGTCAGTATGAAAAGTTTAGTTGAGCAAGTTAAAAGTACAAGAAGTTCAGCACAAACATCACCTCATTTCTGGATGCCCGTGGTGTAAATGTGCACAGAGTATAGCAGTGTAGGACGCATTGATTTACTACTTATTCCCTGAGCTCCTGAACTTGCCAAAGAAGGACACAGCACACAGGTGATGTATTAATGCATTTATGCCTGCACCATTGTATACTGGACATCAGAATGAACCTTGAAAAACTTAAACTATAAAATGGATAGCTCAAGTAAAATGAGATTGGCTGAGCCACATTCAAAGCTATTGTAAAATTCACTGTATACATACAACTACACACATTAGATGAACTCTATGTTAAAGGGGATTACCTCCAATTATCACAATTTCTGCATAATTTAAGAGTTGAGATGTAAACAAAATAATTGAGAACAGTGTGATGTGAAATCAAAGTACACTGTAGAAACGTTTTCTTTTACAGTGGTGGTGAACCAGGAGTCATAATATCTACAATGCAAATAATAGCAACTTTATTTCCTATCCATTTGACCAGTGAACCTACATGTGTCTTTTGATTTTTATACCTACTATTTAGTCTTACAATGGCCTGAATGTACCTCTCCTCCATGAATGGCTTTCAAAAATACGTTTTTATCCCAAAAACTTTTCTTAAAACTATAATAAAACAATGCCTCACGCATCAGGAAACGCATCTGTACCAATTTTATATAATAGCTTCCTGTGATTTAACTTTTAGAGGCATTAAATGTTTGGACATCTGGTTCCTACCACCAGCACTGTGAAAAATTTTGACTGGGTTTCTCTAAACCACTCTGATTGACTTTGTTTACATCTTAAGTTTTTTGTTTTCTTTGTTTTTTTTTTCTATTTAGTATCTGGAAACTTTGTCACAGAAAAATTAGCAGCAAAGGCCTTAAATAGAACAGTAAATCCTGAAATTGTAAATTTATAAATAAATGAATTACAGCTGGTCAAAAGACCTTCCGCAACAAACTGCACTACTTTCCATGTAGCTATTAGATATCAAAGAGCAGAGATGCCTAAAAGTGACATGTGGGAGTGCTTTAAGTGTATTGGACAAGCAAAAAATGCTCAGCGCAGAATGGTTGGTATGTCATATATGTGATGCATGCATGTATCAAGCTCACAAACAAACAAGCATCCAAATGCATAAACATTTAAACGCACTATCTGATGACAGGCAGTGGCTAGAAATATGGATCCCAAAGCCAGAGATGACTATTGGCAGACATAATTGGAGCTGAATCCTTTGCAAGCTGCAGGCCTTTCTGCAATGTGCAGTAATGAGTCTGATGAAATTGCAGCACAAATGTACCATCTGTAGCAGCCTTCAGCATCAGAGGACTGGAGCTACCTCACAAAAGAGGAATGTGCTCTCTCTCTCTCTCTCTCTCTCTCTCTCTCTTTCACTCTCCCTCTCTCCCCTTTCTGATTGGGTTACATCTTAGTATCTTAGTATTTCTAATTCAGAAAAATCACGGGAAGTGATTAGAAGCAAGTTGTAAAAAATAGTATTCTTCATATTTTCCCTGTAGAATCCCAACATATGATTGGGAAGATAATTGCTTTATGTCTTTTCTGCTTCATCATTAAAAGCCTGTAGAGTTGCTGGCTAACTTTGCTGGCTAGACTGTATACTACCATTAAATACTGACTTACTGTAAAACTTACAGTAAATACATATGTCGATGAGCAGTCTGTTTGTAAGCAAACTGTTTCAGACTTCCATTCTTCACTCTCAAAACTGAACTACTTATATGACAATTTTAAACGTATTACTGAATAATTCATAGTAGTTCTTAAGCAGTGGTGGACAGTAATGAAGTAAATGTAATTAGTTACTGTACTTAAGTAGTTTTTTGTGTATCTGTACTTTACTGGAGTATTTCCATTTTGGGCGAGTTTTTATTTTCACTCCTCTACATTTCATGGTAGAATATCTTACTTTTTACTCCACTACATTAAGCAAAATCTGTTGTTCCTTTTGGCTGAAGTGTGTGTATAAATGTGACACCAGTCAGGGCACAGCACACATAGATTTGAGGTTGTTTTGACCTGTTGGACATACCAACCCAGTGCAAGCATACAGTTCAACGTCAGTGCAGCAACATAACATTTGAGTCTATTCCAACATAAATAATGGAAAAAGATTTGGTTTACCAAGAGTGACACTAGAGTATTTTCACCTAAAATGAGGTAATGAAGCAAGAGTCTTGTTAAAAAATGATAATAGGACAGAGTCATAATTAATTCTTCAATACTTTTTCTTTCGATTCTTACGTACATTTGAAGGCAAATACTTTTGTACTTTTACTCAAGTGGAGGTCTAAAGACAGGACCTCTACTTTTACTGGAGTAATATTTTACCCTGGGATCTCTACTTTAACTCAAGTACATGATTTGTGTGCTTCATCCACCACTGTTCTTAAATAATATGATTTTCTATCAGTCATATTAAACCTCACGTCATTATACATTCAGAGTCCTTATTAACACTGCTGCCAGAGTAGTTACAACTTGTGTGTGACCATGTTCGACATGACAAAATAGATCAGCATGTGGAACTGTAACATTCTGAATGCTACAGTGTATCACTGTCTAAAAGAAGCTCAAAGAAGCCTTTATTTTTGGATCTACAGTGATAGTTTCCGAGCCAGCAAGCAAATACATTCAGAATCAAATTTGCATCAGTAAGCACTTATTATAGTTTGGCTTAATCAGAGTAATAACAAAAGGTGTCTGAGGTGTGAGTTATATTCCTGTTATGCATGTATTTGCTTGATCACGAAGGAAGTTCATGACTCAAAAAAAAAAAAAAATCCAGTGTTAAGCTTTAGATCATGTTCTTTGTATATCAAACAGATGCCACAATCGCATTGAGACATCTTGTTATTAACAGAGAAGAGCAGATTAAACAGCAGAAAAAGCCAAACAGGAATTGTATTTTTAAATGATATTATATGCTTAACATTACCAAGGGCATAAACTAATAAAGGAAGAAAGGTCAGGTATAATTTCAGGTTGACTTATAAGACAGCAAAACAGTCACTCCTGAGTGCTACTCCTTCACAATTACAGGATAACTTAGTGTAGAACTGGAAATGATTCTTATACTACATTATTTTATTTTCACACTTTTTTTCAACAAGTGCAGCAAGATATTATTATTTTTTTCATCAGTGTGTCCATGTGTGCTCTACAGGTGAACACAGCCTCGTACAGGCCTTGTGCAAACCCCCACGCAAGTCCCACGCATGGAATCTTACAGCGAGACAAAACACTCTGCGCACACCCCTCATCTCACAGGCTAATCTAAATGCACCAAGACCACAGCTCACCTCTCACTGTCTTCATAAGTAACATATCGCTGTTCTCGGATTAAAACCTCATATCTCCATAATGCCAACTTTACAGGAGAAGGAAGAAACTTACCTTAATTTTAATGTAAGTCAATGGAACCAGACAATTTTCCAAGTAATTTTGGGTCATTTCTGTTGGTCTATTCATCATGAAATTTACAAACAATATATAGGACCATGTTTTATCTCAAAAACAGAAAAATTACAAAAATGGAGATGCTAGGTTTTGCTCTGACAGCAGCGATATGCACATTCCAATAGGGACAAACTAGTGACTGCCGCTTACATGAGTTAATATACTTTCATACACAACAAATACAGAATTTAAGCTTTTGGACAAATAGGGCAAAATGAATGACTTGATTCGAATGTAAATCGTTTCCACATGGAATAATCTTCCTGTTAATGTTCGGGACTCAAACACAGCCTCAGTTGTTAAGTCTAGGCTAAAAACTTATTTGTATAGTCATCCTTTGGTAATTAGCTTTCCCTGTCAGATCTAGACCTGCCGGAGTCTCTGCTGCTCTGTTAATATTGTAATCTGTGATCAGTCACTCATTACAGACTAACTCTTTTTTTTTTCCTTTCTCTGCCAAGTTGAACAGCTGCCCATCCTGTGGGTCTAATGCCTCTTCTGCCTTGATCGGGAGCCACTGCTCGCCAGCATTCTGGACTGGCTTGACCACCATTGAGCTTCTTGCTGTACAGCACTGTGCAATCCTCACCCTCAGATGCTGCTGCATAATCATAAACTAATCAAATTAACCACTGCCCACCTGTTTTTCCCACTTTGTACTATAATACTTTATACTAACAATGTTTGCTATCCGGTGTCAACCAGAGGAGGATGGGTTCCCCTTCTGAGTCTTGGTTCCTCTCAAAGTTTCTTCCTCTTGCTCTTAGCAAGCTTTTCCTTGCCACCATTGCCACTGACTTGCTCTTGGGGGCTTGGACCTGGATTTTCTTTTCTTTTTCTCTCTGTAATACTGATTGTTCTGTAAAGCTGCTTTGTGACAACACCTGCTGTAAAAAGCGCTATATAAATAAACTTTACTTGCTTGCTTAAAATATATTTCACCAGCACAACTGACCATTTGCAAAATTCTAAGAAAGCCCTGCCTCCCTTAGTTATTGTTGTTATGTCAAACTTTCAGTTCAGGCTGGTCACATTGTAGTACTTGTACTAACAGACTAAACAGTTCAGTAGTACAAAAGAAAGTTAAAAATCACACAAAGGAGTACATCTGAAACATTTTTCATTCCAAAATAATGTGGCTTTACATGTCAAATGCAGACTTACATGTATGAGAACTGATAAAATATACATGTAGGCCCATTTAGAGTGGACAAAAAATGGATTCTAGAATTAGCATGTAAAGTAACCCTGATAAAGTTTAGCTTACCTTACAGGCAACCAAGGTCTGTCTGTTACTAGTTTGACTTAGAGCTGTGGCAGTGGTCTTCCATACACTTTAACCCAAAATGTTTCAGCTTCAGAAATGAATAAAAACAGCAACACTCTCTAGTCTCATGTGTCAGGGTTAGGGTTAGATGGCTTACATGTTCCACAATATTAACTTTCCACCATTTCTTAGCCTCATGATTTTGCATTAACATCTCCACTATTACTGCCACTGCAATCTCACTGTGGGTTTGCTTTGTGGGGCTCTTCAAAGTTTTTCTTTGTGGAGGAAGGAATGCTTAGAGACAACTGTGATTGAAATTAAAATGTTAATGTAAAATGATCTGATGGATACTTTGTAAAATTTGATTTATTTAAAATACTGAAAGCGTTAGTTTGAAAATGTTCTTTATCATTATGCATAGCAGGACACTGGACATCTCTTCCAGACCCATATATGTATACTTCTTCACCTAGCAATTGACAGACAGAATGAGTTCTGCAGACCAGAGGCCTCAATCTGCGCTGATGAGCATGAAATATGAAGAAAACAAATTAGTTCAACTCATGGCGTCAATCTTATTTTTAGCTCCAAATGTCTTTTTACTCAACAGAGAGCCTCGGGGCCTTCTACTTGTCACTTTCAGAGAAGATGCAATGATTTCTGATAGCTAAAAAACTATTAACAAATATTTAATAGTATCCCCAGGCTTGTTGTTTTTAGGCTATTTATGCATTTATACAATGCATTTATTTACTCCTTCATGCTTTCCTTTCCAAAGGGCATAATACATCTGTAGCACAATAAAGTCAATGCATTTAAGAAGTTTCAATGCAATTAGGTTCTTAAATCTGAAGGGAAATGAATCAGGGATTAGTAATGCAGTAATGTTATACCTTTGAGTATTTCCACCACTTGAGTGGCCAAGCTTATGCAGACATCCAATTGCATTATAGCATTGTAGTATTGTGAATCAGGCACTGATATTGTCTTATCTGCATGATACTGGCTAATGGAAATCAATGGTGTGGACACACTCACACTCACATAACAATAAAGCAAGCATAAAAATGACTGTAATGTAATGTAACATGTGCAATGACTTCCTGTCTGATGTTCTGTCTGAATCCTACAATGTATTGCATTTTTCTCTGATGTCCACTAATGTGGGGTTAATGTGCCAAAACCGTTCATAATTCATTTTTACATCACAGGCTGAAAATCTGTAGATGCTCTGCAAACTCAGAAAACACTTTCATCACCAGTTAGCCAGCCAAGTTAATCATGAACTTTCTGGAATGTAAGTTGGTGGTCCTATGAACTTCTGTCAGTGATTGTCCAGCACAGATGTTTCATCATCTTTGAGTCTTCCAGATACGTTTTCATTCTGTTGTGTCTCACTTTCGTAGTGTTGTGACTGGCTTTGTAGTGTTCCTGAAGTTGCCTGAGTTTGTAGTGCATTTGTGAAGTGTAGTTCAGGTGCAGTTATGCTGATGAAAGTGTTTTTGAATTTGCAGCATGTTTATGAGTTTGCAACCTGTTTTTAATTGTACTGTGCAGTGGGTATCGTTGGTCACCATACTTACACTCTCAAAAAACAAAAAAATCACTGGCCCTGGTAAAAATCTGATCTTACTTGCCCTATTTTCTGTTAATCACCACCTATAAGCATAACATTGTTTGATATGCAAACTTCTTGCATTTCTGTGAACTTAACCATTTTATATACACATACAGTATATTAGACACATGGCATGTGTAAAAGTTTCAAGAGAGTGGTGAAGTTGGTTACACTTTCA
The DNA here is from genome assembly GCF_015220715.1 of Pygocentrus nattereri. Classification (NCBI taxonomy): domain Eukaryota; kingdom Metazoa; phylum Chordata; class Actinopteri; order Characiformes; family Serrasalmidae; genus Pygocentrus; species Pygocentrus nattereri. The sequence continues at coordinate 20,499,363 of NC_051235.1, read as the reverse complement.
CATATAAGATTTTATCTTTATTCAGTAGCTTTTGAATGGCAATGCAAAATGTTAATATGTGTACATTTTCATTGTTTGTATCAAAGATGAGCAGCTACTACTTCACTTTTGTCTGAAATTGATGTAGGGAATGTTAATTTATGTGAACTGTCTGCTGAGAGCTAAATGACCACAAATTATGATCCAAGTGGCAATAACTGGGGACCAAGCACAACACACTTTTTGCTGGTATTATAGACCAGTTATCTAGTAAAACCAGAATGATGGTGGAGTTTTTAGAATGGCCTATATTCATAATAATTGTTAAGAAAAAGGCAAAAACATATGTTTACAATGTTTCGTACACACTGACCTTTTGACCTTGACCATGGCTTGTTTTTAAACAAATAAGTCAAAATATCTTGAAACCAGTACATTTTTTGACATGGCTTTTATTGTCTTAGTTGTTGAACTCAGTGAACAGACTCATTCTGCAGTAATTATTTCCTGGCATTTTATTCTCAGGGTGTACCAGAATGCTTCATTTTCAAGGGAACAGCATCAAACCCCGTTCAGAGGGTTGATTTCTGAACGTCACCTTTTTCACTGATTTCAAGTTTGCATGTCAAGATTCAAGATTCAAGAATTTTATTGCCATATGCACAGCAGAGCAGGCAGTTACACTGTACAATGAAATTCTTACTTTGCTGTTCCTCCATTCACCAAATATTATCTTAAGAAAATATAAGAATAACTCTAAAAACAGTAGTAAAAATTAAAATAAAAATGTGCAGAATATGGTTTGTTAGAAATTATTAGCCTCATGTTTAGATCCTCACTATTTGTATCTTTGGGTGCTAAAATTTACCTAGACCGTTTTTTTCTGCCAGAGTAGTATTCTGTAGTATCTGTTTCTGTGCCTTTAAGATTTGCATACTGTATGTTAATGGTTTCTGCTCTGACTTGCTGAAACAATGCTTATAACTTTAGTGTGGTATAGTTAAACTGTGTTGGTTCACAAAATCAAAGAACTCAAAATGGTCCATTTTCATAGCTACGTTTCTGTATATGGGACATATGGACTGTAGTATGAACGGTATATTTTAACTCCTTAACAATGCAATTTCAAATCTGCAATTTCAGTTTGCCATGATATGAGCTCTTTTAAGGCTCTTTTTTTATGGGCAGCATTTAACGGTAACAATAATTTTAGAAATAAAGATAAAAAACTGTTGTCATTAGTGCACTGTGTTAAGTGGCCTATGTGCCTGAGCTCTGTTGTTTTACAAGGTTTGCAACAAGAGAGACAGCTAGAGAGAGAGAGACAGAGAGAGAGAAAGACAGAGAGAGAGCGAGAGAGACAGAGAGAGAGAGAGAGAACCTTGCTCAAGTGTCTCAAAAATAGCACAGCAGCCTCCCCCTTTCTCCCTTACATCACCTCTCTCTTTCTCCACCTCTTTCTCTCGTTCTACCTCGCTTCCTGGAGATGAAAGCCTGTCACGTTCTCTTATGTAACCCAACGTTGCCTTGCACCCACATTTGGGGCTCTGTCTGTAGCTGTGTGTTTTAGACCCATTGAGAGGGCCTGACTGTACTTGGTTGTGTTTTTGTGTCTGCGCAAGTTGAAAATGATGTTTCTTCTCTATTGGTGGACAAACCTGAAGAGGCATCAAAGGGCTGCGGCTGTGGAAACTATTGACAGCACCCCCAACAACGGCACTGTTTGATGCCTGTCCTTTAAAGCATGGCCTACAGCACTAATACTGCCATCAGATTCACTCTGTAGGGATCCTCCACACATGAGCCAATGTCCCTAGGGCTACAGGCCTGCCAGAGAGGGGTCAAAGATCTGGCCTTTGGAGACCATGGCTGACCTTTCATAAATGTCATGGGTCATGATTCTCTTTGGAGGGCAGTGAAATGAGATTGCTTGGGTGGTGGTGGGGGGTGGGAAAGGCAAAAGGGAGGTGTGATGGCACCTGACTAGTAATAAAATCGTACTCATGGACCACACTAAGGAATGGTGGTAGAAGAAAAAATTTGAAATTCGTCTTTCTGCATTTTTCTGATGGAAATGTAATAAAGCACACTCATGATTTCTGAATAGTTCTTGGCTTGGATATTCAGTTCTAGGAAAAATCTTTAATTGCTATTGAAGGGTCATCTACCCTTGCAGTTTCAACTGGTGACCCACAACACTGAAGCCATAAAAAGAGCTCACAATGATAGTAAACCACAGAAAATTGATAATGACATCTTGATTGCTGCCAGCAAAGCATATATATATATATATATATATATATATATATATATATATATATATATATATATATATATATATATGTGTGTGTGTGTGTGTGTGTGTGTGTGTGCGTGTGTGTGTGTGTGTAAGAAGGTTCAAATGTGCCATATGTATATGGCACCTTTTATACACTGCGGTCATTCAAAGTGCTTTACAAATGATAAAGTACAAAGATAATTCAAATTATAATTTAAAAAGTAAAATTGTGAAAATTCAAGGACAATAAAAATCAGAAACATGATTAAAATGATAGAGTTTAAAATAGAAGAATCATTAAAAAGGAAAATAAGGTAAAATTAGAATGATAAAGCGCCATTACAGGACAGAAGTGCAGTAGAGCTCACAAAGAATCAGCTACTGAGCAAGAATATTAAATCCAGATGAAGAACACATCCTTTCTAATAACTCTAATCTAGTGTTGATATTGTGCTTGAGGCAGGAGTTTCTTTCAGAGTAACAGAATGTTCTATTTCTGATGTTCTATAGTTTTCTCCCAGACGTCACTGTCTTGGCTGACGTTATACTGTTTCAAAATAGAGCATGTAAGGACGCTTTAGTGTGAACTCTGGAAGTCTGATCACATTCAGTGCTGGCTGACTCTAGATGATACATGAGGACACTAGCACCTGTTTTTAAGTATCAGCAGTTTTGTTTCTCTGCCATTAAGATGTCGACTTTAGACTTGCTTTCTTCTGTGTGCTCTCAGTGTGTTTAGACTACTGGAAAGTCCAACCCTGCTCTGTGTTCAAAGTGTGCACATGTACCTAAATAATTCATGTTAAAAGTTCCTTTGTTTAACCCCTTAAAAGCCCAGGCTTATTTCATTCTAAGGCTTATTATACAGTAACTACAGGGACAGTAGTAACTAGTGGGGCAGTATTAACTAGAGGGATTCCAAGGCATTAAAGTCTTTACAAATAGTGTGTTGGATGTAACAGGCAAACAAAGCTGCATTAGTTTGCAATAATTAATAAATATATATCCATTTAGCCTTGGATAACTTGGCCTGGCCGGTCAGCAGATATAGCATGTGTACAGAAAGGACTGCCATAATGCATCTGTACGTTAGCCATCATTATTTTCTTAATGCAGAGTGAACTCTTCGTTAGGTTTATCTTGTCCAAGCAAAAGTCCCCCACAGAAATGATTAATCAGCTGTGGTGAATGTGGTCAAAACATGTTATCATGTGTAGGCCTTTTGTACCACAAGAACACATTATATTCTGTCTGTTTGATTACCTCCATAAGAAATGTTATTTATGTTCAGTCTTTTCTCGACCCACCCTTCATCTGCTGTCATTTTTTATGGTAGCCTTACCCCAAGCTCAACTTCTCTCTATCTCTCTCTCTCCCTCTCTCTTTTGCTTGCTCTCTCAGTGCTTTCATACATCGGGCAGCAGTGCTCATTACAGTACCATAAAGCTCTAATGATGCTTTCCCATCCACTGCTCTCTAAGTATGTGGTCATCAGCACAGGTGCCCCTAAGACATCTGAGAAGATAAAGCACAAAAAGGCATCAAAGCATGACTGCTTGATTCACTTGTGGGCAAACATGCATTCCTGGCATCCAAGAAGGTCTTTGTGGCTGGCTGGCAGGAAGAGCTGTGAAAATCATGTGGTTCTAGTCTCAGCATGAGTTTGCACCCACATTGCCCACATTTCTGAGCTGGGGGCACAACACTGTGATTTTGCACCTCTCAATTATCACTGGATTAGTACTTGCTCATGAACTGATTACGTGCTGGCCATGGCCAATAACACTGCTTGAACAACACCCTTGAAAACAGGGTTTTAGTTGATCTGGGGATTCCCCTCTTTCTATGCACATAAGTAAATAGAGGCAAACTTAAGTATCTGTGTATTTACTCAAACAGATTAAAGTAAATTAATCAAGGCATTTTATAATACAACAACAAAGAATGTCTCATATTAACATCACCACCTCCCAAATCAAGCACTGTAAATAAGACCTTAGGCAGGCCTAGGACACTGTGGGACTCCACATGTCACATGAGCTTGGCACGCATGTCAAAGCCCCTTGTGGCCTGGCATGGACATGTGTGTAGCAGTTGCCCTGGCCATGTGTAACAGCACTGTACCCACTGTGGGCCAGCAGGAAACCATGGTCACCTCCTCCACTAACGCAGATACTGCATCTGCGTCATCACACATCTTTGTTTTTAGGATGTGGAGTCAAACATATGTCCACTATATATATATATATATATATATATATATATATATATATATATATATATATATATATATATATATATATATAAATACATAATTGAAACCAAATTTGTACAGTTTTATTGACATTACTATTTTCTGAAAATCAGCTAATGGGTTAGCTTGTATACTGTCTCTGTTTGTGTCCATCTCTCTGCTCCATAGCAGCTAAAAGCGTGACTGAGGACATGCTCATGTTCTTCACTTGAATGTTGTACATCAGTCAAAACTACAAACAAAAAACATGTATAGAGATTTTTTAAATATAAATAAGGGTATGAATAACAATATTATGAACAATTCTCAAGTTATAAAAATTAAATAAATGAACAATTTACATATATTCATCCCCTACATGATTGCTTACATCTATGTCTTTCCCAAAAAGTTAACATCTGTCATCAGATTAAGACACAACTTTTTTTTGTAACCACGTTTAACCCAAGTTGGCATCTGTGGATAAAGTTTTTTTTTTAAATGTAGTGCATCTTTCTGCTCTCCAAAACTAAAAACATTTCCCTCATAAACAGCTAGAAACATGCGTAACTGCTTAAAATCCCTTGCTTATTACATACTAAGGCGTATTATTCAGTAACTACAGGCGCTTTACTGCAAACTTGCTAAGCCATTCTTTGTACTAGTCCTAGTGCTACTCTTAGAAATGTGAAATAAACTTTGGGCCTGCCGGAGGACCCTACCATTTAAGAGGAAAAGCATATTTTTAACCATTTACTTCCATTCAATATGTCAGCTCCTTTCACTCCATTACCATACTGGAGTCATGCTCTTGCTGTAATAGACATTTTAAGGGTTTTACGGGTTTCCAGTTTTGTTCTCTTGCTACTGATAAACACAATCAATTAATGTTTGCCTCACATCTAACATGGCATGTAATGAAATAACAATAGAATTCCACAATTTTGGGTCTTTCACACTCCTGTCATGCGGCACTATACCTATAGACTTATCCTGCCCACATGCTCTAAATGTACACAGCACCTACACAAGCCCAAAATTAGTACACTTACAGGCACACTACAGCTCCCATGGCAGACCTTTCCACAGCAGCAGTAATACTAGAGAACTCATATTCACCTTCCATGGGTAAAGATCACTGCAGTTTTGCTGTATGTCAGAAATAACAAAAAGTAAGAAGGTATGAAAGGAATATGCCAACATTTTTCAACTTAATTTCTGTCTGATACATTTGCATCAAACAGTTGATTGCTACACTAAGTCATTTTGATTCATTTCTCGACACTTCTTGAAAAAGAAGAGAAAGTCTGTCACCTCAAACCATACTTACAATAGAAACCAATGGGCAGTTGCATAATGTCAATAATTGGTCAAATCTATGCCTCATATCAAGCTGCAATGATTCTACCTGTGTACATATTCGTGTGTCAACCATACACCTTTACACAGTCCAATCATATGTATACCACTCCATCATTTCTGGCCAATGACAGGGCAAATATGTACAATACAGAGTATTTGCATGCAAGCAGAAACTGATATCTGACTGTGTGTCTGGTTTCATGTTACTCCATTTGCTGTGTTTTGGTGGCCACGAGACGAGGAACCAGTTACCACGACAACTCTGCATAGCAACAACTCTTTTGTCTGCAGATCCAGTTGAACTGTGAAAGGAGCACGTTGCATGCTCATTACGCCATACTTTAGAGTTTGTCTAAATGAGAAATGCAGCCATCTCCTGCAGCTTCCCCAGGAACATACATGCTGAGTGTGATTTGTCCCCCAAGCACAGCCTCTTTTCCATCCCTCTCCAGAAGCACTTCCTGCCTCCAGCACTAAAATTGTGCTTTGTTGTAATAGCTGCTTGCATTGTTCTATTCTGGGACCTCTGATTAGAATTCAACATCCAGAGGAACTTCACTTGTGTTGTGGCTTGAATCTCTGAGCAACGTTCACTTTGTAATGTGACCTCAACTTCAGAACCTTAATAATGTGCTAATACATTTGATTCCCAGAGCTAATAAACAGATTCAGGCAAGTATTCACAGCCTGCATTACCTCACTTACTTATTATCTTTGTATGTTGGGGGGATGCAGTTTTCCATAACATTTATCATTTAAACGCAGAAGCATTTAAGTCTTAATCTACCTTTTTCTTTTAATGATGTGATTCTCAGTGCTGTTGTCATGTTTATTTTCAGGTGTAGAGAAAATGATCTAGCAAAGCTTTATAGATTTTTCATTTGCTCGTGCCACACAACAGCACACAGAAATGCAACAGCTCACAGAACGCTCCAATCCCACCAGTGATGAATCGTGAAATATGTTAGCGCTAAGCTAAAAGCAATTTACATTAACATTTTTGGCTCCTCTAGATTAAATACTGACATTTGAAGCTTGTAATTCCTTGCATTGTTTATGTCAATCTAATACCAGACATATTCACATTTACATTTACATTTACAGCATTTAGCAGACGCTCTTATGCAGAGCGACTTACAAGAAGTGCTTTGTCAATCTAAAGAAAGTATCTTTGCTAGTTACCAATAGCTTAGAGAAAAAGACAGTCCTGAGCTCAGATACTGCTAGAAATAAATATGTCACTGCAGACACCAAGAGAAAAAGAACCAGAGTTGAACGCAGAACTCTGTGCCATTCAAAGCAATACAATAACAATAAGATACAATACAATACAATAAACTACAATACAGAGTAACACACATTTAACCTGTGGCAATTTTACGGTGACTCCTTCGATCAGAGCTGCCACTTTTTCCATTTATAACATCTGACTGACACGCATTGGTCAAGCTACCACTCGTTTGTGCCGTCAGTGGCATATTTGGGACTTCCAGTAAGCATAAAATGAGTTTTTTTCTTTATAAAATTGGTCGCATCATTGAAAATCAAAACATGATTGATTCCACTGTCGGTTCCTATTTATATTAGTGGGTAAGCTGATGTTTCAGGCCGATAAGTCAGTTCCTGAAAGCCTAACCAATAGCAGAAGTGCTTCAGCTGTATGCATCCAAATATAGCAGTGAAAAAATTCCTGATAGGTTCATTTTCTGTTCCAAAACTATGGAATAAGAATATTACTACAACACTTGCAGAGTTTGAATACAACAAGCAAGATGATTCTATTACAATAAATACATAAATAAAATAAAGACATGTTATCTTTATTTCACAGATATTATTTGGCATTCTCTGAAGGCCTAGAAGGTCCTGAGGGTTTCCCACTGAGTTTCACATGCTGATTAATTTTACTCTGCCTGATGTAGATATGCACATGAGTCAGTTACTCTGGAGACAGATTTCAACTAATTAGAAAGGAAATTTCTGTAAGTATCGCTAATGACACATTAATATAGGGTAATAAAATAGTGTAAAATAGGGTTAACGTCATGATGTATAATGCATTCTTAAAAATAAAGGTGCTCAAAAAGTTGTCTGGAGAGATGTAGAAGAATAACTCATTAAACTTGTAAGTCACTTGTTAAAAGTGAGTCACACTGATAAGACTACTATCCTTGGTAAGCAATCAAATGCTAAGGACATGGCACATAGAGATTAGATTGAAAAACAGGAACACAATTTTATTAGATTGGTGTATTACTTTAAAAAAACGTCTGTTGAAAGGTTCTTCAGGGAAACTAAGGTGACGCCAAAGTGCAAGGTATTTTATATAACTGTGAACTAGAAATATCACTTCAGAGCAGCTTAAAGCTTATCAAGTCTCCAGTCATAGGATGCTTCTATCGCAGCCCAACCCCAGCCGTGCTATTCCCCAGGCTACATCCTTTAAACAAACTCCACCGGCCTTAGCCTCCATGGGTGCCCCAGTTTGAGCGTCTGACACCCATGCTCCTGGCTGGGCTCTGCCAGGGCTATTCACAGCTGCTTTCTCTCTGGAGGCACTGCCCTAGTGCTTTTTAAGGGGGTGTCCTGCTCCACTTACTGCTCTGAGACAGAACTAGGGGAAATGAGGGGGTGCTGTGGCATGATTGGGAGATTTAGGGGGGGTGTTGTGGAAAGGGAGGGAGAGCCTGTCTGCTCTGCTTTGCAGTTTATTAACCAAGGCAGGCCGAAGGGAAAAGAGTAGTGCAGTATGTTGTGTAAGTTTCTGTAGGCACGTACGCGTCTGCATGCATAATGTGGTTTATGAGTGGGCTATGAATCAGATCAAGCCTTTGTTTTCAATAAATGAATGGTTTATGCGTGTGTGTTTGTATGTATGCACAGTCAAAACTGCAGTGGCGCACTAAATTACATCCTACAGAGTTCATGGCAGCATATGAACTGTAAGATGTTACTGTGTGTATGTGTCTGTATATGCCACGTTGCATATCAGACATAGACCTTATTAGACAAGTACAGTAAGTAAAGGTGAAACAAGAGCAGCACATATATATATTTGTGTAAGAAATATGAAAGAAGACAAAACAGGAAAAAAACAATTATGTTTTATTCGCCTCTGGCTATATCTTGTTTTTTCAGTTGTTCCCCTGATACAGCAGCTGACCGAAGAGCATCCTAAGTGGCAATGACAGGGTTTGGAATTTAATGTAGGCCTGCTGTCATAATTAATTCTTTAAAATAGACTGCAGATCAAATTATCGAACATTTCAGTTTTATGTTCTTATATGCTCTTTAAAAGAAAGTTAGAACCGGTTAGCTGCAGAACACAGTGAGTCGTTACTTAGGAACCGTTGCTCATCAGAATGAACTGTTCTGCAAATAAAGCCAGGTCTACCCTATCACAACTTTTAGGCTGATTCTAAACCTGATCTGACTATTCTGAAAATTGTTCACAATCTGAAGTAAATTTTCAGGTCGAGAGTTTGGACAGAAGCAACTGACAGCATGAATGTCCTGGAAGTGTGAGAAGCAAAAGAGTCAGCCTTTAGCCATTTGATCTAGCACCAGAGTGGGCTTCTGATATTCTCAAACATATTTGAACCGAAAATGTTGCCATAGAGTCCCATAGAGTGAAATGGTAAGCTATGTAACACAATGAGGAATCAGGAACAGCCAATGAGAAAGCGAGGGGTGGGGGGGCAAGGCCTTTACAGAGCTAAATCAGAGCTAAATCAGCGATAAAATAAACGAGGGGTCACCATGGTAAAAGGTAACTGACCTACCCATGTTCCACCCACAAAATTGCTCTTTCTCAACAACCGATGTCACACTGGATAAGCTCTACAAAACATTAGCAAAAATGCAGTTCAACTTAACAAGACATCGCAGCATACAGTTTCAGTTTCAGTCAAATTTACTACATTTAGAGTGCATTATGAATTTTACAAGACTTTTACAAGACTAATTTGATTGCTTATCAAATGCCATTTTATTCAGATAGACTGGATGCAGTTTTTTGTGTATTCAATAAAACATTTGTATTATGGAAAATGCATTTTGTTCAATGCATTGTCTTCACAACCCTTGTAAGATTGAACAAGCGTTATGAAACACTAGCAAATATCTCATTCAACTAGATAAAGTAATTATACACTATTAAAACATGGCTCTTCAAAGGTTTTTTTGTAAAGATAATAATGGTTCTGTGTAAAACCATGAACACTCAAAAAACCCTTTGTATGATTAAAAGGTTCTTTGTATCATGAAACATTGATGAAAAATGTTTCATCAGATGGATGAAAAATGAGCTGTAGATGGTTCTATATAGAACCTTTTTGAAAATGGTTATACACTCCCCGGCAGTTGTGTAGACAAAAATGCCTTGTTGATGTGAGAGGTCAGAGGAGAATGGGCAGACTGGTTCCAGATGATAAAAAGGCAACAGTAACTCAAATAACCAACCAAAATCTCTGAGGAATGTTTCGAGCAACTTGTTGAAAGTATGAAAGAATGGAGGCAGTTCTGAAGGCAAAAAGGGGTCCAACCATTTACTAGCATGTACCTAATAAAGTGGCCGGTGAGTGTATTGTGCCCAAAATCGTTTTTCTATTGTTATGATGTCAAGCTTGTAACAATAGAAGAACCCTTTTGGGTGACATATATAACCTTTTTCAAAAAGGTTTTAAAGAGAACCATCTATAGCACATTCAGGCACATTTTTCATCAATCTGAGGAACCCTTTCATGAAGCAAAGAACCCTTTAACCATGCAAAGGGTCCTTTGACTGTTTTTGATTCTATATAGAACCATTTTCTGTACTACAGAACCCTTGAAGAACTGTATTTTTAAGAGTGTAACATATAACACACTTTTGCCCAACTGTCTAACATTACAGTGTATTCATTTTAAATGATTTTTTGTGTTTCAATGGGAAATATGTTAGAACAGATGACTGTTAGAATAGACAGGGTGGTAATGTCGCTCCAAATACACCTATTTTAGACAACCTAGCAACATTTTAAAGTGGAAACTCACTGCTATTGTCACGATTGGCCCCTACCCCCTTCATGTGCTTTTGTTTACCTTTTAGTCCTGTCATGTGCTTTTGTTTTGATTTCTTCCCAGTCCGGCCCCCTTGTTTTCTGACTCCGCCCCTGATTGTTACCACCTGTGTTTTCCACCTATGTCCTGTTATCCCTTGTTAGCCCTCTTGTATTTAAGCCCTGTGTTTTCCCATGTTTGGTTGCTGGTCTTTGTTTGATATTTACTGTATTATATTCTCATGCTGTTTGGTTTGTTTGATTTGTTTTGTTATGTCTGCCCCTCCATTTCTCTGTTTTGGCTCACTGACCCTGGACTGTTTTGACCTTGACCCTGGATTTGCCCCGAATAAATCTTACTTTTCTCAGCACATGCCTTATCGCTCCCTACCGTTACAGTTATGTAGTGACTCTAGACGAAGTGTGCTACACTTTCATTTGGGTGAATGTGAATTCCGTAACGCTGGTCCAACCTCACAACAGTTGCTACAGAAGAATGCACTTCTGTGCAAAGCAAGGACAGATCAGATTAGCAAACTCATGCACTGACCTTGTAACTTGAATGACACTGATGTAACATTGATTCATATAAATCTCTCTTTATGAACCTGTATTGTTTCTTTTTTGAGAGAATCATAAACGTATAGCCTATCACATCAACTCTCTGCCCCTTGGCGACAAGATCCCTGTCAGTAAAACAGACAGAAGATTAGCTAGCATGCAGGCTAAGTAATGGGACTCCTCCCTATCTTTCTCCATTAATTAACAGGGCCTGGGCTTTGCTCTGCCACTGCAGCCTAATTAATGCTAATCGCTCAGAGCTCCCTCCAGGGACAGGATCTGTTCAGCATTCAGCGAGCAAGAGAATCCTTGTTATTCCATGCAATCCGTGTCTTATGCGGCCACACAAATCTCATTAGCCACTTATAGTGGCTTTTTACTGTATTGTTTCAGGACACATCCCCTGACCACGCCTCTTTTTGTCTGTCTGACAGCACTGTGTTCAAGTGATCAGTTGCTATAAACTGAATGGAAGCCTACTAGTACAAAAGGAGACACCGCAGACAGTATAATAATTACTCACTGAAACAGGAGAAGAGGAGGGAGGAATGGGGGGTGGGGGTGGAGGAGTGCCAGAAAGGGGAACCAAACAGACTGTCACAAGACAAACAGACAAAAAATTGCTCTAAAGACAGGAGGCTGAGCTGGAGGTGGCGGAGATGAAGATGCTGAGATTTTCGTTGGGAGTGACAAGGATGGACAAGATTAGAAATGAGCAGATCAGAGGGACAGTGAAGGTGGAGCAGTTTGGAGATAAAGCCAGAGAGGCCAGGTTGAGATGGTTTGCACATGTGTTGAGGAGGAATAGTGGATATATTGGTCAAAGAATGTTGGAGATGGAGCTGCTGGGTAGAAGGAGAAGAGGTAGACCTCAGAGAAGGTTTATGGATGTAGTGAAGGTGGACATGGAGATGGTTGGTGTAAAAGTAGAGGAGGCAATGGATAGGGCAAGATGGAGGCAGATGATCCGCTGTGGCGACCCCTAAAGGGAGCAGCCAAAAGAAGAAGAAGAAGAAGAAGAAGAAGAAGAAGAAGAAGAAGAAGAATGGGACAAACAACAATTCAATCTGCTGATGTATTAAATAAACCTGCATGCATATCTTTTTGATTGTAACAAAACCTCATATCTTTGAAATGGTAACTTTACAGAAGAATAAAGAACTTTGTCTTTTAATGAAAGCTGACATGAGAAGCCTAATGAGTTCTGTAAACTAAAAAATACAAACATTTGACCTGTAATGTTTCCTTTGTATTTAATTAAATCAGCATGCTTATTCCATTATTAAGGTTTGATTTGTAACAAAAGGGTTCAGTTCTTGACCTGTCCAAACTGAGCTGATTTAGGTGGTATGTGACACAGGTGGTATCTAGGTAGACCTTCAGGAGCTGAAGTGAAGGCCAAATGTATGAGATTAAACACTAACATAATTAGCAACTAACAGTCATGTCAGCAAACCATGTTTTGATTTCAAGTAGATGGGACCAATTTTGTGAGAAAAGGTGTCAGTGTTGCCTACTGGAAGTTCTAGATACATCACTGACTGTGAATACGAGTGGAAGCCAGAAAGCGCTTCAGTCAGATGTTTGAAATGAAAACAGCAGTGGGAGCTACTGTAAAACTGATGTGTGGTAAAAAATACATTAATTAGTCTGTTACAAGCAAAAACACATGGATGTCTTTTACAAACTTCAAATGTCCATGTGTAATATAGAAGGGCCAAAAAATATTCATATACACTCACTGGCCACTTTATTAGGTACACCTTGCTAGTAAAAGGTTGGACCCCCTTTTGCCTTCAGAACTGCCTCAATTCTTTGTGGCATACTTTCAAAAATATGTTGGAAACATTCCTCAGAGGTTTTGTTTATTTATTTGAGTTACTGTTGCCTTTTCATCAACAAGGCATTTTCATCTACACAACTGCCGCTCAATGGATATTTTCTCTTTTTCTCTGTAACCCCTAGAGATGGTTGTGTGTGAAAATCCCAGGAGATCAGCAGTTTCTTAAATACTCAGACCAGCCTATCTGGCACCAACAACCGTGCCACATTCAAAGTCACCAAATCTGATGCTCGGTTTGCACTTCAGCAAGTTGTCTTACCCACCTCTACGTGCCTAAATGCATTGAGTTATGGTCATGTGATTGACAGAATAGCTATTTGTGTTAACTAAGCAACTACCTAATAAAGTGGCCAGTAAGTGTATATTGCTGTATAGCATTAACATACTACTATAATCCCATAGGGGTGCTAGCAGAAAATAGTATTACTGCAGAGGAATTTTTTCCCTCATCTTTCAGTTTTGACATTCATGACTTGAACTTAATGCCTGGCTTTATCAGTCATAGTTTGCCACTGAAAAGAAATACTCTTCTCCATCTTAACCCTGCCTCTAAGGTCTTCCTGCATAAATATTCTCTCTGCAAATCAATGAATACCAGCATTGAGAATGTTTTCCTTGTTATGTCACCCAGTTGGCTATAAACAGCAAACCAGCTGTCCGTGCTATGCTGTTATCACCTCATAGTTGGAACACTGGAACTAAATTAGATCTTAAAGCATTGCCAAAGGAAATAGATGTCTCATAAGCAATATTCATATTTAAAGGAGCAATATGAAATAGACAGTTTTAGTATTCTTATGAAAGCAATGGTTTAGTGTATAATATCCCCTGAGATATTCTAGTTCATTCTGTTGCTTGAATGATCCATTTCCGACATGACAATGAACCACATAAGCTAATTCTGATGACAGCAAGTTTTTTATTCAACAAACTGTGTTCTGTAATTGTGTTTCGGATCAGCACTTTGTTCTGTTTATTTGTGATTTCTGCACTGATGGGTCGCCTCCCCTCCACAGCTCCTCAACCCCCTCTGTAGTCTCTATGGCAACCAAGAGCAATCTGATGAGCCTGAGCCTTCCAAGCATCCTTCAGATTTGGATGCCATTCACATGGTAACTCCAGCTGAAATTCTACCCCACCTCTCCCTTAGTCTATCTGTCTCTCACTCACTCTCTCTGGCATTTCATATGATCCTGCCATCTGTTTATCATCTAAACTTCATCCTGACATCTGATGTATTTACTTTTTATTCCTTCTCTCAGCATCAATATTTTCCGTCACTTGTCTAGATCAAGCACATGTAGTTCTATATGATCTCATGTTCCACATTGCATAGAAGATACAAACAAGGGTGTGAAATCCTTGTGATTTGATGTAAATGAGACATGAGCCACAAGACTTTCAAGTTTAAAAAATGCCACATAATGTAGAAGTTCTAGGAAGAACACAAGAACCAGGAATTTGTACCTGTACACTATTAGGGAGAACTTTTACACTGTCAAATCTGTTTTGTGGCAGCTTTTTTAAAAAATGAAGAAGAACCAAAGGCATAAAATAACAATTTTTCATTCCTAAATGTGTGCATTTCATGTAATGTTTTTTTTTAACAAACCATTTTTCTTAAATGTAAAATAACCTTTTCAAAAACATCCACACATGATGAAAGTTCTAGAAACGCCCCTGATATTGATATAGAATTGTTACATTATGTGGAGGTTCTTACTTGCTAAATAAGAATTCTTCACTTTATAATTGGTTTGTTCACAGGATGCGCTAGTCAGTTGCTTTGGGAACAGCTCCACTGTGGAGTGAATGATTGAATGCAGGCATGGTGAGCTCCATAGGGAAGTTACTGTGTTGCCTGCACTGTGCTTCTGAGCAGAGGGAACAGCAGGTTAAAGGGTCAGAGCCAGAGACAGAGTCTGCTGAGGACAGAGGTGATAATGTGTGAAATTTCCTTCACTGCAGGTACAAGAGTGCACTTTACCTCGGGTAAAGTATACTGCTCTGCAGGAATAACAACAACAACATTGGCAATAAAAACTAGCATCCCATGATACTGATGATATGCTTATGGACAAACCTTTGGATGGATACTATAGATAGAGAGATCAATAGATAACTTAAGAAGAACTGATTAGCCTAACCAGTTCTTCTTAAGTTATCTATTGATCTCTCTATCTATAGTATCCATCCAAAGGTCTGTCCATAAGCATCCATAAGCAGATACCTGCTTATCCAGGCTTTCCTCTGAAATCAAGAGTATTACTAGAGAGTTCACTCCCCTGCAGTAACAGCCTCCACTCTTCTGAAAAGACTTTATGCTTTGTTGGAACATTGCTGTTGGGACCTGACTGCATACAGCCAAGAGCATTAGTGAGTTCAGCTACTGATGTTGGATGATTAGTTCTGGATTACAAATGACACTCCAGCTCATCTCAATTGTACTGGATATTGGATGGTGCTCTATTCAGTGGGCTCCAGCGTTGCTGCCCTAGAACATGTTCTATTGCTGCGTTGCTGTTTTATTGCCAGTGCTTTTCTATGGAGATAAGAAAATAATACACTAAGTAGTAAGGTTGTCAACAATCAGTCAATCAATCAGTCAGTCTGTGTCTCTACCTATCTATCAACCCATCCATTCGTCCATTCATCTATCCACAGATTTATATTTTGTTGATTTTCTAAGGGAAATTAAGTTAACACATCTACAGGGAACAAACTAGTTTATTTGCTGAATTTATTATAGTGAACAATAGAAAACATGAAATATAAAATGTGTCATAAATTTGCACAGGCCACAGTTTGTTTTATTTCATTTTCAACACCTTAAATTCTGCAAATAAACACTAACTATGCATTAAAATGTTCAGAGCTATTTTCTCTTTAGAAGTTCTGTACTTATTTTCACTTTAAAAATCAACAAAAAATGTCATTGACAACATCTGACAACATTTCAAGTTTAAGAAGACGCCGACCAGCTTGTTTTCAATCTACTGCTCATGCAACACTGTAGGGCAGTTCAAAGAATCTGCCCCTTTAGTGGATATTCCCAGTCATGACAAGCCCAGCATGGTGGGTCAAACCCAGGGAGTGGCTGGAGCTGAATCTTGGACATGTGCCAATTTACTCACCCATGATCAAGCAGGCAGGTGCACTTGCGTATCGACCAGCACATTAATAACAAATAGCTTTCTCATTGTGACCTAGAGAAGGGCCACTGGTGCATGTAATAGCCCAGAGACCCACAAGGGAGAAGGGAGCCACGTGACTAAATCAGATAGTGAGCCCGGATAAAAACAAGAGCTGTATTGACAGGAATTGGTGAGGGGTGGAGTAATTGAAGGCTTCTGGTTTGCAAAGGTGATTTTCTGGCTAAGGTTAGAAGTGAAAGGTGTACTGTTTTTATGGCTATATCTGGCCAGGGTTCCATACCAAGTCCAAATTCTGCTCTACCAGTCATAGATGATTACATTCTCTATGAGAAACAAAATGCACTGCAATGCATTTTGTAATTGGACCAAACAAAAACTCACTGCAGTTTTTTTTTTTTTGTTAGTCAAGAGTACTGAATGGAAGTAATTGATAGGGGGAGCAGGGCGTCACCTAACACAGGACAAAATGTAACATAAGGTTTCTACGTAGTTAAGCTGTTTTTAAAAAGACATGCTTTTGGTTATCTTCTCATATTTCCATAGCAAAGTCATCTGCAAATGTTCACTGCAATTGGACAGATATTTCTCACAATTGCCCATGAAGTTTTTGTACCATGCACGTATCTTATTTTTTAGTATGAAATGTTTTTGACATCAAAAATTCATATGCACCCATTTAAAACATGTAAGTAACTCACAGCAAAAGCATATCAGGCTAAAGTGTAGCTTTCACATGGCAGGGCTAATCTGTCTATTATAAGCCTATAAAAATAAAGACTGAAGAAAATGACATATCCATTAATATACATAAGATTTTTAAAAAAAAAACATTTAATTTATATAAATAAATTTAAATTTATTTAAATTTAAAATGATGTTGTTTTAGATCTGTTGTTACATTTACCAGAATAGTACACTACAGCTAGCCTCTCAGTTTCATCCATCTAGCACCAACTATGGGGTAACTTTTGCACTCATGAGATTTTCATTGAATTGCTTATAGATGCTTATAGATGCTGGAGACAAAGTTCATGTTTTCATTTGTAGAGAAATTAATCTTACCCAAATATATTTTTAAATGATCCAAATGTTAAGGAACCAAAGAGGCTTCTTAGGTCATCATAGAAGAAACAATTTTGGGGCCTTCAAAAACTCTTCAGTAGATGGTTCTTGATAACCATAGTTTTAAACAAGGTGTGCAAGTGTAAGTTTAAAGAACTCCCACACAAAGAGCCATATGTCCAAGCCAAGACCCATTTAGCAATCTTTAAAATCTCAATATTTTCAGAATTAATCTATAGGCCAACTTTGCCCTCAATCTTATATTTAATACTACTACTACTACTATTATTACCAATACTACTACTGCTAATACTACTACTACCACTATTACTATTACTACTAACAATAATAATAAATAATAATAATAATAATAGTTTCATTTTAGTTACAAAATCTCAAAATGCTTTACACAGGAATATAAGTGAAAGACCTTCCACTAGCTGAGCTGTGACATCTTAGGCGTTTGCAGTAAGGGTGCCTCAGTTGAACTAAGTGGTCAGTAATGCTTCAACAGATCAGTAAGATATGCCAGAGTTAGGCCATCAAGAGCAAGAACCAGCACAGGCGAGAATTTGAAGTCAACAAGGACCTTAACAGAAAACAAGAGTTAGCTGAGTAAGTCTGGAGTAATATGCTCAAAGATTCTTGTCCTGGTGATGCATGGACTGCTGCATTGTGAACTATCTGGGGCCTATTTAGAGAGAGAGCATAGCAGCAAGTAACATTTGCAGTTGTTCTGAAAGCATAAACTAATTTCACATCTTGTTGAGACAGTATGTGTCTTATTATAGGTGATATAATAATAAAATGCTTTCTTAGAGATATCCCTGATATGGGTAACCTATGACATTCAAGGTGAACCATTGGAAATTTGGGGCAGTTAATTTCCTAGAGTTGTGAGTTAGACTGTAATTACACTCCTATAAAGCTTGTGGATAATTCATGATCGTTAACACTTTGTATACCATGCATAAAGTACATTTGAGACATATTTTTTGAATATTTACTGTAGATAACAGAGACATATAAATTTCCCTGTCATGTAAACTCCAGACAACAAGGGCTTCTACGACAATGACGCACCATCATTTTGCAGATTGCATTCCTGGTAAATTGATGGCTTTCAGCAAGATGTAGTGGAAGTGAAAATTACTCACTCTCTGTGGCCGTGCAGTCACAGAATACAGAAAGCTCCGGCGAAGTTTGTCACGTTTTCTGGCACCTCGCAAGAAAGAGCAGCATTAATCAGTTTCATTTGAGCTCTGAAACCGTTGCCATGGAAACCTATTCCCAAGACATACACGGGGGAAAAAGCAGCATCTCGTCTGCCAAGGACATGAATATATCAGGTGCCTGTGGGAGACCAACACAAACAGCTGCTAGATGAGCATGCTACAGCATCTCTCTCCCTTTTCCCTGGGCCTTCGAAGCCCCTCACGTTGCCGTGCATGGGGCACTGTAGACAAGGATGCCGGGTTTGGTTGTTTAGATAGTAATCCATTCAGTCATATGACTCACGTTTCGTTTAATTCAGATGCACGGACCGTCATGCCAGCCCTTCATCTCATGCCTGATTCACTGATAATGAGAACTCTTTGAAGCTAAATAGTGCAAATCTGATTCAAGAACTGCTCGCTGATCAAGCAGATCATAGAGACAACTTCACAATACTAAAATCATAGTAGGCTATTCTTGCCGTCTACACTCTTCAAGGGACAAACTGAGCATGCAGTTTCTATATTTGGAGGAGCCACCACAAAAAAGGCCGAGGTTCAGTGCTTTAAAAGATGGCATAAAGGGACAAAGCATTCGTGATTGCAAGGTAAGTCTTTCAGAAGTGGTTTACTGGGCAGCAGCACTGAAAAAAATTCACTTTCACAAAACAAACAAACAAAAAATTCATATAGACAATGTAACCAGGTTTAATCTCCATCTGGCAAATTGCACCACATTAAAAACTGAACTGTTATCAAGTGGCTTTATTCAACTCCATCGATCATCTTTAATCACATTTTGTTGCATTTTCTCAGCCACACTCACTCTTATCATGTTCTCTGCAGCTGATTCATCATCCTTCAGCCTCCATCCTGTCACCAGTTATTAACACTGTGCATCACTACATTACCAACCTCCTATCAGTTACCCATTCTGGTGGAAACAGCACTGCTATCTTCTATTAGCTTGTCTGTAGAGGCGGCCTTTTTACATAAATTGTGCTTTGCTGGACTTTTGATAGGGCTGATAGGGCTTTCGCATTGTGCAGGTCTCATTTTATAGATGCATTAAGTGTTTATAGTGCAGTGCTGTGTTCAACAAACCTCCAGACTTTGAAAGCACTTATGAGTCTAGTTTCTTTATAAAAGCCACTGCTACACACTAAAGCCAATACGATGCATGTTATAGTGCACCAGTTTGAAGCTTTGTTGACACAAAAAAACTATGTGGCCTTTAGGCTTCAGAACTCCTGTTGGTTTTATTCACTCCTTGTCATGAGTCTTTTGACTTCTTTGATTAAACGTTAACTCCATGGCCCTGTAAAAAAGAACCTATTTTAAATTAGACTGACTGCTTTAATGAGGGCTAAATAAATCGCTATTTAATGTTTTTTTTTTCCAAAAGTAGCAGATGATTTACAATTTAATGGTCAAGACTTGGCACTGCCCCTTGTCCTCTCGTAGAGAAGCAATTTACAACTTGAAAGAACACCCAGGGTATTGATTAGGTATTGGACTCCGCCAGGGTGCTTCTCTTCTTGAGATGGCAGAGTAAACCATGTAGTTCATATCATATGAATCATATGAACAGGCTTATTGCGTCCTTAAGCTTATTATTCAGCAACAACGTGGACTGCAAACTTATTCTTAAGCTCTATATGTATGTAACAGAAGTCTTGCCATTTAAGCAGCTCAATAAAACTAGCTGAACAGATCATGCAAAAATTGACCCCACTGACCAACTCAGTGGAAATATCTGACAACCATTTCTAGAAGCAAGATTTGTTCTTTTCCTTGACTTTTGTTAGATCAAGTACATTTAATTCTTTATAATCTCCTAAGTCCTGTAACTCGAAGAAGACCCAAACAGTTGCACCTTGAAAACAGAGGTGCTCAAAAGAGTTATTTGGAGTGATGCCACAGGTGAACCACTTTTGAGGACCATTTGTTTTTAAATAAATCATTTTAGCAGTTGTGAGAGGTTTTTTAAGAGAGGTTTTAAGTTTTTAAAGAAACTTTTTAAAGTTTCAGGAAGCTCCACATCATGTAAATAAAGGGGAATTCCTAGTTTTTCAAACTTTCTGCATAATTCAGTGGTAGATATAGAAGCAGAATCAGCCAGAGCGGTTCAGTGTGAAATGTTTCTGTGTGGACAAACCTCACATAGAAAAACCGACTCAAGATTCTTGCAGTGGTGAAAGAAACTAGAGGTTTGCGCAAATTTACAAAGACATATATGGTCAGGGTGTTGTAACTTAGGTAAGGCCAGGTAAGACCCAGAGATTGTATGAGGAGGCACACAGAACAAATGAAATTAATAAAATAGCATTACATTACTTAAAATTACACAAAGTGATGCTCTCTCAAGTAAATTAAATCACTTTATGTGCTGCATAACATGAAGAAAAACATATAATAGACAGACCATAGACGTTAATCATTTAGGCTTCCCTTGCTACAAGTTATACATGAATCTAATGGTCAGAAAACCTATCCAGACAGCACTGTATAAGGTAATGTGTAATACATGCACACATTCAACTGTCGAACGTAATTTGTCAGCATGATGAACATTCATAGTTGACTAATTTTTCGTAGTTAACTCATCATCTCATAGCCTACTTCATAATGAAGCTCACAGAGCAGCACTGCTGAAGGGACCCAACGCACATTCACTCGCCTGTTTGGTCAGCAAATTCATCCATCATAGCATGTTATACTAATTATTAAATGCAGTATCATTAGACTCTTATAACCGATTAGTAACTACCCTGCAGCAGATTTTCACTGTAAGCATAACTGATGCTGTTTTGATGATGATGGCTGTCTCACTTTCCACAGCTGGGGTGACCAGAAGGGTGGCAATGCTTCAACCCCTTAGCTACATCTCTGTATATCTGAACATAGTCATTTTATTTGCAATCCACAAAAAAAGTTAACCTACACGTATTAATCTGAAGTAAGCTTTCTTTAGGGACTATTTTGCCTTATAACACTCACATGTGTCTCTCCACCACGAATAGATAAGTTTTGGGCCGAAACTGTTTCTCAAAATGATCATAAAACAAAGTCTCTGGCATTAGGCAACACACGTCTAACCATTTCATGCAGTAACTTTCTGCGAGGGAGCATTTAGAAGCAGTAAACACATCACAGATTTCTGGTTCCTATCACCAGCACAAAATAGCAAAAAAATTAACCGACACTTATTAATCTGAAGTAAGCTTTGTATGGGGGCTATTTTGCCTTATATCGACCTTATGTGTCCCTCCACCATGAATGGATACGTTTTGGGACAAAACTGTTTCTCAGAAAACCATGTCTCTGGCATCAATCAGTGTATTTGTAACCATTTAATACAGTAAGTTTCTGTGAGGGAGCTTTTAGAAGCAGTAAACCCTTCAGACGTCTGGTTCCTATCACCAGCACTGTGACTCGGTAAGTTTCTCTAGAAAGGAGCGCTGCACATCCAACCACTCTCAATGGCTTTGTTTACAAATTAACCATTTATTTATGCAGACAGCTTTCAAAATTGGTGGGACTCCTCTAGAGAGCCGTAAGTGTCAGCCATTTGGGAACCTTTATGTTTAAGAGTGTATGAAACGTTGGGCTCATTGATGCGTTATGCGTATCACCACTGGCAGCAGCACAGGCGCATAAATAAAGGAAAGGACTTCTTCTCCTCCTGATGCATTCTCTTTAATCTAACTCCCAGAGAGATTAATTTGTGTACGAGCACGCAAGCATGGGGAGCCAGCTCACCACGGCAGGTTGCACAGCAGTGCACTGTAGGCAAGGAAGCTGTGGATCAATGCAACACGACGCCAGGCCAGACTGCATGTTCTCCCAGGGTGAATGTGTGTAATCGCTAGAAGGCTGATGGATAGCTCACAACAACAGTTCAGCCAGGCATGTTGCAACGTGCTAAGGGATAACAGCGTGGCACGAGACAACCAGTTGCGCATGTATCATGTCAGGGTTCTCGCTCATAAACTGCTGTTTCATAACACCACTGCAGCGGCTAGCGCGTGGATGCTCTACGCTTTGTTTGGAGAACTCATGGCTGTGGAGGCAGTCTGTTTAGCCCGGCATATCTATGCATCATGGGTAAAAATTTTCCCATTTAGCTGAGCTTTAAGTTTATAGATGTGAGCGCACACTCGTTCTGTGAACACTGCTTCCTAATTGCTTCTTAGAACTGGGCTTTAATTCCAATTGAAACAACATCAAAGCGGTTTTATTTTGTCACATTTCTAGAAAGGCTTATTAAAAGCGCGCTGTAAATGAAGTTAGATCTTTTTTCACTCACCCTTGCATATTTAGAAGAATAGGGGTCCTCAAAGAGTGCCCAGACGCGCCGCTGCCAGCGTTGCCACAAGCCCCCCGCTTTGCCGTCAGGTGCGTCCCCCAGGGCCAACCTCTTGGTCATTTCCAGTTCCTCGTCGCCGTCGCCCGGGTCACCCAGCTCCCCTTCTGTGTCGTCGTTGCCCATCTCGGCGGGCCCCCCGCCGAAGCTGTCCAGGGCCTCCTCGGCCTCGCGGTGCTGCCTGTAAGTCATCCAGCAGCACGGCTCCACGTCCGTCTCGTCGATGCCCCAGAAGGCGAGCTCCTCCTCGTAGAGCGGCCCGCACACGTCCGCGGGGCAGTGCAGCTTGCCCGTCCTGTAGTAGTTGAGGATGTGCGCGAAGACGCCCGGGTGCCGGTCGAAGAAGAACTCGTCGATCTGGGCGTCGTAGTCGAAGTGGCTGTGCGCATCGGGCTCCGCGAGCCAGGCCAGGCGCGTCCCCGGGAGAGTGCGCAGGGTGCTGCGGTACGTCTGGTGCCGGATGCCGCCCACGTTAATCACAACGCGGTCTTTCTCGTCGCCTTGGACCATCGCGTCGCTCGCTCAGGCATGTCTCGGCCAAGGTCCGGGTGTTACCAGCGCTGAGCTCGCGACGCTGGTGCACGCTCGCACGCGCGCGACCGTGGAACCAGTTGAAGTGCCAAATGACGAAGACCGTTTGGGTGCTGTCTGTTGCAACTCCGAGAAAAGAAAGAAAAAGGAAACAAACTAAATCAGCTTGACTTGCACATAGCTTATCATTATGGCTTTATTGAGAGACCCCCGAATGGAGAAACCAGTAGGCTCCCCAAAGCGCTAGCCTCCCACGAACGCGCGAAAAAGCAGGCGCTCCAGAATCATCCTGCTCCTCATTCACAGACCCCGCCGAGGTGCTGTAGTGAAGAAGAGGACGGAGGGTCGCTGGAGATGAGCTCTAAAGTCGATGTGGTGGTGAGGGATTGCGCGCTCCCCTTCCTCTCCTCTCCTCTCCTGTCCTCTCCTCTCCTCTCACCCTGTATACACAGTCTCTGATTGTCTCTCCTCTTCTCCAGCCTCAGTGCCGAGCCACATGCACCAATCCTGTCCACAGCCGTTCCCTCCTCAGATTTGGGTGGTCTGTGGTGGGGGGATCTATCCGTGAGGATCACATCTAGGCGCAGCCAAACGTATCAGGTGATTATTTGAGGATCTGCTAGCAAACGCAGGCAACAGTTACCACAGCATCAGTTGGTCTGTTACTGTGGCGAGTCCTCAATGGTGGAGAAAATGTGTCCTTTCCATCTTCTGCTCCCCCCAGAAACATCAGAAACAACGCGCGAGAAGTCCACGGTTAAGACTAAGGTCAGTTTTAGTCTCGTATTGGCGAGAGAAACATTCTTTACTCCCCGTTTTTATCCTCGTCTCTGTCTCTCCAGCACAAGAGGACCGAAGGCAGTCACTGCGTTACACCGACGCGCAGGCGCAATGGCTTAGGAGGGAGTAGAAATTTGGTGGATTTCAGTACCCCAGACAGCTCCGCACGAGAACGCGCATCGTCACGATGTGCACCCGCATCCCAAACACATTCCTCTGTCTCATTGGTCTTTGTCTACAATGGAACTGTGTGCTGAGCAGTTAAAGGGAAATTCGAACGATTCTGTAAAAAAAATCTGCAGAATTAATTTCTTAAGAAGGGGTTTGATGTAAAATGCTTCATTGTATAAACATTTGCAGAGTCAGAATTATTCACACTGGTAGTGATGGTAACCAGACCTCTGAAGTGTTTAACGCATGTAAAAGCTAGAGAGAGTACATGAAATGATTATAACTTTCTGTGAGGTAGCTTGTATAGGCACTAAACAAAAAGCTATTACTACAAATAATAACTTTCTTTGACTGGGTTTAGAGGCAGTAAACATTGGGACGTTTTTTGAAATATGCTTAAAATGTATTTTAAAAAATCACAATCTTATTGGAGAGGTGGAATATATTGGATTATAAACCAATCAGGCATAACATTATGATCAAATCTTTGTGTCTATGCTCATTGTCTATTTTATCAGCTCCACTTACTATATACACTATATTGCCAAAAGTATTCAGTCACCCATCCAAATCATTGAATTCAGGTGTACCAGTCACTTCCATGGCCACAGGTGTATAAAACCAAGCACCTAGGCATCCAGACTGCTTCTACAAACATTAGTGAAAGAATGGGTCGCTCTCAGGAGCTCTGTGAATTCCAGCATGGTACTGTGGTAGAATTGAGTCCAGTCGTGAAATTTCCTCCATATTAAATATTCCACAGTCAGTTGTTAGTGGTATTATAACAAAGTGAAAGCAATTGGGAATGACAGCAACAAAGTGGTAGGCCATGTAAAAAGCGGGGTCAGTGGATGCTGAGGCGCGTAGTGTGCAGAGGTCGCCAACTTTCTGTAGAGTCAATCACTACAGACCTCCAAACTTCATGTGGCCTTCAGATTAGCTCAAGAACAGCGTAGAGAGCTTCATGGAATGAGTTGCCAAGGCCGAGCAACTGCATCCATCAGCCTTACATCACCAAGCTCAATGCAAAGCGTTGAATGCAGTGGTATTAAGTACCACCACTGGACTCTAGAGCAGTGGACACGTGTTCTCTGGAGTGACTAATCACGCTTCTCTGTCTGGCAATCCGATGGACGAGTCTGGGTTTGGTGGTTGAAGCTGTTGAAGAGTTGAAGTTGTTATAGCTGCAAAAGGTGGGTCAATATCATATTAAACCCTATGGATTAAGAATGGGATGTCACTCAAGTTCATATGCACGTGAATGAAGACGAGCTAATACTTTCGGCAATATAGTGTAGGTGCACTTTGTAGTTCTATAATTACAGACTGTAGTCCATCTGTTTCTATGCATTCTTTGTTAGCCCCTTTTACCCTGTTCATCAGTGGTCAAGACCCCCATGGACCCTCACAGAGCAGGTACTATTTGGGTGGTGGATCATTATTAGCACTGTAGTAACACTGACGTGGTGGTAGTGTGTTGGTGTGTGTTGCACTGGTCTGAGTGGATCAGACACAGCAGTGCTGCTGGAGTTTTTAAACACCTCAGTGTCACTGCTAGGCTGAGATAAGTCCACCAACCAAAAATATCCAGTGAGCAGTGTCCTGTGACCACTGATGAAGGACTAGAGGATGATCAATACAAATTTGCTGCAGCAGATGAGCTGTCGTCTCTGACTTTACATCTACAAGGTGGAAAGACAAGGTAGGAGCTTCTAATAGAATGGACAGTGGACACAGTGTTTAAAAACTTCAGCAACACTGCTGTATCTAATCCACTCGTACCAGCACAGCACACAAACACATCACCAGCAAGTCAGTGTTTCTGCAGTGCTGAGAATTATCCACCACCCAAATAATATCTGCTCTGTGAGGGTCCATGGGGGTCCTGACCACTGAAGAACAGGATAAAAAGGGGCTAACAAAGTATACAGAGAAACAGATGGACTACAGTCTGTAATTATAGAACTACAAAGAGCACCTATATAGTAAGTGGAGCTGAGAAATTGAACAATGAGGTGGTCATAATGTTATGCATGATCAGTGACCCTTGGTTCCTATCACCACCACTGTAAAGAAATCAGAGTTGGAAAGTTTCTCTACAATGAACCATTTCTTATCAAACCACTCTGAATGGCTTTGTTTACATCTCAGGAATTTTGAAGAATTTGTGGAATTGCACTTTAAATTGCCTGCTACGTTGTTTGGTTGGTTGGACAGGTGGATAGGTTTGTATCAGACAACATAAGGGTTTAACTTCTTCCATTCTATTTAACTTCTTCCAATCTATTTTCTTTGGCCTTCGGGAGCTTAACCATTTGGTCAGCAGGCTTACTTTTATTGCTTAGGAAATTTCCTCATTTGCCTGATGTTATGCCACATTTAAGTTTGTTTCTTGTAGAAGATGTTTTAAATTATTTTCACTTCAACAAAATATGTAATTTGAACAGAGTGTTCAATCTTTTATATATGATTGCATAACAGCTTACCTACTTTCTTAACACCTCAAATGAAATCCTGTCCCTTTTTTGATTGAAAAATTTCTTCTTCATGCTCCATGGTTTCATTTGACTTCTATGGGTGATCAATCATTTAGTGTACACACACACAAACCCACACACACACACACACACACACACAGTAACACATACAATATCTATGCCACTTATCCTTCTGGATTGGGAGGTATACTGGAGCCTATCCCAATGGTCATCAGGCAGAAGGCAAGAAATCGTTTAGTGTAGTACCTTTAGTGTAGTAGTTGATTACCCCATTGTCTGTTTAGGAAGCCATTATGAAGTTTCATATTCTCATCAGCTCCAGTGATGTTTATTGTCAGAAACTCATTAACTGTAAAGTACTACAGCTGATCTGGGAATCACCCACGGCAAACATGTAAGCCTTATAATGACTGTTAGATCCATATTAGTATCTGTATGTGCTGACTGCATGTCTAATGTGAGAAAGCCATTCAGTTGAGACTGTATGAACAGATTTTATGTGAATTGCTTGAGAAAGAAAAGAAAAACATTTAAAAGAAATTTTAAAAGAAAAGAAAAACATTAACTCAAAGATAAAGTCAAAAGTCCAGCAGATTGAACACTGAAAAAAAAAACAGTGTGGTTCACTTCATGTGTATGTTTACCATGTTACGGCACAACAGCACTATCTTGTGGAAACCTGAGGAATGAAATTCAAAATCTTGGAGAGATCTTGGTGGCCTACTTTTCAAAGCAACTTGTCTATGAGTGTTGTGACCATTTTCTGACCCATTTTCCACATCAGCAGGGCTATAACCTCAATTTCTTGATGATGGCATCACAGAAGCGATGCTTTTATTGTGATTTGTTTGTGATTATTTAGAATATATGATTATTAATACTGCATGAACTGCATATACATATCTAATTGCTACAGACGAATTAGAACACTTTCATGGAGACAGCCAAAAGTCATTTGCTAATAGAGGTGCAAGGCAGACATGTCTTTTGGCATGTCATAGAGAAATACCTCTGTAAGGGCTGAATATGGGGCCAGGTTTCATACTTGAGTACACCTGTGAATCTGTTGGTGCTTAAAGCTGACGCTGCACAGCATTAATTGCATATCACATCTCAAAGATTATGCTGTATATCTACCTACTGAAAGCATCAAAAGCATTTATTTCAGCCAAGCCTTATACAAAATATATCAGACCAATAGATTTACCCGACATTGAAAGAAGGTAATGATTCATGAATTGAAGCTGACAAAAATGAACAATAGCCACGTAAAGGTAGGCCTATATTTAATAGAAGGAAAAGACTGGAAGAGCTAACAATATAAAGGCAGAAGAATGGTTTGAATAATAGTTTGCAGATGGTATTCTTAACATTACTTTGTTCAGATTACTTTGTAATTTGCTTTTAAAATTTCTATTCAAGAAATGTGAATATTTACTGTGAGTTTATCAATGAAAAATACAGGTAAATACTATTCTATACCAGTTTCAATATAGTCTGTTAGCAACAGTCTGTGACATGGGAAAGGGTGAAACTGGTTTGACTGCAGCCTTGGACTGGAGGAAATGCAAAAAGAGGACCTGGATTTGGATCCAGTTCCATCCAGCAGAGTGAGGCAGTTGGTGGCATATTCAAACCCCATTTAGGTGCCTTTTTTCCCCCCTCCAATTTAGTCAGTGTCAAGACCATATACACATACAGACAAAAGTATTGGGATGCACCCAATACTTTCACTGTGTTTCAGCTACATTCCATTGCTAACAAATGGATAAAATTAAGCACAAAGCCTTGCAGTCTTGATAGACAAACACTGGCAGTAAAATGGCTCGTACTGATGAGCTCAGTGACTTTAAATGTGGCACTGTAATACGATCCCACCTCTGCCACAAGTCAGTTTGTGAAATTTCTGTCCTGCTATATCTGCCCCTGTCAACTGTAAGCAATATTAATGTGAAATGGAAGCACCTAGGAGCAAGAACAGCTCAGCCCCGAAGGGATAGACCACACAAACTCACAGAGTGGGGCTGGTGAGTGCAGAAGTGCAGAGTGCCCAACTGTTGAATCACCCACTAACAAGTTCCACATTGCCTCTAGAAGCAACATCAGCAAAAGAACTGCACATCAGGAGCTTCACAAAATGGAACTCCTTGGCTGAGCAGCTACACAAGCCTAAGACCAAAATGTACAATGCTAAATACTGGGGGAGTGGTATAAAGCATGCTGTTACTGGACTCTGGAGTAGTGGAAACATATTCTGTGTCGCAAGGTCACAAAGCAAGGTTCATAAAGGCCATGGCTGGGAGAGTTTGGTGTGGAGGAACGCAACTGGCCCACACCTCTGACCACAGCCCTGACCTCAACCCTGTCAAACACCTTTGGTGTGAACTAGAGCAGAGATTGCAAGCCAGGCCCTGTCTGACCTCACAAACACTCTTCTGGATGAATGGGCAAAAATTCCCACAGATACACTCCAAAATCTTGCAGAAAGCTTCCCAGATGAGGGAAAGTTGTTATAGCTGCAAAATGGGGTCCAACGTCATATTAATAACTGTGGATTTAGAATGGGATGTCACATAACTCCTGTGGATGTAACGTGTAAGTGTCCCAATACTTTTGTCCATGTAGAGTACTTAAATAGCCTCTCCCTGTTACACAATGCTACAAGCTGGGAGGGTGAAAACTAGCATGAGCTTCCTCCAAGACATGCAAAGCACCTTTGCGCCTTTTCAAACTGCCATTAACGCCACTTCAGCTCAGCATACTAGGGAACCCTACCTGCCAATTAATCTACATTAGCTAACACACGGTCCACTGAGTAATGGAGAGAGAGCGAGGCATTCTACCCACCCAGAGAGAATGAGGCCAATTATGCTTTCTGGACTCCTAGTCATTGATGGCTCTGGCATCACTGGGGCTCAAACCTGCATCAAAAAGCTTGCTGGATTTAGTCAATCAAGTTACACCTATCACACAATTCAGCGAGCCAGGTAGATTACAGGATTCAGCTGGGACAATTCTGCTAGCCAATCAGAACAGAGGGTAAAGCTGTACTACTTTCATTAGAAGTAGTCTTGTCAATGTTGTGTTTTGAAATTTTAAAGTTAAAAATATTTGAAAGTGCAGATTTATAGATTTCATAAATATTTCAGACAGGCTACTGCATCGTTTCAGAGGGTAATAAATGAGTGGTATACTGGTACAATACCTGCCTTTGAAAAAAGTATTTACTGGATATTTTGCCTCTGACTAATTGCTTGAATTGCCATCTGCTTCAGCTTCCTTAAAGGGAAACTCCACCAATATATATTGTTTTTATTTCTTTATATGTAAAATGGTTGTTTTGTAGAGGAACGTACTGATTTCTTTACAGTGATGGTGGAACTAGGGGTCCCATTAACTATGATGCAAAAATAACGATTTTATTTACTATCCACACCACCAGTGAACACCATGCGTTTTCTGAATTCTTATATGTAATGATGACTGGAAAATAATCTGAAAAAAAGAAACACTCTTTTGGAACTATTTTGCCTACTGCTCTCCTTGTATCCCTCCACCATGAATGAAATAAAATAAATTGTTTAAAATATATTTTAGGCTGAAAACAAAACTACCATAAAACAATGTCTCACACATCAGGCTGTGTATTTAAAACCATTAACTTCCTGTGAGGGAACTTTTAGAGGTGGACACCTAGTTCCTATCACCACCACAGTGAACAATTCTGACTCAGTAAGTTTCTCTAGAATGAAGCATTTTACATCAAAACAATCTGAATGATTTTGATCCATTTAATTATGCAGACATTTTGAAATATTGGTGGAGTTCCCCTTTAAGTATGCTGATGGTCTGCATCCCTACAAGCAACACAGTCATACCAGAGAGGTATAGAGTTATGACCACTGACCACAAAGGAGACTTTTGCTCGCAGCTATTTTTAGGGCGGACACTCAATGTGGGTCAATGTCGATACAATATATAGCTCTTCTATAGCCACTGCTCTAATTCACCACTAGAGGGTGTTATGAACCATCGCCATGAGGCCTAATCTTCTAATATCTGCTCATAGCCACTAGGGGGCGGCATGCGGTAGTTATAGGAAAAGAGCTGCACTGAGAACACATCATCTATTCTCTCTTCTTCAAACTCTGATGCTCCCAGGTCACGTTACATATCATTTAAATCCATATGAAAAAGAAACCAGTCTTAGTTTCCATAAGATACATTGTTAGTTCTTAATACATATTTCCAGTTATTCTCATATAAATTACATGCTACTCACAACTACATGCATTGTGGAAAAATACTCCATTTTGGAGGTAAATTTGTCTTTACAAATATGAAAAATAATGTCAAAAACAGAACTATTCACATAAAGTGTAGATGCTTTATAAAGTCACTATGGTAGGCTCACTTTGTTTCTGCCAGTATCTTTACACTATGCAAATACACTAACTGCTGTGGAGAACAGCTGATAACACCTGATAACTGCCCATTTACCTCTGACCAGACATCAGTCTAAACATGTGAAAGAAGCTTATAAACCCTGTAAGTAATGAGAAATGGTCATGTTTGTATGAGAACCATGCAGAGCCTGTACGCACATATTATACAGAAGAGGAAAGCCCCTCAAATTGCATGTTATTTTATTTCATAATACCAGACATAATTCTATACTGTCTCTTTCTTCATTCTTTTTCCCAAGATGACTAGAGTTACAGGGATAACCTGAAAGTGATTTCTTATTACACAATTAACCCGTTAAAGAGCAATCTCATTGTTGACATATTGTTTACACTGAGATGTAAAAAAAATGTTGATGATTACTGTGAACTAGTGCACTGTAGAGAAACTTAGTATTTCGTTCTAATGGTGGTGATAGGAACCAGGGATCATAATCTCCACAATACTAATTTGCTGTCAAAATGACTGGTGAACCAATGCATTCCAGGTTTTTGTAGACAATGGCACAAAGCAGTAAATCTGGGGGTGAAAATGATCTTCTTTGAGTACTATTTTGCCTTACCATGCCATGCTTATATCTCTCTGCCATGGATGATCTTAAAAATGTGTTTTAGTTCAAAACTGTATCTCCAAATTATCATAAAACAATGACTCAGTCATCTGGAAGCATAGTTACTTTTTTATGTAATGGCTTTCAGCAATGTAGCTTTTCAAAGCACTAAACTCTTCAGGCGTCTAGTTCCCATTACGGAGCCCTGCTGGTGACATCCAGTGTTGATAAAAATAATGTGTGGCTACAACTTAGTAAAGCATGGGAACGAGATCCTAATGCATGGCCACAACTTAGTAAGGCGTGGGAATGAGATGATTAAGTCGTGGCCATGATTTAGCAAATCGTGGGAACGAGATCCTAATGCGTGGCCATGCCTTGGTAAGCTGTGATCTCGTTTCTATGCCTTGCTAAGTCGTGGCCACGCATTATTTTGAATTACACAGGATGTAACCATCAGGGCTTCGTATAGGGTTCTATCACCAGCACTGCAAACAAGTCTGACTTGGTAAGTTTTTTAGAACAGAACATTTCACATCAGACCACTGCAAACGACTTGGCTTACAGTGTAATGATTTAATTAGGCAGCAATGTCGAAAAATCTGTGGAATTCCTTTTTAATGTTAGGATGGAGTCTGCAGTGCTTCTTTATGGCTATTTGCTGACACTGTCTGGGAAGGGTTCCTTCAAGGCCTCAAAGGCTTAGAAAATGACTTTTTTCTTTGACAAAGCATTAATCAAAGTAAATGCTTAACCTTCAGAAAATGATATTTTCCCAGCTCAAGTTGTCAAATCAGATACTATGAGCTGTTTTGTCTGAAATGCACTGCATTTTTTTGCAGCTCTGTTACCAATTTTTGCTGAGATAAATAAATGGCATTAAAAAGCCTGTGCGGATTGATTTCATTGTATTCTAGGAAGAAATACACATGCTTATGAAATCCTTTTACAACGTTTCAAATAAAGTTTTGTTTAGCATCTTGGAGAAAACAGGCCTCATGTAAAAGGAGGATTCACTTCTCTTCACGCGCTTCACCTAAAGAGGGGCCCAAGGCTAAAAGCTAATCTGGTTTAGTTTGTTTATTCATGTATTTCCGTGGCTAAAGCGGTCCCATTTGCGAAGACATGGTGAGACAACAGCACCTGAACAAAGTGGAGGGCTGTGTGCAAACAGGACCGCGCTGCCGTCTTGCTCTGTGGGTCAGGAGGGGGGGGGGCGGAATTGGGCGTTGCCCGTTTGACGTCGTCGAATCTCGACGTTCACACAAAAGCCCCACAGCAGCTCAGCAGCCTCAGTTAGTTCTGCAGGATCTTCGGTCTGTCTGCGCCGTCCCAGCCTCGCACTGAAAGGAGCCGCACACTTAAACAGGGGACAACATGGGCGTTGAAGGCTGCACGAAATGCATAAAATACATGCTCTTCTTCTTTAACTTCATCTTCTGGGTGAGTGGCCATTCATTTCGCGGTGAGCCCGTGTCTTGCTTCGGCCATTAAAGCTGCCGTTATACCGCCATTGGCCCTGCTTATGATGAGGGTTGATGGGTTATGTGTGGGGCGGCGATGATGTAGAGCGATTTTGCGTGATTGTAGCTAAATTGCAAGATGTCCATAGAGTTCATGTGACTGGCTTTTGATTCTGAACTTCACGTTGTATAATCGGATTTATAGAACAGCGAGGCTGGGATTGAAAACAATACAGTGGTGGCTGAATAGCTACTGTTTACTTCTGGTCTTGAGTGGAGACACGATAACGGACTTGCAAAGAGGGGCTGAGCCGTAACAATGTACGAAGGACGCCGGTGGCTTCTTCTGCTCGCAGTTTTGGCAGCGTCCACCAGTCCGAATTGATAAACCCTTTGTATTAGTTGTGAAGCCAAGAGACGAGGCTGAAGTCTGCTTGATATTCGCCAGCTTCTTAGAGGAATTTTCCGTTCCACCTTAAATGGCGCCAGAATGTAACTGCTGCACCATTTAAGGTGGAACGGCTTCAGCTTCGTAACTAGCTAAGAAATATTTTACACATGTGGTCACACTAGCTGCAGACAGACGCTCCGAGTGGCTGGAAAGGAAGCACGTTTTCCCAATAAAGTTTTGATCTCTTGGGATTTTGGCAAAGGCTTTAAATTGAATGGGACACATCCGGCCTGACTTGATAAAATGTCGTCCTGACAAAAGCCCACTTAGACTCCCATGGCCCCTCCTGGTCGAAGAGTTGGGGATGTGATGGTGAGAGTAGTAAAACCCACCCTGCTAAACTCAAGTAACCCACGTCTATGCAGCCACATCTGCGGTGTGGTTCCAGTAGTTGAGGTTTCGAGTGCGGCACAGTTTGGTTAAACTGAAATGTTAAACCACCTCCCTCCTCTCTAGTTTGCACTGGGCTGCCTGAAACCTGTGCTTTTTACTGCTTTTGGTCAGCCCCAGCTCCTCCTTCAGGTTCACATTAATTTGATTGATGCCTCTGCAGAAGTTTTCCCTTTAAAAAGCATATGAGTCACTAATAAGCCTGTGGAAACCGACTAAATCCAGAAAGACTACAAATGTTGTGGTGATTTTCCACTCAAGATTAGACTCTGTCTTTCTAAATTCTTCATCGAACCTATATGTGTGTATATAGGACTGAATCTTATCTTGGCTGATCTGTGGAGGGAAAACCATATACATTAAAAAAACAGCAACATGGTAAGTTGAGAAGGTTACTGCAAACAAACCACCGACCACGTTTCGTCTTCTTGAAAGTATGTCAGGAATGAGAAGAGATTTAGAGCCTTTTTGGGGTTTTGGAAAGCCCCTCAGACTTCATACATGCACCATATCATTGTAATTACACATTGTGGTGTGGGATTGTGCATATGCCCAACAGGTGGCCAGATGCATTTTAGCTGATATAGCAGATCTTTCTCAGAGACACCGCATCTTGAATAATTCAGAGTGCATCCAGTCAGACTTTATTAAACAAACAGCCAAAAAAAACAAACACAAAAAGGAGGTGTTGAAATCTAGTCTGTGTTACAGTGCAACCATATCAAGTACAAGGTCAGTCTGGCTGTAAAAGTGCGACTGAAATAGTAAGAGTAAATTTGAGCTGGCAGGCACATAGATGTCTAACTGGAATCACGGTCACAGTGCTTTGGGCCCCAGTGTTGACGTGCCAGGCATTCTACAACCCCGTATCACTTAGTCACGGGGTAGAAATAACCACCAAGGCTCTAACAGGGAACAGGAGGAGT
This sequence comes from Pygocentrus nattereri, assembly GCF_015220715.1. NCBI lineage: Eukaryota > Metazoa > Chordata > Actinopteri > Characiformes > Serrasalmidae > Pygocentrus > Pygocentrus nattereri. The sequence continues at coordinate 20,464,047 of NC_051235.1, read as the reverse complement.
CCAGGAGGGGTCTGTCTAATAAGACCCTCTTGGTGGGAGCCATAGGCAGGACTTCCCAGAATTAAGTGGATATACAAGGAAATGGGGATGGGCGGTATGAATTCAAATGAATGACACAGTATTTTTGAGTCTGCAGACAAATAACAACGTGAGATCATGACAATTGCTCCTATTTCTGCTTCTTCCACTAATTAGTAAGTTATGGGAATAAGTGTTCCCATTCATGTTATATTTGTTCTGGGGTTGGACTGTTTGTCATTGGCTGTTTTTGGGCAAATAGTGAGACCTCAGTGTGGTAATATCACGTAATGTCACGGCACAGCATGAAATTGGCATTTACCTTGACACTGGTTGATATGTTGCACTATAATATACGTGAGGGTATGTTATATGTGAGCATGCGGTTGTCATAATAGTGAAATGACATTTTGTTGATTTCCCAGTTGAAAAGTTAACACATCCTCTACAGAGAACAAACTTAACTATGATGCTGCTCTGCTAATTTTAGTGCACAACGCATATTTATTTGTTTTCAGTTTAATATTTTTGAAAGAAACAGAACAGAATATTAGATGTCCTATCTTTTCCACAGGCCTTGTTTTATGTTTTTTCCCCACTCAATATGTCGAATTCAACAAAAAAAAGTAATTACATTATGTGTTCTGTGAAGATGTGGACTTATTTTCACTTCCTCAACAAAACATTTCATTTGACCAAACATTTACTTATGACTATCTTGCTTTTTGTTGTGTATGTAAATTCAAGGCTTATTTTTTCAGGTAGGCGTACTTGTAGTTGTTTTCATGACCTCTCTCACAAGTCATAGCTTACCATTGGCAGGCCTGTAGACTGTTTGATTTAACAATCATTTGAAGATTGCCATTAGCTGATTAGTTCAACTCTTACAGCCTTCTAGAAAACGAAAGTGTTGGGAAAAGCGTGACTAAAAATAGGGATTGGCTGTAAGGTATTTTATCCTTGATTGCCAGTCTCACTCAAAGTTTAATCCAGAGATCCCTGCTTCTCACCCTAGTAGACATTTAAGATATAGTGATGTTAATCTTGGCAAGAAGTGGGTGACTGTGGGAGACTGCACCATAACAACACCCTCTTATTTGAACGCCAGCAGCGCAGCTCTACATAGGCCAAACACAGCCTCGACTTCCCATTGCTGTTAGGGTAAGCAAATGGCACAGGCTTTTTGCATAGCCGTTGAGCACCAAGAGTGTGCTAATGGCTCGCAGCACTTTTGGAGTGGTTTTGCTTGTATGGTGTTTACTATAATATATGCATATATTTATTGGTATCATTTTTCTGTCATTGGTATCAATTTTGTCTGATTAGTGAGGGGCTGAAAAAAAAACAATTACTCAATATTTTGTCATTGAACTGCAACTGATGTAAAACAACAAGTAGTTCTGTGATCATGAAGTTGTAGCTCACTATTAATTGGCATAGATAACTGTGATTAACAATGCAAATATCTCTCCAAAAAACAAGTAAATTTATTTAAAGTACGATCCTAAAATGGCCAGATTTACTGATTAGCTGTCTTCCATCCTGGCTATTGTTACTCAGTAGCTCCCAACTGGAGTCTGAATCAGCTTGAGCTCAAATAAATAAACAGCACTCACTACACTGCTCTAAAGGTGCTATATGGCTAAGACAGAATTTAGAATTTCAGTTGTTTTTGTGATGTCATAGCATGTCTGTGAGTTTTCTGCTTTCCTATATTTACATGAGTTTGCTGATTAAGAAGTGCAACCAGTAAAAATATGTTTGTTTCAAGGTTAATATAGGATAGAGGCTGGTGTCTATGGGGAAATAATTGCGTTGAGCTTAAATTATTGCAGCCATCTCAAATAACTGAGATTAATAATACAACCCCAATTCCATTGAAGTTGGGTTGTAAAACATAAATAAAAACAGAATACAATGATTTGTAAATCCTTTTCAACATATATTCAATTGGATACACTAGAAAGACAAGATATTTAATGTTCAAACAGATAAACTTTATTGTTTTTTGTAAATATTCAATCATTTTGAATTTGTTGCCTGCAACACGTTCCAAAGAAGTTGGGACAGGGGCAACAAAAGACTGGGAAAGTTGAGGAATGCTGAAAAAACACCTGTTTGGAACATTCCACAGGTGAACAGGTTAATTGGAAACAGATGAGTGTCATGATTGGGTATAAAGGGAGCATCCCTGAAAGGCTCAGTCGTTCACAAGCAAGGATGGGGCGAGGTTCACCACTTTGTGAACAACTGCGTGAGCAAATAGTTCAACAGTTTAAGAACAAAGTTTCTCAACATGCAACTGCAAGGAATTTAGGGATTTCATCATCTACAGTCCATAATATCATCAAAAGATTCAGAGAATCTGGAGAAATCTCTGTAAGTTAACGGCAAGGCAGAAAACCAACATTGAATGCCCGTGACCTTCGATCTCTCAGGTGGCACTGCATTAAAAACCGACATCATTCTGTAACGGATATTACCACATGGGCTCAGGAACACTTCAGAAAACCATCGTCAGTGAACACAGTTCGTCGCTCCATCTACAAGTGCAAGTTAAAACTCTGCCATGCAAAGCGAAAGCCATATATCAACAACACCCAGAAACGCCGCCGGCTTCTCTGGGCCCGAGCTCATCTGAGATGGACTGACGCAAAGTGGAAAAGTGCCCTGTGGTCTGACGAGTCCACATTTAAAACTGATTTTGGAAATCGTGGACGTTGTGTCCTCTGGGCCAAAGAGGAAAAGGACTGTCCGGAGAGTTCAAAAGCCAGCATCTCTGATGGTATGGGGGTGTGTTAGTGCCCATGGCATGGGTAACTTGCACAGCTGTGAAGGCACCATTAATGCTGAAAGGTACATACAGGTTTTGGAGCAACATATGCTGCCATCCAAGCAACATGTTTTTCAGGGATGTCCTGCTTATTTCAGCAAGACAATGCCAAGCCACATTCTGCCCGTGTTACAACAGGGTGGCTTCATAGTAAAGGAGTGTGGGTACTAGACTGGCCTGCCTGCAGTCCAGACCTGTCTCCCATTGAAAATGTGTGGCGCATTATGAAGCTCAAAATACGACAGTGGAGACCCCGGACTGTTGAGTAACTGATGTTGTACATCAAGCAAGAATGGGAAAGAATTCCACCTACAAAGCTTCAACAATTAGTGTCCTCAGTTCCCAAACGCTTGTTGAGTGTTTTTAAAGGAAAGGTGATGTAATATAGTGGTAAACATGCCCCTGTCCCAACTTCTTTGGAACGTGTTGCAGGCATCAAATTCAAAATGAGTGAATATTTGCAAAAAACAATAAGGTTTATCTGTTTGAACATTAATTATATTGTCTTTGTATTGTATTCAATTGAATATAGGTTGAAAAGGATTTGCAAATCATCGTATTCTGTTTTTATTTATGTTTTACACAACATCCAAACTTCATTGGAATTGGGTTTGTACATAATCACATAATTGTGAAAAGCCTACATTCAAAGGTCAGCTTGAATTATGATATTCTAATATGACAGCAGTTCATTCTTGTATGTAGATTAAGGCATAAGAGCTTACACTTTCTCTTTTGCTCAAGGGAAACTTTGTGGGAAGTAGATCACTTCAGAGTGCCACACCTATTCACAAAAAGCCATTGTGTACATTTATTCTCTGACCACCACTTAGAGTAATTAGAGATTGAGCTCAATCATCTGATTTTTGTATTATACATCCTTGTTAGAACCCCTTGTTCTGAAGATGCTTTAAATAATTCATGAGCAATCTCATAACTTTGCGGTTTACCATGAACAAGACATTGCCCTGGCAATACCACTTGTCCATTCACTGCTTCAGTGCCGTTTTACTGGATGTTAGTCAGGTTCACAGGTAGACCTCAGAGAAGGTTTATGGATGTAGTGAAGGTGGACATGGAGATGGTTGGTGTGAAAGTAGAGGAGGCAAAGGATAGGGCAAGATGGAGGCAGATGATCTGCTGTGGCGACCCTTAAAGGGAGCAGCCGAAAGAAGAAGAAGAAGAAGTCAGGTTCACAGTGCTGTGGAGCTGGGATCATAAAAGTCCCTTCAAGGACTTCTTTGATCATGGTAACATCATTTTACTGCACTATGTCCAGAGATATGAGACTGACATGATAAGAGCAGTGTCAGCCTTAGGAAAGAGACTTTTGTGACGAAACACCAAGTTGTTTTTCCATATAAAAGAAAGCTACTTCACATTCTGGTATTGCACACTAATTAAACCATTTTGTGTTGGAAATTCTAATTTGTTCCCCTCTCAGGAAGACAACCATCAAAATATTTAAAAGACTCCATAAGAGGTATGCACTAGAGCACTTAGACAAAATAAAAACAGTGGCAGTCCAAGCGGAAATATCTGCCAAACAGTGATTTGAGCTGTGAAGGTGGAGGATGGTATCCGATTACATACATGTTCCCAGAGCAGGAGTTTTGATCTGAATGACCAGGTTCTGTCCACCTATGTCCTGCTACTAGATTTTTTTAATGGAATTGAATAGAAGACCACTAGTGGGATCTCCCATGGACAGTACTTTTTCATTTTATTCATTTTTAATCAAATACATTTTCAAAAACAGATTTGTAAGACTTGCTGGGGAAGTAGGATTAGGATTGTTAAGATTTACATACAATAACAGCACCAAGTGATGATAAAAAGCCATTTACACTGTTTAAAAGATAGTATTTTAACTGAATTTGTTACCAGACTCCTTTCATTTTTTGCATTATTTGAACCTCTAAAAGTAAGTTAACATAAGAATGTGTTGTATGCTCTGTCAACTTATAATTTAAGGTTCAGTTAAGTCAATTCGCAAGGTAGTCCTTTAACCAGTCCTTTTAAGTTTAAAAACTTTTGTACACAGGTTTCTAATTTTTTTACACATTTTTCATTGATTTTATTTAACGAAAATCACAGCAACACACTAAGATTCCCACATGTGAGCAGAACTGAACTTTTAAACATGCTGATGTGATGCCAATTAATACCATTTTTACTGTGCCTAGAATGGATTAAGTTGTTGTAAAGACACAGCTGTTGAGCTGCTCTGGTTAAACAAGCTCAGTGCTTGAAGCAGATATCACCTCTGAACAAAAAGCCGTTTCCAGAATGAAATACATTGTAGTACATTCTCAGATCTCAGCATCAGGTTTCAAATAGACAAATGAACTTTGGGTTTTGAAAGAGCACTCGGCTAAGCGAAGTGGCTACCGAAACCACGGCATGGGATGGAAAACTACATATGACATTTGCAAGTCGTGGCCAAATAAAATATAATGGTAATAAAAATAAAACATGATACTTAGACTTTTCAAAAACTCAGTGATGCTTATGATTACCTCAATACACAGGACATCCCAAAAAAGAGACAGTCATATGCTACAACCACAACTTTCACAGAACTGCATGTTTATTGTATGTTTTACTTGATGAAGATTAAGCTCCAACTCAGATGTTCTCACTGTGTTGGCTTCGAATTCTGCATTAGGGACTGTCTCAAAATTACTGGAAGATAATCAGTGACGTTCTATAATAAACTTATTTTAACCATTTACCACAAGTATTTTCTACATGGTTATCTGAATAAGAGGATACTGTACACAGCACAAGCCTATAGTTGTAACAAATTGTACTTTGTTACAACTAAGTTTTGTACTTTATTCAAGAATTACTGAAATTTAACACTCAGTTACAGTTGTACAGTCATGAGGTAGCTTAAGTTCATGCATGTTCATGTGAGGGGGATGTGGCGTGTTGTGTTGGCCTGAGATAATGTACAGTAGACATTTGAGAAGCTACAGTCTATACCAGGACAAGGGACAGCTGGAGAGGAGTGACGGAATGTTCCAGAAATGGCTGTCTGACTAAGCAGCAGCAGCTCTTGGGGACTCCTAATGTAGTGAAAGTTCCCAATGCTTTTTTCCACATTTAATTTCCCCCTTTTTAAATATATTTTTAAAAACTGTAAACAATGCTTGATTAGATGCCTGGGCTTGGCTTCAGATCTCTAACACTCAACCTGAGACAAACTCTGGGAAACCCCTGTTTCAGTTTTAGAGATAATGGCAACAGTCATAGCGAAATAGCGGAGTTGCTGAAGATGAGTTTTGGGAAAGCTGCGCAGCGATGCGCTGTGATTCCAGCCTCACCCTTTGGCAGTGCTTGTGTTTACCCGATTGCTAAGCAACGGGCTGCCTGAGCTCTGGAATGGGCTCGGGCAGCCTAAAGAGAGAGGGGAGGAGTGGAGAGAGGGAGAGACTCTATATCAGTCCCACAGACACTTAGTCAGACACCCACAAACCCTTAGAGGAGCGACTGAACTTTATACCTCTCCTGGGGCCATGATCTGGCATGGCAACAGTTCAGATTACAGGCATGAATCGGGTTGGTCTCTGATTCTTTAGGGGGTTTTTTGTAGATACTCTTCCCAGCTACTTCCAGTGTCCACTGAGGGAAAGCTTTTGTTGATTCAGAATTTGGTTGCTTTTCTGCAGCTATACTGAGGCTGATGCTAGGCAAAAATTTTTATGTCATAACAAAAAAGTGTCAGAAATGACATAATAGAAGGAAATAATGGAAAATGGAAAGATTTTATTGCAATTAACTTTTCTATTGGGCCTTTTGGCCTGTTCATTATGAAGTGGTCACACAATGTAAAGGACAGTGTTTTTAAAATGGTGTAAACAGTTTAAGAACAGGAAAATAAATTGTGAGGGTTTTTATATGACACCATTCTATTTTTTTTATCTCTTCTGAAGTCTACTTTGTTTTTTTTTTGTTTGTTTTTTTTTGTACCAAAAACGGCCATAATTTTTTTAACGTGACCATTTCAAACTTCCATTTTATGTCTTGGAATTAAACATTTTGTTTTTGTTACTGTGCCTTTAAGACTGATATATGTATATGATCCCAACTAGCTGCCTTCATTAAGAAGGCAATTCGGGCTAGAACACTCCTTTAAATGTCAGTGCAAAGGAGTGGGGCTAGATCGCTGTTGGCCAAATAGATCAAACTTTAACAGGGTTTGCACACAACATTAAACTCGAAAGGAGGAACATTAAACTCGTGAGGAACATTTGGTGTTCCATGGTATAAGTTTTACAGCTTTTTGCTAATTGTTTGAAACCTAATGCTTATGATTAGAGCATCCTATTAGAGTAGTTTTATACATGTGTCTGCAACAAAACTGATTTCCTGTCATTTTAGCAGGTGTTATAAATTGTTAGTAGCTTTGGAGGACGGAAAAAGAAGAAAATTCCTGTCCTTCCCACAGCAGCGTTTATATGGCAAGAGAGAGCCACACCGTGAAGTGAGGAAAATCCCTTGGGTTTGACCTGTGGGTGGATGCATTTCGTTCTGCAGCTGTTACCAGATGTTGAGTTGGTGTGAGGGTGTGTGTGTGTTTAAGAGAAAGGAGATCGAGACTGATGAGATCTTATGATGGGGGGCAGAAAGTAAGTGAAAGAATATTTCATGTAGGGGCCGATTTTAAGGTTCCACAAGAGTCGTCAAATGTATTTCTCTAAATTAATCAATGGCTGTTGTACAAGTGATTAAAAATGATTGAACGGTTTACAGCCGGCAGTCATATCAGTAAAGAAAGCACTGTTAACTGAAACTGTTTAATTTTTGAACATATGAGCTGACGTTATCAGTTTTTAGCTTCTTTATAACTGGTGTCAGTATCAGTAAAAACATTTTCATAATAGTTCCATGCGTGTTTTTGTTTCCTCAGCCAATGACTGAGAGCTCCGATCAGCACAGAATTCCCGTTTTAAATCTCTGCTCTTCTCAATATTCCCAGTACTCTTGTGTGAGTGGTGTGTTTGGATGTTCCTTCGCTCGTTCAGCTAGATCCCTCTGGGTACTGGGCTGTCTCTGCGTCTCCCTTATTTGTGTCCTGCATTCCTCCGCAGTGTCTGTCCCTCTGACAAGGTCCAGCTGCCCCGGCTGCGCACGGCCTGCGTCTGATTGGACAGTGATTTATCTGTAAACAGAGGCCCCTTTCCCGCTTCTAGCAGCCCCCACCCATACAATACCACTCATTGTTAAATGGTGAAGCCCAAGATCCTCTGACCTCCTTTTTTTTTTTTTTAATTTTTACCCCAATCCTTCTTCTCTGTCTGTGGAGCTGTAGGAACATCTTGCCCTCTGAGTTTGCCCTTTTGTGTCTGTGTGCTTCTCTGAGCAGAAGTAGGCTATTTTCACTCTCACTAAGAAGTGAAGAGAGTCTTGAACTGGATAGCTACAGAAAAGGCTTGCCGGATATGCGCTTGGGGTTTCACACACATGGATGTTTTTTGACTCCATGTATACAAGGCCCCCCAAGCCTTTGTTGAAGAGTGTAAGCAAACTCCAGAAGGAGCTAGAGATAAGAACATGAGGATCACTGGGTCGCTTTAATTTGCTGACAGACACACTCCAACACAGCACTTCCTTTAAGTAACGGGAAAAAAAATAATTCCGAGTTTCATACTAAAGTTGCATTCAAAATTTTGTAGGTTTCTGGTTCCTCTTCTGTAGGTGGACACGAAGTGGGAACCTTGAACTTTGAGCATGTTCATGTGCAAAAGGTCAAAGAGAGTGGCTTTATGAAATTAAGATTCATCATCTGACTTTTTCTCTCCGTTTCTGTCCACTTAGCTGGCCGGATGTGTAATCCTGGGGGTGTCTCTTTGGCTCCGTCATGATGAAAAGACCAGCAGTCTCTTGAACCTGAAGTTTGAAGGCGCAGAGGCACCCAGCACCTTCTATATCAGTAAGCATTCTAATATTACTCTCTTCAATAGGTCGAAGCCTTTTAAAAGAGAAGCTCAACCAAATGTGCCAACATGGCTAACGAATGGAAATGGCTACCTGCCAATTACCATGTCATTTCCAAACAGAAACAGTGTTTAGGACTCAGAACCAACTTGACTACACATAGTGATGAGGATGATAATAATAATAATAATAATAATAATAATATAATTAGTAGTATTGTTAGTATTATTATTGCATAAGCTGTTATTATTATTATGGCTGTTCACTTTCATTCACCTTTAGCAACCTTAGCATTCCTGGCTGAACTATGCCCCTAATATTCCGCCTCCCCTCCAGTTTTTCCATGCTCTTCCACTGACCAGATTTGTTATTGTTACTGGCCCTGGAGATCAGTATAATATCAACAATTTATAGTTTATAGTCACATAGTTTATTACTTTTCAGGGAACTCATTACACTACACAGTATGTGAAAACTTAGACTTGACTCACAGTTTTTGGTCTTTCTTTTTGTGTTAGCTTTGCATTTCCAAGCCAGATAAACCTGATCAGACTTCCATTAACCTGCTATTTATGCTTGAAAGTTGAGTACAGTTAAAACTCTGCCAGGCGTCATGTGAACGTTAAGTTAGAAACACCTTTTGATGTGAGGCCAAGCATTCTCTTGTTCAGGTACAGCACAGAGGATCGTCTTGCAATGACATTAGAGACCGCCCATTACATTACATTGCCCAGCCCCTACCGTATTCAGAACTTAAAGGCCAAGCCAAGAACTCCTGCAAGTCACTTCACTCTGAAAAAAGGTTCTTTAAATGTTTCCTAATGGATACGGCTTATTACAAATTGTTACACACAGAATTTCTCCACTAGCTTGTGCAAACTGATGGCACTTTTTGTAGTACGACCATGATTGCTTTGCTTTGTTTACCAAGGTATTTCAACTGGCGTAGCTATTTTATAGATCTGAGAGCAGTTTCCAGCACTGCTGGAAAGGGTTGTCTTGTCTCACATTGGTTAGTTGTCTGTTGGAAAATGTTTGTTTATTCAGTTGCAACTTGTGTCTACTTAACAGCAGGGAGGAACAAGTGGCCAGAACAGCATGTCAACAAGACAGCTGTACATTGCCTGGTTCTCATAAAGCAAAAAAAGACAGTTTAACAGTGATTTTTATTCCTATCGTTCATTTTAATTTGAGGAAGCCATTTGATTTGGTGCTACTAGATACTAGATTCTTGTATCGACTTGTATCAAAGTAAACACATACGTTTTGGAAAATGTTTAAAACGTTTATGATTTGAATGCTTTAGTGAAGTTTTGAACTTCTGTTATTCACTGAGTCATTTTTTAAATATATAATGGCAGTCAAAATTATCCATTTACTGGTACATTTACTAGTTTGACCTTTTGAACTATATGTAAGTCTTGACCATTACAACTTCAGTGATGGATTAAGGTTCAGTTATTCAAGTTCCAGTACAAATCATTTCCAGATGGCTCTCTTGATAAAACTAAAGTTGCTGTTTCCATCTAATGCCAGGTGAATTTACCACCAAAGTACATAGTCTTAATCATTTACAAGTATAATTGACTTTTAATGACAGTAATATCAGTAATGTTAACACTGGAGGATACTGTCAGCTACGGATTGGCAATGTGGCAGATATCACGATACTTCAAGACATTTTCTTGATACGCACTATGCATTGCGATATTTTGTTTTTCTGCAGTTTAAGTGGGAAAAGACAAATAGCCAGTAATGCCACATCAAAAATACTAGCAAAAAATACATATATTGCACTGCTCTAAATTAACTTGTGCAGATCCAATTATGCCATTTAAGTGTTGACAATATTCATGAAATACTAAAAAAAAAGCAGATTAATATTGCGATGTGAACACTTTCCTTAGACTACACTGGATAGTGCTTGTGTTAGACCTATGGACAGCTCAATAAGCAGCAAACTAACAAAAGCAGTGAAAAAGTGGGTAACCACAGCTTGCAGTAGTAAGTAAAGCATACTGATGAAGCTTTTTGTGTCCACTCACATGACTGTAACAAATTCCACTGCTTTTAAGAAATATTTCAGTATAAAGTCATTGTAGTTAATGCCTGTCGTTCACTGTTTTGTGGAAAGCAGTAGATCATAAGATCTCACTCTTTAAGAAAGTGAGAAGTTGTTCTGAGTGTCTGACTCTTCCTGTGAACATTTATTCTCCTTGACTGATACATGTAACAAATTGAGACATGTGCTTTATTTTCTCATTTACTTTTTTAGCTAGTGAAAATTGCCCACTGACATCAGCTTGTTCACAGTCACACCTCAGCACTGGGGAACTGTGAGGAGGGGAAAATTCTAAAGTGATCTCAGGCATTTTCATTCACTTTGGTCCGCCCCCCCATTCTGTTGCCTTTTCCCTTGCTTGCTGAGTCTTAGCGGAATCTTGGTTGGCGTGAAGTTTTCTAGCATGATTACATTTCCTGCCATGTGGAAAACTAGTACCTCACGCTCATCCAAATGTGAAACCAAGTCTTGTAAATTTTAGCTGTCTGGCTAAATCAATGTGCTAACGACAGCAGGAAAGAAACCGATTGAGAGCTTTAATCACAGAGTCTGTGTTTTCTCTCTTTCCATCGCCCCTTCTTTACTTTCAATGAAAAGGGCTGGTTGAAAGCTGAAGCCCTCTATTTTCAGAGTCCTGAATCATCTCTATTGTGCAAGTTTGGAGGAGGGATATTTTGCCAGGTCTGTTTGCTGAAAGAGGGGGAGTTAAGGAAAAAGGACTTCTCCATTGCTTTGGAAAATGTTAAATTCCCATTGAGTCATTCATGGTATTTCCAGAACATTCAGGGATATGCCTGACTGTATGTGTCATGAGTCTGTAAATGACGCTGTGTCTGTGCGGTACAGCCTGCGTGATGCAAATATTTGGTGAACATAACAAACAAATTTTAAAGGAAACAATAGTCTATATGAAGAAACGGCCTACATTCACTGTTTTTGTGATGTCACAAAAAATCAACACGTCGTCACTGTCAGAAGAAAACGTATTTCCAAAATGAAATCTTTTTAGAGAAGTTTTAAAACGTAATATCGGTCCCAGTTTATACAGTTCATATATGGAAACTAAGCTACAATAACAAATTTTTAGGATATCACAAAAACCAACATGTGCATATCACTAGTATTGGAACAAAACCTTGTGTCTCTAAAATGGGAAAGAATATAGGTAATAAATAAATATTATAGCATGTGTGGTGTACTAGTTGTTCTGTTAATTAGCTTTTATCAGATTAAAATCAGATTTTCCTTCAACTTTTTAGTTTTTTTTATTGACTTAATCTGCAGGATCTCAGTGTTGTCTATCAGCTAGCTGATCTATTGATGAGGCCCTGCTGTGCATGGGCATAGGTCATGTGTTTTTGGTAGGAAGTATTTATAGAAGTGTTAACATGAGAGTTAACATAAGTTTCCATAGAGAAATCAACCACTGAGGCCACAGCCCAACCATAACCCCAATATCTGCATAGTAGTTTAACCCGGGCCTTGACCTCTTAACCTTTAGGGTGCGGGAGGGGAGTCAACAGGACACACTGGCCATTGTGGAGCCCTGTGGGTGGCTATGCTGATGTCTGGGAACAGCTGAAGGTCTCACAGGAGTTCCACACATAGCAAAGCCTGTTGACACACTGACTAATGCAGCAAATACAGGGAGAATGCCATAGAAAACGAGTGCATTGCAACAAAATCACAGTTCGTCTTCAGGGGGCACAGAATCAAACGTCCTGCATACAGCAACTGCAGTTGGAATAAAGTTTTGCATTTGCCAGTGAAGTGCTTGCATGTTCCAGATTTAACAGAATTCACAGAATTCTGTGAATAAATGTTTGAAATGCATGAGTATTTAATGCAAATTACAACTAATTACAACTTATCTCTAACAGTGCATGTCTTTAGATGAGAGACATGAATGTCTTCTCAGTGCTCTTTTTATGAAGTTTTTACCCAATTTCCAAAAGAAAAGTTTGAGTTACTTTGGCTCTTGTTGAGGTTTTCATCACCCACACCTGTGTATCACACAATGGTATCAGAAGCATATCGGTATCAGCAGGTATTGCTTAAGAAATATCTGTACTGTACTTGATTATGTGTTTCTTGTGCTCCAGACCAGCAGAACCTTAAGGTGATTCTGGGTAACTGTCTCCACTTTAATTATTTTTCTGCATTTGTAACCCTGTACAAATAGAAATGTCTGAAGTGCGGAGTCCATATTTCTACATTATCTAAATGCATCGTCATCTGTATAGACCAATACAGTGGGGTCCAGAAGTCCAGGACCCCTTGTGAAAGTGCTTGCTTTCCTAAAACTTTGTTTATTTCCAAGTTTAAATGGAAGAAATTCCACATTTTTGTGTGGTCTCATTATTTTGGACCCCACTTTGTGTACGTTGCAGAAAATACAGATCCACCCATGTTGTTGCATCTCTGTGTGTAACGTCTTACCACAGATTGTTCCCTTTGGAAAACTAGTCTCTTCTCGGAAAGGACAAACTATACATAGTGTTTAGGAGAAGCTTTTCTTTATGAAATTCACCTGCTACCCATTGTCTTCTATTATAAACATGTTTTCAGTAAATGGGTTCTCTGTTCTTTTCTAAGTATAAAGAAATGCACTGGAACTAATGTCCATGGTAATCAGTTGTACGATACTGATTGAGCGGATAGAAATCAGGTTGAAATATGCTGGAAAATTCCTTTTAATGGAAAATTCAGAATGCATTCAGTGATTCTTGGGCGCTTTCTAGCTCTTGTTGCAGTGAGTGGAGTGCAGTAAGATTCATTGTGTGGTAGCAATCTACAGAGCTCTGTGAGGCTATAGATCTTAATGCAGACATTAGAACAATTCCAAGCTTCGTGCCGAGAAATGGGCTTTCACCCAACAACTGAACACACCCATCTCTGCTTATTATGGCCTGTAAGGCGAGGTAATCTCTGTGTAAGTTAGGCATGTCAAGTAAAGAGCATTGAGTGGGTTCCAGGGCAGAAGCACACCCAGAAGTCACTTTTGTGGGTGAGCAAATCAGACATAATCGCACTGTCTGAATAAGCAACTCACCTTTATTTCGAAAAAACTGATTTCATCACAAACTGATTGCACAAATGAATGAGGTTGGCAATTTCAGTTAGCATATACCCTTTCAAAACCTCTTACTGTCAAAGTACAACAGAATGCAATCAGTTGATTACACAACTTCCAGTGTTGATTTACACAAAATAAGTATAAGCATCACAGTGTCTACTTGTATTAGATCAGTTTCCAGAAAAAGACCTGAATTATCCAAACAATTTCCGTCCTTCACTTTGCACAGCTGTGCTTTTGGTACACACAACATGGTTAATAAAGGCACATTCTGAGCCACAAACTCATAAAGGGGTGTTCCAGTGTTTTTTTGTTTGTTTGTTTCCTAAAACTCTTTGCATAACAATCATTCAAATTAACCCCTTTAAAAGGCCAGCACCCAAAGTCTTATTACACCCTTCTATATCCGAAGAATAGCTTAGCCAGTTTGCAATGAAGTCCTTGTAGTTACTGAATAATAAGCCTTAACATGTAATAAGCCTGGGATTTTAAGGGGTTAAACAAAGCCATTCACTGTGGTTTATTGTGAAATGCTCTATTCTGGAGAAACTATATTTGTTTGGGGACCAGAAACCTGAAACTGTTAAACGATAATGGATGGTTATGCCTGATGCTTTAGAAGTTGTTTTGAAGAGATGTTGATCTAAAACTTTTTAAAAATACATGTTGTGACATGTTGTGACATGTTTTTTTTTCTCCTTTGTAGCTATTATACCATTATTTGCAACACATATAAAATGAGACACATGTGGGCTCACTAGTTGTTTTGGATAGTGAAATGGTAAATAAAAAGGCTACATGTGCATGGTGGACCCAACCCCTGGTTCCCATTACCACCACTGTAAGTCAGTAACCATGTCACATCAAACCACTCTGAATGACATGTTTACTTCTCAAATTTTGCTTTTAGACAACAGCAAAGCCTCCTGTGTGAAGTGTGAATAAAGTTGTTATTATTGGTTCCCCTTTAGCATCAACAGCATTAACACTGTCCAAACATGTTCACTGCTACAACAATCTGATTCATTTGTCGCATAAGACAAACATGGTTCGTTACTATCACGAGTGCTCATATAAGCCTGACGAGGTAACAGATGGTCCTTTGCAGAAATGGTCATGCACCGCAGTCCAGCCTACTTCTCATATCATAGGAGTGCGAGAGGGCATGCGTTATGATGGCAGGAGCAGCTGCTGTGAAGCCGTTTAATGTTGAAGCAGGTGCAGGGCCTGGACAGTCGTTTTTCTCAACTACTTCTACAGAACATATCCTGGATCTGTTAACCCCTTAAAGTCTAGGCTTATTACTCATTCATTAGTCTTTAAAGGGAAATTCCATTGTTTTATCCAAGATTTCTGTGCAGGTTACTGAGATGACTGAAATGTAAACTGTCAGATATTTGATGTGAAATGGTGCATTGTAGAGCATAGTAAAGACACTTACAGACTCACATTTATTTACAGTGATTGTGATCGCAACCAGGGGTCTACAATGCTCATACAGTCATTTCATTTACTGTACAAAACAATCAGCAAAGAATACATTTTTTACGGGATGGTTCCTTATAATGGTAAAAAAGTCCTTAATGGGAACTGTTTTGCCTTACAACACCCTGTATGTGTATCTCTTCCACGAACATGTTTAAAACATAGTTTAGGCCAAAGCCTTCTCATAAAACAACAGTCTCAGCCATCAGGCAGAGTATTCAGAACCGGTTCATGTAATACATTTTGTGAGGGAGCTTTAAGAGGCATTAAAAGTTTCAGACATCTGGTTCCTGTCACTACCATTGTGAATAATTCTCACTCTGATTTTCTCTAGAATTAAGCATTTCTGATCAAACCATTCTGTGACATAGTGACTTTATTTACATCTTAATAATTGAATTAAGCTGAAATGATCTACACTGTAGCAAATATGCATTGTTTTAACTGACATTAACCAGGTTAATTCAAGTATTTTATTGAACTTTTATTAGTAAGTTTATAGAAGTTATCGGCATGTAACATTATGTTAACCTATTATTTATAGTTTAATAAAACCTAGTTACTAAGTGAAAACATGATCATGTCTCTTGTTTTGTAGCAGTGTACTTCACAGAAAAACTGATTCAGCTGTAAAGATGTACACATCTTTCTACATGTGTAAAATATACATCACATGATTGGTAAAAGTAAGTAAAGTGTAGGTATAGGTATATACATGTGCAGTATCTTGCATGAATGTGGAAATGGCATCAGTCAGGTAAGCTCACTGCTTTACTGTTTGCAGTGTATGAATTATTCAGTAACTGCTATGAAAGTAATAAATTATGTAATTATTAGCGTAAGCAATGTGGAATGAAGTGTGGACTCTTCACAAAAAAAATGGAGACAAGTTGCTTTGTTTATCCATCTTTCTCCAGTTTAGCCTTTATTGCCATCATTTTGAGCATCATAGAATGTCATAAAGTTGTTTAATGAGGAAACAAATTAAACTGAGCTCTCTGCCTGGGTGGGCCTTCTGGTAGGTGGACTCGGGCCTTTTTGAGGGTTTTTTTGTTGGGTACTTTGGTTTTCAAAAAAAAAAAAAAACTCCCTCTGGCGTTGCTCACTTTCCAAGCTGCACAATATATTGTATGTTAATTGTGATTTTATGTGTGTGTGTGTGTGTGTGTGTGTGTGTGTGTGTGTGTGTGTGTGTGTGTGTGTGTGTGGTACTGGTACTTTACACAGAAACGGGACATGTAAGATATGGAGTCTTATGGATTGATGACTCTAAATCTGATTGACTCTAATTCATTGTAAGAGACAGAAAATGCAACCAAATTCTAAGACTGAACTTTAGAGGAGAGCAAAAATATTCCTGAAAGCACGTCTCCTGAAAAGAATGGGAGTAATAAATGCAAACAGGGAACACTGAAGTACTGATTTTTTTTTTAGCTGTTGAAAGTTTTGTGTAATCTTCAGTTAAATAAGTGTTTTTCTGTGTTAAACATTAAACATGTCCTTTAGTCTCTTGGGCATAATTGCAGTATGTAACAATTCATGCATACCCTGGCACTAACAACAGAGTCTTGAAGTAGTGGTAAGGGACTCCTGTGCATACTATGTGAGGTAGAAAGACAGAACAAGTTCTACAGTGAGGCAGATAGTGAGTTAATACGAGCACACACACACCCGAGCATCTTTCCAGCAGGTGTGTTATGACTACATTCGTGGCTATGCCATTGTTTCCTAGTGTTTAGACTGCGACTTTCTCCACTGTACCCTCAAAACGTGTAGTGAAAAACATACACCAGCTCTGTGGTGTGTGTGGTTAGCCTTGGCTGGAGAATGCAGCGAGCAGAGTGCTAGAGGAATCGAGGTGGGTTGGGGTGACTCAATTATCCCTAATGGGAGGAGAGTAATATATCCATAGAAACCAAATTACTTGAGTGGTCCTGCTTTGTTAATGCCTGGACCCAGCAGAGGCAAGACCCTTTTGCAAGAGGCAGAATTCATTTTTCATACTAATGGGGTTCTTAGGCTTAAGGAAGGAATTTTCCTACATTTGTTTGCTCTGCTGTGTACAAAATCGATTTTAAGCACAGTCAATATGATTACCTCATCTCTATTCATAAATGAATATTTTGTTTTTGAAAGCATAGGGATTAGATCTTTGTTAGTCATATTATGTTTATTCATGTTATTAACTTTGCATATACTTGGAACTTATCCCAAAAAGTACATTGAGCTCATTTAAGAGTCAAACTTCAAATGTTCATTAGACTTATTTTTTTGCAATAATGCTATTTCTAGCTCTGAGCTAGCAGCTACGGTTGCAGGGAGTGTAAATGCACAGTACACAGTGTAGAGCACATGCTAATGCAATGTGCAAAGGTGTGATCACATATGTGGTTCAGTTCACTTAAGCTAAACCAAAAAACAAAAATGAGCCTTCTATTTATAGTTTTCCTTTGAGTTCAAGTTGAGGCCACTGATCCGGCAGGTGTGACCAAATGCAAACTTGATGCTGTGGTTGGATCTACTTGCTTGTACTTTTCTAAATTTAACATTTTTTAAATATTCATTTTTTTGTCAAGGCATTAGAGTTTGCAAACCCCGGATTTGTAGTCTGCTTAAACCCAACAGTTGTGGATTTCCCCTTCGCTTCGCTTCGCTGAGTCATATCATGAACCATTGTCATTTCAACCAAATGGTGTTTTCTGAGGAGGAAAAACACAAGCAAAAGTGTAGTTATCATCATTATATCAGAGCAGCTCTATTTAACATGCTTTACCTGTCTGTACTGGAACACTTTGAAACAGGCAGACCAAATGTGAACATTCCAAAACAAATGTTACTTGGTGTGAGTCAATATGTTTCATTGGATGAACTGACGCATGTGTGTGATCAGAGACAGTGCAACATCCCTTAGTCACAGCCACAAGTAAGATCTTGTGCTCTTTCAGAAGACTCTCACACTCTCACATCTATAGCACAGGGGAGGAGTTAATAGTCACATTTACTCACTGATGTATACTTAAGTAAAATTAAATTGTGATGGATTTGTACTTTTCAAATGATAATACTTCTACATAAGGTCAAATATATTTGTAAAGAATGTAGTTTGCTTTGCTCGTTTCCATTGTCCACTTTTTTGTTGACTGATTGGGGTTTAATTATATTCCTTTCTGTTGGTTCAAGCAACAGCTGGCTCACAGTATCTGTTTTTGAGCTTTAAGCCTTTTATTTTAGAATGGAAAAACCCAGCAAGACAAGAATAGCATCTAACAAACTTCAGTTTTGAAAGTAATGGGAAGTTCTACTATAGTTCTGTAGGGAACTCAAGCTTGTACTCTACTTTTTTTCCTACTTGAGTTTTCATTTCAATGTAACAATAGATTAGGCTTCTCTGTCCAACTCTGCATTTACCTATAGTGTTTACTATTTCTTCTGAAATCAGGGGTACTATTAGGAAGTCTGCCCTCCTCTTTGTTGCAGTAACAGCCTCTGCTCTTCTGAAAAAGCTTTACACTTACGTGAGGTCAAGTACTGATGTTGGATGATCAGTTCTAGGACATAAATGCCTTGTGTGCGTGCGCTCGTGTGTGTGTGTGTGTGTGTGTGTGTGTGTGTGTGTGTGTGTGTGTATACACATAAAAAATGCACGTCAGGTCATTAACACATCCTTTTAAAGACTAAATTCTTTAGACCTTTTCATTTTTCATTCCATTTTCTAATATCTGTTTAAGGACATTTTGTCTTGTAGCACTTGTAGTTTTTTTTTTGCAGAACAGGAAAACCTGCACAGGAAAGAACTAAAGAATCATGCTTACAGTGTTGCTGGTCATTTCCTGTGTCAGAGTTCAAGGTTTTAGCTTTACCAAACTGAACTCCATGAGCACACCAAACCCACACTTGCACACCCACACCAACCACTCATTCGGTGGTTAAACATCATTGCCGTAATTTCCTGCTTTAGTAACAGATGTAACGATATTCTTCTAGCATTCTGTGCATTGTGTACAGGCCTGTACATGTATGAGTAGGACACAAGATAGAGTTGCTCATGCTGTTGGTCAGACTCAACTCGAATGGCACTGGGCCAGATGGCAGACTTATGTGAGAGAGCACAGACAAGTAGAGGCAGAACATGCTGATGGAGTTCCACAGCCCACTGATTTAAGAACTTCAACATATTAAATAGAATGCTGTTTAGATCTTACCAACTTTTTCAACTACTAAAAGTGCCATGTTGGGAATGGTGCCAAAACCCGCATATTTCATCTTCTTGTGATATATCTGATCAGCACTCAAGCTTTCAGGTATGTAAGCCACCTTTACACCAAAACATTCAGTATGTTCCCTGAACAATAGTTGGGAAAGGGAAGGCAAATTATTGTTTATGCAAACCTGCTCCTCTCCTGGTATGGTCTCTGACTTTTGCACAGTACTCTGTGTGTGTGTATCTCGGGGACAGAATAGTGGAAACTCTGTGAGGATAGAGCTGAAATACAAGGTGAGCCACAGAGTAACTGTCCAAAAAAAGGGTCTCTCAAAGGGTAACTTTACACAAAAACTCTAAATTATTCTTTACATTAAATGTAAGCCAATGTAATTTCTGACCATTTCTACTTGTCCATTCATCTTGAAATTTTGTAAAGGACACAATGTAAAGGACAGCTACTTTGCTCAAATTCTGCAGAAAAATAAAAAATGGAGAAGGGCTTTTTTGGGAACAGTGATGTTTTGTGTGATGGTTCACAGGACAGAAGGCAAATATAAACACATTGATACGGCCTTCTGTAAGTGCTTTGAGTTATGTCTCATGCCAGTGACTTGCAAGTAGCTGTGTGGCTGACAGATCTGAAAGATAGGTTCCAGCTGAAACCTCAAATGGCTTTTCAGTTAGCAGTGAATAATACCTCTTGCACCGTATTTGAACACTATTATTAAGTCCATCAATAGAGGCCATCAATGCAGGGCATGGTCTTTAGAAGGCATTTCTCTTTTAAAAGCCTAATAGAGGTAGCGCAAGGGAAAGTGTCTTTATGGCTGCCTGCCAAGCAGACTGAACGACCACACCTGTTTGACAGCTGTTGAATGGGATTGATTGATCTACTCAATCCAAATGAACGTCTTTGACAAACACTATTGATTTATTTTGATTCCCGATTGTAGTTCAGCACTTGTACGATTCCTTCCATGGTGAGAATTCAGTATCTTAACTGTAGGAATTGGCAGTGTGATGATACATTAACATTTCCTTATATGCCTTTGTCAGTATATTGTGAGCATTGTCTGTACTTCTGGAGTACTGAACGCATGTTTTAGGCTGATTATTATAAAGAGCCTATAAACAACAACATCTATATAACTATTTATATTATTTATATAACCTCAGAACACCATGCATATTGCTCTCTGCTCCCTTAAAACTATTATAAAACAATTTCTCAAGCATCAGGCAGTGTATTTGTAATCATGTAATATCTTTCTGTGAAGCAGCTTTTGCAGGCATTAAATGCTTCAGAGATGTGATTCACATCACTGCTGCTGTGAACAATTATGATGAGTTTTTTCTAGAATGGTTCACATCAGACCACTCTGAATGAATTTGTTTACACCTAAACGGATTAATTATTCAGAAATTTGGAAAAATTCTCCTTTAGATCGTGTATGTTTGCCAATGTGGGATTAAATAGCCTTTGATTAAAGTTTTTTTTTGTATAGCGCTGCCATGTTGGTAGTGCACCTTGTGTGCTATGTAGAATTGAGCTGTAGCGTAGAAGCATCTCACTGCCTAGCCCTGGAGTTCCCCAGCATACCAAAGCAGGGGCAGAGTGTCACCCCTGTAATGCTTACTCATCAGGACTAGCATGTGACCCACTTGGAATAATATAGAAAGCTTCAATTTATCATCATCTGGAAGGGAGTTGGACTTGCAGTCAAAGGTCAGGGCTGTTCAGCACAAACATACATAAGCACCCTTTTTGTTTCTCTCTCTCCCTCTTTTGTCTTTCTTTCACTCGTTTTTTTCTCATTCTCTTTTTCACACCGTTTTTCTCATTCTACCCTCATTTTTTCTTTCCTCTCCTTTGTCACTCTCAAATTTTTTCTTCTCTTTTTCACCCTTCACACCTTTCTGTTTCTCCTGTTCTTGTTCTTTTCACTTGTATGTACAGTCTTTCACACTTTCATTGTCACGCTTTTCAAATTGTTTACAGATAAACTCTCTTCAGCAGATGACTGTAGGGAAATGCATGTTTGTGTCCATCCTTGTGAGTAAAGTGACTGAAGCGAGTGGGCATTCTCTACGTTAATGTCCTGCAGTGCCAGAGATGGCCGTCTTTGTGGGCTTTGGAGCCCAAGTGTTCTCTGCACTAGAGAGGACAAAGGAAAGAAAAATAAGGCAAACAGGAAATTAGTGTCATTAAGGCTAAATTATACCCAGCAAGGCCGAGGTCTGCAGGCATGCAGTCAGCAGAGGATACAGCCTGAATACATGTGTCTTTAGGTGAGAAAAGGGGACACTTCCTATGTGACAGACTCCCCAGCTGTTCTCAGTAGTCCTATGCACACTGAGACAGGAAGCCTGTTGGCCTGACATGTCTGTTTCTTTTCACTCAATGCACAATAGTCTAAATATAACAAATTGTTTGTGGCTGTAGATTCACCAGCACTGGGCGTCGCAAAGGGGAAAGAAAAGTGCAGTCTGTGCTGTTAAAAAGACCAGAGGAAAAAAATCCTCTCAGCCCCCTCCTCCAATGGTTAAAAATTCCTACAAATCTCCCTCTCGCTCCCTCGTTTTCTCTCTCTCTCTCTCTCTCTCTCTCTCTCTCTCTCTCTCTCTCTCTCTCTCTCTCTCTCTCTCTCTCTCTCTCTTTCGCGCGCTCTCTCTCTCTCTCTCTCTCGTGTTCTCTCGTGCTCGCTCTCTCTCTCTCCCTCTCTCTCTCGTTTTCGCTCTCTCTCTTTCTTTGCTTCACATTACTTTCCACTGAGGTTCAGCTCCATCTGTTTGTGTTTAAGGTCTGTGTGCTTTCTACTTTTGTTCTCTTTCTCTGTCTCTCTTGCTCTTACACTTTCTCTGCACTTTCTTTTCCCTTTTTCAGTACCTCATTCTCAACCCCCGCTTCGTTCCTTCTGTCTTCTTTTTTTTTAATGAATTTTTTTCATGTCGCAGTGTCTATTCAGCACTAATGGTTCTTGGGGGCTTTATTTCATTAGTTTCCATTTTTTCCATACTTTATTTTCTTCTAGCCTTCTCACTATGTGCCACGCCCTGCTTCTGCCTCCTTCTCCCTCCCTCTCTCCTGCACTCTGTCTCTTTCTCTGTGTCTCACTGTCTGTGTCTCACTGTCTCTGTCTCATTCTCTCAGGCTGACTAATGTAGCAATGCTGTAATGTGTGACTTGTTAATCAGTAAGATTCTCTCTCTCTCTCTCTCTCTCTCTCTCTCTCTCTCTCTCTCTCTCTCTCTCTCTCTCTCTCTCTCTCTCTCTCTCTCTCTCTCTCTCTCTCTCTCTCTCTGGCTAATGCTTAGGTCCAGCATCTACTCTCATTAAATGAGAATAGCACCTGTATTTGGCATGAGAACCTTCTTTGCCTTAACCCCCAACCCACTGCAACTCCAACACAAACACAGACTGGGCATCACTGCATACATGCAACTGTTATGTGTTATAAACACACACCCAGTGTTTGAATTCTTTTGTTGTGCATTTTACTGGGTTAAAAAAGTAACTTTACAACAAAACAAAAAAAAGTGGTCCTGAAAATCTTTCTGTAGCAGAACTTCTTCATTTATCCATCATTTATCAGGATGTGAACTGAGGTTTCTGTGCTGTTCAATGTCCAAAATCTTCCAAATGTTTAATATTTTTCTAATCATTGTTCAAAATGCTCAAATTACAGTTCAAAAGTTTTATATCAAATAATCAGTTTGGAATCGAAATTTTCAGTAACATCTGAGACCAGTGTTTTTATAAATATATAAAATGATTTCAGCATGTTAAAATAAAAAATATATAAATGTTAGATGCTGTACATTAAGCTTTATAGCACCAAGAATTAACTTATATCTTGTATAACCTTGTTTAAAAAAAGAAGGGAAAAAAAAGGTCAGCACGCTGTGCAGAATGCAAATAAAACTGTAATGCAACTCATTAAAATGCTATATTTAACTGAGAATGTACAAAGACAATATATCAGATGTTGAAACTAAGAAATGTTTTTTTTTTTTTTTGTTTTTAATGAATTTGTCCATTTTGAATTTGATGTCAGCAACACATTTCAAAAAAGTTGAGACCGGGACAACAAAAGGTTGATAAAGTTGTGTAATGCTTAAAAAATAAATAAATAAAAATAATAATTGGGTTAGGTAGAGTCTTTCAGAAGATAGGGATTTCATCATCTACAGTACATATCAATAAAAGATTCAGAGAATTGTGAGAAATCTCTGTATGCAGGGGACAAGGCTAAGAACCAAGATTGGCTGGCTGTGATCTTCAGGACCTCAGCCAGCACTGCATTGAAATAAGACATGATTCTGTAGAGGAAATCACTGCATAGACTCTGCAAAACCTCTGAAAACCTGAAGGCACCATTAATGTTAAACGATATATACAGGTTTCGGAGCAACATATGCTGCCATCCAGATGATGTCTTTTTCAGGGAAGGGCTTGCTTCTTTCAGCAAGACAATGCCAGACCATATTCTACATGTAATACAACAGCATGGCTATTCTAATATAGAGTCTGCTAGCTAAACTGGCTTGTCTGCAGTCCAAACCTGTCACAACTGACAACATTTGGCTCATTATGAAACAACAAATGCAACAGTGGGGACCATAAAGTGCTGTGGAGCAGCTGAAATCCTATATCAAGCAAAGCAAAATGGTCTCCTTTTAAAAATGCTTGCTGAGTATTGTTTAAAGAAGAGGCGATGCAACACAGTGGTAAACATGCCCCTGCCCATTTTTTGAAACATGTTGCTGGCATCACATTCCAAGTGAGCATATATTTTTTCAGAAAACAATCAAATTTCTCTGTTTCAGCATATTGCCACTATCAAAAGAAAACATTGTATCTCTATTTTTGTTGTTTTTGGGTCTTTGACATAATTTGAAAATTATTGTTGTCCTTGACATTGTGTGTAAATTTCATGATAAGTGAAGCAGAAGTAACAGCCCAAAATGACTTGTAAAAAAAATCTGGTTCCATTGACTTACATTAAAAAAAAGGTAGGTATTGCATTCTGTTTTATACTTATATTTATTATGTATTACAACTTATAAATGGGGTTGTAAATTTAACATCTGGATTTCCTTGGATTTGAAATGTGATCAAATCTTGAGATACATGACTGTAAATATATAATTACAATACACATGTAAAATATCCTAAAAGACCTTTCAGTGTCCAGTTTGTAAGATTTAAATCTGGGTTGTGTGACTTTTTATTGTGTTATTTCTTAACTTTTTATTGCGTTCGTTTATTAGATACTTAATACAACAAATGATTCCAACCTTTTAATCGTATGTGTATTTGTCTATATAGACTTAGGAAAGTACCAATTCATCAATATTTGGCTTGAGTAACTAAGTAATTGTACCCTATTACTACCCTCCTCTGGCATAGGCTGATAGTTAACCAGAGACTTCTAGAATTGGGACAGAGCATGAGTGGAAGTCATTGGTGAGCTTCTTGCTTTGAGAGCAGTCTGATGTGAACGTAAAAGGGAGATTGTAGCTCAGTTGAATGCGGGGCAGCGATTGAGAGAGAATGAACAAGAGCAGGCAG
Organism: Pygocentrus nattereri; assembly: GCF_015220715.1. Lineage (NCBI taxonomy): Eukaryota > Metazoa > Chordata > Actinopteri > Characiformes > Serrasalmidae > Pygocentrus > Pygocentrus nattereri. The sequence goes on along the minus strand of NC_051235.1, from coordinate 20,438,854 downwards.
GGAGAAACAGAGAGAGAGAGTGAGAGAACAGGGACAGCCAAAGTGAAGCTGATGAAAAGAGAGAGAGGGAGAGGGAGTGAAAGAAACTGGCCTGCATTGTCCAGTTCATCAGTATGCCAGTCACGGCCATGCTTGCCCATTTCTGGTCTGTCCTTTGGGCCCAATAGCCGCACAATCTGCAGACCCCACCATCAATTTCTCAAGACCCTCCCGTGCTACCGAGAGAGGCAGCGACCGTCAGCGCGACGTTTCGGGACCTTTTCAAACCCAGAAGCTCCAGAGAGCCAGAATCAAATTAACATAGGGAGATGAGTTATCGTTAGGAGAGACAAGATACAGACATTCGCACAGGCAGGCATGACAGTCGGTGATGGATTAGACACCAAAGAGGAGAGAGAGACTGAAAGTAAAAAGCAAAGAAAAGAAGAACAAAGATGACAGGAATAAACTCACCTTAACATGAGAAAATGAAAACGATAAAGGAGCACGTCTCAACATGCATCATGCATTCCACCGCATTGCTTTCTCTTGTAATCTGAAGATTACAAGGTTACATATGAGGGTGTAAGATGGGATGAGTGTTGGAAACATGATGTGGAGACAAAGAGCAGTTGTCAGCCTAACCACTTCCTGCTTCCATTATGAGCTAATTTATTTTGCAGATATTGCTGAAGTGCTAGAACATCAATAGCCTTGTTTAGGATGAACACTTTCAGTATGTAGACTGCAATAAATGTCCTGGCAAGTGCAGCATCTTAAATCTCTGCGATGTGTCTAATATGTCTGTGTAAGATTGTTGTACAAATATTACAAATTCTTTAACGTTAACGTTTTACATGTTTTATGTAACGCAGTGTAGAGAAATTGGGCCTCCTTCACTATAATTTTTCTTGTTTTCTTAAATATGTTCTAGGAAGGTCCTAAGAAAAAGTCTACGTAAGACTCATGATGTGTTCTTGAACTGTGCAGTTGTTCACACCTTTGTCTTAGTGTGTGTATGTACATTCTGTTCTTGCCTCAAAGCAAGTTAAAAATAAGAAAACATTGCTGAATGTCAGAATCTTCATGAAAACTGCATAAGTGGATTTTATTTATTTAGAAATGTCTTCCTAAGAACGGTTGGTAAATGAGGCCCAATTTTCTTATCTTTAATCACACAAAACAGATGTTGCTTGTGATAAAATGACTTGAAACAAATATTTTTAGATATAATCCAAATGATCTTAGAATTTTCTGACGACAGTATGTCTTAAGATGGTCAATTTATTTGTTGCAGGGGAGTGGGGGGGTTATTATGTAACATGCTTGTAAAGTGGAAAGGGCAATGGGCATTTCCCAGTAGCACAAAAAATCTCTGAAATGGACACAAGGAAATGTATATTAAGATTTAATGTAACAAGATTTTATTTCATGTAACTACACCACTCCTATTGGTTCATTCATTGTAGAAATTGAATTCCAACCTGCTTAGCTTTGCTTTTGTCCAGCTCTGAATGTTGATCGAGCCTCTGTCTGAAGTTTAGATTCTTCTTGCGTGAATATGTGGATATAGAACAGTAAAATGATGATGTAGGACCTTCACAAAATGTGTAGTCATAGTGACGGCTTGGATTCTCTGTTTTCAGAAGTTGTTAGGGTAGATAGTTGTGTTGACGATGGAAATATAACAGTGCAGGGCTTGACTGGTTTATAAAGAGGAAACCATTCACATTCCCTTGTGTCTTTTTAGCCCAAACTGAGTCACACACATGTGGTGGATCTTTTCTTCCTCTTTCAGTAGGAAAATGGTTTGGCTCTCTTGTTGTGTTGTTATGAGGGTCTTTTTTTTTTTTTTTTTTTTTTTCCATTTTTTGTGGGTCAATTTGCATTATTCCTCCCTCTCTCTCTCTCTCTCTCTCTCTCTCTCTCTCTCTCTCTCTCTCTCTCTCTCTCTCTCTCTCTCTCTCTCTCTCCCTCTCCCTCCCTCCCTCCCTCTCTCTCTCTCCCTACCTACCTACCTACCTACCTACCTACCTACCTACCTACCTACCTACCCTGCTCAACGAGGCCTCTGCCCTGGCATGGTTACCATGGTTACAGCAGTGAGCCAAGTCAGATCCTCTGCAAGATGTAAACAGGCGAGGGGAGGGAGCTTTAATTTGATGGGGTTTTCTTGTGCCCCCCCACCCCCCACTTTACGTCCTTTCCTTTGGCACTTTAATTTTTTTCCATAGCGACCACACGTCTGCTGCCTTTTCTCTGACGAACAAGTCACTTGTTACATAAAGATGACTAGTGCAATCAGAGGGCTTTTTTTATTTTTGGTAGGTGAGAGAATGGAAAGTGAAGCGTGGTGAGGCTAATATGCTTACCAAACCAGGACTTTCATCTTACTTTACAGAGAATTACCATTGTGAAAATAAAATTGCTCAAACACTGACACCTAGTGGCTCAGGGAAGTACTACACTGTACACAATTTATTAGATAGTGTATGAATTATCATGGTCTTCTCGTAGATTGTGTGTGTCTTTGGGCCAGGAGAAACATAAAGATTTATATGATGATGATGATAATGATAATAATAATAATAGTAATAATAATAAAACCTTGCATATATCCAAAATGATGACTTTAATAATGGTGTGAGCAAATTAAAATCAGTGGTGGAAAAAAAAATGAAATAATGAGATTTTGATATTGGTGGATTGGTCACATTTACTGTTTTTACCCCCTCCCACCCCCACCTCCCCCTTAGGTGTCTACATCCTGATAGCAGTTGGTGCTGTAATGATGTTTGTTGGGTTCCTCGGTTGCTATGGTGCCATCCAGGAGTCTCAGTGCCTGCTCGGAACAGTGAGTCACTCATCCAATCAGAGCACAGCAAATTTGCTTAGTCATCTCAGTGTCTCCCAGGCTTTGCAATGAAAGATTTCTGACGATTGCAGAATGCAGTTATTCTGAACTAGGTCTGTCTTAATCACTGTTTTAGAGACAGTTAATTGTAATATTAATAATTACGAATAATTTTGCTTTTTTCAGTACCACACTGATATGACGACCTGTGGGCCGATGTCCATATACGTCAATTTTCTTGTACAAAACTGCCAATACATAAATATTTATGAAATATGTAATTTGGGACTACATCTATCTAGATTTGCATCACAGAGGATTAAAGATTTGACTGTAGAGGGTTACAAAGGAAGTAGGATTAATAAAACTGATAGCACAGCAATCCAACAACACCTAAACATTCTGCTCTTCCGGAACAAAATAAATACGTCAAATATCAGTTTAAAAGATGTGCAAACATCTGTCCGATAAAATATTAGTTTATCTGCCAATACTGATATGATTATCATTCATCCCTACATGTTTTTTTAAAGCTATTATTAATTTATTATATTATTTAATCTATCTATTATATTATTTAATCTATAATTAAAGTAGGAGCATAATGTGGACAGATTGGCTCAAGCACAGACAAACGAGTATTGTGCACTACTGCCCTCTAAAGGTGTTATAGCAAATAGTCAGAGGTTAGAAGTTTTGTTATTTTGAATAGACCCCTCGGGTGTCTCAATAATGAATTCTTTTCTGATTTCTTTTAAGTACATACATTTATCTCTTCCCAGTTGATGAAAACGTGTTTGTTGTGATGTAAACATATGATTCTGATAGCTATAGCTATAGTGGCCAGCTTGAACATTTGCAATCAGCTCACATAATTGGCATCAGGCGATTTTGTAGTAATTGTGACAGGCCTAATATGAACCTTCACTTTGCACAATTCGTGATTTGATGTTTAAATAAAATCCAGCTTGTTAAATTACAAAGCATTTTTCACGTTAAAAAGCACAGGCGCACGTTTGTGAGTGGCCAGGGCCATTTATCAACGGCTTCTCTTCCTTTCCTAGTTCTTTGCTTGCCTGGTCATCCTGTTCGCCTGTGAGGTTGCTGCTGGTATCTGGGGATTTATCCACAAAGACAAGGTGAGGAGGAAACACAGACATGCTCACTCACATAAACACGATGAAACACATTCTATTAAAACAGTTCTGGTTCTAAAATGTGATTGGTTGATCCCGGTTCAAAGTGGTTGTAAAATACTCCATAGACACACATGACTGCACAATTCAATATTTCTGTATCAATGTGCCACATTTGTTTTATAAAATAAAAGTTCCTATTTATGTATGTATTTATTTATTTAATTAAACATAATTCAGTAATTGTATTTTAAATAACTAGGTCGATGAAAGTGGCTTAATTGTGAGCTGGTTCATTATAGAAAAACTAACCAACACAGATTGGAGCCGGGGGTCACAGTATTTACAATCCAAATATAGCCATTATGTTTCCTATCCTGAATGATGAGGGAGCCATAGCGTACTGTTGACAAACTACATTGCTTAGTGGAAGAATTGTTTATTGAATTAATCATGAACTAAATTTACTAAACATTAGTGTATTTAAGCATATTGCTAATATTAACTTGACCTCTCTTTATCCCTTAAAATAATTTTTTTTTTGTTTTTTTTAACTCTGCCTTTATGACTGATATATGTAAATGACTAGTTCTGATTGGCTGCCCTGTATTGTGCCTCATTCTACAAGCACTCAGAGCTTAAACACTCCTTAGAACTTTAATGTAAGTGAGCAGGGCTAAACTGCATGTGCACAAGTGTGTTTACTCTAGAGGATGTGTACTTTATTTTCACTTAGAAAAGAAAATCAACTACTCATGAAATTTGACCAGTGGCACCGAAGCTTTTGCATATGAGAGTAATCTAATTGAATTGGTTCTTATGACGTCAGAGAAATAATGAATTATAACAGGCTGTTTTTGCAGCTTAGATTTAATGTATGGATTTTATGGCCTGGGGAGTGAATGGTGCAACTTGATAAACTTTAACAATGTTTACACACTGCTTCAAACTTCTTAATTTAAAAAAGTGAGGGAAATTATACCCATATACATAAAATGGACCCATTAACAAACTAACTGCTTCAGCAAGCACAGATAGATAGATACATACACTGTGTGCACAATTATTAGGCAAGTTTTGTTTTACGTGAGTATTTTATTATCACCTTTAGGCATATTTTCTAACTCCAAGCTAGATAAACTTGAATGCTTAATGGATTTAAGCATAGCAGGCAATGTGTATCTGTGTAATGAGGGAGGGTGTGGCCTAAGGAGGTCAACACCCTATATCAAGGTGTGCATAACTATCAGGAAGCTTCTTTTCCTCAGGCAAAATGGGCCAAAAAAGAGATTTAACCGACTCTGAAAAGTCAAAAATTAGCAGAAGTCTCTCAGAGGGATGCAGAACTCTTGAAATTGCTAAGATATTGGGGCGTGATCATAGAACCATCAAACGTTTTGTTGTAAATAGTCAACAGGGTTGCAAGAAACGTGTTGAGAAAAAAAAGACACAAAATAACTGCCACGGATTTGAGAAGAATGAAGCGTGAAGCTACCAGGAACCCATTATCTTCCAGTTCTAACATATTTGTGGCTGGATCAGTAATGGGCGCAGAGCTCCACTTCGAGTCAGACGCCAGCAAGGTGGAGGTGGGGTACTGGTATGGGCTGGTATTATTAAAGATAAGCTGGTTGGACCTTTTCAGGTTGAAGATGGGCTCAAAATCAACTCCCAAGCCTACTGCCAGTTTTTAGAAGACACTTTCTTTAAGCAGTGGTACAGGAAGAATCTGCATCTTTCAAAAAGAAAATGATTTTTATGCAGGACAATGCTCCGTCACATGCATCCAAGTACTCCTCTGCATGGCTAGCCAGTAAAGGTGTTAAAGATGAGAGAAAAATTATGATGTGGTCCCCTTCCTCACCTGACCTGAACCAAATTGAGAACTTGTGGGCCCTTCTTAAATGGGAGATTTCCAGTGAAGGAAAACAGTACACCTCTCTGAACATGGTCTGGGATGCTGTGGTTGCTGCTGCACAAAGAGGTGATTGTCAACAGATCAAGAAACTGACAGACTCCATGAATGGAAGGCTTATGGCTGTTATTGAAAAGAAGGGTGACTATATTAGTCAGACTTTTTTTTTTTTTTAATGTTAAAAATGTTTTTTGGAAAGTTGGGTTGTTTGTAATTCTCACACGAACAGAAAATAAAGTGAGATGGGGAAAATGTTTGATTTAGCATCGTAACAATTCTGCACAATAATAGTTGCCCAATAATTGAGCACATATAGATATTCTCCTAAGAAAGCCAAAACTTCCCTCACTTTCAATTTCATGTTTGAGGTTTATTAACATTTTGGATTAACTGAGAGCACTGTAGTTGGTGATTAATAAAAATAATGGTCAAAAATAAGACTTGCCTAATAATTGTGCACACAGTATGCATGCATACATGCATACATATGTTCATACATGCATACGTATATGTGTACATGAGACACTCAGTGTCTTTATGCCAAATGGTACTAGGCATGTATGCAGCAGCTTGCGGGCTCAGCCGACAGACCCAGCTGCACTTTGCATGGTCAGTTCAGTGCTCCTCTGAGCTGTGGTTATCTGTTTGTTTCAGATTTCTAAAGAAATGATCAACTTCTACGACTCTGTGTATGACCGAGGTCTCATAGAGACTGCCCAGGATAAGCAGCAGGCTGCAGCTGCTGTGCTGAAGGTCTTCCATGAAACTGTAAGTGTCCCTTATAAATGGATTTAAAAATGTTTTTGTTTTTATTATATATATTTAAGGTAAAAGTTGGTTCATAATATTAATTGGTTGTAAGCAAAAAATGTTAAGTAAGATTTCCAAGTTTTATGTATTAGATATCTAGTGAACTACGTGATCTTGCATCATAAAGACCCCACATTGTTGCTTTACACTCCAACCTGTGATGTGACTGATGAATCCACCTATTATAAATGTGCATTCTCTGTCTTTCAGCTGCAGTGCTGTGGCAAGGGTGCATTCACCGCAGCTATGACTAGCTGGATGACTAACCTATGCCCTAAAAAGGGTTTGCTGGACAGTCAACCTGTAAGCCTTTCATGCATCTTATAAGTAATTCCCAGTTCAGAATTCAGGCCTGGCAAAATTTGGTACTTTTTGTTTTGTTTTTGCACTTTTTTTGTATGATGGTAGGGGAAAAGTGTTTCAGGTTCATATTTCAAATGACTTTCTGGTCCGTATAATGAACTGATACTGTAACAGAGTGGGCATAAATTATTTGCATGGTCATTATCATTAGGAATGACTATGTTGACTAACCAAAGTGGCTTTTGCTTACTTAATGTGCTTATGCTGGAGGATGGGAAGGGTGGATTGTTTAGCACTTCTTTAAATGAAAAATTTTAAATTGATCAGAAACAGACAAGTGTGTTGTTTGATGTCCTGTTTAGGTTTCAGGGAACATGCTTGTGACAGACATTGACTGAGATGTTCATGCTTGTGTTTTTGCTCCTTCACAGAACTGTCACGACCAAATCAAAACACTCTTCAATGAAAAGATCTACCTGATTGGCATCGCCGCCTTGGTTGTTGCTGTCATCATGGTAAGTGAATGACTTTATTGTGCATTACAGGCTCATAATAAAGTCCTTTGCAATAGAGTTAAGCCAGGAAATATTGTAAGAATATTAAAGGGTCCATATCATGGAAATCAGGTTTTTTACTGTCTTTAAATAAAAATGCTTGGTGTATGTGAACATTTGTTTTGAATCATATCAATCGCGACATGTTCAATCCCTGGTGATGCCAGATCCATGTCTAGGAATCTCACTCTGTCCGTGTGGGAACAATGTTTCTCCCTTTCCCCTCAGTGTGATGCTAGTCATGTCTATAAGCTGGCGTAACAAAATTGGCAGCATTCTCCATGTGTGTTGAACTGTCCCAAATTGTTGTGTTGGTGGCAGCCGGAAAAAATGCAGAGGCTTCACATGACTCACATGACTTCACATGAGGAAGCACATCTTAGCCTTCACCCTAGTGGTACTGGTAGTGTCATGTGACTGGAGGAGACCTTAGCTAGCGGGACATGAACTGGGCTGGAACTGGACATGACTAAATTGTTTTAGTCCATGCCCATGACATACTGTTTATGGACTTTTTTTTTTTCTCATTTCTTTATGATACCAAAATTGACTGTCATGCAGAATGCTGGGTAGGATGCCCCTCCTTTTCCCCATTATTCACTCACTAAAAAGTAATAAAAAATAAGAGACCAGGCATCTCTTAGCTGACATAACAGATTTGGCGATTGCTGCTTTCATCCAAGCATGTTCAGCTGTCCGATGACATTGCATGAGCGGCAGTTCGGGAAAAAGTGCAGTGGCTTTCTAAGTAGATACAAAATACAAACCTGTTTCTTTTTCAAGAAACAGATACATTTGCTGATCAGAGCTGTCTGAGAACTGCCTGGGTGTGTCAAAAGGGCCCACACACTCCAAGCTGATGGAGGAACTAGCCTTAACAAAGGCCTACAGTGAAAACACGGTTGTTTGACACCTCTCTTGTGAAGACTCCTATTCCGCTGATGCTACAGACTTTAACTGAATAGGTCACATTTATGAGTAGTGCTGAAAATATCGCAATACACAGTACTTTTACTGTGTACACGCAGTACACAGTTAGCTTTTGTTTGCTAATCGGCTTCCAGTTATGGTTTTGATAATGGATATGAGAGGAGCAAGGGGCAAGGGAGCCTTGTGATTTGAGACCCACTTCTCATTGAAAGGAGAGACATTCTGGTGAAGTACATTCAAATGTTCAAAAGTTATTGATGGGGATTCTTTTGAACATGCATGTTGTGTACCCAAAAGACTAACAATAAAGTAATTAGAAAGCAATGGATTTTTATTTTAGTTCTCTGGGGCTGACAGTAACTTTTACCTTTGTTGTCCTTTTAAATGAACCGAAATTATGTGCAGAAACAGATGGACTACAGTCTGCAATTGTTGATCTATGAATTATGAAAAAGATTACTCTGTAGACAAGGTAAATGTATCTAATAAAGTGGCCAGTGTTCTATGTCTTCATGTCTGTGAACTATTCATGTTTTCCCTCCACTTTTTTTTTCTCCATGCTAATATGGTTCTTTTGTTCTCTTCTGAAAGATCTTTGAGATGATCTTCAGCATGGTGCTTTGCTGTGGAATCCGAAACAGCCCTGTGTATTGAGAGCACGTTGGACAGAAGGGGCTGTGGGGGTGTGGCGTCTGAAGACACCAGCCAATGAAGTGAAGGGAAGCTATACTCCTGATTTAATTTTGTATCTTACCATAATTTTCCTAATGTAGTCTGTTTGTCTTATGGAACAAATATGATTTTATTTCCCTAGTGTGTTTTGTTGCTATGATACCATGATCCAGATTATGAATGTCACCATCTGCAGTTGTGTAGGCGGTGTTGTCTCATTGCCAGCTACTTAATGATAACCTTGACCTTGTACACAATGGCAGATAGTGACAGTAATTGCATGTACACACACACACACGTGCACCCACACGCACACTATTATAAACTCATTGGATATGTAAATCCTATCTGATTTCTGTAGACTTCCTGTATTAACAGTTAGGTGTATTACTATTACAATTTCTTTTATTCTTTTCATATGTATATGTAAAAAAACTGTATATATTTGCAGCTCTATATGACTTTCCAGCATGGATATTGTACTGAAGAGACCTTATTTTCCAAATGTACGCTTGTCTGTTTGAAGTCTATCACTAAGAAAAAGTGTTAGCAAGAAAAAGAGAAAGAAGGTCAGAACGTGAAACATACTGGAAATGAAAATGTCATGCTTGTACCTTGGTGTTAACCTCAGTACTTAATGCAGTGTGTAGCCTTGGCTTCCTCTGGGCCATGTGATATGGGTCAGCCAACTGCCAGCCTCATAGCCTTTGCAAGCATGCCCAAGTTCTGAGATCTTCACTAATGAATGAAGTCTGTTAGATGAAAGGAAGTCTTTACATGTCTTCTAATGTTCCCTTACTGGTATTTCCCTGCATGCTCTTCACAGAGGGTGGTTGGAAACCTGCAGAATCCCATGCTTAGCTTTTCCCTGCCTTCTGAACGCAGGCCATCCCCACACTCCGACTAACCCAAGCCATAGCGAGGTCTTATACACACCTCCCAGCCTTATTGACCGAATGTTCTAACCCATAAAAAAATCTAGACTGCATATTTAGAATGCCCTGTTGATTCCTAGGGGAATCTCCTACTCGTATATCGTACACTATCTTCTCTAGCCATTCGCTGGAATGCTAAGCTTTAGAAAAAAAAAGAAAAGTGAGGTTTTTTGTTTTGTTTTGTTTTTGTTTTTGTTTTTTTGTTTTTCTTCAAAATCCTGATAATGATGCCTCTTTGCCAAATCTAATGCTAGGAGTTGCTTGACAATGTAATGCCATAGCTGTAATGTGTCACGAATCACTCTACTGAATACTGTAAGGCTCTGATGTGTGAGTGTGTGTATGATGTGTTGACAGAGTCCTTTGGAAATGGTCTAGTTCAGTAGTCCCTAAAGCTCCTCCTGGAGATCTGCTTTCCTGCAGAGTTTAGTACTAACCTGTATCTAACATGCTGCCCCTGCCTCATACCTACACTGATGCATCTGATCAAGCCAATCAGGGACTTCTGAGGAGCTTAATTAGCTGGGGCAAGTGTGGCATATTATGGTTCGAACCACAGCACACAGGAAGGTAGGTGTCCAGGACAAGGGTTAGTGACCACTGCTGTAGTCCATTCAGGATCTGAGTCTGTCTTGAATAGCTCCGACTCAAAACCTCACTGCCACTCCTGGTGGCAGCAGCCGCTGTAATACCTCTGCTGTCCACTAGGTGTCACCCAAATGACATGTATTGGCCTAGTTTCCCAAGAGCATGATGGCAGAAACACTATAAAAGTAACTTTTGTTAACTGGTGTTTTAAACTCTTCGTTGTTTTTGGGAAACTCTTCCAGTATCGCTTTGGGGATAATGCACCTAAATGGTATTCAATATTTGATGATCATGCGCTCAGTTGACAATTCAGTTGACTCCATTTCACTTCAATCCAACACATACACATGCACACACCACACATGTTGTGTTTTCCTAAATGCAATCTGCAACCTCTGTCTTGTTAACACATAATGCCTATGCTGATATGCTGAGAAGTGTCTTGTAATATGTACAGCTATATATTATTGTACTAATGACTATGTAAAGGCGATGTATGCCTTTTATTGTGATATCTTTTTTTTCTGGTACTTTGTCAAAGTAAGAGAAAAGATGAGCAGAGATTTCAGTTAAAGTTTCAGTATTTTTGGATCCCCAAAATGAATTACATGAACTGAAACTATGGATTTATAATGGTCTTTTGCATTCACAGACCTTACATTTCCATTCAGCAGGAGCCAAACTGACAACTCTCACTCAAATCTCTGCCCTGACTCACCAATTATAGTTTTTGGTTCATTTTTGTTGCCCAAATACTTAGGGATTAAATGTATTTTACAAATAATACATTTGTTGTGTCATTTTTGGTGTCTGCTGAAATAACTGCATGCTGCTAGGATGTGTAAAGCCTGGACTAAGAATGAAATATTCACAACAAAACAGGAGAAAATGAGATAAAATATGATAGTCGGTTTACAATTATGTTTTTAGGCTGGTTTTCCTGGCAGGTATTAAGTCTAGTCCTCTGCTACATTTTCCTTTCATTGTACAGTTTTCATTCAAGGCTTTATCTTTGTACGGAAACTGACTCACAGGGCCAGTTTCCCAGGCAGGGGTTAAGCCACTCCCTAGACTACACAGCATTTTGATTTCTGATTGTCCAAAGGAAAATATACCAGGGCTTAATTTCTTTCTGGAAAACCATCCCATTATATCTTAAAGGGGAATTCCAGAGAGTTATTAAAAATTCTGCATAATCAAGTCATTAAGATATTGAATTGAAGTGAAATGCTTTGTTACAGAGAGACTTGACCAGTCAGAAATGTTCCCAGTGGTGATGTGAACCAGACAGCAAAAGCTTTTAATGCCTTTAAAAACCTGAAGAAGTTATTGCACAGCATGGTTATGAATATGCTGTCTGATGCCTGAGATGTTGTACACTAGCTTTGAGATAAGGCTTTGGCCTAAAACCTTTTAACAGCATTCATAGTGGAGTGGTACACACAGGGTATTATATGACAAAATAAACAGTGCTAACCAACATGACCAATGTCTGTCTTTGTGTGTGTGTGTGTGTGTGTGTGTGTGTGTGTGTGTGTGTGTGTGTGTGTGTGTGTGTGTGTGTGTGTATATCACACAAAGCCCCATTTCCAAAAAAGTTGGGATGCTGTGCAAAATGTAAATAAAATCAAAATACAATGATAGGCAAATCATGTAAACCATAATTTTAAAGAAAATTACTAAGACAACATAATATCAAATGTTGAAACTGAAATTCTATTGGTTTTTGAAAAATATGCCTATTTTTAATTTGATGCCAACAACACATTCTCAGTTTCAACATTTGTTGTCTTTGTACTATTTTCAATTAAATAAAGGGTTTAATTTACACGTCATTGCATTTAGTGTTTATTTTCATTTTGCACAGCATCCCAACTTTTATACGCACATACGCATACATTCTAGACTCACCACTAATTTATCATTATTACCAGTAAAACAGAGGACTTGCAGGTACACTGGTCATGTTGGATAGCACTGTATTATCATGAGCCCTGGTTTCTATAACCACCACTGTAAAAAAATACTATACATTTGTCAATGCACCATTTCACATCTCACACACTGAGAATATATGAACATTGTTTTATTGTATTATTTTGGGCGGTCATGAATAAAAATATTTCAAATGGAGTCCAAAAACAGTAACTCCAGGATGATCTGTCAAGATCTGAAGGCACAGAGGCTTTGGCCATTAGGTTAATATATTCTGAGCTTTTAAAGTGTTTACTGATATCAGAGGTGAGTATCTACACTATATTGCCAAAAGTATTTGCTCGTCTGCCTTCACATGTATATAAACTTGAGTGACATCCCATTCTTAATCCGTAGAGTTTAATATGATGCTGACCCACCCTTTGCAACTATAACAGCTTCAACGCCTAAACGCCTAAAAAACAACCCACACCATAATCCCCCCCTCCACCAAACTTTGCACTTGGCCCAATGCAGACAGACCAGTACCACTCTCCTGGCAACCACTAAACCCGGACTCGTCCATCGGATTCCCAGATGGAGGAGTGTGTTTCGTTATTCCAGAGAACACGTCTCCACTGCTCTAGAGTCCAGTGGTGGCACTTTACACCACTGCATTCAACGCTTAGCATTGTGCTTGGTGATGTAAGGCTTGGATGCAGCTGCTCGGCCTTGGAAACTCATTCCATGAAGCTCTCTACTCTGTTCTTGAGCTAATCTGAAGGTCATACGAAGTTTGGAGGTCTGTAGCGATTGACTCTGCAGAAAGTTGGCGACCTCTGCACACTATCCGCTGACCCGGCTCTGTCATTTTACGTGGCCTGCCACTTTGTGGCTGAAATACTGTTGTTCCCAGTCACTTCCACTTTGTTATAACACCACTTACAGTTGACTGTGGAATATTTAGTAGTGAGGAAATTTCACAGCTGGACTTGTTGCACAGGTGGCATCCTATCATGGTACCATGCTGGAATTCACGGAGCTCCTGAGAGAGACCCATTCTTTCACTAATGTTTGTTGAAGCAGTCTGCAGACCTAGGTGCTTGGTTTTATACACCTGTTGCCATGGAAGTGATTAGAGCACATGAATTCAATGCTTTGGATGGGGGGAGTGAATACTTTTGGAAATATAGTGTATGTTCACTTAATTGTATGTACAGATGTGATGAATTTTATTCTGCTGGTTCTGCTCCTGCACTGCTTTACTGTTTGTCACTTTAGAGCTTTAGAATTTTAGACAGATTCTGAAAGTAGTAAGAGGTTCTACTGAAGTTTAATTGATTTTTGACCATCACCTCTCTCTTTTTTGATTAGTATCAACAGTATTTCCATAAAGAAACCAAACTTTCACTTGAGCAGAGAGTTTGGCTGCTCTCTCCATCTCTGCTGAGACTGCACTTTTCATTTCTACAGAAGAGCTTGCTCTGAGGCAAACTTTCACCCTCAAGTGAACTCCAATGAGACTGATTCTTATGAAACGATTATTCAGGCTTGTGAATCATATTAAAGGGTTTGTAAGGAATGGCGAATGGTCACGGCTTCAGTGACTTGCTGCATTGATGGGTTGGGTGTGTCTGAACTCGGAGTTGAGTACGGGGTCCACTTAGCAGCCCTTTATCCTGAACAAAGACCTCTTTCTTCTGCTTTGGGACAGATAATGCATCAGAACTGCGGGAAATGAAGGGCATTTCATGGAAGACATCAAAACACTAAGTTTTGGCGTTGAAGGGCGCATGAACGACATTGGGAAACTCGTATTAAGCGTTGAAACATTACAGTGATATGAGTCTTATGCCAAACCCTTGTTTTGCAGTATTTTTCTGCCTGACTTTCCATGATTTCCCATCCCCACCTTGGGGTGGAGTTTTTCTGCAGAGTTTGACTCCTTTTTCTGACGTATTTCTGTCTCTCCACCCCCCCCCCCCACCCCCCCACTTTTATGTTCTGGCATTAATAATAGAAGGATATGAAGGGGAGATGAGGTAAAGCTCTGCTGGGTGGAGTGTCTCTGAGTTTATAAATTTCGGTTATTCTCGCCCCTTTGACAAATCAGCTCAGACAAAAAGGAAGAGAAACTAAGCAGCGAAAAACTGGAGAAAGGAGCACGGAAAAAGGAGAAGAAAGTTTCGTTCTTAGACTCAAGAGAAGAAGAAAAGAGACGCAAGTGTTCTGTAATGGTGGGTGCTAAGAAACTAGGCTGCTTGCTGTGAACATAGTTTTAAGTTCTAAAATGTTCTCCTAAGTGTGTTGTTAAGGTTACATTAGCCTGCTGAGGACAGTCATCGCAGTTCACGTAAGTATGAAAGGCTTCCGTTACTGAATAACCGCATTGTGTAAAGTTATCTGAGTTTGAGATAAGTCTATGGAGGGCGGAGGTCACGCCCACTCTCCACCCAAGCCCCGCCCACACGCTGCTCTGTCTCTCTGTGCTGTTGATGGCAATAACTAGAGCTGCAGGCGCGAAGGCAGAGCTCGCTGCTTTCTGCTCGACTCTGTTTCAGTGTGGTGATATTAGCTTGGCGCAGATTTCCTTCGCTGCTTGTTTTTCTTACCGAGGGAAACTGTTTTGCTTCACGGATATTTTTTTTGCTTTTGTTGCCGCGGAGTATTTTGGGAGTGCATCGAGTTTCATCAGTTAAACGATGAGCGCCACTGAGGGCCTCTTTTTCTCCGCCTTACAGCCCCCCACGTCGGTCACCACTTACGCAGTGCCGTCCGACCAGCAGCTCGGCGCGGATCAGCTGACCAGAGCCAAGCGGGTCCAGCAGCAGGTCCAGCAGCGGTTGGCCGAAAAGGCTGCGTCCATACCGCGGCTAGCTGGAGCTCAGTCCCCCAGCACAGGTATGGCACACGGGGGGCCACATGTGTAGATACAGGCAAAAATCTGTCAGTTCAGCTGCAGCTCCTCATAATATCCTAATATCCTGGACACTACTAAATCTGAAAAATTGTATTACTCTTTATTGGCAGAATATTGTTAGACAGCACACATACTGGCAATAATGAAGCTGTTTGACTCTTAACCCATTTGTGCCCCCATATTCCATCTGATTCCAAAAAATGAAAGTTTCACAAAGTTATAATTAAATAAATAGTTAAGCAAAAAATCTAAATTGGTCAGCTTCCAGCTTACACCAGATGTAGACAATGAGCCAAGACATGTTTGGTGTCCAGAGTTTGCTTATTTAGTTTAGTGCTGGTGCTTCAAAGCTAATGTTGCTAACAAACCCTAGGACTCAATAGTCACCCAAATGTTTTCAGTTAACATATCCCAAAAGTTACCTCAATTTGCTTAAACTGCATCCGGGTTTCGTTAAGCTTGCACAGACTGTGTAGCTTCAAGCACAGGGTGACACTGTAAGCTATAGAATGAATTAAACTTCACCGTTTATCTGAAGTGTTGACCGTGTATCTATGCACACTTGCTCCAGCTCTAAACTAAAGAAGCTAAATTTGGACAGCAATCATGTCTTGGCTGATCAACCACATCTAGTGTAAGTGGACAGTTGTGTGAATATGATTTTTCGCAGAACCGCTCCTTCAGTGCATCGTGCTCACAGATCTAGTGTTGTACTTCTGCTTTTACTGCGTGTTGTTCAAATCTCAGGTTTGAAACTCAAGGTTTAATGCACAGAATATGGAAAATCGGATCTCAAAGTCAGAACTGAAAATCATAACAAACCTCAAGATACACATTGTTACAGCCCTACCAGTTATTAAACAGGGTCAACTTTTATTTTCCCCAAATCTATGAAACTATAGCAGAAAATTGGTGATGAAAGTGTTGAAGCTTTTATGTATGTTGATCATCATCATGACACTGGATGTTCATTTATCTTTGAGGTTATTGTATTGCTCTCATAACACACCCATGCACCTCTGCAGCATTCAAAGCTCCAATATGAGGGAGCATATGTATCGGATTAGTACAGACAGGTAGTGTCTCTATATAGCAGACATATCAGCTAGGTAAACAAGACACTTTTCCTGTGTCTATATGCTATAATATTCCCATTGTGTCACAGGCTGCATTGTTTGCTGTACAAATATTTGAGGAAAGGTCCCAGTCACAAAGAGAATGTGGGAAAGCAGGTGAGAGTACTTTTAGGTGATGAGGTTTACTTGATATTTAATCCAGAACATCAGGAAATATCAGACAATGTTGGAGAGAAGCCATGCTTAGCCTTACTACTTTGCTTTGATGCTGCTATTTCAGCTGCTTTTCTCTGTGGCTAGTGGTCATAAAGTATGTAAGAATAGGAGTGCATTTTCTTTTCATAGATGGAGCTCTGAATGCATCATCCAACTATCACTAGTGCAGATAACCATGCTTATAAGTTATTAATGTGATTACAAGATGGTTATTGCAAAGCTTTTGGTACGAATGTTAATTAGCTTCCGCAATTGCAGCTCCCAGTAGACTTCGGTCATTTTGTTTGGAAAAGGAAGCATCATAAATGTGTGATTATTGAGCCTGTTGGGAAAATATCATGTTTTATGGGTGTGTAGACCACAGTGTGGTGATAATATGTAGCCTGTTTAAGCTTCAGAAAGGAAGTTTCCACAGTTTGTTTAGTTTAGAGACCTGTTTGTTTAGTGTATAGCACTTTCTGATCATTTTTCTCAGGATGTACAACACTGCAAAATTCAGAGAGCATCCTTCAATTAGTATTAGCATTAAAAGATATATAGAATATGGGACAATCAGACAAGGCCTGATAGACTAACAACACTCCCACTACCAGATAAACAGCATCTATAGCTTTCATCTTCGAGAGAGAGGAGGAAATCAAACTTCACTCTTGCTTCAGATCTGAAAAATTCCGCTGGTATTTCTGTCCATGAAAGCAAGTCTCATGGACGGAGTGGAAGCTATAATAAAGGCAAACCATGGACACGGTAAATACTGAAATACTGAAAAAAAGGCTTCTGTGTAATTTTGTTTTATTTATTTTCAGTTTTTTTCCCCCTGCAGTTAATAATAACAACTTGTAGTTAATGGATGTTTTGACTGGAAATGGAGTAAAGCAGGGGTGGTCTCTGACTTTTGCACAGTACTATATTTTAGATTAGTTGCATTTATTATTAGAAAACATGTTGAGTAAGGATTATTTCTTTGGAGCTTTACGAATGAAAATTTTTAAAATGGGTTGCGTAGAACACTAATTCAGTCTATTAGGTCACAGAGTAGTCAGTGTGTGTGTGTGTGTGTGTGTGGGTGCGTGGGTGTGTGTGTGTGGTGCCTATTGGACAGGTATGAGGTATCACTTACCTCTTTCTGGCTCAAAGATGGAAATTAGGTCACTCCTGACCCATTGATGACGCTCCTCCTTTACACACACACACACACACACACACACATACACACACACACACACACACACATACACACACACACACACACACACACAGTGTGCACCTTTACCTGCTGCAACAGAAGACAAAGCAACTGATAAGTGTTTGTGGGAGATTTACCTCTGTGTAAGCAGATACATTTATCAGTGTTCGGTATAGCTTTTTAGGGTCTAATAGCTAAAGGAATTTGACCTTTACCTAACATTTGACCTTTAACCCCATTTCCTGACATTTATCTCAGCTTTTCTCAAGACCACAAAAGCAGAACAAAACTTCAGCCTTGTAGATTTAGAACATTGCCCCTGGTCTGCAGGATTGAAGTCAGTGAGTCAAGTCAAGTCACAGTTAATTTATATAGCACTTTTTACAACAGGCAATAACAAAGAAACTCTACAGAGAACTCCAGGCCTCCATGAACAAGCCAGTGGAGACAGTGGCAAGGAAAACTCCCTAAGCGCAAGAGGAAGAAACCTTGAGAGATTCAAAAGGGGACCCCATCCTCCTCTTGTCGACACCGGATAGCAAAACAATGGTTCAGTGTGGCTATCCGGTGTAGTCAGTTTACAGGAAGAGCACAGATTAAGCTGGAAAAGCTCGCCTCATTATCTATAATGCAATACTGCAGTGAGTGTCCACAGTAGATGAGATTAGCATGTAGTAAATCTGTGATGCTCTTCATCAGATCAATAGTCTAAGTTGCAATATTGTCCTAGATTTCAGATTTATTTCCAGAAATAGTTCATCATAATATCATCATGTTTCATGATAGCTAGTTCTGCATAGTAAGTTCACCATCGTAATGTATTTAAAAAATACCACAGTATCATATATCACGTAAGAATATATGCTCAGAAAATCGTGCTAACAAAATTCATCAGGATATTGATAAAACATCCTCATATTGCCTGTTTAACCACATTTTAAACCAGTATTCGATGACGTATGTATTGTACTATGGAAGAACAGAATATTCAGGAAACACTGAACTACTGATTTTTCATTTTACTGCATTTGTAACACTCTACACATGAAAGCTGTTGCACTGAAAGCGGCTGCAGCACCAACTGTAAAGCCCAATCTGCCTTTAGAGCCATTAGTCTGTCGTAGCGAAATGCTGACACACAGTTTCCCCCTTCATATGACACAGTTTATTGTTTCTCCCCCCAAATTGCACAAACCTATTTTTTCTCTGCTGATTTTCAGTTGAGAAGCCATCAAAGCTGAGATAAGCTTGTTTTTTGCCTTAAGTATTCAAACTCAAGTAAGCTGTGCTCAGCCATTGTGGTCATTGCTGTTGCCTTTGTGGAAGCGGCATAATGCAAATCCAGCAGGAAAAACATGGACATTTGAAAAGAGCCTTAGTGTTGGCTTCATAATTAGCATATGTTTCCTGAACTCCTTACAAAGTAATAACTATAATAATAGCAATGGAGTCACCAAGATACAATTTAAACTTACATTCAGATGTTCTTATTTTTGATGATATAGTGGTTTTGGATTTTATCCTCAGCTATTGTATTGTGAAGATTTTGCAACATTTTTAGCTGTAAATATTCCCAAAAACAGAGTACCGTTAGGTACTTTTAATACAAATCTTGAACAGGTTCCAAAAAACATGAAACTGGAAAGAGTGGCCATTGGAAAATGCATAGTTATATTTTTTTGTTGCCATGTTTCATTTGTCTGCAATGGTAATTAGTGAATATAGTTCCAATTTCTACATTTTGTATATCTTTATAATTTTTTTTGTACATGAAAAATATTGGATATCAGAATCTCTACCAATCCCATATTGGTGCAACCCCTGCTTAAAATCAGACCAAAGGAAATGTTGCATGAAAAAAGACAGAAATGAGATTTTCAGAAAGAAAGCTTTGTTTTTTGAATAATCTTTTGCCTTTGTTATTAATAGTAGAGCTTTGTTCTGGTCACAATTATCCTTTTTCCCAGAAATAGGCTTAGCATGACGTGTTTGGTGGGTGGTTCTCCTGAATCAAAAACTCCTGCCTCAGTGAGATTCCTGCCACATCATCCGAAGCGTGTTATCAGTGGACTTCTATTTTAGATTGAGGCTTAAGCAGGAAAGTGTGTGGCTGTGTGAGCTGTCTGAATAGGCATGCTGTGATACAGAAGGGCCTGGTATGAGGCAGTGCTCGCTTACATTCATCAGGCAACTGTGACTTTGAGACTTTGCTATTTAGCTGTCAGTAGGATTTATTATTCAATTTCTAGCTTTACTAGCGCAACTTCCAGAGAATTTCTCGTTGTGTTGCTCTTAATTACTCTTTGGCTCATTTGGATAGTGATTTTCACAACTGACAATAAGGAACTCCCTGATGACATTCAGCAGCGTTCTGGGCCTGTTGTGAATCTGAAAGTCTGTTGAGAACAGTCAGTTCAACCACTCAGGCATGTGAAAGTCTTAGTAACACCAGCAGATGGAGTTTAATTCAGAACTGTTTACAAAATCGCAGAATGATACTCATTCTCAAGAATTACTGGTAAATGAACTGCAACCAAACCTTTTGCAACACTCATATATCCTTTCAAGAATAAGAATTCCTAAGCGGTACATGGTTTGGAGTACAGTCCGGGAAATATGTTTTCCATTCTGTGGAAATTCTGTTCTCCACTCTTGCACAAACATGATTCATTAAGGAACCATACATTAAAAGGTTCTTAAGGAACCAAGGTGGTTCCTCTATGACATTGACCCTTTGGTCACCTTTATTTTGAAAAGTGCATTGTAACTGTGATGGCATTGTTACCGTATAGTATTGGTTGACTGAAAACATGGTGTTTGAAATATTCCAGATCCGTCCAAGAATGTGAGAGACCATAGCACACCCTAGCACTGATTGTAGAGATTAGTTCGGCTGAAGGGCTTCCACTTTAGTGGACTGAAAAACAGAAGATGAGCTGCTCGTAAACTTCTGATCAGTGTGCCCTGGTCATGCAAAGGCATTTTGAGGAGGACCAGATGTTTCAATTTGAGTAGAAAGCTGCTTCTGAGCAGACCCATGTCCTATGCCTTATCCTCATCTTGGGGATTTAGCTTTTAATAAAAGGTAGAATCTACCAGCCGACCTTACCTTCCTAATAAGTCTTGAAGGAGACGTGATGTTCCAGTGCACTTAAGAGCAACTGGCAGTGAAATAAAGCTAAAATTAGGCACTGAAGGTAGCTCACTGATAACTTCAGCAGTGCATCAATTTGAATTCCTTTTGATTTTACTGCATCCAGTAGTCCTGTCACGAATATTTGAGATGAACATAATTAATTAAGCTGACTGCAGATATTTTTCACAGCCATTAGCTGTGTTATCTGTCATATTATGCTGCAGAAAACAAAATTGAGTATGTTGGGTTGAGGCAAATATATATAATTCAAAGAAAGCAGTAAATGCATTCACTGAGACACATGTGGCTTAGGGAAACCAAAATATATAACGTCTAACATGTTGAGAGGAACATGCTGAATAATCTTTGTTTATTTGTTAGCTGGGTTTTAACAAATCTGAAACCACAGATACACAGAGACCCAAACCACGATATAAACATCCATGGTGTCAGAAGACTGACCTGCGATATCCCCTCCCTCAACCCCAACCCACTGCTACTGCTGGTGATGCAGCCTGCGGAGCTGTTTAGTAATGTAACAAAACTATTTTTTTTTTAATTTAAAATACACATAAATCATGAAATTATAATTTATTTAAGGTTAGGGCAAGCTATATGTTCTTTATTATGTTCCAAATTGTTGTTAATTTAATAAAACACAGACACCCCCCCCTTTTTTTTTCTTATTCACCCCACAAAAAAAGGTCTGAATTGAACCGTGGGTTTGGAGAAGTGCTACATCCTTATTTGTTAGCTATGTAGCTAATTGTTACATTTTCAACATCACTCTCCTTTTCAACATCACTCTCCATGAGAAAAGTAGTAACAGGCTGGGGAAACTATAAAACACCCAATTCCCTCAACTTATCAATGCCCTTAATTCTAACGTCTTTCTTAACAGACTGTCTAGCTATTTGAACTCCATAATATGCTGCTATGTCCAGTAAGTCATCCTTGTGACACTTCTCGATTACCTCCAGGCTACGTGAAGCAAAGAACAATTGGAAGTCAAAGGTTGCCATACTGTACACATACATAAAGTTAGAACACCAGTGCCAGGCCACTCACAAGCACCATGGGACAGGTCATTAATTTGATGATCTATGAACAATTTATCAGTGATCTATCAGTGATCTATCAGTGATCTATCCCGGATGAGCCCCCAAATGTTACGTTCCCACAAAAGGCTGCAGTCCAGGGGAGAGTGTGGGGACAGTAATGTGTGGTGTGAGCAGGTGGAGATGGCCAACCAGTGAGGAAACCAGAGGATATAGAAAACAGATTTAATTCAAGGACATCCACAGTCATACACAACGCTATACAATGGACACAAATGTTTACAAAACACCAAGACAACAAATTATGACGTTGAAGAACTGGACCAGCCTTGGGGAGAACACAGAGGGCACCAAAGAAAAGAAAATAACAAAAGAACTACACTAGCCTGTATTTGTGTATCTTGTCTAGCTAGTGGAAATAAGGGGGTGGTACCCGCCTCTAAACTAGTGTGTCTAGACACTTAGACTACCTGCGTGTGGCAGTGTAAGTGTGCGCATGTTCTAGACTGTACTTCCTCCCAGGAGGAAACCAGCTCAAACACAGTGGACACAGGAGACAGTAACAACAACCAGCAAAAACCAGCACCAAACGGTTAACAACGACAACAGCAATACATGTAACAGCAAAGAGCTAAACTGAGACACAGAAGACTTCACAAAACAGCGATATTTCATCAAGCACCACAGTGTGAACACAACAAGCGAGCCGAAGGCTTCTGAGCAAGTGCAGCTTTTAAACACAAAGTCCCGCCCCTCTCTTGGTCCGGACGCGCCCTCTGATTGGCCAGTAAGTGACGAGAGCGTGACGAGGATGATGAATGACACCCCGATCCACCTATAAGGTGATAGATAGACTAAAAGAAAGAAAGTGTCTAACATCCAATGTTGTCTACTAAGTAAACATAGCTAGCATATAAGATGGCTCATCAGCCAATTTGGCAACATTAGTTTTGTATTTTAGTACAACCCCAATTCCAATGAAGTTGGGACGTTGTGTAAAACATAAATAAAAACATAATACGATGATTTGCTAATCCTTTTCAACCTATATTCAGTTGAATACACTACAAAGACAAGATATTTAATGCTCAAACAGATAAACCTTATTGTTTTTTGCAAATATTCACTCGTTTTGAATTTGATGCCTGCAACACGTTCCAAAGAAGCTCATCACCTTTCCTTTTAACAACACTCAATAAGTGTTTGGGAACTGAGGACACTAATTGTTGAAGCTTTGTAGGTGGAATTCTTTCCCATTCTTGCTTGATGTACAACATCAGTTACTCAACAGTCCGGGGTCTCCATTGTCGTATTTTGCGCTTCATAATGTGCCACACATTTTCAATGCGAGACAGGTCTGGACTGCAGGCAGGTCAGTCTAGTACCCGCACTCTTTTACTACGAAGCCATGGTGTTGTAACACGTGCAGAATGTGGCTTGGCATTGTCTTGCTGAAATAAGCAGGACATCCCTGATAAAGACGTTGCTTGGATGGCAGCATATGTTGCTCCAGGCCCCCATGAACAAGCCAGTGGAGACAGTGGCAAGGAAAACTCCCTAAGCGCAAGAGGAAGAAACCTTGAGAGATTCAAAAGGGGACCCCATCCTCCTCTTGTCGACACCGGATAGCAAAACATATGTACCTTTCAGCATTAATGCTGCCTTCACAGATGTGCAAGTTACCCATGCCATGGGCACTAACACACCCCCATACCATCAGAGATGCTGGCTTTTAAACTTTGCGCTGATAACAATCTGGACAGTCCTTTTCCTCTTTGGCCCAGAGGACACGACGTCCATGATTTCCAAAAACAATTTGAAATGTGGACTCGTCAGACCACAGGACACTTTTCCACTTTGCGTCAGTCCATCTCAGATGAGCTCGGGCCCAGAGAAGCCGGCGGGGTTTCTGGGTGTTGTTGATATATGGCTTTCGCTTTGCATGGCAGAGTTTTAACTTGCACTTGTAGATGGAGCGACGAACTGTGTTCACTGACAATGGTTTTCTGAAGTGCTCCTGAGCCCATGTGGTAACATCTGTTACAGAATGATGTCGGTTTTTAATGCAGTGCCGCCTGAGGGATCGAAGGTCATGGGCATTCAATGTTGGTTTTCTGCCTTGCCGCTTACTTGCAGAGATTTCTCCAGATTCTCTGAATCTTTTGATGATATTATGGACTGTAGATGATGAAATCCCTAAATTCCTTGCAATTGCATGTTGAGAAACTTTGTTCTTAAACTGTTGAACTATTTGCTCACGCAGTTGTTCACAAAGTGGTGAACCTCGCCCCGTCCTTGCTTGTGAACGACTGAGCATTTCAGGGACGCTCCCTTTATACCCAATCATGAAACTCACCTGTTTCTAATTAACCTGCTCACCTGTGGAATGGTCCAAACAGGGGTTTTTTGAGCATTCCTCAACTTTTCCAGTCCTTTGTTGCCCCTGTCCCAACTTGAACGTGTTGCAGGCATCAAATTCAAAATGAGTGAATATTTACAAAAAACAATAAAGTTTATCCATTTGAAAATTAAATATCTTGTCTTTGTAGTGTATTCAATTGAAAATTGGTTGAAAAGTATGTGCAAATCATCGTATTCTGTTATTATTTGTTTTACACAACGTCCCAACTTCAATGGTATTGGGGTTGTAGTTGCAAACAATGAGCCTGAAAAGACTATGATCATGAAAGCCCTCACCTCAATCGAATAACAGCAGATTATTCTGGCTTTGGGCCCGCAGTACTTTAAACTGGTTTCATAGGGACTCCCATGCAACTGAGCTTACTTACATTTTCATTATTGTTACTCCATCTGGATATGCAGGAAACTTCCTGACATATGCAGGAAAGGGTCCCTGACGTTGGAAGTCCATGTGGTTAAAGGGAAATTCCATTGTTTCAGTAAGTGGAATTTCCCATGTAACAAATGTAAACAAAGCTGGAAAAGTAAAATATTAGATGGGTTCTGATAAAATAGCAAATACAGCACAAACACTCCCTAGGGATGGTGAGAATGCTGCAAAAATAGTTTGCCATAAGTGTTTTTTTGTTGTTGTTGTTGTTGTTATTTTCCAGTACAGCATATTGTGACCTTTCTTTTGAAGTGCCTACAACTTTTTTTTAAAATACAAATTAATCATTTGTTTCTGTGTGAGAAATGTTTTACTGTGTGAAATCTGTGGAGGAGGATCTGAGATAAGGGTCACTTTCAGACTCTTGGCAAATAGCGAGTGTAATTCATCTTCAGAAGAAAATTAGTAAAAATGAAGCCATCATAAAAAAAACATACTTTATAAAGACTCATAACTTCAGCACCATAAGGCTCAGTCTCAGAGGAGACTGGTCTGTGTCAGAATCCCTTTGAAAAAATGGCCAAGCGCACTTTATCATCTTCACAATTTTACTGTGTGGGTTAGCGCAGATTCTGGGAATAACCTGATTCATTGAGAAGAGGAGGTTACTGGTTCCCCTTCTATCTGCTTTCAGTGTAATGCTACATACAGCCAACGTCAGCAAAACCATTGAGCAGTTTGTGCTTTCACTCACTCATTGCTGGCTAGTCTTCATTCCTCTTTCGTGCATAGTTGACTTCATCCTTTCTCCCACTCAGTAATCTTTCATTCCTGCAACGCCTCTTGATCTTTTTTTGTCTGCTTGTACTTTTCTCGACTGAGCAATTGGGGACCTGGATCACTTCCCTGCCTTTTGTTTGCAGCCTCTGTAAGCCTTTATCTAAATGCCAGCATTTTCCAGTACACACCATGGTTTGTGGCTTCAGCCATTTGCTGGAGTCAACCACTGGAATTGTTTGGTTTTTATATAGGAGGTATGAGTAAGAGGCACAATAAAAGAGGAGAGAAAAAGATAAACACACATAGGAGGAGAGATAAAAATGTTAGAGAGTGAGGGGAGTGAGGAAGAGGCCTTAGAAACAGAAATAGGCACAGTAGACTAAACCCATATCAACTTTGGTGAAATAATGACTCAAGTAAGTTAAAGAGCCTTTCCAGAAACAACTTGAGTAGAAGTACAAGAGTAGCAGATCAACTGCATAAAGCTGCTTAAAGCTCTATGGTAGAAGAGTCTGTGTGCTAAACTGGCCTGCCTGCAGTCCAAACCTATCACCATTGAAAACATTTGGCACTTAATGAAACAAGCAATATGACAAAGGAGACCCCAAACCTCTCTTTCCAAACGCTTAGTGTTGTTAAAAGAAGAAGTAGTGCAGCACAGTGGTAAACATGTTCCAACTTTTTTGGAGCATGTTGCCAGCATCAAATTCAAAATGGGCATATATTAACAACAATATATATAAACAACATTTCTCAGTTCAACGCCATAGCTACTTCCTTCTGTTCCAGAATGTCTCACGCCACGAATGTACGCCATGCGCATGACGTCATTACGTCAACATGTCAGAATATCGCTGTTATCACGATATGGATTTTTTTATCATTTAGAAAGTTATACCGGTATTATCACAAACGACACGATATGGTACACCCCTAGTTGTTAATGTTTTTCTTAGAAAGGTAGTCAAGCGTAATTTAACCAGGGGCTTTCAAACACTTCCAATAACTGGATTTTCATTTATTCTAAAGTTATGTAAAAACTGGCGCTTACTACTCTCAAGAAAAATAGTTGTAGACAATTTTCTTAGTTGTGCAAGACACAGTACTAGAACTGAGAAAATGTAACTATTTACAACTCAACTGTTTACAATATGAAAAAAGCCAGACTTCTTTGTAATATGCCTGTTATTATGACAAACCTTTGGTTCAAGCATGAGAGCACTTCACCAGCTCCCTTTGTGAGGTTCCTGGGGTCTTAACTATGACGTTGTCTGCATTCTTGCTGAATGTGGACATCTAATTAACTATTCACAGCTCAGAGGGTTGTGGATCCACATGGGTTGATGGAAAACCTGATCTGTTTGCATTACTGCAGGGACTTAATGAAGGAGTTGCAAGCCAGACTAGCATCAGGTTTCCATCAGGGTCATATGTCATTCAGGCTTACTCCAGTTCTTTTGGCCAGAGAGATAAAAAACAATGAGCATGTAATAAACAGAAGATGAAGTAAAAACTCCTTTGATGTTGTTTTTTTTCCAATGTATTCCTCTTCTAGAATATGATGGCTCACCCACGATGAGATACCAGAGCCAAGGCAGTGGATTGACCTCCAAGTCACTCATGTACAATGGCGGAAGAATAATAGTAAGTGTTACAACACAATCAAATGTCCTCATTTTTCCACTTACAACTTCCTTATGTCACTATTGAGTGTTAAAGGCAGGTCAAACTAAAGCAATAAGCCATGATATACTGCACATTACAGTGACTTTTTTCATGGCTAAAGGCTGTTGTTAGTCATCGAAATCCACCATAATTTTGGTAAAATCACTGCAATGCTCAGCCTCTTGGGGTGTATGGCTTTAAAGGGGCCCATGTAATGGAAACCAATCTGTTTTGATATAATTTTGTGACATCACAAGAACAACCAACACCTTTACATGTATATGTCTATTCAATCTAAAGCAGTTTAGTCCCACCCATTCTCTCTGAAGTTATAAGGAGTGTTCTCAGCAGCTGAACAGAACAGAAGTCTTATACATATATCAATCTTAAAGGTGCAGTAACAAAGACAGTCTGTTTAATTAAATGATAGAGAGCTTCCATAGGATATGTTCAGTAAATAATTCATTTATTAGGAGTAGTAACACAAATAACAGAATGGAATTAATGAATGGAAATGGATTACAGTTGCCAACCAACATCATTTTTAATTACTTGTTGCATCAATATTGAATTCAGATTTGTGTGATCATATTGTATGTAAGTACTGTACATTGAGTATTCTGCATTGGCTTCAAATATAGCTTGGCCGAATACAATTTGCCCTAATCTGGTAGAAAAAAAGAATGTTTAGTAGAAAATCTCCATTTTCTCTTCATTTTATTCAAAGAATGAGCTTAACCTCTGTCGGTCAGTCAACCCGACACAGTCTCTGTAACATCCTGAACACGGGCCTCAGCCAAAAGCTTTAATTTAGGAGTGGGCATTTGTTAGCTGGATGGCAAGGTCCACAATCTCTTAACAATGACACATTTCAGGGCTGCACCTCTGCCTCATGCAAGTGTAGTATTTGACGTTCTCCTGCCACAGGCAAGTTTAGGAGATGAAGTCCAGCTCCTGTGGGATTCAGGAGCTGAGCTCAGGGTGCATCTGGAACATTCCCAACTCATGACCTCATGAGTCAAACGGCCAAGAGGAGGCCTTGCTAACTCCTGCTGTGATAGCAGAAAAGTGGGGAGATGTGCCAGCGTGGAGTCAGAGCAAGCTATAATGGAGACGGTAATGAGAAAACAAGTGTGTGTAGTGTGCCAATTAATTTTACTCTAGTTAAAAACAATTTTTGAGAGAAATGTAGTGTATGTAGGTAAGCATCACACAGTTTATGTTACCAGTGTATTTTATTAAAGGGAAGCCAGAATGGAAAAAAAAGTGACTTAGATTTGGGGTAAGCATGCCTGTTTATCTGTTTACCTCTTACTTTGGTGCTGTAGTCTCTGAAGTGAGATTCCATGGCTTAAAGACTAGGGAAAAGCCCTTATGATGAGGTATCTTGAAAGTGGAAGTAAATTTTAAAAACCGCAAGTTCTGTGGGGTGGATACATGGGGGTGGTCTCCCCCTCCCGCCTCGCCCCAGCTTTTACAAAGAAGATGTTTAATGCCAAGATGTTTTCAGATTAGGCAAACCACACTCAATTTGTTCTAACAGTACAAACTTTCACATGCATACAAAATAAATAGCATTTTTAATTAATAACACAATCTAAATGTAGCTATTTTAGAAACTGAGTTTTCCGATATAGTTCAACATTTGATTGAATGTGGTTTTTGCTGGGGTTTTATAAAGCTTGTCCAACCTTTGCAAGGATTACTATGAAAGAATGGAGCATGGATGAAACATTCAATGTGCAGTTTTTGAAAGGTTGGAGAAAAGCTTACATAGTTGAAGGTTAATTGTCCATTGTCTCATTACTGGACTGTCTTGCTCCTACCCCAGAATCCACGGCTGTCGCAGTATGCTGGAGGATTCAGCTCCCGCTCAGCTGTGGAGATGGGCACGCAGCGCAGCAGGATCAGCCACGGCGTACCCATGCCTGCTGTTGTAGGCCGGCCATATGCATTCTACGATGACACATATGTGGGGGGCCATTATGCAGGCCAGACGCACACTGGTGAGTCCAGGGAGATCATCAGGGCAGAGCAAGAAGCAGCATCTCTAGGCCTTCAATCCCTGCCACGACAGCCCTCTCCTATGGCCAACTGGATGACTCAAGAGGGTATGGCCTCCACAGATCATCACTCCTACTATGGCCACAGCACTTTGCCCAGTGCGTCTCCAATGATACGCTCTCTTAGCGGTACGCTAGCACGTGAGGGGATCAACAGAGGGAGGGAGGTAGAGCTTGCTCAGCAGTATTCCTTTAAAGGCCCCGCCCACCGCACCATCACCCGTATGAACAACCGGCAGCTGCAGCACCAGAGGCTGAACAACAGCTCTATGCAGTGGCAGCAGGTGTCCTCTGGTGGCAGCAGTGCAATGGCCGGAGGGCACTACCAGAGCACTATGAGGCGAGCCGGATCCATGCACAGCCTGAAGAGTGTGGGGCGTGGGGTGGACGTGTGCGATGCAGGAGCTGATGGAATGGGCAGTGACATTCATGGAGGGTGAGGGAATAGGCTTTAGACTATTGACCTAATTGAATGAAAATTATGTGCTAACTAGCCAAATAAGAAAGCATGGAACCCCTAATTGGCATTATGCAAATTATGTCATTCTAATTGGTGGCTGGCAGATGTTGTTTTTGTCCATGGTGCGGCTATTCATGTAATTCTGGCATAGCTTATCTAAATGAGGTGCACAGTATATCTGTGGCTAACATATCCAAGATAAACAGGAAAGTTTTATAATTTTAGCTATATCACATGAGGGCATAAACATTCTTTACTTTTAATGCAAGTTTATGTGAAAACATTTGAATTTTTATTGGTCCAATCACCGTCAAATTTTCACTCAATATGAAGGGCAACTGCTATGTCCAAATGGTTAAATGCAGATGGTTGTTTTTTTTTTTTTGACGGCAACGGAAAAAATATTGGCTATTGGCATCAGCCCACAATTCCCACATTGGTGGATATCTAAAAAATGTTTGTTTGCGTATCTGCCGATGCTGATGCCGATACTTAACATTTATAAATGTAGGAAATTGGGACTACATCCCAGTTTAGCATTATAGAGCACTAGGTTTGCAAATGCAGTAAAATGAATCAAATTCAGATCTTTTAGCATATTAGCCCAGCACCACTTAAACATGCTGCTTTTTGGTATACAATAAGTATATCATCAGATATTGATTGGAAATTTCTGTCAAATGTAATATCTGTCTGATGCTGCTAATTTAAGCAAATATCTCCCAATACTGATAATACAATCTCATTTTCATTGGTGTCAGCCGCCCTAAATATTGCTTATTGTTAATAGCCTAAAAATTCTGTGTCGGTACATCCCTATCATTCAACCATGCACAGTATTTTACAAGCTTTAAAAGGTTATAACCAATAGCAAATTTACCAGCATACATGCGTTAGGAACATCTACCAAGTCAATCTTGAGGCATGTAAGCATTTGAAGCACACTGCCAGATAATATTTCCAAATAATAACAGTAGGCAATCTGACTTACGTTTTGTGATGCACTATACTTAACCATGACCTTTTTGCTGTTCCTTCTCTGGCTCTTGAGCAGAATCCATAGCCTGGACATGCCAACTGCAGTAAGCTATCTCAGCTCCTCAGATGTTTCCATGCAAATGTTGGGAGCAGCCTACATCCAGCATCAGTGTTACCATAGCATTGACGCCAAAGACCTGGTAAACAAACTTTTTATTATAACGTTTTTGAACCTTCCGACACTGTTAACCATTAACCAGCACAGAACCACACCCATTGTTCATAGAGCTGTGATGTGTACTGTTTTGTAAAATAAGGGCAGTGCATGAAGTTTTTAAACTGACCTTTTTCACAAGGCCTACTTTATTAGGTACAGTAGTAGGTTGTAGTAGAGGGTTGGACCTCCTTTTGCCTTCAGAACTGCCTTAATTCTTCATGGCATACTTTCAACAAGGTGTTGGAAACATTCCTCAGAGATTCTGGTTGGTTATTTGAGTTACTGTTGCCTTTCTATCATCTGGAACCAGTCTGCCCATTCTCCTCTGACCTCTCACATCAACAAGGCATTTTCATCCACACAACTGCCGCTCACTGGATATATTCTCTTTTTCGGACCGTTCTCTGTAAACCCTACAGATGGTTGTGCGCGAAAATCCCAGTAGATCAGCAGTTTCTGAAATACTCAGACCAGCCCGTCTGGCACCAACAACCACGCCACGTTCAAAGTCACTTAAATCACCTTTCTTCCTCATTCTGATGCTCGGTCTGCACTTCAGCAAGTTGTCTTCACCACCTCTACATGCCTAAATGCATTGAGTTGCGACCATGTGATTAGCTGATTAGCTATTTGTGTTAATAAGCAATCGAACAGGTGTACCTAATTAAGTGGCTGGTGTGTGTGTGTGTGTGTGTATATATATATATATATAAAATGTCTGTGTGTGTGTATGTATGTATGTATGTGTTTGTGTGTGTTCATATATGTGTCTGTGTTTAACTTTGCTTTTACTTTTTGAACTGTAGGCTAGATCAAAGCTAGGTGCATGGAATGTTATCCCAGTGTACCTAATCATAATCCACAGGTCCTGGAGAGAAGCACATTCCACTTGAGTGCACATGTTGGCAAAAACAGGGCAAAGCTTTTCATTTAGCCTGCAGATATCTGAATAGGTTGCTGTGTCAAGCTAAACTCCACCTCAGGTGGCTTATACTGGCAAAGTAGACACTTTGAACAGAAAAGGTGTAGGAGCAAGTTTATGATACTGTAGATGGAATAAAAAATGAAGAAGAGATTAAAGATGAATGATATGCTAAGGTTAAAGTTGGGCTTAAGGCTTATATGTTTCACCGGTACTCTTGAACAGGTACGCACGCTGAAGGGGATCCCTGCACTGGTGCAGCTGTTCAGCAGTGAGAACCAGGAAGTGCAGCGTTATGCTACAGGAGCCACACGCAACCTCATCTATGAGAACATGGAAAACAAGACAGCACTTATCGAAACAGGTGGCATCACCAAACTGGTCAGTGCATTGAAAGAGCCAGATGATGAACTCTGCAAGAACGTTACAGGTATAACATACATGTTCAGAAATTCAGACACACATTCTGCTTGTTTCTAGATTCCTGCCACTATCCCCACTAGCCCTATGTTTTCATTGAAAATAGTACAAAGGCAACATATCGCTGCTGTCAGAACAAAACCTCTTATCTCCATTTTTGTCATTTTTCCATTTTTGAGATATTTTGAAAATGTGTGTAAATTTCACGAGGAATGAACCAGAAGAAATGGCCCAAAATAATAAGTCTGGTTCCACTGACTTGCATTAAAAGTAAAGTATAATCTTTTTCCTTCTCCTGTAACGGAATTGTTTTGGAGATACAAGGTTGTGTTCCGACAGCAGTAATATGAAATGTTGAAACTGTAAAACTTTATTGTTCATTGAAAAATATATTCCCATATTGAATTTGATGCCAGCAACACATTTCAAAATATCGGCACAGCGGAACAAAAGACTGCTAAAGTCATGTTATGATAACATCTCACAACTAATTAGGTTAATTGGAAACAGTCAGTAACATGACTGGGTATAAGAAGAGCATTTCAGAGAGGCTGATTCTTTTAGAAGTAAAGGAGAGGAGGCTTCACCACTCTGTGAAAGACAGCACGGGCAAATAATGCAGCATTACAGGAATTCAGGAATAAGATTTCTTGACATATCTCTTTTCTGGACCCAAGCTTATTTAAAACGGACTGAAGCAATATTTGCATATATTTTTCAAAAAGCAATCAATTTTTTCAGTTTTAACATTTTATATGTCATCTTAGTACTCAAAGATTCAATTAAATATGTGGTTTAATCTTTTGCACATGATTACATTCTTTTTTTGCTTGCATTTTGTGTGTTTTTTGTTTGTGTTTTGCACAGCGTTACAACTATTTTCAAAACAGGGCTAGGGGATCCTTCCTATCTAATGGGAGCACAGCCATCTGAAACTAGGGTTCCGCTTAGGGTTGGGTCTGTACAGTAAGTGCCAGCTAAGTTAGCACAGTGCATTCCAGTATACAGGATAAGGACTGTCATTTTTAATCAAGCTATAACTTGTATTGCCAGTCAAGCTACTTAGAAAGTGGATGACCTACTCATTGAAAAGGTCTAGTTACTAAAGCTAAGTGCAGTGAATGTTTTAGTCACATTGATGTGAGCAGAACTGGCAGCTACCACAGGTGAACTTGGGGTAAATAGAGCGGTGAGTGTATCCTGAGAGAGAAAGAGTGAGAGAGAGCGAGACTGGCCAAGCTGTTCTTTGGACTCCAGCTTTGAAATCCTGTGAGACCATGGCTATTACCCTCGCAGAGGCCTCTTTTGTGCTGCTGTGCACCACCCGACCTCCCCACAATCCCCCCACCCACAAAAACACAATAAACAGTCGCTGAAATTCTTTGGTTCTCTCTCCTTGGTTGCTAGGTCTCTTAGTGATATTTTATGACCCGTTTTCTAATCTAGTCAGTGTGAAGATCCACTTTATTACCCCACAGATCCAATTGTTCAACCGTGTGAATTTAGTATTTCAGATAAGAGCTTTAATAGATTATTGTTGTCTCTTTTTTCTTTTTCCCTCTTGTTTATTTTCTTTGTTTAATAATTTTTCATTTGTCTTTAACTTATTTGTTTGGTTCTTTCTATTTGTTTTTCTGTCTGCCTTTGTTTTTTATGTTTTGTCTTTTTTTTTTCTTCTGTTGGTAATTTCTTCTTCCTTTTTCTCTCTGTCTTTTTGTTTGTAGGCATTCTGTGGAACTTGTCATCTAAGGACAGTTTGAAGGAGCGGTTGGCAAGGGAGAGTTTAGTGGAGCTGACTGAGAGAGTGCTGATTCCTTTGTCTGGAGGAGGCGATTCTGGAGTTATCCAGCAGAGCCCATCAGAAGCGGATATATTCTACAACACTACTGGCTGCCTCAGGTACACACACACACACACACACACACACATACACACACATACACATGTACATATATACACACACATACAACTCTAAAATGGTGACTGAATTTGATTGATGTGGCACAATTTTATTCTATATCTTTTATTCAAATTTTATTCTAATTATTCAAAACAAAAACAGGGGAAAAAAAAGATGTAGACAATGAAACAAAAAAAACAAAAGACAGTGACAGTATAAAAAAGCATGAATTATACCAGTTCATGTGTATTATAATAGATAAATTGCCGTGCACGTTTTACTTGGAAAACACAACCCCTCCCATGCTTTGCATAGCCAAACTATTTACTGTATACAGGGTGAAAGAACCATCTTCATCCATGCTATTAACTCTTATTTTGATTCACTCCCTCCACTGTAGAAACCTGAGCTCAGTGAATGGAAGGACCAGACAGCAGATGAGGGAGACTCGCGGGCTTGTGGACTCTCTGGTGGGGTACATCCAGAACTCTCTGCAGGAAGGCAAACCTGAAGACAAGGTCAGTCCTGAGAAACAAATTGCCTGACCCAAGCACAGGGGCAGAACTTTCTTGAGCTACAAATCTAACCTCTATTTGCACAAAAGACAGATATTGACCCTGAAGCGTTCATTTCTAAATTAAAAAAACAGTAGAAAATAACAAATAAAGTTCTAAATTTCTAAAAAGCATAACTTATGGTGAAAGAAAAAACAGAAATATCAAATGAAGGTGTTCAATTAACTGTCACTGCATTTTGAATGACTGTCTTTCTCTGCTCTAATGTAGGGTGTAGAAAACTGTGTTTGTGTGTTGAGGAACCTGTCCTACCAGCTGTACACTGAGATCCCCCCATCAGTGCAGCTACGCTTGGAGGGCCCTACTCGAGCTCAGGCCACACACCATAGAGACGCCATCGGTTGCTTCACTCCACAGGGGAAGAAGACAAAGGATGTAGGTTACATCCATGATCCCGATTTTTTTTTTTTTTTTCCAAAGACTGTAATAAAAATGTTTTCGCTTTGTTGCTTTATAAAAGTGTGAAATCAAGTTTTGCAGAGGTGCAAACATCATTTAATTAATATTTATTTATATGTTTATTTGGTTATATCATTTACATCACAGCTTTGGGGCAGTGTTCATAAAGCTACATGACACGTTGTTAAGCTTTTCATGACATCTAGCATAGACTTACATTTATATGGCTGTTAATACTGGCTGTCCTCATTTGATGCATTTTGGAAAATGTAGTGTATTAAGATTTGTTGTAGTCTTTTGCTGATTTCTTGTTCCCTGTGGTGATTGGTTGTTTCTGCCCTGCAGCAGAGGAACCAGGAGCTGTCTACATTTACAGAGGTGGCGCGAGTGCCAAAGGGGGCAGAGTGGCTGTGGCATCCTCACATTGTGGGCCTGTACAATCGCATACTGCAAAACTGCGATACAAACACTGCCACCCGCGAGGCTGCAGCCGGGGCTTTACAGAACATAACAGCAGGGGAAGGCCGGGTAAGAAAGTATCTGTAACTCACACACTTCGACTGATCTTCTAACGGTGACGGTGTTTCCCAGTGTCCCAGATAATTAAAGCCATTTGTTGTCATATGGATGCCATCAGATAGCTGTTTTAATGTTAATGATTGAAGATAAATGTAGTGGAAGCTCTAAGATCTTAAAAGATCTTTAAAGAGCTTATTCCCAATAACAACTGCTGAACAAATGCTGAACTGCTGGTCGCCAAACCAAAGCTACACATTCTTTATGGCAGATGTATATTATATATAAAGTCAGAAGAGGAACAGTGGTTTATTTCCTGTTTATAGTATAATTTCAGCATGCATTTTTAGGCCTAAATTATGGTGAATACAGCCCTGGAAGTGGTGAGTGTTCCCCAGTCTGCCATGCCAAAGGCTTTTGACATTTTGTAGGTCCCTCCTCCTCTAAATTTCAGTTTTGCTGTTACCTTGGTGGCTTCTTTTCCATCCCAGTCTGTCCTTCTTACAGTTATGATGTAAATGTTTCTTTTATATCTCCCCTGTATTTGCATCCGTTTCTTTTCTCCCAGGATTCCCCATTAATCCACATTCATGTGACTCTCTCTCTCTCTCAGTGGGCTTCAGTATTGAGTCGTGTTGCTCTAGAGCAGGAGCGGATGCTGCCTGTGGTTTTGGATCATTTGAGGACCCCCACTGACTCGGAGCTGCGTTCTCTCACTGGCCTGTTGAGGAACCTGTCCCGTCACACGAAAAACAAGGCTGATATGGGTCAGTGCCAGAGCAAAATCGCCGTGTTAATTCCCTGAAACCTTTTCAGACCAACTTATAACAAAACAGAGAAGAATTTGAGGCAGTCTTTGTAAAAGTCTTTACGGTCTTCAGAGATCAGTAAAAAAAGTAGAAAATATATGTACCTGTAAATTAGCCTGTAAATATTATCAAATCCACCGTTTGCGTTTGGGGTTTTCCTCAGGAGACCACAAGGATAATCTTCCATGCTTCTTGTAAACACATCCGATGTTCAGTCTTAGAAGTCGGTTGCATTTTTATTTACTGCTTCTCGCAATCCAGTTACAAGTTCAGACGCAACAGTCCATGGAAAATAAAATATAGATAGAATCTGTGAGGATGTTCTGTATAACAAAGTGTGCTTGTATCTCACTGTTAGCATTTTCATAGTGAACAGTCCAGTTTTGCATCTGTTTAACATTCTGAAGAGCAGTTTTTAAGGTTTGATTCCATGTGCTGAAATTTTTATTGCATAAGCAAATGGCTGTCACACTAAATGAAGTCATCTTTGGAACCTTTTCATTGCGTTCTTACTTACTATTTCATGTCCCTCCCTGCTTCATTCTTAAAAGAAGTTCTCTGACTTAATGGTGTGCATTTTTTTTTCTTCACTAAAGTTATTCCATCTACCCTCTCTCTTTTCTGTGTTATCCTCTCTACATTCTGTTTCATCTTTCTCCAGGACCCCTCAGTCTTACAGCTGATCAAATGGTCATTCATCTCTTGTTTTTGTTTTGTTGTTCTTCCTGCTCTATAGCTACCAAAGTGGTGAATATCCTAGTGACCAGGCTGCCTAGTGACGGGCTTCAAAAAGAGCCGTCTACTGACATAGTGGTCAACATCTGTGGTGTTCTCAACAACCTAGTCATTGCGAGTTCGCTGGCTGCAAGAGACATCACCTTCTTTGATGGATTGCCAAAGCTGGTTGGAATCAAGACATCACACGACAATAGGTAGATTTACTGTTAGCTGGGAAGCTTGTCTGATTTTCTAGGCTTAAAGTGTAGTACATTTTCTGCTTTGGTAGTCTTCTGCGGATGTCTTTGGAAATAAATCTAGCCTAGTTTTTTATTTATGAAGCTTTTCTGGATAGAGCCACGCTTAGATTGTATGAAATTCAGCTCCTTTATATTTTGCACTGTAGTGAATCTCTGCTGGAGTCATTTCTCCATTCCAACATATATGAGACCGCACGATACCACTTTTTATATTCTTATGCTGATTTTGAAATCATACTGGTCCAATATTAAAAAAAAAAAAAACGACACTTTATAATTAGCAATGTATAATCGATGTATTTCGATTAAGCAGCATCTAAAAGTAGGCTGCCATTCTTTAATTGCTCAAACATTCTGCTACCTCACAGGAAGGAATGTACAGCAAGCAGTATCACATTAACCATCGCGATGTTTCAGACTAGATGTTTTATATGTATTTATATTATACTAGATATATTATATTATAGATTATTTTTGCTGATATCAACCCAATATCAGTATCCAGTATCGGATTGGTACTATCTATATTTAATCTATATGCAAAAATGGTAATACCTTGCATATTAAATAAGGAATTGGTCTGTGTATTTTAGTGCACAGTTTGTAGTTATTTGCTAAATTATCATAGTGGGAAAAATATAAATATTTAAAATGTGCCATTTTTTTACATTTATTTTAATTTTTATGCTACTTTCAGCAAATAAATTTGTTCTTATTTTCACTTAGAAAAGCAACAAAACATATATTCCGCCCAAAGTTTTGCATGTGCCTGTAACATTTCTAAGAATATAGAGCCTTTAGATCTTTAGATGCACTATCGTGTGACTTATTCATTATTTAGCTGAATTGTACCGTGCATTGTCTTGTCAGTGCATCTCATGTTACTGACTTTCTTTTGTGCTTCAGTCCAGCGAAGCTGAAAGCGGCTAAGGCAGCGTCTACGGTGCTGGGCAACATGTTTCAGTACAGCAAGCTCCACAAAGACTACAAGCAGGTGAGCCTGAACACGGGATCTTGGATTCAGCCTGCACAGAAGTTGTCAGTGAAAATGAAATAAATTGTCAGCATATTCTTAAATACAATTTAAATAGAATTGTAAAAGTTTTTCTACATAATACCTTTTTATGCAAGAGGTCCTGAGCCAATGGCCTGTTACTCCATGTGATCTAATGTGCTTTGACAGCTGAAGCCCGGAAATGGAAGGCGTACCTGTTGCAGATATGAGGACGCTGTATTAAAAACACATGCGTCTTCATCGCTGAATTGGTGACATAAAGCTAAACATTGATTTAAACACACGTAACAGTATATATATGCTAAAAGCTTTGAAAAATATTATGAAACTAGAATTCCACAGTGCACATGTTGACTGATGGTTATTGTCATATTTCTGCCTTCAACAGGTGTTTTTCATTTTGCTCCTTTGTTCATCTCTTACTGCGAGGCATATCAGCCTGTTCCTCAGCTGGTCAGATATGTGCCTCAGACTTGTTACTGATTAACCCGTAGCAGCTTTCTCTTTTCAAACACACTATATAAACCAGTGACCCGAGTTTACGTGAGTAGTTTATAAATTAAGGCTCTGTTGACTCACTGAAATGTCCCTACTTAATTCATTATTTTGGATTTTAGCGTTCCGTTTTTTCTGTTTCCGTTTTAACATTTTGTGGCCGGTTTTTAAGATTCATTTAGAACATTTTTATTTATTTTGGTTAAAAAAAAACTGCTGCTGCAGATATCCTGATAAAAAAGCTTGTCCTCTTTATTGAGGAATACTGAAGAAAGGACACTTTACTTTACAGGAGAAAAAAAAACAAATGTTATGTGAAACACTTCATTTGTAGCTAAAAATTGCACTGAGCAGTTTTCCCCATGCTCTGTAGCTAAGTTTTCCAAACTGTGTGCTCCGGCATATAATGGCCTTGGTCAGATAGGGGCTGTGTGTGGAATGTGACACTGGAATGCAGGGAGTTGCCAGTCATTGTTACACCCAATCACTGCCGTAATGTCTGTCAGTGCTGAGGCAGTATGTGCACGGTTCATCAGCAGCCGACACCTTTTGTCTCTGTGTTGTGTAATGTCATCCTTCCATGTGATAGGGGCTTCATGGGCTGATGATAAAGAAGCGTGCTGGTGAGGCACAGTTAAGGATGAGCCACATGTGACTTTAACTCTATGAATTCCCTTGTTGAAGTGAACGCCCGGATTAATACTAGCTGCTGTTTGTTGCAGATATTTTACTGGAGTAGTGGACATTAAGCTATGGAATTCCAAAAATGACTGTCACAAACAGATTTTCTGAATCAAATGTAGAGTCATATGTAAAAGTTTGAATCTCAGTTGTATTGTATGTTTTGTTGATTTTTCTAATTGAAAGTAAGTTTCTAAATCTGGCTGTTTTTTTGTGCAAATTTTAGTGCAGAATTTATTTTTTTAGTCTAAATGGAATAAAGCAGAAAATCTAAAACGTGCCATAACTTTTGCACAGGCCACATTTAATGTATTATTGTTTTTCTAATGTGATAAAGTCAGCAAATACCCTATTTAATTGTGTTCCCTGTAGAGGATGTCATGACTTTCACTTAGAAAATCTGCACTATATGTAATATATAATGTAAGTTTTCAAACTTTCACATACGCCTGTAAAACTGAAAGGAGAACCTTTTAAAAAGTAAGTCACACATAGCTGATAATCTAACATAAAAATGATGATAAAATATCTTGGTATTTACACATTTATGATGCACTTCTTCTTTTTCTTTATTTTCCAGTCTCTCAGTTCTAACGCATGTTTACTCAT
This sequence comes from Pygocentrus nattereri, assembly GCF_015220715.1. Lineage (NCBI taxonomy): Eukaryota > Metazoa > Chordata > Actinopteri > Characiformes > Serrasalmidae > Pygocentrus > Pygocentrus nattereri. Next base: position 20,398,400 of record NC_051235.1, on the reverse strand, counting down.
TTACATATTTTTTGTTTTCCCCATGCAACATTTCCGCATATATGATAATAAGTGGGACATGTCTTAGAGACATTAAACCATCACATGCAATACTTTCTCACTCTCCCTTCGTGTTCATTTTCCATTTTGCAGAAAGGGTTCTCGAGGCGAGACTTCACTGACACAGCTATTTGAGGCATCTCATCTCATTAGAAGAATGAAAAGGAAAAGAAACTTGACCTGAACAACCCAGCTATCCACTTGAGTTCAGTGAAATGAGGAACATCCTGACGACTCGAAAGGAATGAAGGCTGAAGGGAGCTGGCTTGAGTGCTTTTGGTTTCAGCCCATTTTCTAAATTTGATTGCTGTGGATTTCTAGGAAGATGGCTTTTTTTTCATGGGAGTGCAACTGGATGGATATTATGGATCAGCGCCATCTCAAATAGGGAATTATGTGCCTTAGCTCAAGTGATAGGACAGCGCAAACTGCTAAGTCATAAGTGTTTTCACTGACTTAAGTCAAACACACCCATCCATCACTACATTGAAGCATGGCAAGTTGCCACGAATAGTTGCCATGTTGCACAAGTTTAAATGAATAGACCTAAATGAAGGTATGTACAGTACTGTGCAAAAACCATTAATTTACATTATTTTTAATTAAAATAATGCCTATTAAATCTAAGTTGTTCATTTTTCAGGAGATATTTTTGATAATTCACGTGCATAAAGAAGGGAAGATGTGAAAGCAAAATAAATGAAAAAAAGCAGGAGTTTGCTCCTGGATGAAGTTAAAAGACACAGGGACTCCTAACAACCATGCAAGACCTGGTAGGGCACCAAAACTGTCACCATCCAATAAACAGCACTTAAAGCTTTTATTTTTGAGAGAAAACCAAGCTCCACTCTCTCTTGCTTCGTACCTGAAAAAACAGGCGCTTCTGTCCATTTTTCCACTGTAAGAAGACCGCTCAACACTGTGAGTCTGAAAGGATGTGTAGCTGTCAGGAAGCTGTTAATGAGAAAAGGAAATAGATGAAAAAGAACAAAGAGGCTGCAGATGTTCTCATAACCACCCCTGAGTCGAGGTCTCGACATTGTATTATGACCAGTATTGCAATTGCGATTTAAATTACAGTTATTTTTTATAAAACGAGGCCTGACTTTTTGGCCAAGAATAGCAGCATATTCACATATTTTGACCTTCTCTGGCTAGTGTGCCAGACTGCCAGTTAGTATTGGTTTTACATGGTTGTTTAGTTGCTTCTGATTAGTCCAGATCATCTACAGGCAGTTTACAAGCTCAGTGTTATTAGGTTGAATTTTCCCACTTAAAACATAAGACAGTATTGTTGAAAATCTAACATATAATAAAAATTGCACTTGATTTGAAAACTGAACTCTCAAAATGCAATTTTGATATAAAAAACTATGTTTCAGCTCATCTTCCCCAACACTGAATGTTTTTTGGGATTAGTTAAATGAGCAGCAGTTATCTTCTATAACTGAACTTTGAAACCTTGCAGATTTTTTCATGAAAAGAACAGAGGATGTAATAAAAGCAAAGCGTGGACACGCTACATAATTTGGTAATGTAGTTAGTTGTTGAGGCTTCTGTGTCATTTAATATGTTTCTGTTAAATAAGTTTTCTGATTTTTATTCCTGACTCTGAAAAATGAATAACTTTTTAAAGGTGGTCTCTAGGTTTTTGCACAGTGCTGTTTAGTACAGTTTAATCTCTCAGAGAAGGAAGACTTGCAACAAAGTGTTAAAGCCCTTTAATGTGTCCCTCCATTTATTCAACAAGCTCTGGCTTCACTGTATTTTGGAAAATGGCTTTTATAGAGTTGAATAAGATTTAAAAGATCATTGCTTTGAGGCAAATTTCTGCTAATCCTGACTCTGTAAGTGAGGGTTTGTATAAGAAACATGTAAGATATGTATTTTTATATTTGTTTCTTACACTGTCTCCAAGAAGTCATGTGTTTTATGCCTGGGATTGAATCCCAGTTGGGCAGATGTACCGACTATGCCCTTATGCCCTGAACCTATGTTCAAGTTGGGGAGAGATTGGATGGTACGCTTGCAGTCCCTCTCTCACCTTTGTGGAGTGATGTACTGTAGGGCATTGGCTTAGTCATGCAGTTAGAATTTTCTTCCTTTCGTTGTTGGACCTTGGCAATGTGTGACTAGCGTTTAAAAAAAGATGTGGTGCCCTTTACCCTCCGAGTACAGTCCTGCACAGAGGGGAGAGACGTGAATCAATACAACTAAATAGAAAACAAAACAAATTTACTTTTAATGCTTTATTCATGAGCTTTGCTTTTCATGTAACACCCTGTGGGCTTTTATGATTGTTTTACACTTAAAATACTTTTTTTTTTTGTAGTAAAAGACATTTTTTCCCCCAAATTACAATAACCTCCACTACTATAGCATTAGCATCTGTAGCAGAACAGACTGACCGACGTGAAGAAGTATTTTGTAACAGACTGGAGAAGTTCTGTGGCTTAAATAACACACAGACTAAAATCAAGCAATATTATTCATTCAAACAAATAAAAAGTATTTGCATCACATTGCGTTGGATTTGGTTTATAGTTCAATACAAAGAAAGGGGAAAGTCAAGTGAAAAAACAAGGGTTTCCAAAAAATAGAAGAAAAAAAAAAGAAAGTAAAAGATACAGAGGGAATCCTAACAACCATGCAAGACCTGGTAGACCACCCAAGCTGTAGCTTAAGCTCTTATCTAAGAGAGGAGAAAATCAAGCACCACTCTTACTTCAGTCTGAAAACATCCACAGATGTTTCTGTCCGTCCTTCCACTGTGAGAAGGCAACACTGTGCGTCTGAAAGTATATGTAGCTGTCCAGAAGCCCTTACTGAGAGAGAAAAAAAATTCTCAGAATAATGGCCTGGCCACGCTAAGAGTCCAGACCTCAACATCACTGAATGTGTTTGAGAGAAGCAGAAATGCAACCAACTTCCAAGATTGAACTTTAGATGCGAGGAAAAATATCCCTGCAGATTTTTTACTTTCTTTGTTTCTTACATTTTACAGATAATTTACTTAGTTGTTGAGGCTTCTGTGTAGTTTTCTGTTTTTTTGTTGTTTTTTTTTTTTTTACATTGAAAAATGAATCACAGTGTCTCAAAACTGCCCAGTGTAACAGGGTTACTGAAGGAAACCCTTGAAGGTCTACAAGCTCTTGCAGGAACCTTTAACCAACAAACATCATGTGTCAGCTGTCTTTAGAGAACCACTCTTTTCAGAAGGGTTTCTGGAGGCCCCCGTATGGGACCTGCTTGCGTGGCGAGCTGGGGAACCTTAAAGGGAGTTTAATAGGAAATATAATATGAATATAGAGAACTTTTTTAATCCATATCTTTCAATCAGTTTGAGAGATTTTCTCAGGCAACCTCAGAGAACGTATTGACCAAAGGACTCCATAGAATGGTGGTGTATTTGTTTCAGTCATCTACAACAACAAAGCCCAGCGCAGTTGTGCAACATTTTAAACTGAAAACCAGACTTTATGCATGGACTCCAAAATAAGATCTCAGCTGTTTCTCATTATGTTGACTGGGACTTTGTGGGCAGCGCATGGGTGGGTCAGTGAGCTCGGCCTTTTTCTCGTATCGGCCTCTTTGTTGTGAGTCCATTGTCTGTGGCAGTGTTTCTTAAACACAGTAGGGATGTTGTAAAGGTCGACAAGATACACATTTATCCCATCAGACAGTTCACTGACCCGAAAGACTTCCCTCTGTTCGGCCTCTGTGTTATGTGTATACATGCTTTTTCAGGCTAAAGGCTGAAAGACTGGGGTGTTTTGATAAGCTACAAGAAACCTCAGGAGAGGGAATGATTTGAGGAAAACAGCTCTGTATTCATCCCTAATGCTTATTATTCTATCAGTTACAGGCCATTGAAATAGAAAAAAAGAGGTGTGGACAGAGAAGAGGAGGGCTGTACGTCTTAATCAGAAATGTACTGTCACAGGCTTGTGTACATTAGCTGGAAACCTTTTTTTCTCCTAATAACTGACAAGATTACTGTCCAAATTCATTTTCAAACACTCAGAATATACATAGAGCTGGGCAATATGGTCAAAGATACCACACTGCACGTATATACAATACATTCAAATCAAAGTAGCCCATCTTGGATCTGACATGATTAAAAAATGACACGTGTTTTACACTAATATGCATTAAAAAAACATACATTTTTGATTCATTTTGAGGCTCACTGTAGCTTTGTGCAGTGTCTACTGAAAAGCCTAATACTGCAACAAGTATGTAGACATGTGTGCTTTGTGTTTCTATTAAGAAATAGGCATTTATTTTTAACAGGCCATTCCAAGACTGTCATTTCCTTTTTGGCAAAGTACCTTTCAAAAGGCAGCTGGTGTGTTTCAGATTATCATTTGGGCAGTTTCTTTGCAGACATCTGCAGATTTGCATCCAAAATTCTTTTCTATATGTCCCGAGTTCTTTGACACCATTGTTAAAGAAGAAGAAGAAAAAAGCAGTTTATTAAGAAGAATTTTTCAGTTTTTTATTCAGTTTGATACTGTGCTAAGTGTTCTGCTCTGAAACAAATATATTTTGTTAAATATGTTGTTATGAAGCAAAATGATTATGAAGACATTTGGTTAAAGTGGGTTAAATTGTCTAAATTCTTGGGGCCACTGTACATAATACATGATAAATGTATTAAAGCAAGAAAACTACATCTCCTGCAGGACTTGGACTTGGTCCACACACATTTACACAGTTTTCACACATACATTATATGTTCTAACGTGTCCAGACACTCGGCTACTTTAAGGTGCATCCACTGCAGGGTCAAGCAATTAGTTGCACACATGGTTTGTATAATCTCCATAGAGAAGCACCGACCAATACAATGGAACACTCTGGAGCAGCTGCACGTGAGCCTAAGATCTCAATGCGCAATGGTAAAGGGGTATGCTAGAGGGGTATGAAGCCCTCCAGCATTGGGAGGGCTTTATACCCTCCCATTGTGGAGCAGTGGAGCTGCATTCTCTGAAGTGATGCCACTCCATTAAATACCTTTAGGATGTGTTGCAGTGATCCAGAACTACTCACACAACATCAGTACCTGACCCTAGTAATGCTGTTGTGGCTGAATGCAATCAAATCCTCTCAGAAATTGTTCAACATCTTGTGTAAAATTTCCCCAGAATAGAAGAAGCTGCCACTGCAGCAAAGGAAGGAGAAACTCCCTATTAATACCCTGATTTCAGAAGAAACGTTGGATGAGCAGCTATGCTCTCAGAAAAAAGGTACAGAACTATCTCTCGGGCAGTACCCCTTTTGTCACTAGGGTGGCAGCCTTAAGGGTACATCTCAGTACCTTTAGTTAGGGAGTATATTTGTACCATAATCCATTGAAATTCTATTTTCTAAGTTGTATTGACTCGACATACCTGGTCTTATCTCCAGGCTTTTCTTTGTTCCTTTTGGGAACATTAGGTCAAGAAAAGGTATAAATACATACCTTTTCATGGGGATAAACCTATTTAAGTTTCACAATTAGACCATAAAATGAATGTTGTACCCCTGAGAGTACATTTACATTAGTTTTACCTTGATGAACAAAACATGTACCTGCACAGAACCAGGGTACAAACTTTTGGACATGTGGTCTTGGTGCTCAAACTTGCAGTGTTGAACAGAAGTCCAGTTGTTTTAAGAAAGGTTTATGGTCCTTCAGACAAAGGCTGTTAAACTACAGCTACGTAAAATACGTAAGGCTGCCTTCATGTGCGTTTTTCGACCATTCATAAATTCCTTTAAATTTCACTCCAAGGTATAAAAAATTGTTGGAAAATGCCTCCATATCATGTATTTTATGAATAGAAAAATATTCAGATTCTGTCATAAAATGTACATTCAGTATTGCAGCAAATTTGGCAAAATACATAAGGGTTTATAGTATGGAGGGTATAGTCTTACCTTCGTTAGCTTAAGTGAGTGAAGTTGAAATGGGTACATGGGAGAAGTTTATAGAACTGCATTGGAGACAAAACACAGGTTTACAAGATGCAAATTAAAACCTCCACATTTCATTATGAGGTCAGTTAATGCAGGTAGTCAGGCTGATTGCCTTTAGGAGTTGAGATTACTTCAGAAAAGGCCATCACACCCACACACACATCTTCTAAGCCGCTTATCCTTGTGACAAAGACTTAGTTTTTGTACACAGTGTTACACTCTTTCAAAAGCCAAAAGGGTCCATGGAGCAATGCCACAGAAGAACCACTTCTGGTTCCCTGAAGAAGGAACCTAATTTGGGGAACCAAAAGAGGTTCTCTGTGGCATTGCTCCAAAGACCCAATTTTACAAGTGAGGCAAGTATGTGTGACATCTGAGTGAATGTTTTCAAGTTTAAATAACTTGCACATACTGTTGCAGTTAAAATACACTCTTTAAAAAGTTCCTGAACAGTTTTGACTTGCAGGCAATGACATGCGGTTCAAGCAAAAACCACAAATTGGTGTGGAATATTTAATCACACTCCTCTGAAGGGATGTGAGGTTGAAAATAACCCTTTTAAAGGTTTGAGAACCTTCACGTAATGCAAAGGTTCTTAACCAATTTAAGAGTTTTTCCTATCTCATTTACAAAAATGATTCTCCCACAAACCATCCATTGAAAGGTTCTTAAAGTAAGTAAAACTGGTTCTTCAACTGCACTGGACAAAGAACCCTTTTGGGCACCTGTAATTTTAAGATTGGATGTGTTCTTTACACTTTAAAGACAAACTCAACACATCTCATTTACAGAAGCTGTTCTAGAAAGAATAATACAATGAAGGGCTCTTTAGGGAACCAGAAGTGTGGTTGCTCCAAAGAACCCTTTCTGGCACATCCCTTTTTAGAAGACGTTTAGACTATGTGGTTAGGAAAAAGTGACCAATGAGCAATCTAACGAGAGACTATTATGTGTTAGAGATGTTTCAAACAAACTACTGAAAATAAGCCTCTCCAGTCACCACTAAAACTGTTTTGTTGAGTACTTGGTTTGTGTGGAGCTTGTCAAGGATGTTTGTCCCAGTGAAAAAGCCCCCACCCCCCCCCCCCCCCCCCCCCCCCTATCACCCTATGAAATATGTGCTCCAGCAGGGAAAAAAAAAGAAAAGACAAACAAATAAACAAAGTACTCTGCCTTATCTGGTCCTTTTTATACAGTTTTGTAACAGTTAAAGAACCAGTAGAAGAAAAATCTGTTGATACTAAATGCACACTTAACACACAAAGTATACATACAACATAATCTACCCATAAGAGCATAAACTTATACATGCCTTTGAAATCAAGTTGCAATGCTTGCCTGACTCATTCTAGAGCTTTTCTCCTGTAGCAAGATGCAGAGGTAGTGAAACTGTAGTATTGTGCCAGAGATCAACCTTCATTTAATTAATTTCAAGTAAAAATGGCCTTTACAAACATGTTAATCATTTTTCAGAACCATTTGTCTAATAGAAAATGACAAAGAACAGCTTATCATGTTTTATCATTTAGTGTTTCCACACATCTTTATTACAGCTTCCATTCTTTCTGGGGATCCTGCTTGCAGCAGGGATATTTTTAATGCCTCCAAAGTTCAGTCTTAGAAGTTGCATTTTCTGCTTTCCATGATACATGTAATCCCAAACACACTCAGTGAGGTCTGGACTTTGGAGTAAATCCCTGGTTCTGAGAACTTCAGCAGCATCTTTGTTTGATTTGCCATTTTTCTTCCTTTGTTTAGTGTTGAGCTGCCTTCTCACAGTCGAAAGATGGACAAAAACACCTGTGGATTTTTTCAGACCTGAAGCAAAAGTGGAGTTTGATTTTCTCCTCCTTCTCAAAGATGAGACCTTTAAGTGCTGTTTATCTTATGGTAGTAGTTTTGTCGGTCTGCTAGGTCCTGCATGGTTGCTACGAGTCCTATTTTCTTTATATCTTTTAATATTTTTTTGAACTTCAATTTTGGAAACAAGTGTTTTTTAAACTTAATTTCCTTTGATTTTACATTTCTATCTGTGGGTGGATTATTTTGTATCTAATCCCCTAAGAAATATCTCCTGAAAGCTGAATAACATTTGCTTTATGGCCATTTTGAGTAAACCTTTTTGTAAACTAAAGAAAGGAAGGGTTCTCTCTGACTTCTGCACAGCACTGCACATAGCTAGAATACATAGCAGGATTACACTACTGAAACCTTTTAATTGCGATTGGTTGGAGTCTGGATTAACACTGTTGTAGATCAAAGAGCTGAGCTCTGTTTGGCAGGAACACAGCGATTCAGACATAATAAACTTCAGTAACCTGCATTGGGAACATGTGAAAGAACATTTTTTTTTGCTGCGCTCTTTGTTCAAATGTTCTAAAGAGAAACAGTGTTTCAAGTGACAAAGGAGTAACACCCAATCCAACAGTAACCATGGAATTTAACAGCAGGACACAAATATTTCTTGCCTGTTTGGGGAAAACACTGTTCATGCACAACTGCAGTAACACTGACACCTTGTGGAGAGTGGAAAGTAAAGGGGTTGATAGCTTTATTGTGCAAATCCTTTGATGTAAACCCTTCAATGTGGATACACAGTACTGCATCTGCATGTACAGAGCAAGATGATAATATCAAAAATATTTTATAAATATTTTCCAACTGGTACAAAGCTTTACAAACAACAGAGTTGCATTGAAACACAACCAATGTAAGTGTCTGACTTGCACAATACAATCAGCATCACAGTACAATAAGTATTTCCTGGGCTGAGGTTTTAAAGTCAACTTGAATCGGAAATTATAACACATTTTCCATCTGTGCCATGACATATTCCGGAGGTATCAGGGAGTGTCTCTGATCTGGCTGAGTGTTTTACTTGATGATAAGTTGGAGTAGGGGGGTGAAACATGGTATTATTGGTTTATGTTATTTTTATGACGATCAATAATCAGAGAGGCTTACATGTAGGCAAAAGTCATTATGCTTCGAGTTTTGTCTTTTAAATGACATGATAGGATGAATTGTGCTTTGTATGCCCAGGGACTACACTCTAAAAAATACAAGTGTTCTTTGAGCATTGCCATAGAATACCCACTTTTGGTTCCCTAAAGAACCATGCTGGTTAAATAGAATGTGTGAGTGTGAAGAACCTTTTAAAGGCTTAAAGCACTTTTTTTTTTTAGAAGAATTTAAGGGTTCTTTCCAGAGCCACGATGTACATGTCTGTTAAACATTCAAAAGGTTCTTCATATACACACACCTCATTTACTGAATTGCAGCATTTGTAAAGCTACATGACAACAGCATAAGTCTCTCAAAACAACTTACATAAACCAACATTAACATTTTTAAGGCTGCTTTCGTCGATTTCAATGTCATCTCATCCCCTTGGGATTATAATGTTCTAGCAAAACTGATACGTAGAACTGAGTGAAAATGAAAATGACAGACACCCTGCATTTATTCTAAATGTATCAAAATCTTATCAAATCTGTTAATGAGTGTTTTTTTTTTAAAGTTTGAGTAAATTAAGTTTGAGTAAATTTCCTTTAGGTTAACAGCGACCAGCTACTGTAATAAACTGTCTCAGCAAGTTAGTGTAGCAGGTCAGTAAAGAGGCAGTATGAGACTGTTTTGTGTTAGAAATGTAACTCTCATGCACCAGAATGTCTTACTTTGGGAGAAAAAAGAAAAAGAAGAGATGGATGAATGAATATAATTAATGTTTATGTTGCAGTGAGGACCCCATTAATTCAAATGTACACTATTTAACTATCTTCAAGACTTAATATTTATAAAATTGATTTCATAAAATAAAAATTTAAACAACTACAAGAAGGCAGGCAGTATTACAGCAGCTTGTTTTCATATTTCATAAGGTTTTAAAAACTTTTCCCACTGTCACTGAGCAGTGTAGTGACATGACAAAGCAGGAGAAACTGATTGGTCCTCTTGTGTGTATTGAAAGTGCTGATTGGCTTGCAGATAGAACCTTGTAGAACTAAGTTAGAGTTTTATAATGGAGATAGAATTTTTTTGTTTTCTGGACAAAGAGTCCAAAAAAACAAAAAAAAACAAAACAAAAAAAACCACACCTCTCATAATATTAAGACATTGTCACAGAATAAGATTATATGACTAGGTCAATTTTGCCAAAAACATCAGGTAGAAGCTCATAACTGCAAAAGGACAATTTCACCTCAGCAAGTATTATGACAACTGACACTCGTTGGAAAAAGCATTATTAAATGGCTATATTGTCATGCAAGGCTTATATGAGTGTTGTGTAGCCTTATGAACGTTGCCCTACAGTAGTGTTACCAAACCTGCTCTACTGAATGGCTTGTGGGGGAAACCAAAGTGCTTTTTAGCTCAAAGAACCCTTTTTGATCCTATGGGTCTATTTTGATTTCAAGTTGACTTTAAGATAAAATTCCCATGAAACAAGCAAACTTTTACATACTGATTTACCTTTCCACATTATATAATGCTTTTACACACTGTATTATAAGCATATATAAAAAGAAAGTACACTGCATGTGTAGCTGAGAGTATTACATAATAGGAAAATTATATCATCACAAAGTATGATATATTAATTGATTTCTCTGTAAAACTTTTAAAATGATTTAAGTCATCTTACAAACTATTTAAAATGAATAGCTATAAAGACTGCCTTAAATTGGATTGTAAATCACAAACATTGTAAGAACAAGGCCATATGCAGGTCTGCATGGAACCATATCAATGCAACAGAACGGAAGATTTTACATTTTCGCAGTTCTTGTAATACAGTCATACAGTACAACCATTATTTAATTCCACTTAAACAAGCTCAGTGTCCCTTCATGTGTGCACAATAATACAAGACACACAGCTGAGATCCAGTAAGGCACTAGCATGGAACATTACACAAAGCATGAAGAAAAGAAATCCATTGCTGGTTTCTTGGTCTTTAAGGCTGCCTTACTGCCACCATGTGGAGGCAATATGCACAGCAGTGTTGATGAGCTTAGCATCTGTCCATCGAACGAAAAGGTGATCTTCCCACTGTGCAAGCAATACCTGCACTTGCTTACAGGAACGAAATACAAGGAAGATTATTCAAAGAGAATGGAAGTCTTCAGCTTGAGATACCATCGCTTCACAAGGAGCAGTGAAAACAAACACGTGAATATCTCCTATAAACATATCAAATCATTGTGCAAGCCATAGCAGGCCACAAAGCATACATGAAGCAGCCACAGTAGCCCCGTCTGCTCCCCTCTAAAATCCAAATTACTGCACCTAAAGTTCATTACTGAGAAGAAAAAGCCAACCTTCACTGCAAAGCTGACTGAAATGGCCATCACCTACTCTGTGAGTGGCCTTAAAATAATACTACTAATAATACTAATAATAATAATAATAATAATAACAACAACAATAATAATAATAATTTTAAAATGTCTTAAAAGGATCTGAAATTTTTTTTAAACCACACTTGAGACTGTAAAAGTTAAAATGTAGAACAAGTCAATATACAAATAGAAATGACAAAACATGGCAAAAGGGTTTCAACGTCCAGTAAAGCTGTAATTTGTAGATTAAATCCACTTCTCTCATCGTCCCATCACTTGTCTGGACACACTCAATCTCTGTGTATATACAGTCCATACTTGAGTTTGAGAGCTGTCAAATTAGTCCTTCACTGATTAGACATCTGTGGATCTGCTGTCAAATCTTGCACTCAGTTCCCTAAAACAATAAAAGGGAAACATCCCTTAAGTGTCATGACAAAAAGAAAAAAAATATATAAGAAAGAAAATCATCAAATGATACTTCTTGGAGTACTCACCACAGCTCCTCTTTCAGCCTGCGCAGTTTATCGTGTAGCCTGACGTTCTTCACTCGGATGGGGTTATCAGGCACAAACCAGGCAACAATGAACTTGCATATCACCACAACATGCTGTAGAGGAGACGGAGTAATGACTTGTACTGATCAGCCACACTATTTTAAAATTTAAGGGATTCAAATGAATCTTGAATAAAAGCTAGCAGCGAACATTTCGCATGATCCCATTTGGATAAAGCTACGAGACCCCTTCTAGCTTTCATTCATTACTGGCATTATTTGTGTGACTCAAGTGTGTGAAAAAGAAAATACACAGTATAGTGAAAAAAACCATCAGCAGGAACACTGAGAAAACTGCACACTGGCATTCACAGGTCTAACTGACATACCTCAAACAAGATAACAAAGGCAAAGCGGGCAGCCAGTATGAGCCAGTACTGCGAGGTGTAACTATGGTCCTTTCCACTGCGGTAGTCCTTGTAACTGGAGAATGACAAAAGCATATTTATAGAAGCCAAGAAAAAGTAAGCTCTCTTTCACCTAGTGCTAATTTCACTGTAACATTATATCATTAGTCCATTAGAGGAACAATCAGGCATTTTTCAAACGATTTTTTTTTATCTGCCACATCTGTAGCCATGGGCACCAACTTAGGTTAAACCCTGGACATTGACATTGGGACTGGGCTTTGTTTTACAATAGTTTTGTATTAAAGATTCACCACTATTTTACTATTATCAACATTACATATAGATAGTCAGAAGACACATATAGGTTCACTAGTCACTTTGGACAGTAAATAACATGGCTTTACTTCTGTTGTAGAGATCTCTACTTCTGATCCCTGTCACCAGAAGACAGGGTTACCAACCAGAGTTGGTAAGTTCTATGCATTGAATAATTTACGTCGAACCCCTCTGAATGACTTTCTTTACCTCACAACTGCTGAATTATACAGAAATTCACAAAATCCAGTGAAATTCCCCCGTACATGTAATTTTACTATTGTGGCTATTATCATGCTGTTCTATACACTTCCCCTACTGTGGCGTTTCTCAGATTTTGTGTTAGCACTGGGGCACTCCAAATATAGCTTTGGGGTTAATAGGATTTATTTTCTTTTCAAAGGGATGTCTGTGTTAAATTGGCTTGGACAGGATGCTACAGTTGCAGCAGATTGAGATTCTGTTGAAAAACATGAAAATATTTCTTTACGTCGGACAAAGGTTTTATTGGCCTTTGAAGTTAATGGGAAAGATGAGTGAATGTAACCAATTTGTCTCACACAGTGACACATGCATGATTTAACACATCATTTAACAGTTTTATCTGTTCATGTAAAAGAAGTAAACATTCATTATACAGACTCCTACCTGCACTGAGTGACATTGAAGCCATTTAATGCCATCTGATCTATGAAGTCTTGCTGCACTTTTTCATCTGACATATATGCAGTGGTGAGGGTGTAGTTAATGTAGCCAGCCATGCACCTGATAGAAACAGCTAAATTACTCAACAGCTCTATTAAACACAACTGGAGACAGTCAGCAACAATGGTCACTTTCTGGCTTAGATATGAAGCCAAATTAGCCTTTTATCTTTTAAAGGTAAACTCAGCTAAGCACACTTTATGGGGGGTGTTTTACATATCCATCCTGTTCATCTTATTGCAGGTTAAATAGAAGCACTGTGCATTTAATGATACATTGTAAGGAGTGTCAGCAGATGGCAGCAAAAACAAAAGCAGAAGTAGGTCAATGAATGGGTACTGACTGCAGGTCAGTGGATGACCCATTGGCACATGGTCCGTAAAGGTAGCGGTAAACCAGACGGGGGACAAATTCAGAAGAGATGCCGATCACTAGTCCGTTAGCAATGATGGCCATCACCCCAATTGCCTCTAATATTTTGGTCCACACACCTGAACAAACACACAAGACAATATCAGCAAAGTCTGAATGAATTTGCATAACCTACTGAAATGTTAGTGACACAGTTGAATTGAAATTACGTGGTGAGTTAAGTTAGGAAATACATAGACCCCTGGGTGTTATTTTGTAGTTGGCATCATACTCAAACAAGGAACAAATAAGTAATTCTGAAAAATAACCAGCGTTTTAGAAAATCATTGGAAAGGAGTTCCAAATCGAACACATCTTTTCCCCTGTACATTTCCCCAAACCATCTAAGACTGCCGCGCATTGAATTGACATAACATGTCAATTCTGGCAACTTTATCAAAATACCACAGGCAACACTAACACAGCCCACAATTTGCATAGCTGGTGATGTTATATAACAGTACTGAAGTACAAATTTAGATCTACTAACGAGTGTTAACATGCTTGCAGCACTGATGTAGCAATTTTCGCATTTCAACTCTTTAACAACCTCTTAATTCAGAGGATCCAGTGTGATGGCAACATTAAGTTTTCCCACAGAGAAGAGCGGCTTACATCCAGAGTTCCTTGTTTGGGCTTATCCCCGACTTCAGTTGTATATTTACATTCAATTTACATTATTTATCAATGCTCTCAAGTCTTTTCCATTTATTTTGATGTTAAGAAATAGCAAAAACCTGGAAAAAAGTGGGGATGTGCATTCTGGATAATTTTGGTGTTTGAGTATCCATATTCCAAGCAATTTCAGCTACAATTAGTGTAGGGCTGTAGTTGATACTCTTTAGATGATAGCAGCATAGTTTCATTTTGAATGTTTTATTATTCAAAAATAACCAATGGAAATCATTAGGTTTTTGTATCGGATGAGTAATAGAAGCTGCCTTTTCAGAGGACCTAATGAGCTCATCTTCACAAAGTCTCTTCCTTTCGAAGGATGACGTGGTACATGCTACTTTGTCAGAGAAATATATTTTCACTCTTTCTGGACCTAGTTAACATCAGCTAGAGTATTCAGCCTGGTTAGTGTAGAAGCAGCCTCTCTGCTTAACAATGCACTCTTAGGCAACATGCTTACATTCAAGCACTGCTGTTTCATAGTATTACATACCTATTCACCATACTGTCACATTTTATAGTCCATTTGAAATTTCAAATCAGCATTTTTTTTCTTAACTTGTTAATAAATTCTGTACTGGTTTCAATGAGATAAAAGTGAAATATAATACATTTTAACTTATACCATAAATACCATACATTTCATACATACATGATTGTCAACAATCAATTAAAATGTTCAATAGATCAATGATTGCATCTCTTAACAGAATACTGTATGTGCAGGAATACAATCGTGGCTCACCAATATCATTAGTTTTTTTTGGCACTAGACGTCGCTCCAGACGCAGCATCTTGATGGCATCTAGTCGGATCTCAAATATGTTGTTAATCAATGCCAGTAATGGAGCCAGGGGAAATGCGGCCACAAAGATGGTGGTGAAACTGAACTGTATCACTGCAGAGAGAAGAGAAAGCATTATGAGTGCAAAGTGGAGCTCAGCCCAAAACATGGACCAAACAACATAATCTAGATTGTTTACAGAAGGGCTGAGCAGGTGTTTTCAGAAGCTGAAAGTGACCTCTATATAAATGGGTTACAGAAGATAGAAAACTAGAAAGACTGTCAAGTGCTGTTCAAACACGCTCACCCATTTCCAGGAATTCATTAAACAGGCTGAAGGCATTAACAGTATTGAGATGGTAGTTTCTCAGCCAATCACGGAGATTGCAGATGTCACATGGTTCGATGTCAGCACCATCCTCTCGACATGCCTTCCGGTAGCAGTTCCCACACTTCCTGAGCTGCTTATTAAATGCTGTTCGCTTCAGACAAAGCTTAAGCCAACTAGAGTGGAATTGGGTGGAATAAAAGAGGAACTTAAACGTAAGAAGTAAAACTCATAAATTCCAACATTTCTATATAAATAGTGAATATGACAACCAATAAGGTAACACTTTACTTGAACCTTGCACTTGACAAAAGACTGACATAACCATGCCATAAACATGTGAGATAGATGTAATATTCTATCATATGTCATCATGACAGAGGGTAATATAATTCATGATTTATTTAATTTAGTTATACAATAGTATCAAGTTACTATTATTACCAATTGTCATGATATAATCGTTGATTTCACCTGTTAATTTCTGCTCTAGAGTTCTGTAGTTAGCCATCATGACATCATACAATTTGTCAAATGAAATGAAGTAATACAACACGGTTATATTATTGGTCATAACATCAGAACTCATGACTGCTTATGACATTTACATGACATGTTTACGGCATGGATATGTCAATGTTATGTAGCAGTGTTACCACAAATACTAAGAATGTTGTAACAATGTACTGCATGACACATTGCTAGTTTACATTTGCACATTCCACACAATATGTTACTCTACAGCAGATCACTGCATGTTTCTAGGAATTCAGTTAAGCAAATAGTTAATTAATGCACTTACGGCCCAGTGAACTCAAAAATGTTGCTGATGGTTTGTTTGAGGGCCAGAATGATGGCCATTTGGATGAAGAGGTCAGTAAGGCAGCCGCTGGGGTGGCACTGGAACAGATACATTACCTCAGCCATAAGCAGACACAGATATAACATTGGTGCAAATATGTCAGGGACAACTATAATCTGCAACATGCCAACATCTATTTTATACAAGAGAGAAGCTTACTTATTTTACATTCATAAAATATATAAATCTTACCTCCTCCAGTCTCCATTTCCCTGCTATTTTCACATAGTTTCCTGGGTAGCCATTAATCCTGAACCAAAAACAAGTGGTTACTGTGAAGTACATGCAGTGCTGTCTGTCACATAAACAACAGCCAGATCATATAGTGGTAGGCATGAATAAATGCATTAGTGCAACACGATGCATTGATATGAAGATGCTGATTCAACTGCACTGATGTTGTAACTTCTGAATCCACTGCATCTTATATGAAGAAAAAAAATTGGGGGTACATTATAATTTATTTTCGATTGTTACAATTGATTTTATTAATATTCAATAAAGCATATATTAGAGATGCACTAAAGCCACTTTTTCCTCTTCTGTTGCCAATAGCGATACCCGATCCTTAAGTACAATACTGAGGACTGACAGTGATACTAACTCCATCTAACCTCATTAACCTATAAGTCCTGATATTTATACAACTACATTTTTAAAAATATTTTATTTTGGTCTCTATGTTCTGTGTTACACGCTCAGCTTAGCTAGACGGCATTTACTTGTTGGACTATATTTATTAGATGCTTAAGAAAACGTATTTGTCTATAACCTGTATGTAGTTGGTATTTACTGCTATACAATTAGTAATTAGAACCATGTTAAACAACTAAGGCTGGACATACACTACACGACTTTTAAAATCTTTATTTAAAAAATCTTTTAAAACAGATTTCTAAAATGGAGAGCATCACAAACTTCATGCCAGTTTGTCACAGAATTTTTTGTCTTTTTGACATGAGGGCACTCAAACTAGATGACAAGGTAAAGAGTCTGTCTGTTTTGATAGACATACAGTTCGTTAGTGTGGCCTTCATTAGGTCCAGCATAGCTCCACAGGTGGAATCAAGTCAGTGGAAGAAATAAAAAATTCTCCTGGCTATCACCGAGTTTCAAACTGGGCAAACCAACTCTCTGTATAATTCTCCCCCTGAAGCAGGGGCTAGACGTCTTGGGGAAGGAGGGGATATGTAAATTCTGTTTTTGCTTATGAGACCACTTATAACCACCACTCTAGCGAATACTTTATACGCCGTCAAATTCCTGATGATTTCTGATCCTTCTGCCATAAAATTGTTTTGTGGTGTCAGTCATAGGTATCATATCCCATCACCAACACCAATACTGTGTTTAAGTCCCAACTATTCAAGCACGGCATATACCAAGGCATGCATGCATACATTACGTACGTACGTACACACACACACACACACACACACACACACACACACAAAATGAGGGAATTATCAAGTATTCAAAATCAAATTGACTTAATTTACACTTCTGTCTACCGCACAATTTCTAGAAACAATTCAGAGATTGGTAAATCGATAGATCTGCCAATTAAATAGTAATCTGATTATTAATTAATACATGAAATCGGACACTCTTTACCTGCCCAGGAAGAATGCCACATAGATAAGAGATGAGAAGAGAGTGAAAAACTGAAAGGTGAACATCTTCACTGTGAAGCTTCTCTCAGTGGCTGCAAATGAGCGAATCTTTTCTGTAGGGTCAAACAAACAAAAAGCAAAGCAAAATGCCATTCGAGATTACTAATGTTACTGGAGAAATAACAGGCAATTAAGTGTTGCACAGTGTTCAAAAATCTTCTCAAGCAAACCTGCTCACCTAGTACCTGAGAGCATATTACACTAGGTGTAGTTCAAGTATAATATGAGTGATCTCTTCATTCTTTATACGTACCGATAGAACACAGCTTAAAGGCCACAAATCTGTTCACCTGAAAAGAGGCAAAAATGAGACAAAGTTAAATAGCACTCTACTGTCATTATACTAAAAGTTGTAATGATTTCATACGTTATCACCGATATGCTGTCTCTTCAAAGGGTTTCTCATTTGACATAATTCATGGAAACCACAATTAGTCCTATCATAGTAAAGTGTCTCTCATTACATTAAGTGAGATGCTGATGAAATTTGTTAAATCCATGTGATGTCTGGGGACATCAAGGAGAATTCGGGAACCGAATTCTGTTCTTTTAAGCAACCCAAGAAATCAACTACATTTTTAAAAAGGGAAATTTTTGTTACTTTTTCACTATATGTATGTTTACAAGCATAGATGTACTGACTGCTAATCTAAATGGTTTTAAATAATGAACCTACATTTAACACAAAATTACACAGAAGCCTTGAGACATCTCTCTCTCTCTCATATATATGGTGGTCAGCCCATTGTTCTGAGAACACCGGTAACTTATTTGATCTTGTTTTTGTTTTTTTTGGTCCTTGAATTTCTCCTAATTCTCAAAGATTCAATCTTTGAGTGCCGTTTATCTGATGGTGACAATTTTGGTTGTCTTCAAGGACTTGTTTGTCCCATTTTACCTACATCCTTTAATAATTTTTTAATTCCAGTACTCGTTTCTTAATTTATTTTCCTTTAACATCCTTCTTCCTTACGCAAGTGGATTATTTTATTTCTTCAGACATTTCTCCTAAAAATAAATGACTTGTACTTACTGGCTGTTTTGACTGGAAATTAAATAAATGAAAGGTGGTCTCTGACCTTTGCACAATGCTGTACATAATAGAGCTCCATAGATTTACAAGATTTTTAACACAATCACAAATCTTGAGTTGCAAAGCATGTAGAACCTGAAAATGTGCGTACCATTTCATGTAAACACATCCTTTAAAATAAATCACTGTGAAAAATGAGGCACTGCTGCTGCCTTGGTGAATACGGTCCCTGCTGGCTTTACTTACCTTAGTCATGATTAGTATGGTGAAATAGTGCAGCACTGCCCCCAGTATAATTGCTAAAACACGGGCATTTTCTTTTAGGAACTCCCAGGAGCACTCTGACAGAAGCATTGTAGACACAATCCGGCAGATGACCAGAGCATGGGTCAGACCTATGATCACCACCAGCTGCACATGGTGATAGACAGAGATACTTTACAAATTTGCTACAATCAGTAATTGTCACTGCAGTAGAAAGTAAGAAATAAGATTTAATAAAGGCTTATAAGTTACATGAAGGGTGACTGATTTATTACTCTCCATTTATCAGTAGCACACCCACACACACTTACTCATCACTCTTTCACATTTTCATAAACATTCAACTGTTTATGTAATATCACAAATTCATTCTCTTACCACCAGTGTGACCAGAAGCATAACAACAATGCTGTGCAAGTATGAGTGATTAAAGTCTTTGGGTTTACAGTGTGGGTCATTTATAATCTCCAGGATCAGTTCCTCCTGTGGACACAATAAAGCAGCCAATTACTGGCATATACTGCTTATCCCTCATTTTAAAATGTAAACATCATGATTTACTAAAGCTAAAAATGTGTTGATTTTTGGTTTGAGGTAGAAGACTAATTTTTAAGAGCTTGCTAAATAATAATCCAAACTAAAAGTTGCAAAGTTTTATATATATGTACTACTTCATGGTTTTTCAAAGGCATCTAAAACGGAAATCCATACAGCCATAAGCCTCAGCAGGTTCTAAGAAATGCATGTATTTGCAGTATTACTTTTAAAATGAGAGGTTCATTTTTCATATTTTTTTCCCAAAAAAACATGGAGTGAAGGTTTTGTGTCAGTATTATGTCTGATTTCATTAAAGAATTTCATTAAATCAGTTAATGCTAAAAATCATGTAAGCTAAAGACTGTATAGAACAGAGCATGCTTGGGTGTTTCACTGCTGCTCAAATTCATTGTCATTATTTATTAATTATTAGATTCTGAATCTTTTTTTTTTTTGACAAAAATTTCTGCCTTTTTCTCTTTCGGCCAAAACAGAAAGTGCTGTTTTCTACTGTTTTTGGCCGAATTTTTTTGTTGGCTGAAATTTCAGTACATCTATAGAGGTCTGGACTCTTTGTTGGGGGGTAGATGGACATTTTACAAAGGATTTGAGGTTTCAGATTGTATGCCTGCCAGTGTTTGTCTTATATTAAATTCAATCAAAAATCAACGTTTGAGTAAAATGTGTAAAATGAACCAGATGTGCTAGAGCAGGAATAACTTTGGATTTTGAGAGCTGACTGCTTTCATGTAATATTGTTGCTACTGCTCAAAATCCCTGCATTGAATTTATTACATTCAAATATATACACCATTTAAACATAAAATAAACTGGATTCAGGTACTGACAAAAATCTGAAAAACATTCATGTGGAAATGATATTCACATTTAGATGAAGTAAGTTTAATGCATTTATTTTAGCACAGTAATGAACTGATTTAAATAAATAAATGAATAAATAATAAATACACCACCTCATCCTCATTCCAGTCAAAAACGTTCCACTTTGAGACGTGCAAGGATCGATGCCTCTTCCACAGCTCCAGGAACAGTGTGGCTATTTTAAACAATTCATTGTTAAACATCTCATACAGTCTGCAAATATTTGCTTTA
Source organism: Pygocentrus nattereri (assembly GCF_015220715.1). NCBI lineage: Eukaryota > Metazoa > Chordata > Actinopteri > Characiformes > Serrasalmidae > Pygocentrus > Pygocentrus nattereri. The sequence goes on along the minus strand of NC_051235.1, from coordinate 20,377,449 downwards.
GAGAGAATGGAAGAACACAGGCGTGGAACATCACGTACCCCAAACAGCCATGAACATTGCAAAGGCCACAGTTCCTTCATTGTCAAACAGATGGCTCACCTAAACAATAAAAGTGTTATTACATAAATATGTTCAATGATCTTCAAAGATCTTCATTCAACAGAGGGTGATAAAGCAATAAGCTACACAAGGCTTGTATTTAACGGCTTTTTCGGAATCAGAATTAAGCCTTTTTGGCCAGGTATGCTTAAACATACAAAGAATTTGGCTTTGGTTACACACACACACACACACACACACACACACACACACACACACACACACACACACACACATGTAAACCTTGCATTGTGCAAAGTAAGTGTCTTAAGTTAAAGTGCTAAGTGCAGCAGCAGTTAAAAGATGTATAGTGGCAAAAAAGGGGATAAGTGGGGTAATAAGGCAGGTAAGTGAGGTGCAGAAAAGGTAATTCCATGGTTAAGGGATGATGGGTACAAAGTAATCCATGCTAAAATCACTGTAATGCACAACACTGAGTGAGTTATTGCTTTTAATTAAAAAAAAAAAAAAAAATATATATATATATATATATATATATATATATATATATATATATATATGGTGCAACAGTCAGAGATGCTTTATTTCGCATTATTTATTATTTATTATTTATTTAGTGTCCAGTCAACCAGTTCAAATCATGAATTTGTCAGCATCAGTGAAAAATCACAAAAAATAGTTAAAAGAAAATAACTCAATACCTCAATATCAGATTTTCAGTATTTAGTGTACCCTTTTCTCTTTTTGGGAGACTTGCTTATAGTCTTTCAAAGAAATTTGCATGGATAGTTTTGAGGGTTTTTTTTCATTTGTCTATTTTTTTTTCAGTAACAGTTTGTGCTCAGCTACACATCTTTTTGGTGTTGAGCTGTCTTCTCACATGGAAGGATGGACCATTGAATTTTTCATAACTGAAGCGACGAAAGCTTTAAGTACTGTTTATCTATTGGTGACAGTTCTGGTGTCTACCAGGTCTTGCTTGGCTGGGAGTCCTTATTTCTCTAATAATTTCTTCTAATCATATTCTGAAATCCAGTCTTGGAAATTCCTGCTTTTTTGTTTAGTTTTTTTTTCTATTTATTTATTTATTTATACATTTTCCTTTTTTGACTTTTCCCTTCTCCTCAGAAATATCTTCTGGAAAAAGGAATCATTTTTGACTTAAATTTAACATGGGTGCCCTCTGATATTTGCACAGTGTGGTATAAGTTATAATTAAAGATAATCACAATAAAAATTCTTCTGCCAAGCAAAGTAGTTTGTTGCTAAGCAACTTAACGGCCAATAATTATTCCCTGAACAGTGCAATTGTTTTTAATAACTTGGTGCAATAAAACAGAGTTCAGCTGATGTGTGCATTTGTGATGTGTGTGTGTGTATATTCATATTTCAGATTATAGAACCAGAACTGTTGAGTTTGTAATGCACATTATTCTCTTACCTTGGCGTAAGCACAAGTGTCAGATAGTTTCCACATCTGGCAATGTTTGGAACATCTTGGACACATTGTAATATTGGACTCGCAGACTTCCTTTCTGCAGGTGCCAAGATAAGAACCAGGAAAAAGACACAACATTTAACCTTTGGCACTTTAGAACCAATTACATTCTCAGACATGTACATAGCTGACATATTTTTGAGTCACTCACATGAGGGGATTTGTATTGAAGAACGCCAAGCCATAAAGAAACACAATCACGCCGATGAGTGCTGCAGGGATCAGCAGGCGTGTGTACCAGCCCAGCCATAGAAAATATAATGCCACCTTCTCACCAAAATACTCCCTAAAACAAATACATACACTCAGCAAAACCATATAATATGTACAACAGGAATAGATGGGACACAACAATTCTCCAAAACACATTCTGTGAAAACGTTTGTGAGTGAGATATGGGGTGGGGGTGGCGGGTGGTTGTTGCTAAGAAGGACAACAGACCACACTTTTACCTGATATCGTTGACAGGTTGGTTAATGACATGTCTTAAAGCCCCCCAGTTTGCCCACTTTTTCTTCAGATATTTCTGCTGCCTCTTCTGAGATGCAAAAAAAATGTATATATCAATATGTTCCATACAAATACAAATCAATAAAGGATTGAGACAAAATACAAATGGGAAAAAAGGCAGTGGTCAACAGCTCCATGACCAGAGATAAATAATTAAGATTAAAACAAGCCCATTAACAAAAAAGACAGACAAACAAACCAACAAAAGGTTTACCTCATGGAGACAAAACAAGGTTTCAAATACACCTTGCTTTGCAAGATCCCTCAGGCCCTCTGGAGGGGTTTAGAAGAATAAAGAAAACTTTGTTAACTTGGCGACTGCAACACCACCAGATCTCTGCTGAGTTCTAAAGATGGTTTTATGTTCATGTTCTGATACTGGAGATATTGCTGCCAATATAAGGTTGCTATGTCTTATTTGGTCCTGCTATATTTACCGCAATCTAAAAATGTTCAAAATATCTGCTTCAGCAGGTTCATATGTAGGTAAGGCCTTGGTCATGTGTCCAGTGTCCTGTGACCACTGATGAAGGACTAGAGGATGACCAACACAAACTGCGCAGCAGCAGATGAACTATTGTCTCTATCTTTACATCTGCAAGGTGGACTGACAAGGTAAGAGTGTCTAATAGAGTGGACAGTGAGTGGACAAACTCCAGCAGCACTGCTGTGTCTGATCCACTCAGACCAGCACAACACACAATAACACACCACCACCACGTGAGTGTTACTGTAGTGCTGAGAATGATCCACCACCCAAATAGTACTTGCTCTTTGAGGGTCCATGGGGGTCCTGACCACTGAAGAACAGGGTGAAAGGGGGCTAACAAGGTATGCAGAGAAACAGATGGACTACAGTCTGTAATTGTAGAAACACAAAGTGCTCCTATATAGTAAGTAGAGCTGACAAAATGGACAATGAGTGTAGAAACAAGGAGGTGGTCATAATGTTATGCCTGACCGGTGTACAGTCAGTGTCCTAAAAAATCTCTGAAATGGTAACTTTAGGAAAGGTAAAGACACTACTTATCTTTAATGTACATTAACAAGATTTTATTCTAAATATTTTTGGAACATGTGATAAAATGTTCACACAACTTAAAGGACAGCTTTTTAAAATGAAAACAATACAGGCAAGTTTAGGCAAGATAGAATTAGATATATTAACATTGTGGAGATCCTAGTTTTGGCACAGGAACAATAACAGTTGGCTTCAAACCACAGCAATATAAGAATAGATATGTTACATACGTATGAATCTTTGCAGGGTTTTCTGTTACTACACTGAAAGCTACTCTCAGGCAAAATGATACGCATCCTTGATTGCGACTTTAAGTACATTATACAGTATTAAGGGCACTCTTCATTCAAGCAGCTGCTTGGTTTCAAGTGAAAACTCAAGAGAGAGTGTCAGTGTCAGGGCAGTGTGTTTGTGTATCATATAAAGAATGAAACAGTATGGCAATGGAAAAAAACAGTGATAGGGGGTTCACTCACCTCCTGTCCCAATGAATGTGTGGTGCAAGATGAAATGGACAACCCTGATTCTGCAGAAATGGAAGCCAATAAAATAAGATAGGATACTGATCACACATGACACCTGTATGAAGTGCATGCTTGTGTATTTTTTAAATATTTTTAAAAAATATAAATTAAACTAGATTAAGGGAATATAGCAAAACTATGGTCAGAGGTCCTTGCTCACCTGATGGTATCTGGGACACAGTCTTTCTGTTTGCAGACCCAGTTACAAGAATCAGACACCTTCAGCAGATACTTGTACTTCTCAAAGATCTCCTCAGGGGCACGGACACCATAGAACACCTTGTTTTCATGGATGATATGCTGTTATGAATGCAACATAGAGTGAGGAAAAGTGCACAATTATTAGCAACAATGTGATAAATAATAAACGCTCTAGTGTAGGTCTATTAGACCAATAGATTACTATGAAGATCATGGAAGTACGTTTAACTGGACAATAGCAAATCAGGCAGAGCCTTAAAGGATCTGAAATACTTTCATGGAAAAAACAGACATGCAGGAAGCCTTGACTCTTTTTCACAGTGACCATAAGATGCAATTTCTGTCTGTTTTGTTTGGAGGTCCCTCAACCTAAGTGTGCAATTTTTTCCCTCAATAATGTTGATGGAATATGTTTGGATGGACATGTGAATGCTTTACAATGCCTCAATGATGGGCGCGAGAGCTGGCGGGAAGGCGGGGCCCATATCCTGAACACCGCTGAGGGATGCAAGTGATGACAGGACGTCATCCAGCAAAGATGGGATGACAACGACAACATGAAAGCAGAATTTGGGACTCGCTTTCCGGTGTTTGGGACTTGGGCTCTCACCCCTCCTCTTTAACTCATCATTGCTCATTAGCAGTTCAACAGAGAGATATTTCTTTCAATTACATTAATCATTGGTTTTTACTACAGAGCTTAAAGAAAGAAGACTTATTTAAAAAAATGTATATACATACACATACACACACACACTGTGACCCAAAATGAATATTAATACATTTTAAGTGGTTATTTTGTTAATTTGAACAATTACATCTAATTCTTTAAATCATGTAATAGTTTAATGAATTTAATTATTAAGGCTTAGGGCTCCTAAAATGACCAAAAACTCACCGACACTTTTAGGTTCTTTGATTTCAGCATGTTGATGTAAGCCTCCTGCTTCTTGAATTTCGCATCGCCCTCATCTTCAACTATATGTGCGACCAGGATGCAGTCATATGATCGGACCACAGGCTTATTAGAGGTGCTCTGAAAAAAAGCATCAAGGAAAACAGTGGATACAAGAGCTCACACCTGCCTGGCGTACTGTATTGATGTGAATGTTCATAAATCACTGACAGAAATACAATGAGGTCATCATCATCATCAAGTCGTTATCTTCATCCATTGTTTGTGTAATTTATTTAATTTCATTTCTATGCTGCAGCTTCTTCGCCCATGTCTGGTCACATTGAAATGTCACTGCTATGGTTCATTTATCTCTGTGCATAGGTGCAAGTGGCTTTGGCTGCTGACAAGAAACGTAACTAAAGTAAGGGAAGTGGTGACAGTGTACAGTGCATGGTGGGGGGGGGGGGGGGGGGGGGTGGTATCTCGGTTCACAGCTGACTGTGAGTCTTATGAGAATCATATGATGTGTGGCAGCATTAAAAACACTGTCAGCCTAAAGAAATTGTTTGCCTTTACATTTTTGGGCCCTGAGCATATTATTTGGAGTATTTTCTTTACCCTCTTATTCTTTTCTCAGCTTCTGGCCTTTACTTTCCTTTTCATGTTTATGTGGATTTCTATGAGCAGCAGTCCCTATGACTAATGTTAATTATGTCAATGCAGTAAAGGTACAGACTACATCACTTGTGGCCCAGCGCGAGGGGAGCAAGGAGAGGTGGGGAAGAGCCTCCAAGATTTTAGGGATGCAAAATTCAGTTACAAGCTCTTAAGCTCTGGTAATATTCATTTTACACTTGCTACTTTGAGCTTTTTAAACTGCACAGCAAAGCACATTTTTTAGTCCAGACCTCTTCAGGGACCCCACTGCCTAGACTGATGTTCCAGAGTGATCAGTTCTGCTAGTAGTATTACCCACCTGTATGTTGCAAGGCATTTAAAAGAGTACAATTTCATGCACATGAAGAAAAACAAGTTCTGTCTAGTAGTTTGTTTCTTACCGTTGCTGGTAGCAAGGCTTCTCTGCCATTATCCATGCTCTCCTTGCTCCTCACCTGCAGCTCCAATTCATCCTACGGCACATTCACAGCCAGTTAAACACTTGTCTAATTTTTAGAATTTTGATAACAGTATCACAAAACGTACTCGTTTTTTTCTACTTTTTACACCAGCTTCATTTTTTTAACATTTCAAGACAAATTAATTAACATAAGTCTTCAAAAACAAACATTGAAGTTATTTTTATTTATGCATTTGTAGGTCCCAATAACAGATGCATATGTTAAGAACATGTTTAAGTTTCCATTTCAGAGATACAAAGTTTTTTTTATTTTATTTTAATGGCTGCAATGTCTTATTCAATTAGCAATATTACTGTGATGACATGTCCATAAAACAATGAAGATAGAGAAGCCATTATTCGAGCTTTGTGTTTCTAACCACACTCACCCACATCAGTCAGTAGGATGTGCTTTTAATGGCCATGCTAATCAAATGTAACTGTTTTATTGTGCACAAAAGTGCCTCCCTCTCCATTTGGTGACCATAAAACTACTTTAGTCTAATTCCAATGCAAATGACTATCTTCTCCTTCTTTCTGGTCTAGAAATGGGTAATGGGAATAGGATTCTGCTTTCAGGTTTATGATAAAAATAATAATAAAATACAGTACATAAAGAAGTCTATCTTTGGACATTTGTGCCATTCTGTATGTATTAAGTTTACTGTATTAGGTAACAAAATCAAGTGACATTTATTTTCAACAAACCAAGTAGGGGTGAGCAATATGGCCAAAATCATATGTCACTATAAGACATTTTCATGGAATTCTTCTCCAGGTTTTCTCCGCACACACAAGTGTCACCCATCAGTTTGATGTTGTGCTCAAAGGTGTTTTTCTCATAAACAAATATCATTTTGTTCAATATTTTATGAAACAACCTAAAGAACTTTGTTAAAGTTTACCCATGCTTAAAGTGTCCAGGTACTTTTTGGGGCTACTGTACATAAAAGAAAATCAACTCGGTTCTTATTTAAATCTGATAAGAGTAAAATAAGAGTGCTTTACGCAAATACAGTGCATTACATGCAAACACGTGACATGTGTGTGAACTGCTCTCACTCTTATAGATAGGCAAATGCTCAGCCTTGCTACCTGAGAGAGACTTGCCGTTATGTGACAACAGCAAACTGATCCTGCCACCATTTTTGTGTGGGAGTCTGAACACTTAGGTGTGGTTCTTTTGGTTCTTTGAAATGATAATGACCACATTAAAACATTCAACCGATCAGTGGGTGAAAGACCTGAACCACAGTACTTTATATTAACCAAGGTGAAGGTAGATGACAGAATATGTTCACTGTAACACCTGACACTATAAGATGAGGAAGAATATATAATCTGCAGTGACAGAAGAAGAATGATTACACTAGGGTAACATAAATACAGGCCCAGACATGACCCTATAACAGAGATTCCACAGAGAAATGCTGTTCATATTGAAAGCACGTGCTCGAGTTTGTTATACAAAGAAAGAGAGAGACGAGAGAGGGAGTACAGCTAAAAGCTTGTCCGCTTGTCTCCTCTTCTTTTTGAAACCATAACACAGAAACTCTGAGTGACACGAAATTCTCTAAACATAACCAGTCTAACCAGCACTGAGTCAGTCTTCATCATCATTTTTCTTCATTCTAATATACACCTCAGATACAGACTTACAAAATGCCATATTTTAAAACTGAAACTGTACGTATAAATAAATAAATACATCTAAACATATTTGAATAAATACTGCACTGATCTGTCACAATATTCCATATTCCTCTTAAATTTAAATATATTACAAGTCATTTGCCAAGGCTAATGTGACAGGCCATGCCCAAAAGTAGTGAAAATGTCCTTACCGCCACAGCCCAGTGTCGGAAAAACAAACTCCACCGGCTGTAACTGAAACTTTTTACATCTTAAAACTCTTCTATGTCTTCGCTCAAATGACTTTTTTACAAAGTGAAAGTGAAGGTCAACACATCTTCCATAGGGAACAGACTTACATATCTCAATTTTCTGCACACATGGGGGGGGGGTTACTATATGTGTTACAGACTCTGATAAATAAAATGATGTGTGGTTGACGTCTATTTTCAAATCATCTGGACAGCCAAAGTGCCCACAGAAACACCCATTAATGAAAAATAGCCAACAAACACACACACACATGGCAGTATAATGCTTATAAATAAGTAAATAAAATTAAATAAATAAATAGCCAATGTAAAGTTAGAATATAATATTTAGACAATACATCATTGTATCATTAATATATCATTATAGATCTAGTAGTAGCAGTATTAGTATAAATAAATGACTTATCATTATTATTATTAGTACTATTATTATTATTAAAGCACATCTTCACAAACTGATATTGATATAAGATGACAACAGGGTTATTACAACATAAGCAATACATATGTTGACCTAAGGTCTGCCATCCAGTCTAGAAAAAGAGGTTAATATCACGCCACACTAGTGCGCTAGTACATAACCCAGCCACGTAAAATGGAGCAAGCATGTTTGCCAGCGAGCCAACAAACCACAAAGCAGCCTGGCAGACCGCTTCAGGTATCACTACGTCACACGTGAGGACCTGAGATTACTTCACCCTCATCGGCACAAGAAACACAAACTCAAACGAGGTTCTCCCTCTAATATTCCGCTGAGAATAACTGACTGGCAATTCTGAGAAAGGTGTTCTCCAGAGAACCGAAGGAGGCTGAGCGGTTTGACCGTTCGACACCGCATTAAACCGATACTCGTCTCCAGCCGTCCTCCAGCGAACCTGTAGCACTCCAGGAGGAGAAGCGGCGGCTCGACTCTCCCTGCAGCGAGTAAGCCGGGGGTCAAAGACGTGTTCCTCCCAAATAAAGGTCGACCACCCCATCCCTCTACACAGAAATGCCCACGACTCCGGAGCGCAAAACCTGAGGGAGGCAACGAAAACAAGCCTGTCTCGCGCGTCCTCTTACCTCGCGCTCTTTGTAGAACATGGTGAGCTGTGAGAGACTCGCTCCGCTCCGCTCCAGGCGTAACGATCGGACACTGAGACGCCGGGTTCACTCCAGCGCTGTGCTCTCCATCACTGGTCAAATCACACGCAGGGCCAACTCCAAAAGAACTGAGCGGCTTGAGTAGCCGAACAGGTTAAGGAGCCGTCCACTTCCGCGTCTCCCCGTGGGAATCCCATGCGCAAAGGTATGTAAACGCCTACCTGTTGCTGGCCGGGAGATGTCAGACTCGTGAGTGAATTGTTCTTTTGAATCGACTCTATTCAACAACTGATTCACCAGTCCACATGAATCGAACCTTTTTTTTTGGAGTGGAACCCCCCCCCCCCCCCCCCCCACACACACACACACACACCCTACACATTTTAATATTTTCCATACATCTTTTTCCACTAAATGCTATGAAGTGTCTATGGAAGGCCATTTTCATATATAGCCATTTAATAAGTCATAATAACATATCAAGCAATCAATCAATCAATCAACCTTTATTTTGACTCAGATGTACATTGAGGGCAACCATAATTTTCAATGTAGCCGAGCATTTACAAAAACAGGGCTTGACATAACAAAGAAAATTAAAAATAACAGTGAATAAAAGATCTAAATGGATAAAAATAAAACGTGAGGTTTAAATGATAAGAGATTAAGATCAAAAGAAGATAAGAGATTAATAAAGTAATAATACAAATGAAAAAGTAATGACACAAAACGATGAAAAATAAATTTCATCTCAATGTTATAGTCAGAATGAGAATTTAGCTCGTAACAATTACTGTCTCATAATAATGGCATTACTTTATTTTCATTATGAGATAGAATCTCATTATCTTGAGATAGCAAGTCAAAATTATGAGATGCTAAGTCAATCATGAGACACTATGTTGTAATTATGAGATACTAAGTCATTATTAAGGAAATCCTTCTCGTTATTATGACTTACTAAATGGCTGTATATTTTTTCCACTGGTAGAAATGAGCTTCCAAAAAAGGACCGACTGTTAGCTTCATGTGTGTCAGAACACGGAAAAGATCACAATATTCATGTCAGGGATAATCTTACACCAGGATCCGGGTGGGGCACTATCAGCACTGATTTTGCATATAAATGGGGGTGCAAAGCTGTGGAGAGAGCGGGTGGGTCTGGGGTCTTGAGAATAGAATTTTTGCCAAAATGCTTGTTCCACAGAGTTAGACTTTATATTAAAGCTACACTATGTAAGATTTGGGGAATTGGAGATCTCTTTGGAAGACATTTTGTAACCATTGGTTTTGCTTCAGAAAACTGAAGCTCAGAACTCATTTAAAACTTGGTGAAGGACATGTCTTCCAAGGATGGTAAAGAATCATAACTTTATCAGTTTAATGTTGATTTTGCATTTGAGCATCTTTCATTTTGAGCCTCGGTGTGAGACAGTGAGTGCACAGCCTTAATAATCTTATCATAATTGGAAGTAGCCATGTAAACAGCATACTCCGATTCCTTAGATAGGGCATTATTAGATTTCTAGAAATCTGATAAAGAGAGCTGGATTTTAGCTCCGTTCTTGTTTTTCTCAGTGCTTGTATACCTTCACTCTGATTTCTTTTATTTTTCTCAGTCTGTGCATGTGTGAAAACATCAAACAGTGCTTAAAGCAACACCCACGAGACGGCAACAAAACACTTCCAAAGTGAAATTGAACTCAACATGCTTGATGAAATGAAGAATTTGAATATTCTTCATCTACTAGATGATATATGTTCATATTTTCTGCTAAATCGACGATGTTTAAAATATAAAAAGTTGAGTTTTATATTAAGTTTATGCCTCGTCATCTTCTGTGAGTTTATTGGTGAGTTACAAAGCAGAAATCTGACTCATATAAACCTGGGGTTTTCCCATTATCTGATTACTGAAGTGCATGTAAACATGTTGGACAAATTACTGACAAAATCTCATTTTCTGCAGTTATCAGATTGTTTAGTACATTTAAACGCACCCAGTAATACATAAACACTATAATCTGGTCCAAACAATTCCTTTGGAATTGACCCAATGCCTCCGACTTTTAAAGAGACAGAATGACTCACAGAAGAAAAAAGTTTGGAGAGGCCATGAGCTGTTACTATAATTTTCTGGATTGTTATCACAAGATAGTTAAGTTGATTTCAAGTTAACAATCCACAAAATTCTAAATACCTCAAGGCTACTCTGGACTTCTGCTTAGTGCAAAAACAGTGTGAATTTTTTACTCCTGACTGAGGAGAACATTTGTTTCTGTAAGAAAAGTTGTTTTCTTGAGATAACAACTTATCTTGAGATGGCAAGACAAATAATTTGTGATAGTAGGAAAACTTTTGTTATCTTGAGATCACAAGTCAGTTTGTGTCAGAATCACTGGGCGTAACATGGCCACCCCATTGTAACCTTGCTATGTTCCTGCTCCACCCCTGCTAAAGGCACTAGCTAGTTAATGCATCTAAATTAGCATTACTGAGTCAGGTGAAGGAAAACAATCACGCTGTTCGTGCACGGCTGAGAGTCACTCCTGTCTCATTTAAAAGTCAGAGGCGTTGTGTCAGATTTCACAGGACTTTCTGTCATCTTGAGATCACAATTAAGTCTTAAGAGAGTTGGCCTCTGTGGACTTCTGTGTTTTGGTGGGGTGGCAAACTACTTTACAGTTAACAACATTCTTCTGTGCTTCTGTTCTAAACTCAGATTAAGATGAAAAATAATGCTTGGATCATGTTTACAATGTTTACATGTTTACAATCATGTCTGCAATTTCCCCCTTTCTGCAATTTCCCCCTGGGATCAATAAAGGAATCTGAATCTGAATCTGAATCTTTACTGCTGAACACTGTGTCACTGGATGAAATTGATGTAAAAATGTATTTAAGTGCTTTGACTGTGCCTCCCTAATGTAGTTCAGTGTTAGCTGTTTCTTTAAGCAAATTCACTCATCTGTTTGCTCAGTAAAGTAGCCTATCAGAGCAATGACACGCTGATTACCAACTGCAGCATCATTTGACTCTTATGACTAATCTGCAACTGTGCCGATGACAGATATTCAGAGTAAAGTGTAAACATTCACACAAAGTAGGCAAGAGAACATTTTGTGGTGACTGCGTTATCGATGATGGCCGACTGTCTCTCTTTGCGTAACTGTACAGTTCTGGCCACCCTTTGACTGCATCCCTGGGGTAGAAAATACAACCCCAATTCCAATGAAGTTGGGACGTTGTGCAAAACATAAATAAAAAGAGAATACGATGATTTGCAAATCGTTTTCAACCTATATTCAATTGAATACACTAGAAAGAACTTTAGTGGGTAAAAACTTCTTTAGTGGGTAAAAACAGCAGGTATGAACTCACTTCACTGCAAAGAACCTGACTTTTTGGACATCAGGCTCATGCATGAGTATGACTTTAGTACCCAACACAAGTGACAATCTTTATTTGTTTATGATGAAGACCATGGCAAGGAAAATCATTGTTGACCCCTCTCCCCCCCCCCGGTCACTCTCTCTTCCAGAGGTTTCCATCTCAGAAGAGACCGAGAGTGAGAGCCCTAAAGACCCAGACCAACCACCACCTCCACAGCTTCTTTCTCTAGACCTTCATCCCCCTAAACAAGGACTCCTTCTCACACCTGTGTTTTTAAGTGCTGCACATGCACTTTATTACATGCACTGTCATCCACATAAATATCAATGCCATGCCATAATCCTTATGAATAAAAACTTTTCCCACTTTCTTTGACTGGAGTCAGAGCATGTTTGCACCTTAACTTGTTGCAGTATACATATGTTACAAATTTGTTTACAATTGCTGTGCAATTCCATTAGCTCTACATACGGTCAATATATGGGCATTACACACACATATTTCTGTCGTCGGAAGAAAACCTCATATCTCCAAAAGGATAACAAAAAAAGGAAAAACCTACTTTACTTTTAATTCAATGGAACTAGAATTATTGCCAAGTAATTTTGGGCTGTTTCTTTTGGTGCATTCATCATGAAATTTACACACACCGTAAAGGGCAACAGACATTTTCAAATCATGTCAAAAACTGAAAAACGACAAAAATGGAGATATAAGGATTTTCATCTGATAGCAGCAATACACATGCACACCCTAGTACTCCAGTACTCGCTTGCATCTGTACTTATTTTCCATTGCATGTCCTTTTACTTGCAGTTTGTTTGTGTTCTATTTCTAGGTTGCCTAGTTTACCTTTTTCTACATTTCATTTATTGGATTTAATCTGATGTTAACACCTACACCAATTCATTGTACACCTGGTACTTGGTGAATAAAGATTCCAATAGTTCTCTGAAAAATATGAATATTTCCCACATTTTCATCACAAATCAGTGAAGATATGGTAGGTATTTGCTTCTTTCGTTTGGAAGCCACAGGGCTAATATAAAAGATGTCACCTTAAAAGTTGTGGGTAGACTTATATTACTCATGAGCTGGATCAGAGTCATACCTTCAGTGCAAACAGTACAAGCTGGAAGCAAAAGTGGAAGAACAAGAAGAAACCTTCTTGAATATGTCTGAGGTATGCAGGGACTTTTTCTGTTGGATGAACCAGTCAACTGTTCCAGATGATGCCTAGTGAAAGATCGAAACTGGCACCATGCAAGCTGTATTTTGTTCACTGGAAATAGCTCCTAATTGTCCTGTTCACAATATACTGACACATTCTTGAAATTACAGTGTCAATTCTGTACAAGATGTTGAGGGGGTGTCTCATAAAACAAGATTTCTCAGATCGAAAACATAAGCCAAATGGAAGGACTGACCAACAGGAACAACCATTAGCGCTCCTCTTGTTGGACAGTGCTTTTGGCTTAAGTTCTCTCCCCAATTGAGAAATCCTCCTGTCTGAAATATACTGTATGCTACAAAAACCAATCTGTCATTATGTGTAAAGACTGCTGTAGTGTAGCAACAAACAGCACTGCAGCCTATACAAATGGACATCTCCTCTTAAAGCAGCTGCGGTCAGAGTTAAATTACAGCCCTACTTTACATGCATAACAAAGTGGCAGCTCAGGCAAGCAGCCATGCAAATCGTTTATCAGGCAAGGTGTTTTATTTCAACACCATCCAAATGTTAAGCCAAATCTAATCTGTTTTCATTTCGTTTTCAGACTGAAGGAATTTCTGATGAATCAAATTTATTCATGAAAAATGTTTGTAGACAATGAGACGTTTCCTATGAGACGTTTTTACAATATAACAATGAACACCATGAAAAATACACAAAAATTTTGTTTACTCACAATTCTGGCACTAAAATATTTTTTTTCTGAATCAACAAATCACAAAATTATCAGTGCTTGATCTACCATAAGAGTTTTTATTTTGGAATAAGTGCTCCCTTGCACTATAACTGTCTAAGGGATCCAGTATAAGATCTAAATATATTCATACAAGACATCAGGGAGACATGTATGCACATATGGTTGACATGGACCCTAGTCCTCATCCTCTTCTTCAACCACCTTGCGGAAGTTCTTGCGATTCACCTTCTTTCCGCTGTTGAAGGCAACATTCCTCGCCTTTCCTTGCTCCCCTTCCTCCTCTGGCGCCCTCTTCCTTTTCCTCTTCTCTTCTTCCACAAATTTAGAGTTGTGATGAAGAGAGGCCACCTTTCCCCCTTCTTCATCTTCCTGGCCAGCATCCAGGTGGCCTAGACCAACCTCACTCTTCTTAGCTCGCTCCACCTTGTTTGCAGTTTTGCCTTCATCTTTGGATGCTTGACTAGGTTTGGTGAAGATGATCTTATGGTCAGAGCTACTGCTGTGGTCCTGGTTGAAGGCTGGGGTGAAAGGTTCTTCAGTGGCCTCCAGAGACCTCCTACGTTCCTGGAGCCCTCGTATGAACTCATGGGCCACTTGGCTGTTCTGTTTGTCGCTGGTCTCAGGAACATCTTCCAGGCTGTAGCAGGTCCAGCGCTCAGGGTGAGCCAGGTAGTCTGGTATTCTCTTAGCTGAGGAAACTTTCTTTGTTCCTCCAAACTTCCTCTGAGCAGACTGTGGTGGTGATGGTGGTGCAGGCCGTGCAAACGTGCCGTCTAGGACGTTGTCATCAGCTAACTGATTTGAAGTGAGCTTTGCAGCGCTATCCAGCTGATCAAAGATGCTTCTACTGCGGTCAGTGAATCCAGAGCTCCCACCACTCAATCTAAAAGTGGGCTGTTCTTGAGGAACAGTGTGACCATGCTTAGTACTCTCTTCTTCCTCAGATGAAGAAGACAAGTCCTCAATCTTTCTGCCGAAGGTCTCTAAAGACTCTTCAGGGTCTGAGTCACTCAGAGAGAGATCGTCAGGCACATCAACAGCATCTCTATTGGACAGGCTGTTGACAGTATCATCCTGGCTCTTTGACTTACTCATACTGTAGCTGTATAGGGGTCAACAAGGGTCAGCGCTGAAAACAGGAAATCCTAGAGCAAATAAGAGGACAAACTATAAGAATTATAAAGAATGTCACAACATAGCAGAAAACATTTATCACTATTATCCATTAAAACACTGTGTTCTCTTAGCTTCCCTGAACTATTTTACAATCACAAAAACCACCCATATTGACCAGAATGATTCAAAAGTACACAATGAAGTCTAATTAAACTACTGTACTTAATTCTGTGGCAAAACTGTACCTAAATCAAATCACAATTTAGGGATCAGGATGGAAGAATCAAGAGCACTTACTTTTACTAAGAGGCTCCAAAAGCACTTTGTATATGAATTCGGAGAAACAAGCAGAGGTATCTTAACTCTGTGTAAATAACAAACAAGCAAACAAACACACAAGCTGCATGAGTTAAAAATTTGACATGAAAGGTTTCAGTATTGTTGGTGTGCAAGCTGGTATCTTACTGGGATTGAAGACTCACAGGTTCTGCGAGATTTCCAGCTCAGCAAGGACTGAACTTTTCTGGGAAAAGTCATCAAGCCTCAGCACAGCCATTTCATTCAGTTGTGGTGCGTCCCTCTGGGAAATAACGTTATCCTCTGTGTTACCTGTTGAAGGAGAAAGGAAGAAACAAAACTATGGGTTAATATCATTGCTCGCTTAGTTGACATGCACGCTAGCTAGACTTTTTTAACTGCAATTGGCATAAAATAATGTGTTGAGTTACTAAAACATTACCTAGTCACACAGGGAACACTCTTGTTAAAATGAAACAAAAACAACCATTGCTACACTTGTTGTAAATAGACTACATGTCTCTTACAGCAGTGCTGCAGTATTTCTGCAGTGTTTCAAACGTAAACAATGTCACTCAGGTTGGTTAGGCACAAAATGCTTCATTCTAAATTCATGCTGGAGGGGTACATGCAGGGCATTGTAAGGGAAAAAAGTCCCCAAAGAAAACATTGCTTTTTTCCCCAGGTATTCCACTATTTTACCATCACCAACATTACATATTAAACAAAAGACATATATATACTGGGGGGTTTTGACACTAAATAAATGGCTATATTTGTGTAGTCCAGCGTAAAGAAATCTGATTCTATGAGTTTCTGTACACATAAACCATCGCACCACACTGAATGACTTTGTTTATATCTCATCCACTGAATTATAAAGACATTTTGAAACATTGGTGGAATTCCCCTTTAAAGACTGAGAAAAACTCCTTCTTGCTTTGTATCTTGAAAGTGGAAGTAAATTTTGAGAGTAACTTGTGGCCATGCTGCTTGAATTAACCTCGCTAACCTGTAAAATTAGTCCTTTAACAAACGACAAGTTCAGGATTAATGATACTTACTCGCAGCACATATGCATTTATTTGCAGCTCCGCCGGGAGAGCCAATGAATACGCGACGTAGCGTTATGTTATTTGTTATATGTTATTATTATATAGACCTACACAACCTAACGCACGACATATTAAATGTGTGTTTTATGGCGGACTATGTCGCTTTAACTCAACATGCCAAATAACTGGCTAGTTTACCCAGTTAGCAGAGCTGTATGCTAACAGCTAGCTAGCAAGCTAGCTATGTGTCTCCTAGCTACCTAACAACGTCTGGATAAACAACGAGGCAGCCACAGCAGTCAGAACTGCCGGGGAGCGCGCAATGATCGCACTCTGTAGGCAAGTTATGTATAAAACCAGCATTACCCGAATACTGAACGTGAAATTTGACGTGCACGTACCGAGTCCGCTTACCGTCTTCTTCTTCTCCGTGGCAAGAAAAGCGCACACTGCCTTCTACTGTACAGCGCGGGGAGCGGCTCCTCATGCGCGCCGTAGTGCGTTTTCAATCCAGCAGGGAGAGACACTGTCCGTCCTGTAGATCCAGACAGAGAGCACTTCCAGCTGTTTTACTGACATATCACGTCTTAAGCCTTCATTAAGACAGATTTTAAGACTTATACGGATTTAAGAGGTATACTGGGCAGATGGCTAAACGGATTTTATTTGGAACAGCATGTACTTGTAGATGTTATATGGCCATTTGGACCAATTTCTGCTTTGGATTATAATTGAATTCCCAGCTACTTAAAATTGCATTTTAAAAAATGTGATCAGTTTCTCGCTGTGCATATTTTTCCAGGGCACTTAGTCTTCCTGCTTTGTTTATTTGAATGATACAATCTGGATATTATTTAGATTTGTGGTTTGAATGATCTAATCTAGAACATTTTGGCCTAAAGTGCTCAGAGATATTACTGTGCAATTTATACAGAAAAACAAAGAAAGACTGATAGCACTTATGTACTAAGACATGAGTGTAGGTGCAGTAGGAAACAAACAACACAAATCTTTCTCAGGCCTCCTCAGATCGTACGCCACAGCTCTGCAGTATATTCAGTGGCCCAGGAACCATCAGCTGCAAAGGCCTAACAGGACTCGAGTCCTGTTAACGATAATGTTAAAGATTAAACACACACACGTATTCAACACTAAAGTTTCAAGAAGTAACATCCACCACCCAGCGCATACAGTCCATGTACGGAAAATAAGCTCGTTCTGAATTCATTATTTTTGTGACGTCACAACAACCAATGTATTCACATTTATCCGCCTATCCCGCCTACAGCAGTGTAGCCCCTCCCGTTCAGACAGAACCTGTATGAGGTGTGTTAAGGACTGCATAATACAGGACAGCCAATCAGAACAGAGGCTATTCACATCAGTTTTAAAGACGAACTAATGAAACAGCCTGATTCATTTGAAGGGATAAAGAGAGGTTGGAAAATGGTCATGTGAAAATGGATTACGGCAGATTTTTTTTGCAGATAAACTCACACAAATGTTACAAATGGACCACAGAGAAAAAAAATAAAAGCAAGAAAAATGTAGGATATGGGCTCTTTAAAGTCAAGCTCGTTTTAGACCCCGCCCCCTTTCTGTGTTGCTGTGACTAATTAATTTACAATTAAATCTCCCCTATAACGCCGTTCCAGCCATGTACGCCGACGGAAAGTAACAGACGCCTTAGCCACTCCCCTTTAACACCGCCCCTGATGCCGCGTTACGGTTTTGATCGCAGGCGAAGGCGAGCAGCGGTGCTCGGGAGGATTTCCTGCTCCGAGAGTGTTGAAGGCTGGACTGGACGAGCATTAAAAAAGCATGGAGTGAATCTGTAATGACTGGAGCTCAGCCAGATTTATTGCTGAAGACAGAAAAGCGCCGCCGTTCCGGATCCCTGCGCTGCTCGGCGGAGTTTGTGAGTGAAGATGAGGAGGATAACGGGAAAGACGAAAGATGCAACTCTCATAGAGATGACCAACACGGCGGATGCTCATGTAGAAGGTAGAAAATGCTGTGAGATAAGCCAGTTTTTTGAGACTTTGTGTTGAATGTGAAGTAGGCTGAACCTCAAATAGCAGGTTTGTGCTTGCTCGAATAATGTTTACCTTAGAAAAGGTGAGAGACTGTGACACGTCGGGGGTCACGAGGGAATCGATAGAAAGAGAAAAAACAGGTAGGTTAAGTTAGTCTTCTTTTTTTTCCACAATTCTTTAGCTAAAACGACCTTCAACAGACAGCTGGACTAAAAATACTGAGGTTACTCAAGTGTTACTGCGCAAACCACTGAAAATACCTCAGGGTCATGCTAAGCTAGCTCACTCACCGTGTAGTCTGTAAGTTCACTGTTTACTCTGGGGAGCGGTCTCCTGCGACAGTTTGGGCTTTTGTTTTGATTGTTTTGGACTAAACCGTCCTTAAATTTTCCATGTTGGGTCAGGACTGTGTTTAATCTGTGTGGCCTGTTGTTTTGGACCAACCTGCCATATGATTTAGCTATGGGTATTACTTTGGGAATAAGTTTAATCTGTCCTTTAAAACTAGCCCCCGTTCATTCAGACTGCGCTTCATGGTTTTACAAAAGCCCAAAAAGAAGCAAGGCTGCACTCTCTTAGTCTGTTCTGTCTGGATTGCGTTTAAAGCAACCCATGAAGTGGATTTCCACCAATTTTAGAAAATTCCAGCGTAATGTAAAAGAAGTCATTCAGATGGGTTTGATGTGAAATACTCCGTTGTAGAAGATCTTGCCGAGTCAGGAATGTAGGCAGTTGTGGTGAAAGGAATCAGACGTCTCTTTAAGTATTGAATGCCTCTAAAAGAAAAGTATTACACAATAAGGTTACAAATGCATTATCTCATGTCCGAGACATTGTTTTAAGGTGGCTTTGGCATTAAGATTTGACCCCAAATGTCTTTTTTTCAGATTTACCACTATTTTACTATTGTCAACATTACACATAAAAGCTCAGCAGACCCGCAGAGGTTCACTGATCTTTTTGCATAGCAAATAAAATCATGCCCCCTGGTTCCTATCACTGCCATAGTAAAGAAATCTCAGTCTAATTGTCTCAACTGTGCTATCAAACCACTCTTAATGACTGTTTACATCTCAGTGGTGGAAGTCCCCTTTAATGTAATGCTTTGAAAAGAATTCAAGAACACTGACAACTGGCAGGAGAAGAGTTTCACACAGAAGACTGCTTCTGTGTTCTGCCAGGTCTGTGCTGTGCCACTTTTTCTAGATTATGTTCTTGAAAAGCACTGGAAAGGCAGGTACAGTAAGTGTGCTCACTGTTTTCTGCTATGTTAGATACAACTGCATCACTCAGAAGGTGCGATACGGTTCAGTATTTCCTTAAATAACACTCAAACCATAATCAGGGAATGTAAGTCAAGATTCAGTTTTCAGAGAGAGTGTTTTACAACCGAGGTCATGGTCTATTTAAAGGAATGAGGCAGTGTTCATACAGTATGTTCTGTGAAGAAACCTCATTGATTCCCTTAGGGACGTGAGTGCGTCAGAATTGACCCCGGGACCATTCTGGAGTCTTTTTCAACCAGCCCTTTCATAATTTTGTTCAGTTTCATCACATAATGCAGTTTGACCAAATGTGGGATTCTGGCAGCTCCCTTTTCAAACACCTCAGTGACCACAGTGGCTCATGACTACAGTCATTTCCACTGCCTGAGAGAGAGAATGATTCTAATTCTCTGGATACTGAGGATCAAATAAAGATGGCTCAGATAGAGAGGGTACAGACTGTAGGGTTCAGACACAGGTCAGACTTTGATTTAAAGGGCCCATATCCTGCATTTTATGTTTTCCATTTATGACATTTGGGTACCAATATTAGTCGTAATGGTCAGTTTTTCCTGACCATTTTCAGCCTCTCTTAATCCTTAAAATTAAACAAGGTGTTTTTGTGACATATATGTAAATATCAGAGATGGACCAATCAGTGTTTTTGAGGCAGATGGCTATAACCGATACTGATCAAAGACAGGCATAGATGGCACATTTAAAGGCACAGAAGCGATTCTCAACAGCTAAACGAATACACTGGTTCCTTTCATTGCTCCTTCAGAAGCTCTGTTTTCTAAATTTATGGACACACATTGCCAAGGAGAACAACAGGTTTTTAGATCTATGGTACCATGAAATCCTTTGCGAAAAATGTTACAGGTAGGATGCAGTGAGGCTGAAGTTGGCCTTCTGGGTCGCGGGGTCTAGTAAATGTATGTAAACAAATGTACATGCAAATTCTGTGTCTTGTGCTTCATTCAGAAAGGCAGTCTAAGGTAAGGCACTGCTTATAATTTTGGTGCTGACCATTGGGTAAGCTACTGTATGCTTATTAGTCGGCATCTATGTAAATATGTTGGTTTTTGTGACATCACAACAGCATGTAATTCAAAATAGGCTATATTTGCAATTTAATTTCCATATGTGGACTGGAGAATGAATGGTACATTTTGGAAGTTACGTACGACCTCATCATTTAACATTATTCCTTAAATTCAGTTTTCCACAAGATTTATATTTAAAGGTTGCTATCTTGGATAAAGCTGTATGCTATTTTGTGTGCGTACTGTAAAGAGGACCCTACCCTGACATTTCTTTCTTTTGATGGTACTGAGACACCCTGACTAACACTCTATTAAATCCTCCAGAGCATTTCTCTTCTTATTATTACCACGTAATAAGTGGCCAACCCCATTAGTGACCTGTGAGAAGCTAAAATGAGTCAGCAGCAGCGCTGTGAGAAGTTGTTGTTCCAACTCTGGGACAGATTGATTGGTGTTTGTTAAACAGGGCTCAGGAGAAATCTGTGAGAAGCACGTGTACGCTTGTGTGGATACATGAACGTATGTGTGGGTTGTGCAGACCTGTTTGAGACCATTCTGTGGCTCCCCTATGTGTACCCCCGTGTTTATTGTGTGATGAATAAGGGCTATTTGAAAAGAAGCTCAGAGGAGATGTGCAGCATTTAGGAAAAGCCTGCTCAGCAGTGAAGAGGGAGAATGCTATGTGAGGGAAAACTTCAGCCAAGTCTTGTTTTCTACTGCCAGAAATGCTACAGTCATTTAATCTTAAGTGAACTAAGCCCAGCCAATGCATCACTGATTGATTGAACACTTTTCTTCTGGCATAACGTTTAGGGGTTTGGCTAATCTGTCCTGAGTCTTTGAACTAGGGAGTTTTATTCAGACTGTTAGCTTCAGTTGTACTTTGGTGGGAACAACCTGAAATTTAGTTGAATGATGAAAAGGGATGGATGATATGGCAAAAAATGTTCACAATATTTTAATGATCACAAAGTATTTACACAGTATGCATCATGACATTTCTGAGATTTAATAAGTTGCAACAGAAAATAGAGGGCCTGTAGTGCCACATATAAAATTACTATAATCCTACAGTGGTTTTTATTCTGTGTTTTACAAACTGCACTATATTCATATGGCATTGTTTATTATATATAATCTTTTTAACATATGTGTATTGTTGTTGTGGTGTAGGCTGGTGAATGTTACGGTCAACTTACATGGCTAATTCTAGCTTCTAATGCTACCAAGGATTGTGTTTTAGAACATAAGTGTAGCTAACTGCTCAATTCACACACAAAAAAATGTCTTTATGCTCACAAGTTGCATGTATGAGTGAAGCTTCTGTGAGCTAGAAATGAACTAGTGTTGTAAGGCCTGGACACTAAGCTAAGGTTAGTCTTTGGTGTTTCCAAGGACACTGTGTGAAGCTGTAGTATGCTGAACTACTGCTACCTGCTACTGGGACAGTTCTACACCATATTTGACAGATAAATATGAATTTATGCGCTGAGAGAGCCGGTGTTTTCACTGGGAAAATGAATCTGTAAATCATTGTTAATAGATCACAAAAATGGATTTCGCTATGCTTTGATATATTTGGGGAAAAAATGCTATTGAATGTTCTCAGTACCACCCAGCACTGCTATATGCTGTGGCCATTGCTGTCTTTTTTGTTTCCAATAATCATATGCTGTCCTGCATGAGGGTGTTTTTAAGAGTTGTTAGAGAAAAGGCATGAGTGTGCAGTGCCTATAGACATCAGTCCGTTCATTATGTACTGCTGCTGTCATAAGAAAACGTTGTTTTTTTCAAGGATTTTTAAAATGACATTATCTGGACCTTTTGTGATGAATGGCCCAATAGAAGTCTTGAAAAGCAAAGGCTTTATTACACCATTATTACGTAACCTCAGTGTACAGTGTGATAAATGTAGAGGTTATTCTGGTAGTAGACCAACATTTATTGAAGTTAATTGCTACCGCATCCTGTTTCTCAAAAGAAAGTAACATTTTTAAAAATCTAAAATAAACGTTGAATTTGTATGGCCAAATATTTATGGTTTCAGTATGTGAATGGAAAAGATGAAGTGGTGCAATGGCCAATTTGATGAACTTGGAAGTCTATGGCTTTTTTGCTCATATAATTTAACTTATTAATGAACAAATTGTGGTTAACAATTATCTTAAATATCATAAAAATCTGTGTAAAGGATGTTATTAAATCACAGGGGTGTATTATGGCCTAATGGACTAAAAGTTGGGTGAACTTTCAATAGGCTTTTTAAATAGACTAGTTAGATTTATTTTCTATTCTTGTTTCCATTTAACATTTTCTTTCTTTATTTTATATTTTATAATACTCCACTTGAATTCAGTGTTGAAAATAAAACATATTTTATATTTAAAGACATTTCAGGCAATACAATCGTTGTTAAATGGTCTGCAGGACACTTACTAAAGTACATAAATGAAGTGGCAGACTGCAGAGTGCTTTGTCACCCGTTTCCTCTGTTTATCTTTGGGTTGACCGTTTCTCTTATCAGAATAGACCGTATGGGACTCTCTTTAGAAAAAAGACAACACAGTGACACCCCTGATGTCCAAATGGGTTTCTAGGACATCTTCTGTGAATGGGTGTGCGTGTCTATACAGCTGCTACACTGTTGCAGCCTAAAATGTTTTATGAAGCAAGTATTAAAAAGTGTTAATGAATGTTGCAGTATTTGATATTTGATATGGCATGGCTTCTGAGTGTAATATGGGCAGCATCAGTATTGTAGAACACATAACCACATGCACTGTTAATAAAGTCTGGTTATAGAGGACATGCAAACAACAGACAGCACATAGCATCCACTTTAATTTCATAATAAAAAGTATGGGTGGGTGATATGGCAGAAATATGACATCATGATACTAGACATTTTCCTGATATATGGTATCATTGCTGAAAGCTTATATCTCCAAACTGGTAAATTTATGGAAGAAAGAAAAAACCTTTAATGAAAGTTAATGTGATACGGTTTCATTTAAGTAATTTTGCACAATGTAAAGGGTAATTGTTGCCAATTGAAATGATGTTTAAATGTAAATAAATAAATAAACAGCAGCACTATGTAACACAATATTTTGGCGTTCTGTAGTTTGATAAGGTGGTTCATGAGATATGCTAATAAGAATATTTCTGATGAAACATCTCACCATGTATAAGTTAGTCATGAAAGTAACCCAGATTATATCAAACAGCATATATTATTTGACTGCTCACTGTAGCTTCATCCTTTGAGGTTATGGCAGACATGTTGGAGATAAGGGGTGGGAGGGGGTTGGGGGAGAGCAAGGGTTACTATGGTAACAGGGCTCAGGAATTAAGTTTTCTGTTTGATAGTTGGGCAGCTCTGGCAAGTAACTGGCCTGAAAATAAGTTACATTACGAGGAAGGAAAAACAACAAGTGAAAAAGCATGAAACGTCCTAATTCTCTGTTAACAGAACGGTAAATGGTGAGTAGCAGAAAAGTTTTTCCTTTGTGCTCGTTCTGGCTGTAACTTTTCAGTGCAGCTGAGATTGTGATCTGAATAGCATAACACTTAGATAGGTGCCCAAAGGCTTCAAATCAAAGAGTTTTGCATGACATTGCAATAGATATGTCATGTGTCACAGATACAACAAGTTGTAGTTGTTCAGAAACAACCTGCAGTAAGGCTGAAAAGTATGTTCACTGAAGGGGGTTGAGAATACCTGAGGATTACATAATGGTATTACACAAGGGGGAGAAAGAGTAGGAAGCAGGCAGAGAGAGAGACACAGAAGGTGGTTTGGCAACAGCTAACACTGGGGAAAAAAAGCTGTTGAATTTACATGATTCAGATATGTACAGGGTTTCCACACAAATGAATTGTTAAGGTAAGTACTTACACATAGTAATTATGTTGATTTATTAATGTTAATTCATGTTGAGCCAGCATGCACATTTGAATCATGTCAATTTAAAACAACTTCTAAGAAACGTTTTTCAGTGTTGTGTGCATGGCTCTGATCTGCACTGAAAAGGGCAATGCATTGAATTTAGTTAAGTCATATTAAAAATTATGTGATACCACAAAACCTTCAGTATCTTTTTTTTCTGAAGAAATAAAGAACAATAAATGAGCTATTGTAATTAAAGCACCTCATTTACACTAACAATCAAAAAGTAGGCTGGCACATAGGGGTGGGTGATATGACAAAAATGTGCTCAGGGAAGCACATTGTGATCTAATTTATGATGATACTGATGAATATTGTCATACTGTGAAGCCCTGCTCATAATAATTAACCTTTCTGTGCTTTGACAAGTTGAATTTGAAAAAAATAAACCAGTAATGCCTATGACTGCTATGAATGCAGTGATTTTTATTAAACATTACATGTGCTACTACATTAAATCCAACTGAACAGATCTAATTACAGGCTCTCTCTAATTGATCACGATAATAATAATTGTCTCATTGCCCACCCATATTGTCCACTGTCAGGCTCAAATTACTTAACCCCTTATCATCCCAGGCTTATTACATACTAAGTCTTATTATTTGGTAAATATAGGGGCTTCTGTGCAAACTAGCTGAGCTTTTCTTAGGTTATGGAAGTGTGTAATGCAACTTTTGCGATGCCGGCAGGCCCTGCCCATGTAAGCGATTGAACACTATCCCACAGGAAGTAGTAATTCAGGTGCGATTTGTTACAGGTTACATGTTACATGAAACATGTTTGTAGGTTTACTTGTTGATTTACTAAATAATTGTGTTGCTGTAATATGTTTTTTTCATTGGGAAATGAGAAGATGAAGTTGTTTCCAGTGTTATTTTTTTTTTGGATAAAAGACATCATTGCTTAGATTCATAATACAAGCATAATTTTGTCATTTAAACAGATTTATTGTTTGATCATATTCATTCATCACATGAATGCATTTCAGACTGGAAAAGATGACCTCTGTGTAAACATGCCTGTTTGATTATAGTTGAAAAGTTTAGTCTGCCCGGCCCATGACCTTGTTTTGTGCCTCAGTGATGTCTTTGTTTTTACAGTCTTCCTGTCTTTGACAAGCACAGTCCCACCACGGGGGGGGGGTGGAGGGGGGGTGGGGGGTGACTGAGCATTTCTATTTTTGCCTCTATGATTGAATAATCTTATAAACGGATATTTATCATTAGTGTGAAAGTGCAGTGGTGTGTGTTTGTGGTTTTGGGATGTGTCCTTAAGCTGACAGTTAGAGAAGGTCAGTTAAAGACCTGTTTTTGGTTTTCATAGCTTATTTGAGTGACATATCTGAAGTGGTAAGTGGTATGGTAGGATGTATCTACTGTATTAGGTGTTGTATACAGTCTGTCACAGTACATTCACAGTACAGTAGTAATACAGCAGTAAGTGAGTTAAAATGGTTTTGCTAACTTTGTGCCTGTAGACGAACACTTGGTGGAGCTTCTTATTGTCCGATTTTTTTACTTGAAATTTCCATTCTGTTCTGTTCCATCGTACAAGCATCTGAATGTAACAGGAATTTTGAATAAGAAATAAAACTTCAGTTTTGTCTAATTTCTCAAGCCATTTGTCTCATACGTATGTCCTGTACACTCGTGGCTCCGACCATCGGGCACTGGTGGAATTTGGAAAATATTATAATCATTCACGCTGTCAGTACCAGCTGGTCCACAGTTTGTTTTAATTCGGAGGTGGTACGAGAAGTGTAGCAGTTGGTCTGGTGTCCATGTTAGGCTGAGACTAGTCAAAAAAATGGCTGTTCCTTTATGCCGGCTACCTCGAAAAAGTGAACTACTTCTAATGCAGTAGACTAGACAGTTGGAAATGCTTAAGGGTCTTAAAATTCTCAAGAATCTTCTAGGAGGAATTATGCTTCAACAGTTGTGTTCTGCAACTAAGAACTCCACAAGAGCTCATTGAAAACCCTTTCTCAGGTCTATCTGTATTGTAAATGAGATTTATAACTGGAATTAGTGATCATAACAACAGTGCTTATGACTGTGTATGTGTGGTACTGACAGGTATTGCATGCGAAACTGTGCCTGACCTTGTACGGCATGGCATTGTGAAACCAGCTGTTACAGGTGTTGTTTTTTCTCAGCATTCATCACCTACAGTAATGCCACCATGACCAAGAGAAAACTGACACCCACGACATGAGGCGTTTCTGCTGCTAACTGTTCTCCAAAGCTCAGAGTTTAAACCAGCAGTTAGAAAGGGCTCATGGCTTTTTCGTTTGTCAAATTTGTACAATTTTGTCGACTCTCTGTGGATTTTTGGGTTAATTATTCCCATAGCCTATCTCTGTTTACATTGTTTTTTTTTCATAGTTTTCTGTATTTACAATCTTAACACCCAGTATGTCTTTTTTCCCCTCTCACTCTTCCTACTTCTCAATATCTCCCTGTTTAAGATGGTTTTGCGGTGTTGACAGGCTACAGGAAGACCTTTCTGGCAGGTATGGACAGAAACTGCCTCCATGTGCCGTTTGTCTGTCCATCCACTGTGTCGTTATTTGCATTCTCAATTTTTGTCCGCTTAAAGATCAGGCCTGTGCTTCGCTCAGCTTTGTTCTATTTGTTCACAGGCCCATTCTTTCTCTTATATATGTCAGAACAAAACCTTTTATATTTATTCTTTATTCATAAATGGACCAATAGAAATGGTCCAAAATAACTTCTTATTCATTAAAGGCATAAATATTTTACTTCCGTAAATTAAGCATTTTTTTTTTCTTTTCCTGAAAAGTTACTATTTTGGAGATATATGGTTTTGTTCCGACAGCAACAGTGCGTGCGTGTGTGCGTGAGTGTGTGTTCTTCGTCTTTTGCTTTAGCCCCATTCTTAAGCCGCCTAAATAATTCTATAAAGCTCCACACACACACTATTATTTATATTATGTAGCAGCTGCTGATGTTTAAATAAGTTTTCAAAATGTGTCAATTAAGAACGGAGAATCGTATCTTACATTTCACATTTCACAGACAAATGACAATCATATCAGTAAAACACAAACTAAAACTGTAGTTTTGACAATATAAAAATGTGCAATATTACTGTTATTTGAATGTGTAGCTCCTTAAAATTTATATTAATGTCGGTGCCGTTTTTACAATTCCTTGTACAATCATTTAGATTCTATTGTTTGATTGCTATCTATTTTATCTTCTTCCATTTCCTCATGATTTCCCCCCATTCTTCTTATTTACTTTTTGCTTTCAATATTGACATTTCTACTTCCCCTCAACATCTGTACCACATCAGTGGTAAATGTGTGTGTGTATGTGTGTGTGTGTGTGTGTTTGTGCCACGTTGTCCTGGCTGGATCTAGGCCTGCTCTTATGCTGCAGTGTTGCCTCAAGGAGTCTGTCAGATTTTGTTGTTAGAATGCCAGCTGGGTCTGACACACTGTGAGCTTTATTCTGCATATTCACATTTAACAGTTTGAAGTTTTTACCATAGCATACGAACTAGCTCTCTGTCAAGGTCTGCCTTAGGCCATCCGTACTCCACTCCCATGCCACTTTACTGACTGGCAATGGGGGCCCATGGAGCTGCGTGGTCTGGGACACTTCCCTCACAGTGTACATTGTGTGTATATTCTGTGTCTATGAAAAATTGAGTGGATCCTCATGTAGGCTTGCAGTGTCTATATTGAGTGGTCTTCATGCTTACTGTCCTGTGTGTATGAGACAGTGAGTTTCCTCATTTGCATTTTCATCTCTGCATGTGTGTATAGCAGCCTGCACAGTCCACCCTTCCTCACAGGATGTCCTGCTTTTCTAGGCAGTGTTCTCACAAAACTGACCTGGCAGTATTAGTTATTGGTAACCCAGGGGTTACCAGAGAATAGTGGGTGTATTTGTGGCCATATGTATAGAAAACAGAGTACACTGGTAAAACCAAGAAAAAATAAAAGAGATTGTGTGCTTTTTATGACTGCAATTAGACATTTTATCTAAATTTTTCAATTTTTCTGTACATCCAAATCTCCTCACTTCTTTTTAATACAAAGCCGCTTATCCTTCTGAGTAGCGGGGTGAGCTGGAGCATATCCCAGCAGTCAATGGTTGGAAGGGTCAACAGTCCGTCGCAGGGCAGACAGACAGACAGACATATACATTCACTCACACTCACACCTAGGGGCAGTTTTAGCCTGACTGCATGTCTTTGGACTGTGGGAAGAAACCCACGCAGACACGAGGAGAACATGCAAACTCCACACAGAGAGGACCCTGGTCACCCAGCCAGGGAATCGAAGTTAACAGTCAAAATGTACTTTCATTCTTGGTGCACGAAAATATGTGTGCAAAATACTAAAAGACAATATATGAAACAAAGTCTATCCTCTGTAACACTTTACATGTTTTAGCTTTACATGTTTACATGTTTTAGATTTACAATACATTAGGCTCAAGCCAATACACTAGCCATGAGGTAATATGCTAGTCACAGTACTGTACAGATACAGATACAGTACAATACATTTCAACACAGTACAGTATACTATGATACAACTGGATGCAATTAGAAGTAGTATTGTCTCAAAAAATGTGTGTTCTTGAAATTCATAGAATTAATGTTCCTGTATTTTTCTTTGTGGCTTCAAAGGGATTCAAGGGATTCAACGAATATTTGATCTATGATCTACAGAAGCTAAGATGTGTACCATCTGCCCTGTTTCTTGTTTCACATTCATCTAAATATCAGTTCCGATTATGTGACTCAGTATTGAATTGACATTTTTAGCTTTCAGTTTCAGGGGGTTGTGACGCTGTGTGTGGGAAGTGAAACATTTTTTCCATCATTGTTTCACCCATTGACTGTGAAAGACATGATGTTCTCTTTGTTATGTATGATATGGCACATCATTCCTACAATGATAATGAATGGTTTTGACACATTTTGTAGTGTAAGAGTGTTCATATGAGTAATGGCTCACCCTCCATTTTTTTTGTCTAATGTTTTGTAAAGTCAGACTCTGATTCGTTCTATCCTCCACAGACAATAATGGTCTGCTCTCCAGCTCAGACAGGGGAACACCACTGCCAGGCCATCAGGAGGTAAGTGTCTCCTTCATTCTCAGCTAACTTTATGACAAACTACTTTCATAGCTGTAGGTGAGTGCTTGCATATCTTTTTGTTTGTTTATTTGTTTGGTTGGCGGGTTGTTTTTTTTTCCCCACCCATCTGTCCACTTTTTGTTTATTTTATGTTCACTTGAAATGGCCAAGTTATTCATTTTAAACATCAGGAAAAAAGCAGAAAACATATTCCAATAGAAAATTACACAGAAGCCTCAACAAATAAATATAATATACTTTGGTATATTATATAACTTGGTTGCAATTTTTGCTTCTTACATAATTCTGAATACATTCAGTCATGTTGAGGTCTGGAAGTTGGGGTGGTCAGTCGGTTGTTCTGAGAACACCAGCAGCTTCTTTGGTTGATCTGCATTTTTTTTCTTTTCATTTACTTCTTTTTCTCACTAATGACTTCTTGACAGCTATGCATCCTTTTAGATCAAGAGCATTAAGTTTCCTCTGACAGTGGAAGGATGAACAGAAACGCCTGTGTTTTTCTACTTCAGATCTGAAACAAGATTGGAACTTGATTTTTCTCCTCTCTCTCAAAGATGAAAGCTTAAAGTGCTTTTCATCGAATGATGAAACCTTTTGTGGTCTACAAGGCCTTGCACGCCTGTCAAGAGTCCTGTTTTTTCTGTATCTTCAATTTTGAAAATTGAAGCGCAAGGGATCATTTATAACTTCCTCAGCAATGCTTCCTGAAAAGCATTGTTCTTAATGGCTGTTGTTTTGAATGGAAAATAACAGATGAAAGACTGTTTGACTTTTGCAAACTGCTTGCACATCTTAGTCACTACATTGATATTTAGTTACTTAGTTTCAACTATTGACATAATATTGATGAAAAGTTTATAGTCAGCACCTCTGATGCTTAGACCTACTCTGCTTGGTTTTATTTGATTAATATTGAATTACACACTTGGTTTTGTAATAACTGGTGACAGTCCCTGACTTCTAAAGATTAAATAGTATGTTTTCTACAGAAGTGTGTGCAGCACCATGGCATCTCTCAAACCATGCTCCCTCCTCCACCCTCCCCCAAGTTTTTAAGTCCGAAAACATTTACAATTTTTCTCATGACCCATATGTGTGGCAACTTTTACTTCCCTGCAGTGCTTCTATAGTATAAAGATCAGCAGCTATAGCTTCCTGCTGCTAATGGCTCCCTTGGTGGCAGGGTAGGATGGACACCCTATGTAATGGTTCCTTATTCCGTACACCTACACCACTTTCTGTGGATCCCTATTCTTTGTCTGTTCAGTCAATTTTGCACATTGTGTTTATGCTTGGAGAAAAAATATTAGATTATATATAAATATAAAATGCTGGTCACATAATGAATGCAGTATCATTGGCCCTGCTTGCCAAGTAGCATAACTCAGTGCCCTGTACATGCATATCTAAAAGCCATTACGCTATTATTGCCATCGTGATGATCTTAAACCCTATTCAAGCTGGATTACCTTTATCTAGGAAGGTACTGTAAGTGATTACTGATGAGATCCAAGCTTTTAATCCATTACAAATCTGCAATATCTGTAGCTTTTACAACTCTGATTCGTAGAAATTCCAGAGTAGATGACCTGTAATTCAGTTGATCCAGAGGTCGATCAGTGATATTAGGGGAGGGGAGGATTTTGTTTTTGCTAAATAATTTTACAAATATTTGAGAAAGATTAATCATTTTTATACAGGCAACCTGCGCATCTGTCATTTAAATTAAACATGAACATTGTTTTCCAGCATTCCAGCATCAACCATTTGTGAAGAACAGTGCAGGGTGATTAAAAAAGCTTATATTTATTCTAAACTATGTTCAGCACTTTCATATACTCATGTTCTGACTACAGTAATTATTTGCCCTGTAGAGATGGGCCTTGCTCAGAGGCCTGTTGTGAAACTGCAGTTTGTCTTTGTTGTGAGCAGATAAGTGGAGCAGAGTGATTGCCCCAGTTATTCTCATATGGTTGAGGATCTCAGGCTAGCTTGTGATAAGGGCTTGATAGTTCATGAACATACTTGTGTACTTTTGCAGTAAATCCAGTGCTAAATGGCCCATATCTTACACTTTTCTTGCATCTTACCTACTTATAATGTTTGGTTTTATGTGCCAGAAACTTACAATTCACTCTTACAAAACAAATTTTCACCCTCACTTTATCCCTTAGAATTTAACAGGCTGTTTTTGTTACTTTGCTTTTAAGATCAATATATGTGAATTATCTCCATTCTGATTGGCTGCTGTCTAATTCCAAAAGCAGTCCATGCTGAAGCACTTTTTATAACTTGAACATGTGTGGCTGGACTACGCTTGGCACGTTTTTCCTCTGGATTGCTGGTTGAAGCTCGATGAAGATAAAAATAACTGCTGTGGTTAGAGAATGCAGCTGCCTGTCTCTTTGACGTTACTTCTCAGAGGTCAAACTGTGGGATTTCAAACTTACAGGAATTAAACTTAAAATAAATATATGTGGCATTTAAGTATACCTACAAGGACTGAGGTTCAGAGCAAGGAGAGAAATACTAAAGGCTCTAACGACTCACTGCTCTTACAGAGGACTTATTAGGGGGAGTAAACTAGCTGAACTCTTATCTGCAGAGTGTGTGTGAGGCCAGCTTTCAGTCCGAGTCCTGCTAACACAGCACGCAGCATGAACGCCCTGGATCTGCTCTGTTTAACGTGTCAGCTTAGGAGTGTTTATGAGCAACATGCCAGCTAACACTGAGGTATGGAAGCAAAATTCATATTTAGGCCATGAGAACTGTAAATGCAGACTTAATGTGCATTTTGAATAGAGAATTTACGATATAAAGAATTAGTAAATTCTTGAATTATGTATGAATTACAATGTGCTGTTTAACATTTCTTAGTGTCATGTTACATTGCAGTAAATATTAGAATGTGTAGCTTTTTAAATATTATAACAAATTGTATGTTTGTATTATTATTATTATTATTATTTTAGCATTAGTCAGATTGTGCTTTTCCAGTATAATACACCAGACAATTTTTTTTTTTACTGAAAAAAATTTGGAACAAATATACATTCATCCTCTTTACAAGTAGTAACAGTAAAGTTTCCCAAAAAAAAATGCAAACATTCTAGACATGTATACAGTTGTATGCAAATGTTTGCGTGCCCCAGGTCATATGACGTTTTGTTGAATTTCTGGGTGAAACCAAGTTTACACATCCTTTATAGAGAACACACTTCTGCACATTTAGCACAACAAATTTCATATTTTATTTTTATTCCAATACCTTAAACTAAATAAATAGAAATTAGAACTTATAAATTGCAGAAAGAATGAAATATTTTACGTTGTTTTTTAATTAACCTTCACATTTCCCCTCAGTGTTAACAGTAAGTTTGCATCTGAATGGAGGTTTGTGTGTGTGTTATCTATCTATCTATCTATCTATCTATCTATCTATCTATCTATCTATCTATCTATCTATATATATATATATATATATATATATATATATATATATATAAAACCCCAATTCCAGTGAAGTTGGGATGTTGTGTAAAACAGAAATAAAAATCCTTTTCAACCTATATTCAATTGAATACACTACAAAGACAAGATATTTAATGTTCAAACAGATAAACTTTATTGTTTTTTGCAAATATTCACTCATTTTCAATTTGATGCCTGCAACACGTTCTAAAGAAGTTGGGACAGGGGCGTGTTTACCACTGTGTTACATCACCTTTCCTTTTAACAACACTCAATAAGCGTTTGGGAACTGAGGACCCTAATTGTTGAAGCTTTGTAGGTGGAATTCTTTCTCATTCTTGCTTGACGTACAACATCAGTTGCTCAACAGTCCGGGGTCTCCGTTGTATTTTGCGCTTCATAATGCACCACACATTTTCAATGGGAGACAGATCTGGACTGCAGGCAGGCCAGTCTAGCACCTGCACTCTTTTACTACGCAGCCACCCTGTTGTAACACGTGCAGAATGTGGCTTGACATTGTCTTGCTGAAATAAGCAGGACGTCCCTGGACAGTCCTTTTCCTCTTTGGCCCAGAGGACACAACGTCCATGATTTCCAAAAACAATTTGAAATGTGGACTCGTCAGACCACAGGACACTTTTCCACTTTGCGTCAGTCCATCTCAGATGAGCTCGGGCCCAGAGAAGCCGGCGGCGTTTCTGGGTGTTGTTGATATATGGCTTTCGCTTTGCATGGCAAGAGTTTTAACTTGCACTTGTAGATGGAGTGACAAACTGTGTTCACTGACGATGGTTTTCTGAAGTGTTCCTGAGCCCATGTGGTAATATCCGTTACAGAATGATGTGGGTTTTTAATGCAGTGCTGCCTGAGGGATCAAAGGTCACGGGCATTCAATGTTGGTTTTCTGCCTTGCCGTTTACTTGCAGAGATTTCTCCAGATTCTCTGAATCTTTTGATGATATTATGGACTGTAGATGATGAAATCCCTAAATTCCTTGCAGTTGCATGTTGAGAAAATTTGTTCTTGAACTGTTGAACTATTTGCTCACGCAGTTGTTCACAAAGTGGTGAACCTCACCCCGTCCTTGCTCATGAACGTCTGAGCCTTTCAGGGACGCTCCCTTTATACCCAATCATGACACTCACCTGTTTCCAATTAAACTGTTCAGACTGTGGGTTGCACAGTCTGTTGTTCTTAGAACAAGCAGCTTCTTTGTTTTGATCTGCAAATTTTCCTTTCCATAGTTTCTTTTTTCTTAATAATGGCTTCTTGACAGTTGCACATTCTTTCTGTGTATTTTTTAAAATCTCAAGCAAGAGTGGAGCTTGATTTTCTCCTGTCTCTCAAATTTAAAGCTTTAATTACCGTTTATCTGATGGGGATAGTTTTGGTGGCTTTTTACGTCTTGTGTGGTTGTTAGGAGTCCCTTTTCCCTATTTTACTCCAGTTTTGGAAACTCCTTGTTTTAGAAATGCATGCACATTAATTTGTACACCTACTAGTCAGGGTTCAGATTAGTTTAGTTGCAGCGTAATAATACGATTCACAAGGTGAAATATATTTTACAAGACTTCTACACATCCATTCCAGTCAGGGAATCACTTTCCTCATAAGCTTGCTTCTGAATAATTGCTGGAAATACTCTCTGTGGTCTCTGTGGTCTTGTGGCTGGAGCTGTGCAGCCATCAATAAAAATGAAAGGGGTTCAGTAACTCATTCTCATGTATTCTTAACAGAGAATGAATGAGTGAACTAGAGAAATAGAGAAGCTAGAGTGAACTGAGGTGCTGCTTCACTAATAAACCTGAAAGTAGCTCTCTAAAAGAATAACTTTGGATTGGTTATATTCTCTTATATTTAATTTGCATTGAAGGTGACCTAGTAAATAAAATTGCATTTTTCTTTGCTGACTTGTATACATGTTACTGTCATACACTGCCAATATTAAAATTTTGTGTTAGTGGCTGATTCAGCCGACTGTTTCGCATTGATGCCCTTTGGGCAAATTTAACCATAATGTATCCTGCCTAGAGCAAGCTAGGCATATAGCTAGGCCAGCAGGCTCCAGTAATGTTCAGAGATGGGCTTTAAGTTTACATCTTTACTGAATCAGTCAACAGGCAAAATGTAATTTCAAAGTATATGTATATCTATTTTTGTCAGTTTGTATTTTTCCACTTTGTCTGGCCAGGGCAGATGCCTTTTACATTGTATACAAACTCTATGAAGAATGGACTACTATAAATGCTCCAGAATGACTTGAAACAAAACATCTTCACATTACCTTACATTAAAAGTTAAGAAGGTTTTTGCCTTGTGCTGTAAAGTTACCATTTTGAGCATGTTTTTCTTTGGACAGCGATGATATGTTACGTTTTTATGTGAATGTCTCTTACAAGCTTTAAATATCTGTGTTTAAGGTAGAGAACGGCAATAAAATGTAAACCTACACCACTGTTAGCCCAGTGCCAACTTAACCTCCCATTAGAGCACTACTGGAAATTACCATCATCTTAAACGTGGCAAACTACAAACAAAAAGCTACTTACAATGTGAATTACCTTAAACATTGTTGTGTAATGGCCTGCTTGGCTGCCACTTTGAACACTGAAAAGTGACCACAGCCCTTATCCAGTCCCTTTTTTTTACATGACCAATGCAAACATTTGTCATTAGCATAAAAAGTCAACACCCAGAAAATGATCTCTCTTCACAGAAGAATAAATGGCAGGTTAAAACACATCATACAAAGACTGAAATAAGGCACTGTTTGTTCTGTAGTTTTCAGTTTTTCAGTTAGGACTGGGGATATGTTAATGAAGTAAAATATGTGCCCTTTAAAGCTAAGACTTGGGCTTCGCTCTGTGTTGGATGCATGATGCGCCTTAGCTGTTGGCTACCTTCTCTGTTACCTGGTTATACTCAAGTTAATTTTTAGTCATTTGCACTTATTACAATACGGTGTTAAAACTTAGGAGGTCAAGGCATTTTAACACTATAAGATATATATTTTTATCAATATGAGAATCATTTCTGCACATTCTCCACTATCATAATTAGTAGTAGTAGTATTAGTAGTAGTATTGTTGTTATTACTCATTTCCACTTATTTGCATTTACATTGTTCATTGTTAAATTTGCATTTTTTTCTTTTTTAAAGAGGATATTATTTCATGCAGCACCGTGAGGCATTCAGTTGTGTACAGACATCTGGGACAAGTTTCATATATTTTTTTTTTTGACTCAGTTTTTAAAAAACTGTCTGCATATGCTAGTGCACAGTCAATTTCTAATTAATTAAATAAAAAAATAAGATAAAATGGCAGTTGTCTCATGCGCAAAGGTTTGGTCACTTTTCAAGAGGTAGCATCTCAGAACTTAACCTACTCATTAAGCCTTTATTGACTCGTTAGGTCTGGTTAAGCAGGTCAGTAACTGTGTTTAGGAACTGAAGCTGGCGGAGGATCTGAAAATAAAGCTTGTTGATGCCTACAAAGCAGGTGAAGGCTATAAAAAGATAACAAAAGACTTCTAGCTGAGTCTTCCAGAGGGTCCTCTTCAGAATGTTCTCTGATCAGCACAACAGTGACACAATGGCAGGTATCTTCAGCGTACAGATCCTTTCATATATCAGAGAGTGATTATCAAAAAGAAAGTTCTTCTTGAAGTCACTGATAAGTGGAGGAATTTTGGCTTAGAACAAAAGCTCCATCTTATTTGTGAATTAAAGAAAATAGCCCACAGTACATAGCTTGTGTTTTGTATAATCCAGGCACAACAAAGGCTTCTTCACAAACAGAAATGGTTTGAACATGAGCTGCTGCAGATTTGCCTGCCCACCTGTCCTTCCTGTTTTGTGTTTATTATGAATAACCCATTATTCATATTAGAACAAACACTCTCCTCAGGCACGCATCACAACTATCCTGTTTCCACTGTTTGTTGTTACTTACACACGTAAAACGGAGTGCAGTGTTTTGTGGATTTTTACCTCTCACTTTGATGTTAGAAATGTCTTAGGTGTACAGTTACACAACTGAAAAACAGAAACATGGCCTAAAGTTAAATCTGGGTTTGTGGTGTTGTGTAGGAAATTTACACAGAGTGTGAAATTGAGGACACTGTGGTGTTTCAGTGGTCTACCTCACACAACTGGGTTTATGATCTGCTCGAGGCCCATCACAACTATATGATTGAAGCTGACAGTTTATTGCCTGTACAATAATTGTGTTTTTAGCTCATTTCATGCAGCTATTAAAGTACAAGCCAAAAGTGGCCAATTTGTCAGGTGATCAGCTCAAGTTCAAATAAACAAGCACTACTTACCACTGCCATGTGAACATGTTAGAGCACCAAGTTTAGTTTTTGGAAGATCCATGTCACAATATATATGCAAAATCAGGTATTTTCCTCAACCCAACTGATAAAAACACATCAATGGATTATATTAAAGCTTACCATTCCCAGTGACCTGTATCCTCATTTCTAACATCTCTGGCAGTGGCCTTTAGCAAGCTGTAGTAGTATGCTTCCTTCTTTGTACTGAGCAGATAAGAAACTGACTGAAACCTAAGATGCAGGCTTTACTCTGCCCTCTGGTGGGATATAGAGTTCAGACATCTCATTGCTCTTCTATGAGAATGTATAACATTAGAAAAAAGTTCAAAAATCCTAATTTCATTCATGTTTTCAGCATAAAGATTAAAGGTTAGCTAATGTTTGAGACACAGTGACTGTGTGTGCACAGTTTGTTTAGACTTCATTTGTGTGTGCACGTGCGTTCACTATCTGTTTGCATATATTTGCTACTCCTTGCGGTGGTAACTGCTCTGTTTGTGCTCATAGTTCAGTGTGTCTTTGGCTCTTGACTCTAAAGCTCCACTAAAGCTCTCTTTCACTCCAGTAAAGCTGCTCTGAGCACGGTTGCCGTGGTGATGATATGAGATATTTTACTCCTCTTTTCCTTGTTTGGAAGGGACACACCAGAAAAAAAAAATTCTGTGCCTGTTCAGTCATTTTTTTCTGTGTCTGTATCTGGTAAAATTAAGGCTAATACAAGTGTGCTGCCGGGTAATAAGCTAAACAAAACAGGTTAAACAGTGTGTGTGTGTGTGTGTGTGTGTGTGTGTGTGTGTGTGTGTGTATATATATATATATATATATATATATATATATACAATCACAGACTGTAGTCCATCTGTTTCTCTGCATAGCACCCCTTTCACAGGACCATCACAAAGCATATATTATTTAGGTGGTGGATTATTCTCAGCACTAAAGTGACACTGATGTGTGTGTTTGTGTGTTGTACTGGTATGAGTGGATAAGGCATAGCAGCACTGCTAGAGTTTTGAAGCACCTCAGTGTCACTTTTGTACCGAGAATATTGATATGTACCAATATATCCAGCCAAAATCATCCTGTAGGCAGCGTCTTGAGGCGGCTGATGAAGGACTAAAGGATGACCAACACAAACTGTGCAGCACCAGATGAGCTGTTTTATCTTGTACAGGGAGGACCACAAGGTAGTCGTGTCTTAACAGGGTGGAGAATGAGTAGACACTGCTGTGTCTGATCCACTCGTCCCAGAGAAACACAGACTAACACGCCACCACCACATCAGTATTACTACAGTGCTGAGAATGATCCAGCACACAAATAAGATCTGCTCTGTGTAAAAGGGGACTAATAAAGTTTGCAGAGCAACAGATGGACTACAGTCTGTAATTGTAGAACTACATAATGCACCTGTATGGTAAGTGGAGCTGATAACACACACACACACACACACACACACACACACACACACACACACACACACACACACACACACACACAGCCTTTCACCACTGAGAGATGTCTTAGTAGGAGCATATCTATTTTGCTTGCTGTTCGAACATTCATTATTTGGCTCAGTATGATATGGTTTCTATGGTTTCTATTCAATACTTTTTTTCAGTACATCCAAAACAAAGAGTTCCCAAAAATACCTTGATATTAATATCTTAATATCAACTTTGTAAAATTAAGATGATTAGAATGGCACAGTGGGGTTTCACCTGATGTGTTTCTTAGCATCATGTAAAATTGAAACAAAAACTGTATTTTATAACAAAATCAAATTGTAGTGACAGGAAACAAACAACAGGAAATATGTCAACTCAACAGCCAGAGCAGTGAATCATTTAACTGTTTGCTTCTGGTTTCACTAGAAGAGTGATGTGGACAGTGGCTGTTGCAGTAGTTGTTAGCTTTCACAATCGTTACACAGCAACAAACATATAATCCCATTGGGTTAAGGGTTTGGTTCGCTGAGATACATCGTAGATCTTTCTAAAACAAGAGAAGTTGTAACTTCTGACTGGTGCTTTAACAGCCTTAGAAGGCAGTAATGAGTAATGTTTGTTTATGGGCTTAATTCACTTAAAAATATGAATAATTAAAAATATTGATTGCTGTTTGAATCTATATTAACGTAATATTACAATACTATGTGTCGTCACCCCCCCCCCCCCTCAAATATTTAAGAAACACAAGCACCCTAAAAACAGATATTGAACTGCTGATGGTTGAACAGCAGAAGACGTGTTGTGTACTGTTACAGAGTTTTTAAATAAAGCAAACTCAGTTCTGTTAAAGTGAACCTGAAAGGGAACAAGCTCTGTTTTTTTCTGGTCCTCTTTAGCACTAGGATCTCAAACCTCTTGTTGTTTATTGCACACTTCCCCACTTGACTACTGCTAAATTATTGTTGTTGTTGTTATTGTATAAAAACATTAAAGGTCCCATATCATATATTTTTCTCATGTCATTTTTCTTTTGAGGTCCACATTCCTGTGCCAAAAGTAGTGATTAATTTTAACAGGACCGTTTTCCGACCTCTTTTTATCCGTCAGAATTAAACGGGCTCTTTTTGTTACTGTGTTTTTTAAACTGATCTATGAAGATGTATATGATAAATGACCTCTGTTCTGATAGGCTGCCCTATATAGTGCACTGCTTGGACCATCATTGTGAATGGGTGGAGATAAACTGTTGTAGACTGAATAAATGCAAATGAGCTGGTTCTCATGACATCACAGAAACGATGAATTCAAAATGGGCTGTTTTTACATGTTAGTTTTCATATATGGTCTGTATGGACTGAGGAGTGAATGGTATGATTTTAAACTTCAATAATCTTTATATACTACATTAAACTTTTTTAAAATGAGTGTGATTTGTTCTATGATGCAGACCTTTTGAATGACTACTATTGTTTATGAAATAATGTTTGATGTGAACATTTTTTATTGAACATTGTTTATTATACTGCATATCATATTATATTTTTGCCATTTTTTATAGGCTATAAGCCACTTGAGGCTGTGAGGTTTCAGTTCAGGTAGGGGGTTTCATTGTGTGCGTGCTTAGCATCATCCTTTAACCAGAATAAAACCAATCAGCCTCTCGTGACTTATTGCATTAATGTGCCAGCACAGCAGGCTCTTTGTGAGATCACACAGACCCACGGGCAGTCATTCTCCTGAGTAGTTTGTTTATAT
Organism: Pygocentrus nattereri; assembly: GCF_015220715.1. Classification (NCBI taxonomy): domain Eukaryota; kingdom Metazoa; phylum Chordata; class Actinopteri; order Characiformes; family Serrasalmidae; genus Pygocentrus; species Pygocentrus nattereri. The sequence continues at coordinate 20,336,385 of NC_051235.1, read as the reverse complement.
CTGCTAAGCGCTGGAAGACTGTGGCTGTATTTTTACGGGAAGCCTTGGGGTTCTTTAAACATAACGCAATATGGACTTCTTTTCCCAATGCACTAATCAGTTGGACCACAAAATGAACCACAAACATGAGTGCTAATGTACTGAGACTAGGTTGAGAGGTGGTCTGAGTTTAGTTCGTTTTTGGGGGCATTTAGATAGGTCTTAATTTGTTTGATGTGTTCACAAATGAAATGCTGAAATGGGCTAATTGTGTAAATGCCCTTATATAATCTTGTGATCTTGTCTATGTCAAGTAAAGACACTGCTTCTTTTACCTTAATGATTTTGCTGTAGAAATATTGAAGTAGACATGCTCTTACATGGTTGAGAACTCCAGATGATGATATTCTTTGTTTTGAACAGGTGAATCTCTTTTCTGTATGTATGTTTATATATATATGTTCGCCTTTGACTTTGTTTTCCTCTTACTGTGTCTCTTTAGACTGATAAGCTGGAGCAGAGTAAGGATTCTGTGTACTTCCAGGATGGCGTACGTCGCATTGATTTTGTCCTGTCCTACGTCGACGACAAGGATGGAGACAAAAAAGCGGTATGTCCCTTATGTAGCAAACTTACACAACCACAAATACATAATCCTACTTAAAATATTCTGACCTATTCGCATTGTGACTGAGTGATTCAGTCCATAGTGTTAGCACATAGATATGCCTTTGATGAAATATGACATTTTGGTTAGAAAATGTCTTGTTTGCAACACCTGTTTGGAATAACATGTGAATGCTGAATGATTGTTGTTTCACCATGCATGCACATTGCTATGTAGGCTGTGTCAGATGATCTTGGCTCTGTCTGTGGGTTAAAGTGATGATATAAGCTGAGGTTTGTGGTGCTCAGGGTTGAGAAACTGTCAGCAGCCATCATGTGACTTGCCAAGGCACAGTGGAGATTACACCACCCTAACAGCAGAACAGAGATTACTTAGATTGACCTCAAAGTCAGTCTCTAGTTTCAGTGGGTACAGTCCAGTTTCACAGGGAATCTGGGAACAATTTCTTGAAAGCTTTCTGTTGAGATTGTCTGACAGTGATTCTCCGGGTCAGAATTCATTATCAGATGTCAGGCACAGATATGACGGGATTCTGTGTGTTAAGTATGCAACTGATCTACAAGTCTAAACATGCAGTTCATGTACTATGTACCGTAGTGTCAGTGACCACCCTTCATTTATTTTGTTTTCAGTCAAAATGGCCATTAAGTTATTTGTTTTTCTGCATGAGGAAAAAGCACAAATAAAATGTTTAACAGAAATGTTCACTAATATTATTTTCTAAGCCATTCTGTGATAGATTTTCGTCTGTGTTTATGCTCACTGTCCTGCTGCGTTACCTAGGATTTGCTGAGCTTTAGCCAGTGCACAGCCAACTTGACATAATCCTGTAAAATATCTTGAGAAACGTGAATTTTTTCCCAGTTTTTTTACCTTGATGATGGCAATCTGTCCAGGCCCAGAGGCAGCAAATCAGCCCCAAATCATCACGCTCCACCATGCTTCACCGCTGGTATAATGTTTTCATGTTCGTATGCAGTGTCCTTTTTACACTAGTTCTGTGTGTTCTTTCCAAACAATTCAACCTTATTTTCATCAATCCCCAGAACAATCCCCCAGCAGTGTTTTAGAGCGTCAAAGTTCTCTTTAGCAGACTTCAGGTGTGCAACGATGCTTTTGTGGAGAACCTGCCATGCACACTATGCCTGTTCAAAGTCTGTTATGTAATAGACTCATGAACTGAGATATTGACCAGTTCTAGTGATTTCTTTAAGCCTTTAGCTGTTACTGAAGGAGAGCAGACACAATACTAGCTCATCTGAATGTGTATACAATTTGTCTAATGGTAGACTGATGTAAACCTAAACTTTTGAGATTATTTTGTAAACTATTCCAGTTTTATGCAAGTCAACAATTGTTGAACTTAGGTCTTCTGAGATGTCTTTTGTGACACACTTCTGTATGGTCAAGAGGGGGGAGTGTTAAATATTATTTTACTTTATTTGCTTTTATTAAATTTGTAACTTCTCTTAATTAACTTTGTAACTTTTCTTGAACCTTTTTCTTTTTCCTTGCCTTCTGTGTTAATCACCTTTGCATGTCTCTCTTGGGTAATGTGTGGGAGCTGTGGAGAGCAGTCCCATTGTCATGTAACAACCTGCAATGGTTAGGCTATTTTACATCTGGTTATCTATAGCTCCCCAATCTAGCATTGCCATTTGTTGAAGGGATATCTCAGAGACATCCTAACTCTTAGATGGGAGATGGACCTCCACACCTCTATTTTAATTACAAAGGTACAGGCAGTCACCCATCAAGTAGAGGGGTTTCTAGGTCATTTAGACAAAGGGACAACAAGAAGGTGTGGTTTACATGGTTGACTTTAAGTCCATTAACGTGTAAGCTTAGTTAGACTTGCTTGGTTGGGAAGATGCATGTTTGTTAAACTTATTTTTCCACTACAAAGTCTCTACTCCTGTTTTCTTCAAGAAACCAACGCTTGCCAGCAGAAGTCAACAGTGCTATGATGGTTTTAGAAAGCTCACCACTGATTAGTGGGGTGGACTTTGTGGGGGGAAAAGAATATTAATTTCATGACAGTAAATCCCACCTTGTCACTTCACTATGCTTGTTTTGAGATATGAATACTGGCTTGTTTTGAAAGATTGCATCTCCTTTGCACAATATATACAGGTGCTTCCAGTTTAGTGGCCTGGCATGTTCAGGCCAGGTCCTGCACTGGAAATCCGTAGCTAACCTGTTTCATCTTGTGATAGGCTGTGCACTGGATGTGGCTGCTTCAAACCAGCTTGTCTGGTTAATCTTAATTTGAAACAGCCTTTGTCAACAGTGTGCTGTGTGGTGTTATTACATTACCCTGCTCCAGGAATAGACTACTGATCTTCATTTCCAGGGGCCTCTATACATTTTACGCTATGTGTAGTCATATTTCCTCATGTGAGCCTTTTCAGAGGCTTTCAACAGCTGGAGTATGTGGTAGTGGAGTGATTTCATGCTCAGGTAGTTTTTGATTAGGTTTGGAATTAACATTAAGGACTATATGATTGATGTCAATGTAAGATTCATGTTCCTGTATGTATTTGTACAGGAACGAAGAAGAGCATTCGAGGCCAACCTTGAGAACTCTGGTCTGATGCTGGAGACTGAGGATAAATTGGTGAGAACATGAAATAAGATGGCCCTAAGGGTCAGTGAGCAAACAGTCAACCTGCTATGCCATTATGCTTCACTTGTTTCTACACTTTAGTGCATAGAAGGTTAGACTGCTGTAGTTTGCGAGTAATTGCTATGTGTTTATTTCATTAATCGTAGTGGTGGACAAAACAATATTTTATCATTATTTTGTTAAATTACATCACTTTTTTTTCAACATTTGAACATTTACATGTTTCAGTACAAAGAGAGTGTAGATGGCACTGCTGGGGCTTATCTGTGTAATCAAATGTCAGAAAAACTACATTTCATGATGTACATTGGGTGTCCTGAAAATGTTTGGAAGCATCTTGCTGTTACATTTTTACCATATTGGCCATTCCTGTTCAGTTATATAAACCAGTGTTGCAATATATCACTTTTTAAATGTACACATTGTACAACAGTTAATCTCAATGTCACAGTCTGTTTAGTCATGAAGCATTCTACCTACACTATTTGTTGTAACAGTAAAGAGTGATGTAGTAATGTCTTTTAGTTTTGTCAAATGATAGAGGGCGCTTCCGAGTCCAAAATGAATGGGTTTCTAAGGAACCTTTTTGCCACATCACACTTTGTAAATGTGTAAATGTTAACAATGCATTTTTGAACACATATTTCAACACTGCTGTTATATTTTGAGTGCTTTTAAGCTCAAGTTATAGGACTAGTAATAGAACTGATGGCGTCTCATGCACATGTATGACATCAATGAGCACAACATTTGATCACTGAACATTTTTGAATGTTATTTCAGAAATTGAGGAGATAAAGTCAAATGACCCCCTTTATACTATTAAAGCCCATTTGATGTAATATTCAGGGCTTCTTTGCTTCACTTGTTCATCTGTTTTGCAGGATTGGTGTATAAAAGCAATAGAGCATTCGAGGTCACGTGTTATCATGAAAACATCATGGCTGTGATTTGGTTCATTGTAGATGATCACAGCCATGATGGTATTTGTGATGATGCACTTCCGCTTGTGTTCTATTGCTTAAATAAGGTATATCACAATTCCCAGCAATTTGGAATTTTGTCCATATCATGCAGACATGTCATTAAGGAGTTTCATTTCTTGTCCTTGTTCACTGCATCTCTTCCCTGAAGGAGTCGGACGACCGGAAGACATACTATCTGAAGATCCATGCTCCCTGGGAGGTGCTGGCCACCTACGCAGATGTGCTGAAGATCAAGGTGCCATTCAAGCCCAGCGACATTCCCAAAGGCCGTGATGCCCCACTGCAGTGGCTCACAAAGCCTTTCCGACTGCCACCAGAAATCATGAAGCCTGACCCTGATTATTTCACTGCACCTTTCGACAAGAGCAAGGCTGACTTCTTCCTTATTAAAGACAAGGAAACCTTCTTTCCGCCCTCAACCCGTAACAGGATTGTAAGTTCCAGTGTACATTACTGAATATCATCACATTGACACAATTACTAACAAATTTGATATACAGAATTTGGGTTGTTTTTCTAGCCTGATATAAGCTACTGCTTTAACTAGAGCCTAATACAGTCTCACCAAGTTCTGCCAAAAACCCTGAACCACAGCACTGAGTTTTGAGCATTAACCTGTCCTGATCCCAGCAAAATTTTGTCTAGCCCCACCCAAAATAAACAACTACCAAGAGCCTGGATAACGTGTGCCTTCTAGTGACAGTGCCATGTTAGCAAGAGTACTAATTTAAGTAGCAACAATTATTATTATGGATGTACCAATTTGAACTGTGTAATTTTAAATTCTATTTAAATGACCCGCTGCACTCCTGCTGTTTTTTTTTTTTGTTTGTTTTTTCTTTTTAATTGTTAACTGCTCTTGGATGGCTTATAATGATTGATGTAATGAATGTAATTCTTGTAATGAATATATTGAAATATGTTAAAGAGAGGCTGTACCAGATCCAAACAAGAGCTGTGAGAGGCAGCATAAGCCCAGTGTCCAAGCTCCAAGCATGAGCCTGTACTGCCGATTTCAAATTAACATCGACTGGCTCTCATTAAGGGCAGCATGAGAACTTGAGCGGAGAGGGAGAGAAAGAACTTGTTGTCAATAAAGCAGTTCAGGTACAAAAAAGTAACGTGTAACAAAAGTAGGGAGAAAGTTTAAAGTGAAGAGAAAAGGTGAAGTTTGAGTATAGGTCATAACTTCTTAAGGAAAACTGAGAAACTCATTTATGGCAAACTCGGTCTGAGCTTGACATAACTACTTCTGGGCTGAGCCAGGTTCGCACCAGTATTTCACGGTTTAATGTGAAATAGCTTTGGATGAAAGTGCTCCTTCTGGTGATATATTGGTGTAATTTTTGGTTTGTATCTCCCTTCCAGGTATATTACATCCTCACACGCTGTCCGTACTATAAGGAGGATCGTAAAGAGAAAGACAAGACGGGAATTAAGAGACTGCTGAGCAATGGCACCTACACTTCTGCCTACCCTCTCCATGATGTAAGAGATGCCTTTATAAATGCACTTTTTTCGAGTGTCCTTCATTTTCTTTCCATTCTCTTTTATCAGATCTTTCACTGTATATTCATCATTCTGGCTTGTTCTGCAGTGTCGCTATTGGAAGAAAGCGAAGGAGACACAGTGTGAGAGTGAGAGATATCACCTCTATAAGCACTGGGCTCGCTTTCTCTGCTTCTACAAGGAGCAACCACTCAACCTTATCAGGTGGGAAAATCTTTAAACTGTCTCATCTTTAAAACTCTCATCTAATACAGTTTACAGTTTACTTACAGTATATGCATGTAAGATTGCACAAATATTTCAAACTTTAATGTGAAATAGGTGATGAAAGTTCTGCTTCTGGTCAAATCTTGTGAGTCAAATAATTTGACATGAAAATCAAATTGATGTGAAACAAATAACAGAGTTCCAGAAAAGCCAGCAGGCAAATGAGTTGAATGTCACTGACTGATTTAGACGGTTAGCGTGAAAAGTTGCTGAATGCCACAAAACTATACCCTTAAAAATGGCCACAGAATTGAATCAGCACCCATGTGACTCATTCTCAGCAAAAACTATGCGAAATTACAGCAGGGCTGCCATTTGGGAAACTAATTGTGTCCCAGGCAGTTGACTGATGTAACCTAATGCTAGAAGCACAAAACCTTATAACTAAATGATCTGTTATAATATTTAGTTTCTATTTGTTTGTCTACCTTTCGTATATAGCCATATGCACAAAACATGATATGAACAAATCATACTGGTAAGATGTCACTATAGCCGCAGTGCATCAAGTGTTGAGAAAGTGACATTTCCTGTTATGCCTTAAACAGGAAGTACTATGGTGAGAAGATCGGCATCTATTTTGCTTGGCTGGGCTTCTACACAGAGATGCTGTTCTTTGCTGCTGTGATGGGCGTCATCTGCTTTGTCTATGGCTTGCTCAGCTATGATGATAACATCACTAGGTCAGCATAATCCTATTTACTTTTCATATGCCTCATGGGTTAAAAAAAGGTGCCACCAAAATTCACCTTCATTCAGTGAATCACATTGATTGCCTTGTGTCCTGTGTTTAGAATGGCCTAAGATCAGTGTTGTTTTGCATGGTTAAATAAGATGCTGTTTCAGTTTTAAAAATGAGTTTTCCAAATGTGATGTGATATCTGCCTTTCTTCTCTGTCAACCCCCACGTGTTGTTCAGCAAGGAGATCTGTAACCCAAATATTGGTGGGAAAATCGTGATGTGTCCTCTGTGTGATAAGAAGTGCACATACTGGAAGCTCAACTCAACATGTCTTTCATCCTGGGTGAGTCAGCTCATTTACAGTCCTGTCAATGCCTAGTCAGTGCTCCAGCCAATGCCTAGTCAGTGGTCCATGCTTTGGAAACTGGCCTATATATTTTATATATATATTGAGGTCCAAAAGTCTGAGACCACATTAAAATAAGACTTTTTTATTAAACCTAGTAATAAACAACATTTAGAGTTTGTTAAAAAAAATAAAGTTATAACAAGTAAAATAAAGACACATTTCCAAAATTATGCATTACTTCTAGGCCATTATTCAAATTTGTGCAAAGTTAATTTAGAGCAAATTAAAGTAACGTTCATGGTTAACGGTAAATGGCTCATGGTAAGCAAACTAGCTTGGGGCTACCGTATTAGGTTGTGGGCTAGCGTATTAGATTGACGCTAACATCATTTTTGTGGCTACCACATAAGTTGATGTATAGTTTTAGGGTTAGCATTTTAGCTCTGGGTAGTGTGTTAGATTGTTCGGGGGAGGGGGGGGGGGGGTCATTAATTTGTTCTCATGACCTTAAATTTCCCAGGCTCTCTGTTTTCACAATAACTTTTTTAGGAAACAGCCCTGTGTTCCCCCGGCCCTGTGTTCTGGCTTTGTCATTAAGCAGCCCTATATTCCCAGGGTCCCATATGTTCCCTCATTGAAATTATCATGGAAAATAGCTTTATGTTTAGCTTTATGTTGCCTCAATATTTCCTAAACATGAAAATAAGAGTAATTTCCTTAAATAAAATCTGTGTTCATACACATGCTTTTTTCAAATAAATCCCCTTGTTTAAACATTTTTCTGAACATTTTAATGAGCAAGAAAAAGTGATATTTAGTGATATGCACTATTTAAATGTTTTAGTTAGAATTATATTTTAACTTTATTGCAACATTGCAAAACATTACCAAAGACGGCATTCATGGTAGCAGTGAAATATTTGAGCACATTCTCTGTTTGAACATCTACCCTCCATTTCAGTACTGGTCTTGCATGCCTTTGTGAAATTGTCCTTACTATTTCTCCTTTGAGGTGTCCATTCATATACCGTGATACCATTCAAACTGTAACTTTATTCTACTGACCTGCTAAAAGCTACGCAATTAGCAACAAAAAAGAAGAGCATTGCATCACACTTAAACCACACACACACACACACACACTAAGCTGCTTCTCCCTCAGGGTCATGGGGGGTGCTGGAGCCTATCCCAGCTGTCATCGGGCGAAAGGCAGGATACACCCTGGACAGGTCGCCAGTCCATCGCAGGGCAGACGGACAGACACTCTTAAACCAGACATTCTCAAATATAAATGACAAAGTTTGCTTTATTAGCTAATCAGCTCATTGAGGCTTGGATAGCTGTGGAGTGCATTCCTATTGAAACAATCTCCTTGTTCTGTGTATGACTTTTGTTGAACCCATGATGAATCCTTAATGTATCTTATTCAGATATAATGCATCATATAAAGAGCTGAGCATAGGACACTGGGAACATATGTGTGCTCCCCTTGTGGATGCAATGCTGTATTTAGCATATTTGCTGTATCTGCATATTGTCATCCTTCTCTAGAAGTCATGCAGAAAATGCTTCCTGCTACATTAGGCGGCAGGTCAAATAAAACATCAGTTACTGCTGCAGGCACAAAGCTAGCACACATCATTAATCCCAGTCACAGGGACCAGACTTGTTTTAATTGACAATGACATTCAGTCTTGCCTATTTGAACTGTGATTTAATTCAACATGGCCTGATCAGCTTATCTCTTTCATTGTTTGGTATCATTTCCTTGTGTTTACATGTTCTCTCTTTTACTTCTCCAGCAAGCCCATCTGTTTGACAATGAAGGAACTGTGTTTTTCGCCATTTTTATGGGAATCTGGGGTGAGTTTGTCTTCATGACACCAAAAATTAGCTCAAGACTTCCACCTAATGGTGAACAAGCATTACAACAGACTGTAAATGTCAGACTTGTTTGATAACCTGTGGTCTCAGGAGAACAGGATCTGAATGAGTTGGATCAAACAGACCTAATTTGATAAATGTTTGTCAGATTATTTTGTTCTCATAGGACAACTAAGTGAATTTGAGTAATTGCTTCATTTTAAAGCACAGCGTGCTTAACAGGTCATTGTCATTTTTAAAGCAATGCATGATGAGAATCTTAATTAGATGGTTTAGAGTACCCATTCTCCCAGTAATAAAAACAGCCATTGCACAAGCAGGCCTGGGTAGGCCTCAAGTTCAACAGCAATTATAATAAATTTGGTTTGTTATTGTTAGTTTTGGATATTTGAGATGCTCTCTAGTTGTACTTCATAGTGCAGCTGAGTTATGTCATTGGTTGTAATTCCACTAATTGCACTGTCACTTGATTTTTCTCTCTCTCTCTCTCTCTCTCTCTCTCTCTCTCTCTCTCTCTCTCTCTCTCTCTTGCTTACATTTCTGTCTTTGTCTTTCTGTCTTGCAGTGACACTGTTTCTTGAATTCTGGAAGCGAAGGCAGGCCAGGCTGGAGTATGAGTGGGATCTGGTGGATTTTGAAGAGGAGCAGCAGCAGCTTCAGATCAGACCTGAGTTTGAGTTGAAATGCACCACCAAGCGTCGCAACCGCATCACACAGGTGCGGCAGTAGTGTTTTAAGTTACAAAAGCACTTATTTGTATTTGCTGATTGTAAGAATGTTTTGCATCAGTAGCTTGGGTTTTGCTTTTGAAAACTTTACGAACCCTTAGAAGTTGTTGCTCGTGATAATAACAAATTTCAGTATTCATTATTTCTTGGTCATAGCTCACTGAAGCAACAAACAAAACACTGGTTTAAAACTTTTTCAATGCTGTTTTCATGTTCCTGTGCAGAAGAGGTGATATGTTGCATGAAGAAAAGGTGTAATCACATAATTATTTAAGTAATATAGCAAATTGAAATGAATGACTTAATTTTTCAAAAATTTAGTTGAATCTTTAAGATGAAAACAAAGTCATTTTCAGGAACCAGTGGTGGTGATATGTACAAAGCAAAAGTAGCCCTTTTATTTACTTTCCAAAGTGACCATTGATTCCTGACATGTATTCTCAAAGTGCATATGTAATGATGATGTTAAAATAGGGGTAAATTAAAAAAAGTTGTCTTTGGGTGTTATTTTGTATCACAACACCCTGCATGTAGTTTCCAACATCCATCCATCCATTTTCTAAGCCACTTCTCCGTCAGGGTCGTGGGGAGTTTCCCACATGAACAGATTAAAATAAATCCATATAACCATTTTAGGCTGTAGCCTTACCTCAAAACTAGAACAGTGATTCAGGCTTCATTCAGTATATTCATAACTAATTGGTTTAAAAACTTTCTGCAAGGAAGCATTTCAAACATCTAATTCCTATTGGTACCATTGCAAACAGTTTTGATTTCTCTAGCATGGAGTGAATGAGCTTCTTCTCGTTATCTTAAAAATTTATTTACGCATACTTGAAAAATCGGTGGAACTCCCCTTTAACGGTTTTCAGTATTGAGTGCATAAAGAATAGCCAGTGTCTGTATGATAGTTTTCTTAATAACACACAAACTCTGATTGGCAGGAATTGGAGCCATATTTGCCCTTCACCAGCAAGTGTGCACGCTTCTGTGTGTCTGGAGCTATAGTGCTATTTTGGGTAAGTTACTGACCCCTTGGAAAAACCTAAATGAATGAGAATCTATAATGTCTTGTTCCTCAGTAAAGATTAAATGTACATTAAATCTACATGTACCCCAGCTGCCACAAAAATGGTCATAAAAAAACAGATGTCCTAAAAAAGCCATTGTTCTAACTGCTGTCTTGCTTCTCTTTGTTCTTAAGACGTGTCTGATCGTGGCCTGTGTCATGGGAGTGATAGCGTACAGGTTAGCAGTGTATGCAGCTTTCGCCAGCCTCATGAAGGACAGCCCAACTAACAAGATCCAGTTGGTGGGGTCTCTAATCAACCCACAGCTGGCCACCTCTGTCACTGCATCCTGCATCAACTTTGTCATCATCCTTATTCTCAACTTCCTCTATGAGTATGTGGCTATCTGGATCACAGACATGGGTATGGACAGCGACAGTATTTTCATGTTTTACATTGTGTACCATGGCTCCTGTCATACTGGTTATGTTTCATTATCAGTTAGCTTAATATACAGGCAACTTCCGTTTTTACTATTATTTTAGGTTATTAGTGTCAGACATCTGCTAATATTATATGTCTGATTTGTCCCACAGAGATTCCTAAAACCCATTTGGAGTATGAGAACAAGTTGACCACGAAAATGTTCATGTTTCAGTTTGTGAACTACTACTCCTCCTGCTTCTATGTTGCCTTCTTTAAAGGCAAGTTTGTGGGTTACCCAGGCAACTACACGTACATGTTTGGGAGTCAACTGAGAAATGAGGAGGTGAGATTATTTCTTCATTGCTTTGCCACTATTATCTTGAGGTGGAAACGCTATTTGTTGTGGAGAAATGCCACTTTTTAGGTTGTTTTTATTATTTTTTTATTTTTTGGATGCTCTTCTTCTTTATCTTTAGCCCTCAGAAAACCAAGCATTGATTTGTTGATTGATTTGGTGTTTTTCTTCCCTTTTAAACTGCTTTTATGAAGCCACTGACTATAGAAATGATGTAATGAATAATGTTTTAAATTATTTTCCTTTTGGGGTAGATTTTGGAGGATTTTCTTTTTCAAAATTGTACCAATAGGTTTAAGAGATTCTTATAAAAATGTCTAATTATTGGTCTGTAATCTGTTATTAGTAAGTTTGTGTGTATATATATGCCATATTGATAAATATGAATTTAAATTAATATATGTATAACAAAAGTTAGTAACAAAAGTTGTAATATGATTTTATATGCTGTATGTATATTGGGGAAGCATACACAAAACCCTGCAGTCTCATGTATTCTCTTCCCCAAAACACCAGATTCACTCATAAATAACTGGAAAATTACCTGATGAGTTGAATCAGGTGTGTTGAGGTGGGGAATAGTTAAAAAAATAGTTAAAATAGTTAAATAGTTAAAATAGTTAAAATAGTTAAAAATAGTTAAAATAAAAAAAATAGTTAAAAAAATAGTTAATAGTTAAAATGGAGTCCCCTGTCCCAGGGGTGGAGTCCCCTGGGACAGGGGACTCCACCAAACTTGAGTTGGACCCCTTGATCACAATTTAGGTCCATGTTTGCAATTTTGCAACATTTAAAATATTGCCAAATTTATTTATGTATATAATTGAAATTACAATTAATATCATCAAACATCTTAAGAACAAAGGAAATGTTATCACATTTAAAATACTTAATTCGAAGATTGCTTAATTTGCTTCAAAACTCGGAGCAAGGAAGCAGATATGTTGTATGACTTTAGCATTCTGTGAACTTCAGAATATTATTTTTTACCACAAATGATGTTATGCAGTTTAGAGTGAAGATGTTTTTCCTGACATTTACACTGAAGTTGGTTTAAATAGAGTACTTAAAACTACTGTTAAGGGTCAGTGTTACTACAAAATACAGCTGCTGATACAATGAAAATGACAATTGAGACATTTTAGATACTGTACATGAAATTACATTGTATTTGGCATTAACTGATGTGCATTTCTATAATCATAATATATTCCAGACACTAGCATTAGACTGTAAAATATATCAAATGGACAAACATCTTACAAAAACTCTCTTGGCCAAGCACTCGTGCAGACTGCTGACTGTCCTACATGCAAACCAGCACTGGATTAAATGAAAGAGGAGTCTACATGAAAGGAAAGCATTTATGATGAGTGATGTTGTGTAAGCCATATCAGATTAAATGTCAAATGTAATCACTTAATAGAGAGTGTTCATTCCTCTTAGTGTAGGGAATCAAAATATTCCAAATCAGCTTGCAGATAGCCAGGGTTCACAGGGTCAGTCAGAAATGAGCAGGTCTCTAAAGATTTGGTCTGTAGTTTTGTTTAAACATAATGCTTCTGCCAAGAATCATCCCAGTTTGAATTTCCTCTTAGAGGTGCCAGTGTGTGATAAAGCATTAACCTGAGTATGTGATTTTTTGTAGTGCGCTCCAGGGGGCTGCCTGATAGAGCTTACCACTCAGCTGGTGATTGTTATGGCAGGGAAGCAACTGGTGGGCAACATCCAGGAGGCCCTGCTACCGTGAGTGCCTTATCAACAGCTTTTAAAAGAATAGTCTAGCGTTGAATATAATGTCTGTCTGCTGCATCTGTGGCGTACCGTCAGTAATGGCGTACTGTACCGTAATGTTTGAGATGATTAAGCATAAATTGGCATGTGTAAAACTGTGTGCATGCACAGTGTAGACACAACTAATCTCACATAAAAAAAGTTTACTCAGTAAATTGGTGCTAGCATCCTGAAAAGTACATGGCACAAATGAAAGTATAGTAGCATTTATGAACATATTTTATTGAAAAATATACTGACCTGACCATCAAAAGTAAGGTAACACCGAGGACAGATAAATGTTTTCTAATGTCACATGATAATTACAATAGTGGCACTATTTCTGTCTTGTCAGTCACTTCCACTGCAACCTACTAATGGCAAAGTAGGGTGATGCTACACTGATTGACCAGTTTATTAGGTACATCTACTTAATAAATAATTTACCTGGTAGTCCTACTAATAAGTACCTATGGAGGATGTGATTATAGTAATATACAGACCAGTTTGTACAGGATACATTTTTTTGTTCACCATTAGCTTTAAACATTGCCAGTGTAAGAAACAAATACATTGCACATCCTCTTGCAGAACACTGGTTATTTATTTAGTCATAATTTCACAAAAGTGTTCTCCAAAACACTTTTGTTCTTTTTTCATGAATTTTAAAAAAACAAAAAAATGGTAAGCAAAATTAACTCATTTTTTTACTCTAGTTGCTCAAATGTTCAAAAGTAGGATGAAACGTTATAAGAACAGCACTGGTAAAATATTCTCTCATATCTCTCTCATCCTAACACTGGTATTGTTAATTCTTCTTATACAGTCATGAATTTCAAATGCTATTCATTGAATTTTGCAATTGCACTTTGTGTTCTGTTGTAAGTTTCAAGTCAGCCGGTTTTCCGTTCTTTTCTAAGTGCCAAGAAATGCATCAAAAATGACCATTTTTGGCAATAAATTGTATGATACAGGATGACGTTTGGAGATTAGGTTGAAAAAAGATGGAATATTCAGTTAATAAGTTTTTAGCTATCATAAGTAGAGCTGGGCAATATGTCAAAAATGTAATCACAATAATTCTAGAAGTTTTAACAGTTTGTTACAATATTTATATCTGACATTAGATAAGTTGGAACTGACCAAGTAGTACTACATTTAAAAATAATTTTAAAAACTAGTTTAGTTAAACAGATTTTGGAATCAATTCTTGTATTGTAATGTAATTTATTAAAATAAGAATAAATATTGTCAGCCTTAATTATAACCGCAAGTTTTGGGTCAGTGACACTGACAACTAGGCACATTTTGAGATGTAAGAAAACACAGAAATTACATATGACTCATAAAAACTATAGAAACAATCACAAGGTATTGGTGAATGATATGGCAAAAACATATCACAATCTTTAAAAACATTTTCATAACACACAACATGTGTCACCATATTTGGACACACCAACACAATACACCAGTAGTGCCACATTTAAAAACTACCATCAAAAACTCTGGGTGTAATGATTTTTGAACATGTCACATACTGTACTGCACTAAATCCAGTCCAGCAGGCCTAATTATGCTTACTTTTTAATGAAACATGCACTTGGTCAGTGTTCATTAATTACTAATAATTACTAATGATATCCTCCATGTTGTCACAAAAGCATATTATTTTATCGTAATAATGATAAAATTATGTAATATTGCCCACATCAAAAATCATTATTATTATATTATTATATTATTCTTTCTTGGTCTGTCTCTGTGATGGTAGATTACTGAGGAACTGGTGGATCAGCAGGAAAGGACGGAGCCATCCAGAGGGCCGGTACAGCCGATGGGAGCAGGACCATGACTTGCAAAACTTCAGCCAGTTTGGTCTCTTCTATGAGTACTTGGAGATGGGTATGTTTCACCACTCTGTGATACACTTAGTAATAATTTAAAGGTGTTGTACAGCTGAGGCAAACATGTATATTCAAATACTAGAGATTAGCGTAGGTGTTCAACTCTACAAATATCCAAACTCATATTACTGTTTGTTTACTTGTGAGTAAAAAGATGAAATGAATTCTTCATAGTCTTGTCACATTTTAAATACTTTTCAAACTGAGCATTAGAGATGGGTGCTGTTGATATAGTGTCATGCTATTTTCCAAATATATCACAGTATCACATAGTATGATGCGATATGTCTTTTAAACATTTTGTTTGTTTTCTGTCTGTTTTTTTTTCTTCTTCTTTTAAAATGTCACCAATGTGAACCTTACACAGTATTGTGAACAGTAACCTGATGAAATGGGTAAAGGCAACAGGGTGGCTGCTGTTTTATGGTCACTGTATTGTAGATGTACAATACAGTTATTTATCAAATGTATTGCTAAAAACTGAACAGCAATATGACAATGTGCCAGTATCAAGGTATAGCAGTTTAGACAATACTGCCCAGCTCTACTAAGTATGCAAAGAAAGTGAGTTTACAAACAGCATCTCAGCTTAAGCAAAATGGCAACATTTACACACTGCTAGACATGGAAATATATTAAACATGACACGTTTGTACAGTGTAAGTTGTGTGACTCTTGTTAAGTCAGCCGGTGATACAGTATATCACAAGCTGTGTACATCTTTTTTTTTTGTACACATCTTTATTAAAATAGTATTCTCTTTAACATGAGGATACTTGAACAGCAAAAATGGTTACCATTCCCGTCCTTAGTATTAACACAATGCAAATAGGAAACAGTGAGTTTATGCTTTAGGCCTGCTCTGTTTTATAGCTCCTCATAGGGTAGGCCTCATAAGGGTATAGCCCTTAGGGTAGAGGATGTGCCTAAGAATGCTAAGCCTTCATCAGACCTCTCTGCTATTTTTTAAACAGTGATCCAGTTTGGCTTCATCACCCTGTTTGTGGCCTCATTCCCTCTGGCTCCACTCCTTGCTCTCTTTAACAACATACTGGAGGTCAGGGTGGACGCGTGGAAGTTCACCACACAATTCCGTCGGCCTGTGGCAGCCAAGGCACGCAACATCGGGGCTTGGAAAGACATCCTGAATGTGGTGGCTATCTTGTCCGTCGTCACAAATGTGAGTAGCAAAGCCCAAGGGTTTGTAAAGCAATACAGCAGTCTTTGAGATAATATCCTGTCATTACATCATAGAAGGTTGAAGAAAACTTATGTTTATAGTGATATCTCTGATATAATGATGTATCTATTTTTTTTATTTTAAAGTTAATTGATCATTTAATATGAATTGTTTAATTGTGATTGACCATGCTCCATAAACAAATACATTTATTTTTGTACAAACCATGGTAAGGTTGGTCAAGATATGAAGAATGTTGACTAAAATTCCTTTTTTTAGGAATTTTTAGGATTTTAAATAATTAAACTTTAGAAGGATCTTTGTTAAGTTGCATTGGAAAAAAATCTAAATTCATAGTATTATTTTTGCAAGTTGAAATTTAGGGGTCAGGCTTTGGGACAGTTTTAGAGAAGTTTTAATATTGATCAGCAATCATGAGATTTTTGCCAGTGCTCTGAAAAGCATGTCCAACTTTGCTCTATGGTAACATCCAGTGTTGTTGCCCTGTGTCTTTGCTTGCAGGCCTTCATCATGGCATTCACCTCTGATATGATCCCTCGCCTGGTCTATCTATATGCTTACCACCCTGGTGAAAAGGCTACCATGGAAGGCTACATTAACAACAGCCTCTCAGTGTATGAAATCAATGAGCTACATATACAAAACAGAGCAGACATTGAGGAGCATCCTGCGTGGACCAACATCACAACATGCAGGTAGGTGTGTGTACTTGTGTATGTGTGTACATGTGTGATAGTTACTATAACCTTATGAAAGGTTTGGGTTTGGGTCAAGTTTTTTTTCTTTTCTAAGTGAAAATAAGTACACATCCTGTACAGAGAATACACTTCTGCACAATTGCCTTTTTTTAAAAAATTGGAAAGAAAATAAAGCATAAAATGTGGCCTGTGCAAAAGTTATGGGTCATACCCTAAACTTTGCAGAAATATGCCATATTTTGCCAATTTTGTTTTCCTATAGTGGGTGTTACCTTGTTTTTAAAAGATCAACAAAGCATGTCAAGTAACAGGAGATATTTAAACTTGTATATCACTGTGTGTGATCGCAATAACATGATAGCAATCACATTTGAATTTCATATGAACTGTTTAAGATATCGAGACTACCGCTACCCTCCAGGCCATGAGAGGCAATACACACACACCATGCAGTTCTGGCATATTCTTGCAGCGAAGATGGCCTTCATCATCATCATGGAGGTAAGGACAATAAGTTTGATTCAGTGTGTTCAAACTTTTCTGAATCTGTTAATATAGGTGTAACGGTACATCATGACACAATACACCTAATGCAGTGTGTGTAATGTGTATTGTGGAGAGGGACGATATCAGCTGCATTCTATTAAATATATCATCTAATGCAGTTACATTGGTTGAACACCAGAGGTTGCAATACATTTAATCCACTAGCATATTTAATGTTGCATTCCCAGCTCCAGGCCTCCACCTCCAATCACACTGGTATGCAACAACTTAATTTTTCTTTATTCAAATTTTGAAATTCCTAAACTTTGAACTAATTTGAACAGTGTTATCAAATTGCAAGGCATATATTGTATTTTCAATATTTTCAATTACACCTTCATAACAGATATTGTTTGATGATGAAAACATCTCAATCAGTAACCAAGTTATGACATTTTTAAATCCACCACCTCTGAAAAAACAAAAATCTGATTTAAAAATTCTACATCAAGATTGTTTTATTGGTAAGCAGGAGGACACATTGTTATTAGTGATGCACCGAAATGATAATTCCTGGAGGAAACCAAAATTGTAATTGAAGACGTACCTGGCCAAAGACAAGAAACCTAAAACTGAAAGAGATTTTTTGTTAGCTTGTTTGTTTTTTTTCTGTCCTTTTATTTTTGCTTTTGAATAAAAATAGAAAAACAAACTATAAGATAATAAAAAATACACTTTATATTATTGATTAAATCTGCTTTAAATAAGATGAAACTGAGCTGATATTTATTAAGAACAGTTTAAAATTATTTTACTAAAATGATGTAGAAGTATAATACTGAAACATGTTGGCCACAGTGTTCAACAGCAAAGAATGGTTGGTCATTCAAGGGAATGAACTCCATTATTTTTTTAGTTACATGTTGCATTTTGTATCAAACCTACAATGGAAAAGTTCTTGAGTAATTTACCTCATCTTGATATTCAGTATGAGCAGAGATGATAAATTGCTTTTCTGATGGCTCTCACAGAAACCATAAAATAGTTCCATACTGCATGCCTCCCCCCTTGTTTTCAACCACATGTACTGACCAGCAAGGGAAAAAGAACATGTTGTTAATTGTTTTTTTTCCCATTACCATTAAAATTATTTGGAAAGTCTTAGATTTTTGACACTTTGTGGTAGTCCTAATGAATATTTTATGTTTTATGGGCAAATTGTTTGCCTTTTTTACTCTTTCGAAAGAAAAACCTGTGTCACGTTTGACCATTTTGGGGCAAAATGTTTCACTAGCTGTAATTTCAGTGCATTCCTAATTGTTAATCACACATATAACGTATATAAGTGCAAATTTAGAATTTAACCAAAACTAAAACAGGTTTGAACAAACTGAGAAAACAGTAAAATAATTCACACAATATATATACAATATATACAGTTTTTTTTTTTTTAATAAACCTGTTTTTCAGGGTAGATTAACTTGTAGTTAATGACACATAAATGAGGCTTATGTGCTAATTCTAAAGTACTACATTGATTGTTTTGGTCCTCCCAGCATGTAGTGTTCGTGGTGAAGTTCTTCGTGGCATGGCTGATCCCAGACGTGCCATCAGAAGTGAAGGCCCGGATAAAGCGTGAACGCTATTTGGTGCAGGAATACCTGCACACCTATGAGGTAGAGAAGCTGAAGCTGCAACTGAGCCAGAGCTTCTGCGTGACCGCAGAGACGACCTCGCTGCTTCCTTCCAGCCCAAACAAGCATGAAGTCCTGTCTGAATGTATCTAATGAGCGCTGGGGCTGCAGGCCCGCCCAGTCCACCCTTGCTTGGGTTGAAAAGCAGATCAAGAAGTTATAGATAGCGAACCACATTGTACTGCATGAATAAGCAAAGACCTAGTCTGGCCTCTCTTGGAACCCTGCTTAACTCTGGAACATCTCTGAGAACAACACAGGATCCTGCGGTTCTCATGGTTTCTGTTCTTAACTTTCATCCACAGTGCACTTATCTGACTTGTCTACCCTAAGCATGCAATGATCTTGCTGACTTTTGTGGCAGGCATGGTTTTTGGCAAATGCCATCATTTGGACAGCAAATCCTTCAGAATGCTGAATGAACTGAATTGTGCGATATTTTGCCATATAAAACAACAGCGTGCAAAAAGAAAGTATGATCATGTGACCTTTAAAGACTCTTTTTTTATCTGCAGTTATTTTGCAGTTTCCCTTTTCAGAAGAAGCAATCTAGATGTCTTGGTGCATTGTTCCAGTTGACTGAATGGTATTAGAGCAAGATGGAGGCTGCATGCCCTGTTTTATTATTTTTTTTCTTTGTTCTGGAGCTCATTGATTAAAAAGGTTCCGAGCATGAGTCTAAGCTGTTTTTGTCCTTCCGTTTAGGGAAGGACGTCTACTGGCTCATCAACACTGCAACACCTCTCTTCTTAACTACACAGTCCTCTAGACCAGTGTTTCTCAACCCTGGTCCTGGAGGCTCACTCCCATACACTTTTTAGTGTTCTCCCTGCTCGCAACACACCTGATCCAACTAATCAGCTCATAAACAGCCCATTATTGAGTTAAAGTGTCAGGAAGAGCACTAAAATGTGCAGGGCAGTGGGCCTCCAGGACTAGGGTTGAGAAACACTGCTCTAGACCCAGATTTCAGATCCGCTTTACTTCACTGGAAACCTGTCTAGAGAAACCTTATGTCAGTCAAAACACTCCTGCCACAATGGTGACACTGGAAGGGCGTGTTTTATCATATTTGTCTTTGAACTGACTTTAGCAGTTATCAACAGTCCTGGTTTTTGGAGATCTGCCTTCCTGCATAGTTAATTTCCAACCAAAGCATGCTTTGGCTAATTAACATCTTCAAAAGTCCTTGATTGGCTGGACCAGGTGCATTAATGTCAGGTAGGGCATCTTATAACCAACATGTTACATGGAGGTAAGAACTAAATTCTCCAGGACCAGAGTTGGTGACCACTTGACTACAGCAAGCATAGCATATACACTGTTTACCTTTTTTCCTACATATTTTGTACATTTCATCCCTCCAGCATCAGTGGAGTGTCCTACTTTGTAAAATATTGTGTGAATCATCTTTACATTTGCTTATTGGGTTACATTTGTGAGTGAATCGCTACATGTACAACACTTAAAATACACAAACACGAAATAGCGTAAACTACTTAATAATTTAGACATGATACATAGACATGTATAAAGACCTATTCCAATAGGTGACGTCTATCATTTGATGTCAAGTTGCCTTGATACCTATCTCAGGTGGCAATGATTTTTTTTCTGACATTGCACATTATAATAGCTTTCATAGCTCAAATCTTATAAGTGGTAAAATGAAATTCACTTTAGGGCCACAGAAAATTCTCACTTTTGTTCAACTAGCCTTACATGGCAAGCTCTGTCATATTACCAGCATTAAGTCACTGTGACACAGACTAAGATTCAGGCCTGTCATTTCACCCCAGAAAGTGACAAAACCCAATATCAGAAATAAGTCAGTGTTACATGAAATTGATAGTTGTTGTCAACTGCACATTAAAATGGGCAAATACATGCTTTATGACACGTCACCTATTGGAAAGTGTTTATACATGTTTATGTCAGCTGTCATGAAGGGCTTATGTAGGTGTCATGTAGCCCTTTAACACTGCCCTAAAGTGCTATCTATGAAGATTATAGGATATTTGATATCGACATATCAGGTGAAACGAGCCTGAGAATGCAGCCTAACTTCGTTCAGGAAGTCTTAGTGAACTCAACATTATGCATTGCACTACTTTCAGACTGAACAGGAGATACAGTACTGTGCAAAAGTCCAAGGCACTGAAGTAGTGTTTAAAACCATTTATCTCTGCAGTAAGTATAACATTAGAATAATTTGTTTTTTTGAACAAGTAGTTGACCTCTTCCGAAATGATTAGAAGAACGGTGTTTGCTTCTAGATTTCCATTTGATCCCCGCAGACGTCACCTAGATTTGATGTATATCGCTGCTGTCAGAACAAAATCTCATCTCTCCGTTTTTGTCATTTTTCAGTTTTTGACAATCTAAAAATATCTGTTGTCATTTACATTGTGTGTACATTTCATGATGAACCAAAAGAAATATCCCAAAATCTGGTTCCATTGTCTTACATTAAAAATAAAGTATGTTTTTTTCCTTTTACTGTAAAGTTATCATTTTGGAGTTACAAGATTTTGTCCCGACAGCAGCGATTTTGATTTTAATGTATATTTTTATGAGCAAATAAATGCTTACTGTCCAATTAATTGGCTTTTTAAATCTGAAATCCAAAAATACTTTTGTGCAATACTGTGTGTGTGTGTGTGTGTGTGTGTGTGTGTGTGTGTGTGTGTGTGTGTGTGTGTGTGTGTGTATATATATATATATATATATATATATATATATATATATATATATATATATATATACACACACACACACACACACACACATACACAGTACCTGTCACATTTTCAAAATCCTTTTATTTGTGTAGTATGTGTTTATTTGCTGAGACAAGTGTTAATATTTGAATAAACAAAATTTATAGAATATTAATTATATATATATTGGGGCTGTCGAAGTTAACGCGATAATAGCGCATTAACGCGATCTCAATTTAACGCGATTAAAAAAATAGTGCTGTTAACGCAAATTCTGTTTGGCCCTGCGAGTCATCCGTAGTGTTTTAATTGCTTTAAACTGATGTCAGACTCAGAAAAACGTCCTTCACATGCACTTATAAAGGAAGACGTCGTGCTCTGAGACTCATAAGCTGGCCGTCCGTCCCACCGCCGTCTTTTAAAGCTCAGAGTATAAACTCAGTATTAAACCTTTCACTATGACGCCGCGCATGCGCAGAACGTACTTACACGTTCCGCTGCAGTGTAATCGGATTCAGGCGTTTACTCGGCTAATATTCTTCTATTTAACGGATTATTTAGAGGTTTACCCACCTCGATCAATCGGATAGAAACTGTATTCCGAATGGCCTCAATCGGACTAGACTATTCCGATTGAGGTGTTTACATGGACGGATTCTATTCCGATTGAGCTATTAGTCGAATTATTAACGGATTATTAGGCTGCGTGTGAACATGCTGTTTATAATGCTGGAGGCTGTGGTATGACACTACATGTCTTTAATGAAGTCCAACTGTGAAGTCCTATAGGCTGTGACTGAATACAACTTCAGCACAATTGACGTTTTATTTTAGTTTTTATTTTCTTTTGTTACACACATCTGAACTGAGACACAGTAGGATGTGACATGTCTTATATTTGAGACTACAGCCCCCTAATCTATTACAAATCCAATTTAGTGTTTTGTAGGTTCTGTTTTAACATAAGTACATTTAGCATAAAATGTGTTCACCATTTTAATTGTAACATTTCACTTAAGATCCTTATTTTCTATAATATTTACACAGATTTTTAAAAATGCTATTAATCGTGATTAACTATATGAAATTCTGAGATTAATCGTGATACATTTTTTTAATCGTTTGACAGCCCTAATATATATATAAATAGTGATTTTATGGATGTTAGTGTGTTCAAGCCAGTATTACAGTATTATATGTAGTTAAAAACCAACTCCTGGTTTGACCAATCAGTGCTTCAGTAAATTGTGCTCATGATGTAATTGATGATGTGGCGGCTGTGAAGGTGTCAAGGAAAAATATGGACCCAAGAAATTCTTGTTACTTTTTATTGTTTTTATGTTTATTTGAATTATGAATATGACTTTATTCTAATGTATATTGTGATAAACTCACTGATGAGCTAAATTGTTTAAAATTTTGCTTCGATGCCTGAAACCTTCACATAGTATTGTATGAAACATAGCCTGGTGGGAAGAAAATTCACTGAATCTTATGACTAACTTTTATTTACTTAATAACAATATAATATTTTTATGCCAGTCTAGTGTGCATAGAAAGCAGTTTCTTGTTTATTCTTACGTAGTGTAGTTTTACATAGTTTTATGCATCCCCAGTCAAGTTACATGTTTGGTTGGTTTTTAGAGTAAAAAAGGTAACTCTCTACAGAGAGCAAGCTGTGCACATTTCTGTTTTCTGTTTTCTAGTCATTCTATTTATTTATTTCATATTGGGGGGGATCATTTTTAAACATATTTCAGAAATAACAAAAACATATCTAAAAATTTTAACTTTTGCACCGGCCATATTTTATGGGTTTCTTTCACTTTGCTAAATTTCGCAAATAAATGGTAATTCTGCAATAAAATGTGCCAAAGTGTGTCTCCAGCCATCCTCCTGGTGATTGCTTTCCTGCAGAGTTTAGTTCTAGCCTGCATAACCTTACACTAATGCATTTTATTCAGCCAAAAACTTTTGAGAAAGTTCATGAGCCGGAGCAAGTGTGGCAAATTCGATTTCGTGTCATTCAATTTACAGTCCACAGGAAGGTAGATCTCCAGGGCCAGGCTTGGTGACCACTGCTGTAGAAGATATGTTAACATATTTCACTTACAAAATCAACAAAACATGTCATTTGACCTGTTTTTGCATATGACTGTACAGCAGATCACCCATCAGTCCATGATCTGTTCCCAGGCCTTGTGGTAGACTAAGCCAAACACTAAAGAGTCTGTGTGTTAGTATTGTGCCTATAAGACTGTATTATGTATCAGCTTATTTCATAATCACTGAGTATACTGTTGAGTTTTCCATTTCTCTGTGAGAGACAATATCAGTTCCAATATATTGGCAATTTTTTGCTCTGCTAGTTGCATAGTTCTGTGTATATTAAATGTATCATGTTTATATGAATGTTATTTTGTATATAAAGTACGGATGTCATATCTGTTCTGTTGTATTTTGAACATAAGGTTTAAGCTGTATGTTCCTTTTGTATTGTTGCTGAAGGGTGACTTATATGACTTTAAAATAATGTTCTTAATATTTTTATTTTGACCCTTTTTGGAAATATTAAGCCCCATTTAAGTTATGGAAGCAGAAGAATTCAAACAAGATGTGTAATTTGTAAGCAAAAAATGTTGATCTCAGGCTTTTTCCAATCCCATGACAGGACCTTGATTAGAAATGACTGGCTTTGGCAAGTCAGTTTTGTATTTATCTGTGTAAAATTGGGACCATATGTCTACATTTGCCTTAAAAGATGTGTTTACTCCTGTGTAATTAGGCTTCCTTATACACACATGTCCAAATTGCTGTAGACATCCCTTCTAATTAGTGAATTTGATGTGCATGGCTTAGATCCATAGGAAAGCACTGGGGATAGAACGGGACACTCTGGAGAAGTCTCACATGAGCCTAAGGTTACTATGGAACCAGTACATTCAGGATGAGGTGGAGTGGTGTTTGTGACCCAGAAATAGTCATCCAGGGTCAGTACCCGACCTCACTAATGCTCATGTGGCTGAATACAATCAAATCCTCACAGCAATGTTCCAACATCTAGTGTTAAGCATTGTCAGAACAGTAGAGACTGCTAGTGCAGCAAAGGGGAGGTAAACTCACTATTGAACATGATTTCAAACTGTATTTTGGGTGAGTGGGGTGTCTACACACTTTTGGACATATTGATTATGTTAAAGGGAAATTCCACCAATTTTCCAAATTTCTGCACAATTCGACTGTGGAGAAGTAAAGAAAGTGATTCGGTGTTTTATTGTGAAATGGTGCATTGTGGAGAATTCACCAACTCTAGCGTCTACAGCGCAAAATATAGCCATATTTATTTTTTATGTTTATAGTGTTGATAGTGGTAAAGTGGACAATCTGAAAAGAAAAAGAAGTTTTCTGTCCCAAATGACACCCTGAGCACCAAAGTCTGTCTCAAAAGACACACTTTCATGATGTCAACAGCATGCAGACTTATAGGGCGACAGCGCCAGGCTTACTCTCAGGCGTTTGAGGACGATTCAGTACCTCAGGCATCAGGTAGCATATTCATAATTATTTTACTTCCCTTTCTGTGAGGGAGCTTTCAGAGGTGTTAAGCTCTTTAGGCATCTGGTTCTGTTCACCAATACTGTGAGCAATTCTGGCTTCTGGCTCTAAAACGGAGCATTTCACATCAAACCACTCCGAATGAGTGTTTACTTTTAACCATTTAATTATGCAGAAGGTTTAAAAATGTGGTGGCTTTCCCTTTAATTATGGTGCTCTTAGCCATTTTTTCATTAGAATGTAAATGATTACTTGCCCTTAAATGTTGACAGTGTCACTGTGTCCCAGATGTTTGAGTTGCATGACTCATTCCGAGACAAACCTACACTTTTTCTTTTTCTTTCTTAATTTGCATTGGAAATGTGCCAAATAAAAAAGGTTTAGAGAACTAACGTGGCGAGTTTGTCTGTTGGCCGCTAGATGGGGCCATTTGTTCATTTTACAACGGGTCCGACTACCTGTTCACTGTCTAGTGTAGATCAGTGCTCCTGCACTCAGACTGTGAGGGCACAGCGTGCGCACGTTTTGTGGTTAACGCTGAAGCCTCCTGCCAAACAAAGTGGCCTAATGCATTGTTTCGAGCGTTTGAATGTGATATATTGACAGTGTAATAGAAGCATCCAGTACATGTTAGCCTTCGCGTATCGCTGGAATCAGTAGTGCCGTTTCAGAGTAGCAGAAGAGAGAGAGAGAGAGAGAGAGAGGGAGAGAGAGAGAGGGAGAGAGAGAGAGAGAGAGAGAGAGAGAGGGAGAGAGAGAGAGAGAGAGAGAGAGAGAGAGAGAGACGCTGAATTATTAATACATTTTTATGCCTTCACAGAAGCGCGATCTCGCTCGGTTACCATAGCACCGCCCCCAGGAGGCTCGCGTGGCCTTTACTATATAAAAACAACCAATGAGAACTAAAGCGGAGCCGCTCCGCTGCTGATATTGCGCGATATCAGAGGTCCTGGGCGCCTTAACTCAGTTTCTTTGCGTCTTTTTTTCTTTCTAATGTCACATTGATACAAACAGGCGATGTCTGAAGCCCAAACCGCTGGCGAGTGTCTCCCACCCTCTCTGACCCCTCCCCATCCAGCCGACAGTCTGCGAGATTGACGAGTAATGGGGGGGTCCGCCTAGCGGGCAGCGGCACCACGCGCCGCTGCGCTGAAGCACGAGGCTGGTCGCTGACCTTGGTGCTGAAAAAGCTTTCAGAGAAGCATCACGACCAGCAAAAAGCCAACTTCTCCCCTTCGTTTTCCTTCTGTTAGTCGCAGAGCTCTTGTTTTAAGGGTCTACGTGTAGACTTTCTTCATTTTACAAACTTATCATTATTCTCCCTTCATTCTCGGGTTTGCAGTGAGCCTCGCTGGCTGAGCACCGAGATGGGAACTCTGGCAGTGAGCAGGATGAGCGCGTTCTGTGTCAGTGTGAGGAGAGGGCCAGACCACTTCTGATTTCTCTCATCTGTAGGCGGTTTTTTTCCGCGCGCTCCGTCTGTTTCTGAAGACCCTCGTCGGTTTTTGTGCTCATCTGTCTGCCTTCATCTCGCATGCGCTCGCGCTCTGTCCGGTATGTCTGACCAGCCCGCTCCTGTAACAGCGACAGAATAAAATATCAAATAAAAATACAAAACAAACAAAAAAACAAACGCGCCGAGGGATTATTACGTTTGAACATGGATACTCCGAAGGAGGCCGGTTTTACTCCCAGCAAAGAGGGTCTGAAGCAGTTCGCGGGGAAGACCCTGGGACACATGTACAAGTAAGCCAAGCTAATGCATGCAGCTTCAGGAAGAAAACACAACAGCAAGCGAATCTTGAAGATATGTATTATTACTGTATTATTACTGTATTATTACTGTATTATTCAGTGCTGATCCTGTAATAAGCTTTAAACAAGGAGGAGGGTGGCAGCATGTTTAAAAATGAAAAAAGACGATCATAGACAGTGACGCCTCTACACACACGCACACACACACACACACACACACACACACACCACACTATATACATATACTATATACTAAACTGTGAGCGATGTGTGTGTTGTGTGTTTGTGCATATATATATATATATAGATAGATAGATAGATAGATAGATAGATAGATAGATAGATAGATAGATACACACCACATGCAAGTATGTATGTATAGAAGAGCCCTTTTTGGTGTTATAGAGCCAGTTTCAAAAGGAACCGTTACCACACATCCTCCATCAATCTGAAGCACCGTGCAAAGATCCATTTAAGCATGCAAACGGTTCTTTGAATGTTCATGGTTCCATATGGAACCACTGTTTTTACTAAAGAACCATTGAAGAACAATCTTCTTTTAGATTTTGTAAGAAGATCCATAGAAAGCATGAGAACTGCGCTGCTGATTGAGCTGTAATGGTTTGACGGAAGAAATGGAAAAAAAAATCTAACCCCCCTGAGTGGCGTCTCCTCGGAGCCCCTCGAGAGAGAGAGAGAGGCCTTTAAATAATTCACACTAAAAAATATCACCGTCATGTGAGAGCGTCTCTCCTCATCACTTCACCTCTGCTCCAGATTTTACAGTTTTATTTCCCTCGTTTCCCCTCAACTCTGCCGTTATCCTGAAACAGACAGCGCCGTGCGCTCTTTTCTTTCGACTGAGTTACTGAGATCATCACCGCTCCGCCGCTCACTGCTCCAGGATTCAGCAGTCCCCCCTCAAATAGTCAGAGTCTCAGACAAATTCAGATTGTTTCGTTTTCAGTCTGAACGGTTGCTTCGAATATATTCCCTTGCTAGTAAGAGCAGAAGCACATTTCGCCGAACATGAGATGATCCAGCTGTTCAGAAAACCGCTAACATTCCTCTGGATCACTGTTCTCTGTTAATAATTCATCCAGAGTAAGAAGATGTAACAGGATGCAATGCGACGTGGACGAGAAGAGCCTAAAGATCCTAATTTCGTTTCATAATCGTTGTATGTTCTTTGATTAAACAGTTTTGTCACACAGACTCGTTTGTCTGCACACATAAGCTGCTTGTGCGACTGTTTAACACCTTCATACATTCACACACCAAGCCCCCGCTCACGTTTACAGTCAGCCGTCCGATAATCTAATCTTCGCGCTTTTTGCTGGAAATTCGGGTCGTCGAGCTGCTTGAATGCAGATGAGGGTGAAGGTGAGAGAAATGCTGCAATGCGGTAGAGCTGAAGAGCATCAGGCCTGTACACCTCGCACACACTCGCACTGCACATCACACAGCTTCTAATAACACTAACATCACTGCAAACACAGGGACACGCTGTCTTAACGCTGCGGACAGTTTACATCAACGGAATCCAGCAGTTTACAACGGTTAGTGGCCTAAAGAAGATGCACGGGCCAGAAATAGAGCACAGCAAAAAGAATAACCCTGTATGAAATAACAATAACGACACCCATAATAATAATAATGATAATAATAATAATAATAATAATAATAATAATAATAATAATAATAATAATAATAATAACAATAATAATAATAATAATAATAATAATAATGATGATGATGATGATGATGATAATAATCATCATATCATGCAGTCCATACTTAACTGTTTTAATGTAGTCTACTTGCATTATTTATCATATCTTGGTGTTTTATTGTCTCTTCTGTAGCCAATATTTCCTTGTCCTTTGCAAAATAATTGTTAAATGAATGAATGAATGAATGAATGAATAAATAAATAAATAAATAAATAAAGAAAGAAAGAAAGAAAGAAAGAGGTGCTCATAGTGCCTTCACTCCGAATACCTGTCAAAAATACAGCTCTCTGCTATTAACTGTTCTGATGCATCTTACATGCAGTGTTGGTTATATTTTTTTGCCCCTTTATTTTTCAAAGAAATAAATAATACTACTAATAAAAATGAATAAAACAACGAAAAACCCAGAAGGAGCTCGTGGTGCGTTCAGCCTGTTCATTATCTAAGTAAATGCCAATAAAACCATAATCCTAAAAAAACCCTGTTTATTAATGATAATAGAGATTCTAGTTCATACTATTTAGTAGATTTAGTATTTACTCTTTAGCAAATTATTAGTAGTTTGTATTTAATGTTCATCAAACATGTAAAAAATCCCTCATTTTATTCTTGTTGAGTTCGTTCTGTACTGATTATTTTATGATTATTCAGCCGAGGATTTCCATATTTATGTATTCAGGGTGCTGGAGAGGCGTCAGAAGCCCGGGGAGAGCATCGAGCTGACCGAGGATGGTCGTCCTGCCCCGAGCAGGGAGCGGAAGGCGCCTCTGTGCGACTGCACGTGCTTCGGGCTCCCGCGCCGCTACATCATCGCCATCATGAGCGGCCTGGGCTTCTGCATCTCCTTCGGCATCCGCTGCAACCTGGGCGTGGCCATCGTCAGCATGGTCAACAACAGCACGATCCACCAGAACGGCAAGATCATCATCAAGGAGGTGCGCGCGCGAGCCGCGGTGTCCGCCTGGGTGCATGTCTGGAATTCTTATAGGGGGGTGGTTACGTCAAGAAGGTGTTTCCCTTCGTTATGCCACCCCCCCCCTCCCCACCCAACCCCCCACTCACACCCACCCTTTCGGTAGCTGAGCTCTCACACATCTACACATTTAATCTCACACAATATAGAAGCGTTGAAACGAAATGCACCACTGGGTGCGCATATTTCGTTCTGAATGCTCTGGGTTTGAGAGGAAAAACGAACCGCAAAGACCGTTTGTGTTTCTGAGATGGAAAAAAAATCACAAAACATCTAGTTAAAGCTTGTGGGCTGGTAACTCAATTTTACAGCCTGTAAGAAATGTTACATGCACGTGATCGAATGAATAAATGAAATACAAATAAATGGTCGCCTAAGCATAAAATACGTCATCACTGTACGTTTTTCCCTATTTGCCCTCACTCTTAAAAAATATGTTTTTAAAAGGTTTCTCAGTAAAGACAATGGTTCTATTTGGAGCCATCAAAGAACCAAGGCTACCTTACATGGTGAAATGCTTCTTCAGATTGATGCAGAATGCATTGTACGCGAATTGAAAGGGTTCTATGTAGCACCAACCTTGTATAAAATAGAACTCTTTTTGGTGCTATAGACCCATTTTCTAAAAGGTCCGTCAAAGTTCCGTAGAGAAACAAATACAGCACATTCACAGTTAGTCTGAAGAACCATTTCACCAAAAAAAAAAAAACATTTAAGCATGCAATGATTCTTTGAGTGTTCATGGTTCCATGTAGAATCGTTGCCTTTTCTAAGGAACCCCTGATCTTTAGAGTGTCTTTCATGCCGCACATACAGCTGTGTGTGTTCAGAGTGTGAGCTGTGCTGTGTTCTCTTACAGAAAGCTAAGTTTAACTGGGACCCTGAGACAGTGGGGATGATCCACGGCTCTTTTTTCTGGGGTTACATCGTCACTCAAATCCCGGGGGGCTACATATCGTCCAGACTAGCGGCCAACAGGTACACAGCGCTTATTCTGCGGTCTTGCAGTGATGCGTTTTGAATTGCATATTAATTGTATATAAGGACTAATAATAGTGAGTGGACTGTGTTCGATGATGAATGGATGATGAATGTATCCATAACCACAGTCGTTATATAACCTTGATAAATTAAAATAAATATATATATATATATATATATATATATATATATATATATAAATATACATACAATATATATATATATATATATACATATACATACTATATATATATATATATATATATATATATATATATATATATATACATACAATATATATATATATATATATACATACATACAATATATACATATATATATATATATATATATATATATACATACATACATACATACATACATATATTTTTACGTCGTCATTATATTTTGTATGTCTTCAGTCGGCGCTTAGCTTACACACTGCAGCTCCAGCCTCTATTGTTCAGTTCCGACTGAAGGAGGAAGGCGATGGAGAAGGGAGAGCGCACGGCAGTGGTCCTGGCTGTGTCTGCGCTTTGGGCTTCAGCCACCTGTTAATGAGCTCCCGTGGGGAAGCCAGTCTGGGGATGGGGGGGTGGGGTTGGTAGTGGCGGTGGGAGGTTAAAGGCCCGTCTCGTGCTCCTTATGCTACACATGGAGGACGGGAGGGAGGTTATAGTCCCACCGGCTGAGAAATTACAAATATTACTGACGCTCATCCGCGCTGCGCGAGACGATCTCACACTTCGCTTCATGCTGGCCATCTAGCTTTTATAGATCGAGCTGGAGGCAGAGCGCTGCATTAAAGCGCCTCCCGCCATCCGAGCTCCAACCCTCACATCTCATGTTTCTTTCATTCAGTTATCCCAAAAATTTCAACGCGAGCGTGCCAGCTGCTTCCAAAATGTGGCAAGCAAGCAACAAACCCTCATTCCCTTATTTTGAAATCCTGTAATCTGGCCATGCAGCACGCCACAGCCTATTTTTCTCAAATAGTGTAACGCAGAGAAGGTGAAGAAATAGGTGTATAAACAGATTTATTATTTCTTTGGTAGCACATTATTTGGGTGGTCCACTGTAGATGCTTTGTAGATGCTCAGTCTACATATATGCTGAATAACTATTCAATGCAACTAAACTTGAAGTTGAAAGATTCTATTAAATCTATCCCTATTCCTAAACCTAACCCTAAACTCAAGGCACCGACCCCTAAACCCAACCCTATACTCGATGTTGATGATAATCAACTGAGTGTGTTAATAATGTAAATACCTAGATCATCTTTAGAGGACCATCCAAATAAAGTGTGAACATTTTCCATCTTTTCTTTCTAAAGCTAGAAAAAATGAGTCTTAGGAGATTAAATGCCTGGATAGCTTACCAAAAAAACATGTATTGCACTGCAGTGCCTGACTGTGGGATGTATTTGTGTTATTCAGAGTTTTTGGGGCGGCCATCGTTCTGACGTCGACCCTCAACATGTTCATCCCCTCAGCTGCCCGGGTCCATTACGGCTGCGTCATCTTTGTGAGGATATTACAAGGGCTGGTGGAGGTAACGCGCCTTTTTACCTCGGGTCTCTCAGCAGAAAAATGGCTGCTAGGGTTGCTTTCCTTTCTATTCGATGCCATGTAAAGACAAAGCAAATACCCTAACTCGAAAACCAGTAGGGGTCTTTTTATTCACATGAAATGGAATTTCTTTGTAATTTCTATAGCAAAAGTCAGTAATATTTTACTATATTTGATCTGCATCTGCATAAGCTTAAAGAAAATGTTTAGTGTCGATATTTTCAAAGAATTGATTCTCAAAAATAAATGTAAGTATTAGAAATATCGCTCTGCCTCAAACTGTGACTACATGCAACTACAGGCACAATTTCTGTTTTGCTGAAACAGTGACTGGAGCTCCATGTAAGCAGGACATAAATGCAAAGATACAGTCAGAAGACTGGACTACCTATTGAACTAGCATCTGAAGATGCATACATTAAGCCTGAAACATCCCCTCAGTGCACGAATGGCCAAATAGATTACATTCAGCAGGAATGTTACAATTGTGCACACAGGAGCGTCATTTCTGCTTCAGCTTAGAGTAACATGCTGCTGGGAGAAGGCTTTTGTGTGAAGGATCAGAAACCATGATAATCTGACATAACCTTCAGACACTTTTGAGTCACCTGTATTGATCTGGAGCTGTATTTTCATAGCTTTTAGACTTAATTGAATCTGCTGGAGTGCTCCATGCCTGAGACTGACCTTAAAAAAGACTGTGACCTTAAAAAAAAAAAAAAAAAACATTTTTACTGTGATGCATTGTGCATGAACAGGTTACAGTATGAGGGTAGTGGAATCATAACATAGAGGATTCTCTTAATTCTCCAACTCTGAAATCTAATGAAGTCTTGCCTAATCCTTATGTTCCATTAAGAATCCCCTTTGTTCATAAGTCACTTCGGCCAGTTAGAGGTTGTAAATTGGTCTTTTTCATCCAATTAGTTCATGGCAGTGGTCTCAAATACTGCTCCTGGAGAGCTGCAGATTTTAGATCCAACCTGTATCCAATATACTGCACCGCCTACCATGAGCAGGGCCCACTGGGGGGCCTAAAGTGTTATGCACTTTTATAACTTAAGAATAGCTCAATCAGTTTGCATTGAAATCATGGTAGTTACTGAATAATACGCTTTAGTATGCAATAAGGCTGCAATTTTAAGGGGTTAATTCACATCTGATCCAGCCAATCACAGATTGGGAAGATGTGGATGAGCTGGAACAGGTGTGGTAAACTACGGTTGGAACTAGGTTCTGCAGGAAGGTAGCTCTCCAGGACCAGGACTGGAGACATTGCAAACAACGGAATCTCTTTTGATGGTCTGGATTCTGTTCGATTTCAACTGGAAGCAATTAGTTGTAGAGTATTTCTTAACCATCTAAAGATTTATGGTTGTCTAATGAGCAATGAACTTTAAAACTGATAGATAGCTTTCTGTTTGTGGTCATAATGTTTTTAAATTACAGGGAGTGACCTACCCAGCATGCCATGGAATCTGGAGTAAATGGGCTCCACCTCTGGAGAGGAGTCGCTTGGCCACCACTTCTTTCTGTGGTAAGTATAGACTAATCCAGACATCATTCTATACTATTTACTATTGAATTCTTACACATATTATATCATTTTGCAACTAAATAATAAAAGTGTGGCTCTAAAGCCCTTTAAAACTGCTCTATCCAATATTCGCTTGAAGTAAATGTGCTAAAAAGGGTTCTTAACAGTCATAAAAGTCATAGAAGAACTACTTTAGTTCCCTAAGGTAGCTTTCAATATATTTTGTGGAAATGTAGAAGAAGAAAAATCTTTCAGTTTAACAGTATAAGTGTTTGGTAAACAACAGGTCACTGTTGCCGTATTTATTTATGTGTTGTAACTACTTATCAGTGTGACCTGCCTTGGTATAAATCCAGCTCCTCGACATTGTAAATAAGAGTCTGTTTTGATCTTTATTCTCTCTTTGAACCTCTGATTGCCAATCTTCTTCCTGTAGGCTCCTATGCTGGGGCTGTCATTGCCATGCCTCTGGCTGGAATTTTGGTGCAGTACACTGGCTGGTCCTCTGTGTTTTATGTCTATGGTGAGTTTCATCATCTCATAATTACCATATTAACCTCATACCCTCTCCGCACAAACATCCTAATGAAGTCTTCACTTTCTGCAGTTAAAAAACAAGCACAATATGTGAATAGAGAATAACAATGAAATATCCAATAGCTGCGCATTAGTAAAGTTGAAGTATTGAAAACTAAAGTACCAACCCGCAAAGCTTTCCCTCATAACAGAAAAGTTTGTGAATCCTTAATGGTTTGTTTATGGCCTGCCTGATATTCTGATAAACTTCAACATTTAAAGATGGTTATGAAATCACCAACAAGCAACTCTTTACCCTTTAGATATGAACAAGAGTCAAAGCTTAACCATCATTTTATGTTGAAGATGTCTTTTTGTCTGTTTTGCTTAAGCTTCTGCATCAACAGCTTAAACATGATGAACCCAGAGTCATATCTTATGTTGTAGTTTCATAGTTTACTGAAAAATTCATAATGTACTCAATAAATAATAAGGTTCTTCTGAAGTATTCTTTAGTAAAAGCATCGGCTATATAACCATGACAACTCAAAAGTGCATTTGAATGATTCTTCTCCAAGTTGGAGAACCTGCTGAATATGGTTCTTTAAAGAATAGTATTGGTTCTATATAGTAACAAAAATGGTTTCAAGAGTGTAGTTATTGAGTAAGTTAAGTAAGTTGTTTCATAAGTGAATAATACCTTTGAAGAGGGCATTTCAGCCCAAAACTATTGTTAACATGTTATTTGTCCTGTTATGCAGCACTCTGTAGCACAGCATTGCATCCCATTCATCGGTTTGACGGAATTCATGATTTTATAGTTTTTTAAAAAATATTTTTGTGTTTATATCACATTTTCAGCATCTCACTACAATTCCCAGCTATCATTATGCAAATCTGTCATACAACCATTGGGAATTCCTAGAAATCCCTACTGCTAACATGGAGGCAAAGAAGTACACATGTAATATTCAGTAGCTCTAGCTGTCTGGCTTCCTTCTGCATTAGGTTGGGAAGTGGGACAAGAAAACATCAAAAACACAGCCCCAAAGGCCTTGTAGTTTTTTAAAAGTTCCTTAAACCTTCAAGACGCATCATCAGAAGGGGGGTTTCCAAGCGGAGCTGTATTCGCAACAGATGTAGCAATGGTTACTTTTCGATTCTTGCCAGAGTGCCCCTTTAAAATGTGTATTGTCTGTATTCTTATACTTGCATGCATGGAGCATTATCAATTTGGCCTAAATGGTCATTGCGTCTTCATCATGTCCAGTCCCAGTGCGTGCAGCAGAGCAGCAACAGTAGTATGGATTTGGTATCTAACACTCTATCGATTTTTCCTCTACTGTTTCCATGAGTCTGTCCTCTGTGCTGACACTAGATGTGCCAGTCATACAGGCTCACTGAGACACTAATGATCTTTTAATTCGCTTAAAGTCATATAAGTATATACAGTAGGACTTCACTCTCTTTTCCTGTCTCTCTTTCTCTCTCTAACTTCAGGGAGTGTGGGCATTGTTTGGTACATGTTCTGGATCTTGGTGTCTTATGAGAGTCCAGCAGAACATCCTACCATCACTGATGAAGAACGCTGCTACATTGAGGAGAGCATAGGAGAGAGCGCCAAGCTGCTGGGCCCTGCAGAGGTCAGGGACACTGCAATGCACAAGCAATCAAATCAGTCATCCAGAT
The DNA here is from genome assembly GCF_015220715.1 of Pygocentrus nattereri. Lineage (NCBI taxonomy): Eukaryota > Metazoa > Chordata > Actinopteri > Characiformes > Serrasalmidae > Pygocentrus > Pygocentrus nattereri. Next base: position 20,300,167 of record NC_051235.1, on the reverse strand, counting down.
AAACAAATTTGAGTGAGAACAGAGGGATTTATTTGCAGGAAACCCTGGATAACACAGTATACACAATATATTGCTTGGTAATCATAATTTTGATATTAGTCAATATTGTTATTGCAGAAAGATGTTGCATGCAAATGAGGCTTCAATTACAAATTACAAAGTATTTTACCATGAGTCGCACTCAAGCCACATGTTAACTGACTCATGACCCAACTCAGACTTGCCCTTAAATGATTCAAGACTCAATATGGGCTTGCCCTTAACTGATCTCCAGCTCAGACCTGCGATTCAGATTCACCCTCGACTGACTTGTGGCTTAAATCAGACTCGCAATCAACTGCGTCATAGCTGGACTCAGACTCACCCTCGACTGACTTGTGACTCAACTCAGACTCTCCCTTAAATAACTCACGACTCAACTCAGACTTGCCCTTAACTGACTTACGACTCAACTCAGACTTGCCCTTAACTGACTTGTGACTCAACTCAGACTTGCCCTTAACGGACCTTGCAAGAGCTAATTTTTAAGTTGTCAGCTAATCTGGCTGAAATTCTTTAAGTAACACAAACCACATTCTTTTTAAACTGACTTAAACCTCAGTTACATTATCCTTACTAGCTAATATATTTGTCAAACAAGCTACAGACAAACCAACAATTTCAAGTTGGTCTGTGAACATCTCTCATTGTAACATATTGCAATTTGTACATGTCACAATCACAGTATATAGCATTATAAAAACATTAATAGCATTTCTTCATATCACCCAGCTCTACTTTGGGGGCTGAATTCTACTTAAGCTGTTTTGTTTTATGAGACTAGTTTAAAAAAGATGACCTCATGATCTAAAGATTGTTACATACTTCGGCAGGTTGGTGCATAGCATTCTTTTCCAGGCCGGGAGCAGTTGATTTTGATTCCAAGCCAATAAAAGTTTGTGAGCGACACAGAGTCAGAGAGATTTTTGTCTTAAAAGTTCCAAATCGATCTCTTTGATGAGGAGGAGGAAGCAAATCTTCCAGTCCTCTTGTTTTGATTTCTGTTCCCCTGAGAGTTCTCTCTCCTATATCTCTCTCTTACATTCAGCCTTCACTCATGCCTTAATTACTGTAATGAGCAAATCTTCTTCACTCTTACAGTAATCCTCAGGGGCTTTGAGTTCTGCTTAGCTAAAGGAAAAGAATGCTTCCGATGCATCTCAGACAGGATAAGGCGTTGTGCATCACAACATTTAAACTCATTCCTTGTCTGTTGTGTAGTCAAAGCTTAAGTCTTTTCTTGGTCTGCTGGCTCAAGTTAAACCATGATGCAATTTATGAGCGTTTAGGCTAGTGATGAATAAAAACAGAGAGATCCTTGGTTACATCTTGCTAAGGTAAAAGTGCAGATCTTCTACGTCTGTTTTGCTTAAGTTAAAGGGATTTCCACCAGTTTTTTGAATAAATGAAACTCAGTTAAGATAAATGTCTTTCAGAGTGGTTTGGTGTGAAATGGGCCATTCTTATAAATCTATCAATGACTGTTCATAAAGGTGGTGATAGGAACCAGACGTCCCTGAAGCATTAATGCCTCTTAAAGCTCACAGAAAGCTATTCTAAACACTCAACCTGATGTCTATAACATTGTTTTATGGTAGTTTTGAGATAAGATTTTGGCCTAAATGTATTTTTAAAATACATGCAGGGTGGAGACATACTGTACGTGTAGGGTGTTGTGAGGCAAATTAGTCCCCAGTGTAAACTTTTTTTTTTCTTCAGATTTACTATTAGCAGTACATGTTGTTTTAATTGGCAAATAAAACTGTTACATTTATGCCGAAGACATTATGGCCCCTGGTTCCCATCCCCACTACTGAAAAGAAAATTATAACCAGTACATTTTTTTCCTAGTCTTTATGCAGAAATTGTGAAAAAATGGTGGGATACCCCAGGGGTCATAAGTAAACATGTGACAAACTGTGACTTACTGTAATTAGTATGTTAAACTATTTTTATGAGTAGTCATATCTATGAAGGAAACCTGTCTGCAGACAAACAGGCTAACTTTTCTACTTTTAATGCTTAAATTGTAGCTGTACAGCTAAACCTCACTTGCTATCTTATATATATGTTGGACAAGTATCATCAGGATATGATGTTGGCCTATCATTGGGAGATCCAGGGGGAGATTGAATGATTCTGGGGTTCTAGGAAAAAGGCAGGAATGAAACTCCCTGGATGCACATTTTAAATTAGACAAAAAATTCTTTCTTGATTAAAAATAGTCATAATAGCTAGTGTTTATAATTTATCATTTCTAATTACTGTCATAGAATAAAATTCTTTAACTTTTCTCTGGAGGTTTTGGTTATCTTCCTTATTGATCTCACTATATTGCCAGACCATTTTGCTTGTTTCAAGAAATATGCTTGTAACAAGCAAAAGTATTTGCTAATATAAGCCAGATAATTTGGTATAATAGACACAAAGAAATGAGTGATGGTTACTTATTTATGAGAATATTCAGTAACATAATCCTATTACAATTTGATTCCTTAGTAACTTGAATAATAAATTCCTTTTTTGAGTAACTACCCCAACACTGGAGCTATTTATATTAACATTAATGCTAGCATTATATATGGTCTGCTGAGCCTGTGCAGTGCTCTGTGCTAGAGTTAGCACTGGGAATATAGCTTTACTCCCTCGTTTTGGGTTTCTTTGCTACACTTGTGTCACCTTATTAGATTTCCCTCTCAGCACCCAGAAAACCACACCAAAGAACCTCCTCTCCATCATGTAGATTATTGCTTAATTGCCTTTTTCATGCCAGTGTCTTCAAGCAGTTGTGTCATCACATAACAACATGAAATAGTCTATTATGAGAAAGACCAGTTGTGGTCCTGCATTGAAATCACTGAATATAATCACTTCAATTGCAAACACAGCTAAAAGGTATTCATAGATGTGGAATAGTTTAGCATCAACACATTAAGCAAATCTAATTTGTATGGGGCCCTTTGCTCAGGAGGGCTCTAGGAGGCTGCCTACCTTTGTGTAGTGCAAAGACCACCCCTCACAAGGTTGAACCCTTGTGATGCTACAGCCATCCATGGGAATCAAAGAAAGCGTAATTTGATTTGTTCTCTCTGGGAGGGTAGAATGGCCTTCTCTCTTCTCACTCGCTCAGTGCTACACTAGCCAGCACAGACGTCTCTAAGCTGAAGTAACAGAGTTGGCAGATAGCTTTCTCCTCTACGCATGCTGAGCTACCCAATAATGCTGCATTAAGAACTAGTTTGAAATTATGTTGTGGAGTTGCACACGACTCAGAGGAAGCATGTGCTAACCTTCACCCTCCCAGCAGTGGTAGCATCATATGATTTTTGGAGTCATCTAGCTGTTTCCCACTTCACCGTAACAAATATCAACAGAAACTGTGGAATATAGTGGAGTGAAAAGGAAGCTTATAAACTTTAAAAAAGACCTTACAGTAATGAATTACCCCCACTGATGAGTCATAATGTGTCCTGTGTCAGAAAGCATTGGGTTCTAGTGCTTTGGCCTTCTGTATGAATTACCATGCCAAAGGAAGTATCTAATTTTCAGATGCAGTACTCATTTTGTCTAAGCTAATACTGGTGTGATTTAAAATCTGGCTTTTACTTAAATGTCACCTTCTCCCAGAGAGCAGCAGGTGTTGAGAGCCAGCACATAAATATTGACTAGAGCCCAACAAAGTTCTCAATTTTAGCAGTGAGGGCAAGATGTCTATTATACAACAAACATCACAACGTAATTATACCTGCTTAAATGTCATTCTCATTTTGGTTGGTAGTGGTAGTGCTTATCCTTTTTTTCACTGGGCCTTGCAGAAATTCAAGACGCCCTGGAGAAAGTTCTTCACCTCCATGCCTGTCTATGCAATCATTGTAGCCAACTTCTGCAGGAGCTGGACCTTCTATCTGCTGCTCATCAGCCAGCCAGCATACTTCGAGGAGGTGTTTGGCTTTGAGATCAGCAAGGTAAGCCTGGTTATCTTCTATCAGCTGTATATAAGCTAAATGATGAAGTCAAAGATTTTGCCCAAGTTGGATTTGCTTTTATTTGTTTTGAGCTTCGTTTGAATGTCCAGTTTTGTCCATCTGCTTTCAGTCAAAATCACTTAACAATGCTGTGACCTTCAACATCCCCAAAGGTGTCAGCTTGTTCAATGAATTATTCATTAGTTCTTTGTCATCTACGCCAGCATTTGCATCTCATTTAATTACTTTTCCTTACAATAACATTGCACTGATCTGATGTTGATATACTGGTGGTGGTTACAGTAAACATTGCCTTTGAATTATGCTTTTCAGTTAATGTTGTAATTGAGCTTGTGCTGTTTGTGCAAAAGAGAGCATAAGAAGAAAAAGTGTGTCCAGTGAATTTTAGAGATGAGTCATTCTGTTATTTGGCAGGTCAGATAAAAAAATATATTTTATAGTAATTTTTCTGTTGGTATATACTATATAGCACTCAGAGATACCCTTTATTAATTGAATTACCACTTAAAATGGACGTTATATGTACATAATCCACTTCTACAAGGAAGGGAAAAACTCAAAGGAAAATAAGTAAACATTAAAAACAATACTAAAATATAAAGACAAAGCTACTACCTTCATGTAAACATTACTTTCATCTTTGAGAGAGAATAGAAAATCAAGCTCTACTCTTGTTTCAGATCTGAAAAAACCCACAGGTGTTTCTGTCCATCCTTCCACTGTGAGATGACAATTCAAAACTGAAAGTCTGAAAGGATGTGTAACTGTGAAGAAGCCCTTACTAAGAAAAGGAAACAGACTTTTTTAGAATAATAGAGTGACAACCCCAGAGTCCAGACCTTAACATCTTTGGAATTACTTGGACTGTGGAAGGCAGAAAGACTGTCCTTTCAGAGAAATCTTTCGCAGATTTCTGTAAGGAATTAAAAGCAATTCTTCCAAAAAGAATAGAAGACAATAGGTGGACGCACTAAGTACTAAAAGGTTTATCATTTATAGTTGCTGTGGAATCTGTGTAATTTTATATTAAACATATGTTTTCTGCTTTTTCCCAATGGTGAAAAATGAAAAGCTTATACTTGATGGTCAACTTGAATGGAAATTAGATGTATGAAGGGTGGTCTCTGACTTTTGCCCAATACAGTAGATCAGATTCCAGATATCAGAATTCTTCAGTATTTGTCTAAACTGAAGCATAAATGAATATACCAGACTTTTTCAACCTAATCTTTATCTCCTGCATTTATAGCATACATTTGATTACTATAGAAAATCATTTTTGATATGTTATCACATATGTAGTAAAACCCATTGCCTTAAAACTTGATTATAATAGAAACCAATGAGCAGTTGCTCAATAGTTACCATTATGGTGCAGATAGAGCAGCTAGAGATTAAACTGAAAAATTGAAGTATTCCTTTAACTTTAGACTTTAAAATCTTGGTTTAAAATGGTGCCTCTTGTCCTGGAGAACAGTTTACAGTAGGATGTTAGTGACCCACATGTTTCGCTCTTCAGGTTGGCATGCTGTCAGCCCTTCCTCATCTGGTGATGACCATCATTGTGCCCATTGGTGGTCAAATAGCAGATTTCCTGCGCAGTAAGAACCTCATGTCAACCACCAATGTCAGGAAGATCATGAATTGTGGAGGTGGGTGACATTTACTACAAAGATATACCATTACACGTCACAGCACTTCAATATCTGAATGTAAGATCCAGACTGTTTGTGTGGGTTGAGCTGTCCTTGGTGCTGAATTGATCTTTGCTATTGATTGAAGAAAGGACAGAACCACCAACCTATAGCACAAACCACACTCCTTCGGCTTCATATACATACTGGCAGGGTTGGGATAGCAACTGAAAAATTAGTAGTTATCTGCTTTGTAGCTACTTTCTCAAAATTTGTAGCTAGCTACAATTCAGATACTTTTCCAGAAAGAGTAGTGGCTACTTTTTAGCTATTTTTTGAAAAAAGTAGTGCGCTACTTTTTAGCTACTTTCAAAGCCAGATTGTCAGAATGTTTGTTTGTGAAGCTCCACCTAACACACCCAACAAGCCCAACTGATGGTGAGAAGAAGACACTGCATTTAATCCTGTACCAGAGAGAAACACACGATTGAAAAGCTGCAAATGTACAAGAAGATCACCAAAAAGTGTAACCAACAATCAAACGTACACACCCAAAGGCGTGATATCCAACCAAAATTAAGACTAAAGGCAAAATCAATCATTCCAGGTTTTTCCTAACAAAAGTCAACAGAAATAACACAATATAAACCAGAGAATTTTGTGCAAAGTGTTGTCAACTGTTGAAATAAAACTGCTCCAATTTAAACATTTCAACAAGATATACTGATCAGGCACCACCTCCTTGTTTCTTTGCTCAATATCCATTTTATCAGCTCTACTTACTATATAGGTGCTCTTTGTAGTTCTACAATTACAGACTGTAGTCATCTCTTTCTTTGCATACTTTATAAGCCCCTATTACCCTGTTCTTCAGCTGTCAGGACCCCCATGGACCCTCAGAGCAGGTAATATTTGGGTGGTGGATCATTCTCAGCACTGCAGTAACATTGACGTGGTGGTGGTGTGTTAGTGTGTGTTGCGCTGGTCTGAGTGGATCATACACAGCAGTGCTGCTGGAGTTTTTAAACACCTCAGTGTCACTGCTGGACTGAGAAAAGTCCACCAACCAAAAATATCCAGCCAGCAGTGTCTTGTGACCACCGATGAAGGACTAGAGGATGATTAGCTCATACTGTACATCAAGAGATGTCATCTCTCTCATTACATCTGCAGGGTGAACTGACAACGCAGGTGCAGCTAATAGAGTGGACAGTGAGTGGACACAGTGTTTAAAAATGAGCGTAGAAACAAGGAGGTGCTCATAATGCTCTGTCTGATTGGTGTATGTACAGACATTCACATTCAGAGTCTTTATTAAACTTCAGAAACACTTTAGCCTCAAAATCCTCATCAGCGACTCTGACTCTGTTTGGGGTGAGAATCAGGCTTGAATAATCTCTGCACTGCTGCAGAGCTGCTGCAGCTCCACAGCAGAACTAGATTTTTGGAGTTAACAGTTTCTTGATGCATTTAATATGAAGCATCTCACTAAAATGAAGTGAGCTTCTCTTTCTCCCGCGTCTCATTCAAATTCTCCGGGTCCACCTTAAATGGTGCAGCAGTACAATCTGGTACAATCATTTAAGGTGGAATGGGAAAATTCGAACGAGAAGCTGGAGAATGAGAAGTGACTTCATCCTCATAAAAAGTTGAATGTTGAGAGACATTTTACAAGAAACTCGCAGAGAAGTTTCCTGAGATGCGAGAAAAGCGACTGAGCTAAAGGTTAAAGCAGAGCAAAGTAAGTCTGGGTTTATATTTTTAGCCTGTAAGTTACTAAAACATCAGCTCATACAGAGATGGTACAGCAGACAGAAAATGTTGTGCCTCCCAAGGTGGTTTCATTACTGCTGAAAGAACAAAACAGCTCTTCTTAAGATTTCGGTTGTGACCCCTGAGTTAAGCCAGTAAGAGGTGATCAGTGCATGGAGTGAGTGTGTGCCCGTTTGCTCTAGCTGTCTGTGGTTCAGTCAGGATTGCACAGTTGCCACCAGCCCAGTGACTGACAGTGTGGTTCATTTTTCCCAGATTGACTGAAGCCTGTAGCGAAATTGTAGTGAAAATTTTCGCTATAGCTACACAAAAATTGGTAGGCGCTACGGCTACTAGCTACTAATATTTGTAGCTAACTACAAAATGTAGTGTGCTACTTCGATACTCCCAACCCCCCCCATCTCTGCATACTGGTCAGTCAGATGTAGAGCCATATGTTTGATTTTTACATTTCAAAGGTTGTTATTGCAATTCTTTCTGACATTTTCTTTGTGCTTTGTGATAAATCCGTCGCAATCATCATATGAGTGGCTTTAGCTACCATTTTCCCACAAACAGTCTAGATATAACAAACATATTTTTAAAACCTGCATATCAGCTTCATCAAAATATGACAAATAACCGTGTTTTGTGACAATTGACTGACAGGATGAGCATGCGGGCTCAAACCTATGCTTATAAGCCCTATAGGTTGAGACAGTCTAGGTCCAGGGAGTATCCAACACAGATAGAGCGGGGAACAGACATAACGCAAATAAACACAGAATACAGAAATCCAAACACTTCAAACAAATGAAACATACAAACGGCACAAAGACCAACAAACACAAGGAGTAAACACAGGGCTTAAATACAAGAGGGCTAACAAGGGATAACAGGACACAGGTTGAAACACAGGTAGGAACAGGGGCAGGGTCTGAAAACAAGGGGGCCTAAATGGGAAGATGAACACAACAAATGCACGTGGAAGATCAAAACACAACAAGAACACATGGACGGGACTGAGAGGGGCCAATCACGACATACAATCTTATGCAAACGTTGGTGTACTCTTTGTTAAATTATGCATTTTATAACATGTTATGTTTTATGTATTTATCTTTCCAATAATAGCTATTGTGCACTAAACTTTTCTTAAAATGCCACATTGAAATTTGTTCCTAGAAGAGATGTGTTGACTTATTTTCACTTAAAAGAAACACAAAACGTGTCATTTGTATATGACTATGTAAACAGACTTTAACATTGTTTACTTTGTTGAATATTAAGGATTCCCACTGATGTCATAGAGCTGAGAAAATATATTAAAAAATTAATAAAAAATAACCTTCACAAAATGTAATATTTCCCTTGATTGCAGGCTTTGGAATGGAGGCTACTTTGCTGCTAATAGTGGGATACTCTCACAGTAAAGCAATGGCCATCTCATTCTTAGTGCTAGCTGTGGGCTTCAGTGGCTTTGCAATATCAGGTAAGTCAACTTTTAGGTTCACTATTTATGTGATGTGTACTATATAGCGAAAGTATGATTTTCCACACATAATGCTGAAACTGATGCACAAGTGGTTACTCCTTTAAAGGGTCATGACCTGCTAGGTGGGTACAAACTTTGATAATTCATAGAAAAAATACTATTGCGTTCATAGTTTGCATTGTAGTGTAGGTAGTTTCAGAGCAAAAAGGCCTGAAATCCATGTTATTACAGAGTAATAGGTCTTAGGATGTAATGACCAAAAGTAGGTCTTCTATAGTATCAGACCAAACAGACATTTTCGGCTTCTTTGTTTTTTTTAAGAATGAGCAAGCATCTTACAGCACCTTGGTGATGTTGGCCGAGGTATGACATAAAAGAGAAAGGCTCAGATTTCTGCAAAAAGACTGAAATCCTACAGCTCGTTTTCACCAAGGCTTGGTTTCTTTGCAGTTTTCTCCCAGCGTTCTAAAGCACTCTCTCTGCAGCTGGAGACGAGCGCGTTTCTGCTGCTCTCGTTAAATAATTCATCCTCACTCTCCCCGGAGAGCTGCCTTACTGCCTGCACAGGCAGACACAACCCACAGAATGGGAGGTGGGGGAGCTCCTCAGTTCCACAAGATGGCTGCCATCGAGTCTATTTTTAGTGTTATTCTCCAGCAGAATGTCAGAGATACTGAAGAATCCACACCCTGGAGTAAATGGGCCAAAATGCAATATGCACAGAAATGTGCTGCAAATGTTCTGTGGCTGTTTATGCTGTATCTGTCCGGTTTCTTTGCGGTCAGTTGGAGAAATTATATAAATTGACATTTATGATATTGATTTATCAAATGAACTGTCTTTATAACTTGTAGGTTATTTCTGTTGCCATGTGGAGAAAGAGGAATTTGTTTCCCAATTATGAGCCAGTTATTTTCTTTTAGCAAGGTGACTTTTGCTGTCTTCTTTCTTCATGCTCTTAAATTTAAGAAGTGCCACTTATGGATCTTTGGAGGAAACCATAGATGAGCTCTCATTGACTCCAACAAGCCTTGGAATTGATGAGAAAGTAGAGTTTAAAGTGATATTCTGGCCTAAAATCGTAGTTTAATATATTATTTGTTATATTATGCAATGTGCTGTATCACAGCATTATAAATAAAACCCTCAATATCAGTTTTCATTTTTTTCTTTCTCAGTGTTCTCTCACTACAATACCCAGCATGCATTATAAATGCATCATACAACCACTGGGAATCCCCACTGTACTCAACCATTCCTGAATGTTAGCCTTGCCACTGTTCTCTAGCCTAATATATACAACCAAGTTAGCATTAGTATAATTCTGACCTCAGTTGTTGAACAAAATGATAAAGAAAAGAGTGATAATTTCTTTATTCAGAAATAAATGGACACCAAAGACAGGTTTTTACCCTTTCAGCCACAGAAAGGAACCTATTTAGATAGCCAGCTACCTTGCTAAACTTTACCTTTTAGCTTGATGTCTTCTTCATATGAGTCATTTCAGTCATTCACTTAATTTATGTTATGAATTCCATTGCTGTCCATTGTAATAATGATTTGAAGACCATTCCTACAGTTATATGGCTGCAAAAGATTCCCCACAGTAACATTTGCTATCTACTTTCTTCGTTCCTCCCACCTTTAAGACACATTATCAAAAGCGTGTTCTCATAGACTTTAAACCAGAAGATATAGCTCTGGGGACTACTACAGCACTGCTGTAGGAGGCGTGTATGTATGTTCGCGACAGATGGTAGGGATGGTAACATTTTCCCTTTAAGGTACCCCCACATTATATAAAGCTGCCTACCAGCTGAAGGCTTTTTGTAGAAATATACATCCAAGCCAAGAACACATACAAACTTTTATTTATTTATTCATTTTTTTTGTAAAACCTGAATTTGAACATCGGCAAAACATTTCTGATGGCTCCAATTTTGAGTGTTTCAGTTGACTGAGCTGAATGAAAATGCCTGGGCTCTCCTCTCTCTAGGTTTCAATGTCAATCACTTGGACATCGCTCCACGTTATGCCAGTATTCTCATGGGCATCTCAAATGGAGTGGGAACCCTATCAGGCATGGTGTGTCCTCTGATTGTGGGTGCTATGACCAAAAACAAGGTAGGAATGTAGCTTTTGATTTTCAACCCAACGTCTGTGATGATTTGTTTGAACTGCTGTGACTTACAGGCAGTACACTGCATCATAAAAACCTATAAACACATATTTGTTCTATGTTCTGAATGGCATTGTGGCAGATTCATGATCATGATGTTTCTTTGTTGTGACACTGATGGTGCTGTTGTGTCTTTGAATGTTTAATCATTTTGACGTTACATCCTCATTAAAATTTGTGATGTCGGAGTTGAATGGCAAGGACAACTTCCAGCTGTAGAAGACCCTGCAATAAATTTTATTCTGCTTGTGATTAGCTCAATAAGGCAACAGAATTCTATATATTTTGAGCATATACGTTGAACTGTAAGTGTTTGCTTACTGATATCAATATCAATTAAAGATTTAAGGATAAGGACTCTGAAATCAATAATATCATCCAGTGTAATTATATGTGGTGAAAATTTAAACAAACTATTTGTGTTGATTGTGTGAAAAAGTGTAACATTATCATACTAGTCAACAGAATATGTGAATAATTGCTCTCTTGATGGGAAACGTGGCTAATACTGGCAATCTCACCAAAATATCCCACACAAATCAGCAAGCTTTGTCAAATATGGCACATAAGTTGCAGAATAGCCTACAGTTGGAGTTGCTGGTATTGTTAGATGATAGTGTTGAAGCTTAGTAGATGTATTTTTATGCAAAGTCTATTCAATGTGCTGTAAGTTGGCTTGCATGAAGCAATATTTGTATTTTCACTTTTCATTAAGCAAATATATCATTTAATAAATCCAGTGAAATTTGGTAGAAAAAAAGAAAAAATAAGAAAAAATTGATTTTTGAATTTGATTTTTGAATGTAGATTTTTTAATTGAATTTTTTTTGGAAAAATGCCATACATTTTTTTTTTGTGAAAACCAGCTCAGATCACGTGTTTAATATTTGGACATGGCAACTCCAAAATACTGCATGACATTTGTGGTCTATTGGTGCTTTATCTGCATAATTTCTACTCATGCTGATAAACCTGTGAATCTTTATTATTATATAAACTAGTATATTGATTTGGCATTTCTTTGGACTTAATCTTAAAAATAAAGATTCCTAATGGTTGGTTTCTGGCTGGGACATACAGTTCTAGAAAAACCTAAAAATGGTGTAGACACTTCAGGTTCAAAAAGCTACTTTATACTCATACATACTTGCAGAACCATCCACTGAAAGATTCTTCTAAGAACCAAAAGTGGTTCTTCTATGCTGTCAATCCAAAGAACAATTTGTCAAATTTGAGCCTGTTGATGAGTTACTAAAATCTTTGCTTCTACATTCATTGTCAATGATCCTCTTCCCTCCAGACCAGAGAAGAATGGCAGTATGTGTTCCTCATCGCCTCTCTGGTGCATTACGGTGGCGTAATCTTCTACGGCCTCTTTGCTTCGGGAGAGAAACAGCCATGGGCTGACCCAGAGCTAACCAGTGAAGAGAAGTGTGGCTTCATAGATGAAGATGAGCTGGCTGAGGAGACTGGGGACATCACCCAGAGCTACGGGGCCTTGGGCGGTCCAGCCAAGACATATGGGGCCACCACACAGATGAACGGAGGATGGCCTGATGGATGGGAGAAACGAGAAGAATATGTACAAGAGGGAGCGGAGGAGGGAGGGTACGGATACAGGCAGGGTGGGGATTACTCATAGACCACACGCACACATTAACAAACACAAAATACATGATTGCAAACACATGCACACATCAACACTGTAGACTTATTTTGTAGTGGTTGTGAGTTCTAATAAAAGAGTGCAAAACTGCTTATAAAGTTGTACAAAGAAAAAAAACACATTGTCATGTTTGCACAAAGGAAAATAATTCAAAATAATTCAAGCTATATTGAAATTATAATAGATAAATATGAAACAATATATATATAGAGAGAGAATACCTAATACTACAGAGAGATGTAATACATATCAAATTGGCAGATTGTAAATGTAAATTGTCTATGTTAAAAAAAGAACAAGAGTGAATTTATTTCAAGTGCAATCATGTGTAATATTGTGAAGCGGATATTTTCACCTCATCATTCTATCAAAAAGTTTAGCTGCTGGTGTTCAGAACTACCATGGCCTCATGAAGGCTCAAATAACAAATCCATATAGAGCTAACACCAGCCATAGAAAACCCTGTAAACCTGAACTAGGACAACATTTTTCTCCATTTCTTTTCGCACTGCACTGCGAGAGCTCTGTGTAAATGCACATGTGTCTGTTTCTATTCCATGATGTGTTACTCATTCATCGTAGATGTAATGTTTCTGTGAGACTTAAGAAGATTTGGGTCTTTGACATCACATTTAGGAGCACAATGATATTTCTATAGAAGATGATTTTTAGCTTTGTAGGTAAAAGCTATGGAATCGAAAGGTTTTAGGGCTAAGAGTGGAAGATCTGCATCCAAGCTAACTCATAAGCTCAAATTTTCAGCATAAAATTGAGGTTTATCAAGAAAACATAAGATTAACTAAAAATAAACTAGTCAGAAAATAGACAAAAAAGGCTCTAGGCTATGTTCACATTACAAGTTTTATTGTTAAATTTTTTGCTCAGATTTGCTTTCTAACTCACATTCTTGTAAGTGACTCTGATCTGTCATTAATGTGAATTAACCTGCCTCCTGAAATGACTTGAATGGCCACATATCAATCAATAATGTCACATGAATAAACCACATTCATAATGAACAACAAACAGCCTTGCTCTACAAGCCTTCATTGTAAAGATAATTTGCTCTGGACAGCTCTTATTAGAGCAAGATGGGGGTTAAAAAGGGTCAGATGCATTGCTTTTGTAGTGATTACTGACAATAACTTTAGATTAGGTCTTTTTTAGGTCTGCATCATGAACATTGAATGAATTCCAATGTGAGTTCTCCTTAAGGTCAAATGACCATGTGATCAAAGACCATGTATGAAAGTGGTTCAGATCTGATTTGAAAAGATCACTTTATGGTTGGATAAAGCTGGATAAAGTTGTATCACTTTAAGGTGGATCTGTGCTACTTCGACTTGGTAATATGAATGTAGCTTAAGTGGAACATTTGGCTAATAACATTGTGTTTGATCTCTGGTTTGAATCCCAGCAATCTGACCATATTCCACCTTAAAGTGGCATAATTCTATTGTTTTCAGAGCTGGACACAAAAAGATGATATTTTCAAATCAGATCTGAGTAACTTTCATGTGTGGTCCTAGACCACATGGCCAATTGACCTTCAGATCTAATCTTTCTGGATGGAACATGGTGGTTTGCATTCATGCAGGTCAGTGACCTGCATCTATGATGAATGTGAACCAACTTGTGCCCTGAAATGTCCCTCATGTAGTCATATTTACTATGCTTCATTATTGAGGCAAGACAGAGGTGAGAAAGATCAGATGCACTGCTTTGGCAGCGTTCACTGGCACTCACTTCATGTTAGCCACTGTTGCCGTGTTAACACTGAATGATGGTGCATGCGCAGTGGATTAAAAGCACAAAAGTGAATTGAAATCTGACTAGGCCTGATTTGAGAAGATCAAATTTGTCTGTCCACACAGCTCTGATTTGTGCCACGCAAACAAGTAATGTGAACATAGCCTGTCTGGTCAGATCCAGAACACTCTTAAGATCTATCTTATGAACTGGAACTGAGCTTGTGGGGTGGAAGATGATATGAAGAATAACACAATAATCATATTAAAAAAACACCTCTAGATAGTGGATGGGAATTGGCAATGACTAACACTGGGAGAAAAGGAGTAAACCAAAAAGAGAAATAAAAAAAAGCACAGGGTGTCAAAAAGACCCAGTTCTTCAGTTCCTTCTGTTTTCAGAAGTTAACACCATGCCATCTTGACGTCCATGAATGTTAATTATGCATGGATCAGAGCTTTTGTTTTGAGATAGGATTGTTTCAATATCCCCCTTTAGTTACTATTGTATCAGTTTCTTTGCACAGTTAACCAAAGGTAATGTGTAGAGTTGGGTCTTAGCAGGGTCCGGCGTGGGGGTGGGGGGGGGGTCCTGTGAGGAAAACACTGAGCTACCTGCTTTAAGGGCTCCTACAGCCACAGCAGGCGCCGACCATATTCAATGTACAAAGCAATAAATCCATGGTAACAGCCGTCAGTTCAACCAATACAAACAAAAAAATATATATGTATGTAACACATAAGCACATTTAACTGTAGTAACTTTTGGTTCACGTTGTGTTTTTGTGATGACAATAAAAAAAAGAAGAAGAAGATCAAATATAGACTTCTTGTTAAAAATATGTATAAAAATATATATAAATAGATTTAGCAAGAGTCCAGTGCAAATCTCTTTGATGTAAAGAGCGTTTGTACTGGGCCCACTCACCAGAAGAGAATGATTCTAAAGTGCCACCTGCACCCAGTTCCTGTGTGAAGCTCTCATCACAGTTCTTGCTTCTGCGGGTGGCCGCACCTCTGTAGTTGTCCTGTATGGTTGCCAGTGGTTGCTTTTTTTGAGAGTATGTTGTTGTGAGACATATTTTATTCCCCCCTCCCCTTCAAAAAGCCCCCTTTTTTGACTTCCCTCATGTTTCTGGTCTGTGTTCTGTCAGTGGCTTGAAACCTCCCCTTTCCTCTCCCTCTCCCCCCATAGTCTGTTCTTGCACTCTCACTACTGTTGCAATATTCAGTGGCGCAAAGGGTTATTTGTAAAGGTATTCAAACATGCACAAAAATGACAGTTATTAGCCATGACTTTAAGGTACCATATTCCTGTTTTGTGCCTCAGAGTAAAGTTAAAAAGCGTGATTCTTTTGCTGTGTTACCTGTAAATGGAGAGGTTTGTTGATGTCAAAATGAAATGCTCTATATATCCTTTTTATATAAAACATTGACAAAATTTTATACCAGTGTCTGCTTCTAATTTTCATTGATTTTCATTTTCTATCTATTTGTCTGTCTGTACTGTGGTCAGATACTAGCCTTTATTTATTAAATTTCCAGTCAAAACAGCAAGTATTGTTTAATTTTAGGAGATTTGTCTGAGACCAGTCTATATAAGATAATCCACTTGCTTGAAGAAGACAAAAATCAAAGGAAAATAAGTAGAAAAAGATAAGTTTTCCAAAACTGGAATTCATACGTACAAAGAAGCTGCAGGTGTTCTTAGATTAATGGACTGACCACTCTAGAGTCCAGACCGTAACATCCCTAAGTTTACTTAGAAAATGCAAACTACTTCTAAGACTCAACTTTGAAGTTTTCTGCTGAAAATAAAGGAAACCGTTATAAATAAGCAAAGGATAGATGCATAAATGCTGACAAAAATGGATGTTCACTTGTGAGGCACCCGTGTAGCCGTCTGTTGAATTTATATTTTCTGTATTTTACTTGATACTGAAAAATAATGACTTACATACTTAATGGCTTTTTTTTAATCAAGTCATTTTTGCAAAGTATCTATCTACAC
The DNA here is from genome assembly GCF_015220715.1 of Pygocentrus nattereri. Classification (NCBI taxonomy): domain Eukaryota; kingdom Metazoa; phylum Chordata; class Actinopteri; order Characiformes; family Serrasalmidae; genus Pygocentrus; species Pygocentrus nattereri. The sequence continues at coordinate 20,283,657 of NC_051235.1, read as the reverse complement.
TGTGTGTCCAAAACTTTGTAGATTTTGTCCCCCCCTTTGCTTTAGATGTTGGAACACTGCTGAAAGGGTTTGACTGCACTCAAAAGAGCATTAGTGAGTTTAGGTACTGATGTTGGGTAGTTAGTTCTGGATCACAAACACCACTCCAACTCATCCCAAAGGCATTGGATGGAACTCCAGAGACCACAGGTGCTGTATGACCCAATGCTGGGGGTCTTAACATTGGGCATAATGACCTTAGGCTCAAAAGTGACTGCTCTAGAGCATCACATTCTGTTTGTCAATGTTTTTTTTCTGTGGAGATTACAGAAGCTATGTATATGCAACTGAATTTATGTATCAGCACTGGGTATAACTTAAAGTAGGTATACCTTAAAGAAGGGGTGTCAGTAAACATCAATCATATGTCCAAATGTTTACTGACACCCTTTCTTTAAGGTACACCTACTTTAAGTTATACCCAGTGCTGATCTATCTATCTATCTATCTATCTATCTATCTATCTATCTATCTATCTATCTATCTATCTATCTATCTATCTATCTATCTATCTATCTATCTATCTGTCTACAATCAATAGTGTACATGCTATTAATAGTTTTCTAATATGTGCACATTATTGCACCTTTGCCTCACATAAATGCCTCAGGTAACAAGATTTGTTTATATGCTGTTGCAATAATGTGGTTTATTGGTTATCCATGTTGTCTAAATAGCAAACTTCTCTCCCCAGCCTCATCTACAGTGAAATCAATGGGCTGGTCCCTAGAGCTCTTCGGCCCTACTGACCCTGCTAACCTCTTAATGGACACAGTAAGGAGGGGCAGCACTTAGAAAGCTATTTGGAGGATGTGTTCAGACCTTCCTTTCATCAGGTCACTGTGCTTAGACAGAAAAATATGGAGGGAACAATATTGACTGAAACAGATGAATAGAAAAGATGGACCTCTCTCTTTTCCTCTCTTTCACCCCATAATTTTTGTTTCCTCTCTCCACTTCTCTCCATACAAGCCATTCAGCATAGCTTAGAAACACAGAACTGAAATAAAGAAAAGGTTTGATAAGAAGAAGCTGATGGGAATGGTTCAGAGGAGATGTGTCATATTACACATTCTACAAAGTGCAGTACATATGAGAGGAAGTGGGAGTCTCCTCCCGCTCTGATTTCACAAGCCGCCTCCACCAACTACTGCATCGCAGCCAAATAGATCCAGACCTTCACTGAGGCCACCAATGTCAAACTGCTCTGATGCCAAAGGTGATATATCCACAGCCTAGACAATGCCCACTTGTACCCTTTCACTTTATTACATTGTGTGAGTGAGTTGCTAATTGGATAACCCTCCCAATGCTGATTGATTTACAACAGTAGCTGCGGAAAGACGTTTGCGCTTGATTGAGCTTAATTGACAACTCGTCCATTGAGTGTGATGACATAATGAACTGAAGCTTTGTCTGTGAATAAGTGTGTTGGTGGTGTTTCTTGAAAGCATCTGCAACCACTCATACTTAGTCAGACTGTCTGTAATTTATTGCTTTATATGGTTCATTAAACTAGCCATTTATCAGATATTAAAAACTATTAAATATTGCAAGCTTCAAAACATAGAATTCACTTCAAAGGTCCATATATAGTACTGTATATGATAGCTTCATTTATTTGATTTCTTGTCAAAACAATCATTATTTATTGTTCATGATCAGAGAAACAGATCTTTTTTTAACCAAGTTTTTTTTTTTTTTTTCATTTTTATTTTGTAATTAAAAATTCAACTCATGGTTAGGTTTTGGAATCTCCCAATAGAAAGCACCCTATCTATGATAATTTTGTATATCTGTGCCTCATTTAATGTATTGGGTGTGAAAAGATCCTAACATAGCTATTGTTTATATCTGTTACCTGAATTCTTAATTGTTTTTTTCCTTGCAAGACTAAAGTTTGAACTAATTTAATGAAATGCTCCATTTACATCTACTCAGCATACAGACGTTTTAGCCCCACCCATTCTCATGGAACTTGAGGAGTGTTTCAGTCTGGACTGCTGTTTGAATAATGCACATAATATAGTCAGAGATCATTTACATACGTATATCAGTCTTAAAGGCACATTAACCAAACAGTGTGTCCAATTCTAAGGAGTAAAGAGAGGTTGAAAAATGGTCATGTTAAAATGAATGCTGACTGGTTTTTGGTGCATAAACCCTCATAAACATGGAACATCATGTAATTCTGAGAGTGAGGAATGGAAGTTAGTCTGTTTTTATGTGCCATATGTAAGCTTACTCATCTATAAAGACCACATCCTGCTTTACTTGAAAACAGTGAGCTGGATGGTACTCCGGAAGCACTAATGTTCTGTTCGGAGAGGAAGAGAGACAGCCGTAGTGAGATTGCAGCTCAGCTCCATTACTTTCTGTTAATTTGACAGGCACAATGAGAGTGTCACTCGGCCTGTAAAGCATGTTGGTCCTCGCTCGTTCATCCAGAACGGTCACAGGTCCCTCCTTCCCCATGGCAAACACAGCCACCCGCCCACATCCTCCCACCCTGTCAGCCACTACTGGGCTCAGCCATGCCTGACCACTACATGCAATTGCTGCCCAAAAACTGTGCAGAAGACTGTCAGTAAAATACAACACAGAGGGTGCAGAATTACAAGTGGTGTGGATTTTTTCCATTAGGCTTAAATGGGATGTTTGGTTAATGAGGTATTTATGGGTTTATCTTTGAGAACTTAATGACCGTGTATGTGCTTGTGCATATGCTCAGCGTCTCATGCATGGCTGTTTGTTCACTGGTAGGGGGGCAGGTGTTGCACTGGTCATCCCTGGGGGCAGGCAGGGGAGGTGCAGAGGGGGATGAAATCACTCTTTGATGACGGGGGCAGCATAGGAAGCAGGGAAAAGTCCTGTCAGCTCATAAATATCCCCCTGATCCCCTCACAAAAAGGAGAAGGGAGAGGAAGGCAGGAAAAGACAGGAGAAGAGAGGAGAGCAAGGGATTAAAAGGGAGGAGAGGAGATGGGAGGGGGGATAAACAAGATAGACACAAGGAGTGGCTGGCTCAGCTGGGACTGCGGGGCAGGGGTCTGCGAGGAAGCCGTGTAATCCATCTCCTCCTGCTCTCTCTCACGTGCGAGATGGAAAAGCTCCAAAATGAATGGGCTGTGGGCATTAAAACTCAATAATGCCACGTGCCCTTCCCCCATTACTGCAGCGCTCAACACCCTCATCAATTATTGCACACTTTCATTACACGAACCCCCATAAACAGCCAGAGAATCTGATTTAGGGCAAAGAAATTGATTTCTTTTTAGCAGCATCATTGTTAAAATATATTAAACAAAGGGTGTTTATATAGTCAGAGACTATTTTCAATAATATATATAATTTTTTAGGATCAAGCAAAAAGGCAAAAAACATGCTTTCCTGAAAATTAAAAACAGAAAACTCAACAACTACATATAATACAAGCATGTACAGCATTTCATTTGCTTTTCTTGCAGTTTCTATTATTTTTGCTTTCATTATTTCTAAGAAATCTATAAGGAAGTTTTTCCACACCTCCAAAGTTCAGTCTTAGAAGTTGGTTGCATTTTCTGCATCTCACAATCCAAATAATCCCAAACACCTTTAGTGATGTTGACATCTGCACTCTGGCGTGGTCAGTCAGTTGTCCTGAGAACATCAGCAGCTTCATTATTTGCTTTAAAATTTTTCTTCATTTTTATATATTTCCTTTTCTCAGTACCAGCTTCTATACAGCCTTCCAAGCACTTTTGTCTTCTAACAGAAGTAGAATGGAGCAAGAGTGGAGCTTGAATTTCATCTCTCAGAGTGAAAGTGAATTATCTTACATGTAATGGAATCTCCTAAGAAATATTTCCCAAAAATATGGAAATCTTTTCATAATGGTCATTTTTAATAGAAATTTTGTAAATGAAGGGTGTTCTTTGACATTTATACACTATTTTATGTCCCATATGTCATTTGGTTTAGACATTGACCTCTTATTATTTTTTATTAATTTATTAATTAGGTTTATTATTTAGTAGCTACTATGGATTTTTTGAAATATTAGAGTTATGTAGTTATGAGAGGAACTTTCCAACCATTCTTTAGCTGCAAATGTGTTACTTTCGGAGTAACTTTTGTGAGGTTGGACAAGCTTTACAAAATGTTGACAACACTGCTATTCAGTCTAATGAGAAATCGTAACCTCTGTGTTGAGCTAGCTTGTTGTCATTAATCAAAACTAGGCAGTTAGAAATGACAGCAATGAATCTGTCCTATCAGTGAGACCTGACATAGAAAATATAGTCATATGAAATTTTGAAAAACGCATGGTCAGTTTACATTTTGCTGATTTGCCTAACAGAACATTATCAGTTCGTCAGTGTAAACAATTTATCTTCCAATTATTCAAAAGTAAGAGGCTCTATTTTAGGACCGTTATTATTTACACTATACATGTTACCATTAGCTACAGTTATAAGTAACCATGGCATTAACTTTCATTGTTACGCAGACGATACGCAACTGTACAAATCAGCCAAGACTGATGACAAATACAGATTAAAGAAAATAGAGGACTGTATAAAAGATGTGAAATGCTGGATGTTACGGAACGTCCTCCTACTAAACAGGAACAAAACAGAGGTTCTCCTTCTGGGTCCAAAATTGGCAAGAAATAAGTGATCAGATTTAATTTTAAATCTCGCTGACTTTCCAGCCACACCTGGCTCAGCAGCAAAAGATCTTGGCGTCGTAATTGATTCATATTTATCATTCGATCAACACATAGGCAGCATCACTAGGACAGCTTTTCTACATCTTCACAACATTGCCAAGATAAGAAATGCCCTATAAATGCATGATGCAGAAACACTAGTACACGCTTTTGTTACTTCTAGGCTAGACTACTGTAACGCGCTACTGTCAGGATGTACGAGCAGGAATCTAAGCAAACTTCAACTAGTCCAAAACGCTGCAGCCACGGTAGAAAATTTGATCATATCAGTCCAGTGCTATCATCACTTCATTGGCTGCCTGTTAAATTGCATATTGATTATAAAATTCTTTTATTGACGTATAAAGCCCTACATGGGGTTGCTCCTGAGTACCTGCAAGACCTTATTTCCTATTATGAGCCATCATGACTACTTAGATCCCAGAGTGCTGGCTTATTAATAGCTCCTATAATTCAGAAGGCTGCAGCTGGGGGAAGAGCTTTTTCTTATAAAGCCCCCAAACTCTGGAATGATCTTCCAGAAACTGTTTGGGACTCAGACAAAGTCTCAATCTTTAAGACTAGGCTGAAAACTCACTTGTTCAGTTTAGCTTTTGGTAGTTAATGTTCCTCCTTAGATAAAGGCAGCAGGTCCACGCTGGTGCTGTCATCCTGCTGCTCGCATGCAGTCATTCAGGTTTGTGGACAGTGGAGTGGAGGGACGCCAAACTGTTTCAGAGTGCTCTCGTGTCTGTGTTTCCTTCTGGTTCTCTCCTTTTAGTTAAGCTGTCATAGTCAGATCTGCCGGATTCATTAGCCACACTCTTGAAATGTTCACATTCCCTGATTTCCATACAAACAGACAGAGTAAAACTAATTCCCTCTCCCTGCCTTTTTTCCGAGTATACGACCGCCCACATGTCCGGCTGGACACTGAAGGACGACTGACTGTCGAGCCCTCCTGCCACCCACTTCAGACCAGCTGCCCACACCCCAGCTACCACCACCTATCTTGAACTAGCTGCCCACCCTACACTGATGTTTTCATAGACTCCTAGCTATTAGTAGTATAATCCCCCCCTGGTGAGCCTGGTTCCTCCCAAAGTTTCTTCCTCATTTCTGAGGGAGTTCTTTGCCACTGTTGCCCCTGGTTTGCTCACTGGGGGGTTTTTACATTCTTGTTAAAACTTTGTCTTTACTGGAATTCTTCTAAGCCGCTTCTCCTTCTGGGTCGCGGGACTGAAAAAACATAAAATATAAAATGTGCTATAACTTTTGCACAGGCCACACCTTATATTTTGTTATTTGTTATTTTCTCAGTATGTTAAATTCAACAAAAACATAATTGTGCAACATTCCAGGCTTGTTACCTGCAAAGATTTATTTTTTCAGTAATTACAGAGACATCAGTGCAAACTATTGGACCTATTTTTAGAATTTAAAAATGTGTAATAATACTTTGGACCTGCTGGTGGGCCCACAGCTTGGTGGGCAAATGTGTCAACACATTTGTTAGCATGTTTTATTAGAAAATCAACTAAACATGTAATTTAACCTGTGGTGTCTATAATTTTGCATACGACTGTAACTATTGGCTGAAATTTATAGTGCAATCTAAATGTTTGTATCTACACAAAGAATATTGTGCTACCTTTTCTCTGTATTTGCTTATATTCTATAAAGCTTGTCCAACATAGCCACAGTTGTTAAGAAAATCCACATTTAGAAGTGCAGCCTGGATAGATCAAATTGAAGAGTGCACCATTTAAGGGGTATAAAACTATGCTTCCCAGAGCCTGTTACAGGTGTTTTCAATCACACAGCTCTTTTATGAAGCAGACAGAAGGCGAGGCAGTGAGTATGCATAGCCCTTAAATGGAATCAGTTTTATTGTGTTAGAGTGCCCTAACAGACAGGATCCCACCCATTGAGACCACTTCACCACAGGAATCTGTATGTTCTGCTCCTGTGTATGTGTGTGTGTGCGTGTGTGTGTGTGTGAATGAGTGTTGGCCTTGGACAGAGTTTTTCATCAGCACTGCTGTCCCACCCTCACTCAATTGGGATACACATCATGCTGGAAAAGAGAGGGAAGCTCGCGCATGCGTTTCTCTGTGTGCGTGTGAGTGTGTGCTCAATTAGGTAACCTTGTGGGTATTGTCTGAACCTTCCCCCTTTAGTTTACTATTACACACATGCATTCAATACTGTACAAGACAGAGACATCCTTCATTAATTCAACTTCCAGCCAAAACAATGATTGAGTCAGTAAAATGCAAAAACATATTTGATGGAAAATGACAACGAAACCTCCAAAGCTAAGCAAAATATAACAATTTTACTAATTAATATGTCTTTATTCTGCCTTGACTGTACTCCACTAATGTATATACAGATTAGTATGTCTAGTAAAAGTAGTGGGTTTGTGGCACATTGTTGTCCTCAGCTTTATGAAGAAACTGTCAACAAACACTCTGTGGTATACAGTTATATGGAAATAAGTGCTGGAAATAAGTGCAACATATAGGTTGAATTGGAAAAGTAGACATCTAAAAGGCAGTGGAAATATGTCATAGATATGATGTGAACAAACAAGGCAGAAATCCCTTACTGTGACTTTCAAGCCCTGACCAGAATGACCGGAGTATTGATTCTTTGTGAGGTTTTGATGTTGCCATGGGTGTGTTGATTTTATTCAGCAAGAACTGCTGGTGTGTGTTTGGGATTTGAACATTCGAAAATATTCTTTTTATGTATGATTATTTACTTGCATGTTGAGCAGATAGAAAGTAATCAATCAAATTAACGCATAACCCTAACCCTAACCCTAACCCTAACTCTAAACAGCATGTAATATATTGTATCTCAGAAATAGGGGTGGGGGGACTTTCCACCAGTCTTTTGGAAAATCAAGCATGTTCTCAGATTTACAAGTATGTCATGGAATATTGTAAAGATTTTGGAGCTATTCCGAGTGTAGTTACCTTTGCTAGGCTGTGAAAGACCAACTGAGTGAATCAGTCTGTTACAACACCACCCTGAGGCAGACCACTGCTGTAGTTCTAGTTTGTTAAGAATTCCAAAGACAGAAGCTCGCTGATTGTGGATGAAGCAGCTAAACAATAACCTTTCCCTGAATTTGTAGTGAAGGGTTTATTTTCCCATTCCCAGCATTATTCTCCAAGTGTATTTTCAGGGACCCCCCCAGAATGTTGATTTTGAAATACGATTTGACCCCTTAAATTATTCACCTAAATATAAACTGTGTCCTGTAATTTGACTTGAAATGTTTAAACTTTTGCATATGACCGCATCAATTATATCCCTCATAAAAAATCTGATCATTTTTCTATAAATTTTATAATGATCTGTGGACATTTTTCATATAGTCAGTTTAGCTAGGTACTATGGCTTGCTACACATAAATCACACAAGTTGTTATAAATGAAATATAAAAGTAGATTATGAAGAATACAATATGTATAGTCTATTTGGGACTTAAGACTTTACTGTCTACACCTAAGCGAGTTAGTAAGCAGGTATTTTGCATGGATGATATGTAACATCACTTCTGGCCACCATGATTGACAGTGAGGGTCTAAGTGTGGGCAGAGACGAGGGAGAGAGGGCCTCCAGGGAGGTGGCCTGACCTTTCAGAGGAGCTGACTTACAACAGTCTGCCTGCCAATCCACACGCCCCATCACATGGGTCCCAAAAACACACAACACCCTGCTCTGCTCATATGTACTTACAGGAGAGAAATACAAAAGTGCTGAATAAATACAGCACATCCCATCAATATGCTATCTTGCACTCATTCTAGCTTGGCTGGAAGCTTCTGTGCTGGAACAGAGTTGTGAGGGTTTGACAGCTATACAGACTTCATCTTTTCATCTTTTATGGATTTCATCTTTATTACAGGCTTCACAAAAACTGTAAAAGGCAGAAAATACTTGCAGTGCAAGATGGAGGAAAATCAGTAAGAACTGCTTGTTTGTATGTATGTGTGTGTGTGTGTGTGTGTGTGTGTGTGTGTGTGTGTGTGTGTGTGTGTGTGTGTGCGTGTGCGTGTGTGCGTGTGTGTGTGCGTGTGCGTGTGTGGGTCTCTGTGTGTGTATACAGCTCTTATGAGCTGCCAAGCAGTGCAGGCTTTATTCGTTTTGGCCTCTCTCACTACTCTACCAGATGGGAACCAGGAGAGAGAGAAAGGGAGAGAGAAAGGGAAGTAGAGGGGGAGAGGGAAGTAGAGACAGAGAGACAGGGAGAGAGATAGAAAAAGAGAGAACTAGAGAGAGAAGACAGAAACAGAGAACATGAGGAGATAAATATGATAGAAAAGATTAATATTTAGACAGAAATTAATAAGAAGAGAATGAAGGGAGATAAATATAAAGACAGAGAGTGAGCGAGAGAGAGAGAGAGAGAGAGAGAGAAAGAGAGAGGGAAGGGTCTTCCTATATGTATCTCCACATATGGGGGCTTCTTTGTTCACTGGCGGCCCTCAGTAGCAGCTCTGTGGGATGTGTGTGTGTGTGTGTGTGTGTGTGTGTGTGTGTGTATGCACGCATGCTGGCTGCAAAATCTCATTAAAAGTGTGAGTGGAGTGAAGAGGGCTTGAGATCCCATTAAGACGTCTATATAGACTTCAAACAACTGAGCAAGAAGGTCAGCCTCAATCTCTCAGAACAAGAATAAACACACAAGAGCTAAATATGAAAGCTAAGTAAACATAAAAAATAACTGATAAAAATTGAAATAAATTAATTAGGGCTGTCAAATGGTTAAAATAATTAATTGCAGTTAGTGACATCTTTTTGTGTAATAATTTATGATTAATTGCATTTGTTCCATTTGCTTAAATTTGTCACTTTGTTGTAGCTATATATGTGGAAAAAATAAATGTAATCAAAATGTATTATTTTCATTGCATGAATGCAGGGTTCACAGAGACCGGAATGTCATGTGATTTCCACAGGCTGAACTTTAATTACTAATTACTAACCTTTAGTGAGAGCAACAGTGGCTGCATGTTCCAATATGCAGTTATTATGAGATAATACAACATAAATATCATATATATGCAACTGGAGCCTCTCGCTTGTTTTGAGGTAAACTTTACATACAAACAGCTTTTTGGTTTTATGAAGAGAGCCATCAATGGAATTTATAAAGCTGTATTTTAATGAGAGGATACAATCACTTGAGGTTAGCACACACAGTACATAAGCAGCTGGGCCCTTAGCCTGAAACTATGGATGGTTTGAAGCCTGGGAAAACATGAATGTGGAAACTAGAAAAATGTGTTAATAGCATTCATAAAAACTGAGGCATGTGATAGTAATTTGTTAACTTTGGCAGCACCAAAATGATTTATAGCTTATTTATTTTTTAGTAATTATTTGGTTATAAAAAATAGTCTCTTGTAGGACTCCAAGTACTTGCTATGTCAAGAAATAATCATTTTTAGTTCATCAATCTCAAGTAAAAATTCCCAAAATCAAATAAATAAATAGATAAATAGAGCAAAAAATCCACATGTTAGATCATTGCCCTCAGAGCTTATTTCCCATAACAAAACAAAAAGAAACAGCAAATAACCGAGCTCTTTGATGAGTGCAAATTTGCTCTCCTTATTTGCATGATTTGTATAATTGCTCATACTTTGGAAAGTGTAGTTAAGTGACATGATTGGTTTCCCAAATGACATTTTCTGTTCCTATTAGTTTGACGACCCTTTCCGCTCTTTTAACCACCCTAAACTGATGCTGGTAAAATCATTCTGTTTATTGGAGTGCAAAACACACACACACATGCACATGCACACACACACACACACACACACACACACACACACACACACACACACACACACCCCACTTGCTTATTGATTTTTTTCTTGTTGTCCACACACCTCCTCTACAGATTTGATTAGTCACACTGAGGTGACATAGGGAGAGAGAGAGAGAGAGAGAGAGAGAGAGAGAGAGAGAGACTGGTGCACAGACAGATGTGCCTTTGATTTTAATGCTATAATCTTCATTAATGATACTTTAGAAAACTCCAACATTTGGTGTCATTTTGATGAGGAAATTAGAAATGACATAAAATAAAAATGAGTTAGGCTTAACAGTCATCTCTCTTTTAAATGAATTTCTTTCTTTTGTCTGCTTTATTAGAACAATCTATAAAGTGGGCCTAACCATTGACCCACGTGGTCTTGCTGAATGGAAGCAGAGAAGAGGGACTTTAACAATTGACCTGAAGTGACATTTCCCTACAGCAGGCACACAGCGAGTTGCACAAACCTATAATTTCAGTCATTGGAAAATTACACACCTCCCCCAGAGATGCTGAAAGTAGCTATGAGTGCTGCTTTGTGACACCCACATGATAGTAGTAAACTGAGGATCAATGAGAATATTTTTATGTGGGGGTGTTTATCTGTGTTTATGCTTGTCATCATTATCTCATGTTGCAGAACAACCAAACTGCAGCTTTTCCTTGCATTTTCCAGCAGTATTGTATGTCCCAATTGATTTGTTGAGATTACAAATAGCAGGTAATAAGAGATGACAAGCCATGTCAGAAGTTCCTTTGGTGTTACATTTTGGGGATTTTATTACAGAATGCCCATTACTAAATGCCACATCAGAAGCAACTATCGTGTTAATACATATTGTAGGTATACAGTTAGTGGCTATAGCTCTTTTTCCATACCTCATGCTAGCTATTCTCTGTCCCACCCCTGTTCCTGGAGTGCTCCCAACACACCTGATCCAATAAAGTAAGCAATTAACAAGCACTTCTTGAGTTGAAATAGTCAGGGTTGTCAGGGTAAGAGGTACTCCTGGACCGGGGGCTGGGAAGCTGAGCTCTAGCCTTTCATCAGTGGTAAGCTTTCTGACCAGAGGACCACCCTAGGATACATATTTCTGTTGGTTTTCAACCCAGCAGTGACACTGAGGTGAATAAAAACTCCAGCAATATGGCTATTTTTAACATACATGTACCAGTGTACTTGTAACACACCATTACTTTGTCAGCATCACTGCTGAGAATGGTCTACAACCCAAAAAATATCTGGTCAGTGGTAGTCATATGGTGGTTCCTTTCCTTCAATGGATGGGATAGAGAGTGGCTGACAAGATAAAAAGCTACTGATGCAAATTTGGGGGGGAAAGGGGGGACATATTCCCTTCACCTCACACAATAATAATGTTAAGGATTGTTAGATGGCTGTTGAAAAAGTACATATCTGAGTTGCAAATGAGTTGTCAGATAACAGTCAATTATTCCCATTTAAAAGATTGCTGATTTGTTTAGCAATCACAAAAAGAAAGAAACAAAATCCCACCCCATACTCAGTTTCAGTTTAATTATCAGGACATTCATAATTAATGAGGCATTTTGCTAAAATATTCTTAGCAGATTGCACAATAGACTAAAAACTGTGACATAATAGAAAGAAAACAATGCCATTGTAGTAGGCAATAAAATTGAATGCCTGTTCTGAATATGTTGGTCACTATTATTTCAGTTTTTATTTCAGTCTTGACTTGTAAAGCATTAGATATTGATATGACAAGTCTAGTTTAAGTTAAGCATCTGTGCAGCAGCAGATCAATCAAAAAATTATATGCAAAAAGGCATTTCTGATAAAATGGCCAGTAAGTGTATTACAGTACCTGGCAGCTCTATTTGGTACTGGTGATATAACTGAAATCACTATAATTAGCTGCCTCTGCAACAGGGCCTGTATTTGTTATGCATTATTTATCTTTTATTTTTCATTAATTATTTATTCACTTGTTCTAAAGCTGATTAATCTCTTCTATAGTCTTTTTATTACTGTAGTAATCTCATGTGTCTTATGCTCTCAATATGAACTAATTACTGAAATCTGACAAGCGCTTTATTATCATGACTTACTTCTAAAACTTAGTGGAACCCTCACTTTCTGTGCTCTGTTGTGAAGGTGTGAAACAACACAGCCTATAGAAATGAGAGGGAGGGATTTCTCGCCTCTGTTAGGATGAGAACAAGGCACTGGAGACTCATTCATTTTATCACTACCTGCAGATCCACTGTAGAGAAGTCCATAAACCAACCTTACAAAGTTTTTTTTTCGGTACATATTTACCTAATGGCACGTTTAATAATTTGTGTTTTCTTTTTTTATCTAAAATATTAAGCTTAGCAATCTTACTTTTGAAGTCAAATTTGCAGAGAAAATGTCATATTTTCACTTATAAAATCAGCAAAACATGTCATTTGATGGAGGGTGTTCAAACTTTTGAGTGCACCACTGTATAGACTGGTCAATAATTTATCATAAACCCTCCATCAATTAATGGAAATGGACCATCAGATATTATCATCAGAGAGAGGTGGACTATTTCCAGCACAGCAGTGACACCAACATGGCAGTTGCATGGAAGTAGCTGTTGACCTTTTACAAGTGTTTTATTCACATGCTATTATAAAACACCTCAGTGCCACCACTATGCTGGAAATGGTCCAACCAAAAACATCCAGCCAACAGTCGTCATGCGTTAGCTGAAACAAAGACGGAAACAAACAATGCCTCAAAATATGGGCTGTAGTTTGTAATTGAACATCTATACAATGTAGCAACAAGTATGTTCATCGTCAAGTAACAGGAGGCAAGCAATCTGTAGGGAGTTTCCTGTGACCTTATTTGGTCAAAGGAACATGGTTTTACTCCTTTGACCAACGTCTCTACATTATGTCTTCATTCACATCTTCTTCCAGTTCTCTTCATCATGCTGTTTGCACAGAGTGACTCACACACTGCAGAGTGGCCTGATCGAACTGATGCAGCTGGTGAGTCACTCTCTCTCACACACACATACACGTAGTTCGTGACTTTACACATTCTCTCTTGCAAGCTTTCACTTGACTGCATCATATCTCTTTTGTCCTTTTCCCTCTCTGCCACACTGCCTGCCAAGAAAAATTCAAAACATGCACACACATGCGCGCACACACACACACCCACACACACACATGCACACACACACGTGCGCACACACACACATGCGCGCACACACACATGCGCGCACACACGCACACACACACACACACATGCGTGCACACACACACACACGCGCACACACACGCGCACACACACACACACGCACACACACACACACACACAGTCACACTTATTTTTACATAATGTCAGATGTTATACCTATACATATTCCAAGTACGTAGTACCTTCTTATGTGTATGAAAACACCTATATGTATCATTAATTTGTTCCAAATCATTTTAATATAATATGTGAGTACCTGGGGGCGGCACGGTGGCGTGGTGGGTAGCGCTGTCGCCTCACAGCGAGGAGGGCCTGGGTTTGATTCCCCGGCCAGGTGACTGGGGTCCTCTCTGTGTGGAGTTTGCATGTTCTCCCTGTGTCTGCGTGGGTTTCCTCCGGGTTCTCCGGTTTCCTCCCACAGTCCAAAGACATGCAGTCAGGCCAATTGGACATGCTGAATTGCCCCTAGGTGTGAGTGTGTGAGTGGCTGTTTCTGTCTGTCTGCCCTGCGATGGACTGGCGACCTGTCCAGGGTGTATCCTGCCTTCCGCCCGAAGACTGCTGGGATAGGCTCCAGCATCCCCCCGCGACCCTGACGGAGAAGCGGCTTAGAGGATGGATGGATGGATGGATGGATGTGAGTACCTTTATATAATAATTATAATAGGTTCCATGTGTAAATACCTATATGTAATATTAATTTTAAACAAGGTCTGAGTCATTTTGAGCCCATTTTGTAAATTTTGACACAGTTTACACAGGTAGTAGGAATATATGTATTACACAAGCAAGTACCTATGTGTGGTAATAATGGTGGAACCTATGGATGGATGGATGGGTGGATGGATAGATACACACATATACCCACATGCACACACCATTCTTTACGCTTACTACTGCCTTTTTGCTACCTGCCTATTCATTCTCTGACAGACAGTAGAAGAGTCTGAAAGCAAGCAGCAGTTTCTGACCAATTATGTCAGTATCCACCAGGCTGGATAAACCAGGCCTCTGTTTACCCATCAGAAACCTGTCACTCAGTGACTACTGGCCAGAACCCTTGCCAACAATGTGAGGGAGAGAAAGACAGAGAGAGAGACTGAGAGCAATAGAGCAGTAATCAAAGCTGCTGTCATGTTTTTCTCTGCTGCATCATATTTGGCCTGGCCAACTGCTTATGCATGAAGCAGCACTGTATAATAGCATTTTTTCTTATCACACAGTGCTGCGAGATCTTAACTGACCAAAGATACATACATCCATGCAGCATTTCCTAATATTTATTTATAAGATAAGTGATGCCCATCAACTGTAATCATTTAAGGTTGGTAAAAGCTGCCTTTTTATGTTGATTTCCACCCAAGAACCTCAGCATTATTGAATTTGTTTGGGATTACTTGGACTGAGAAAAGCAGAAAGTGAAACTTCTAAGACTGAACTTTGGATGTGTGGAAAAATATTCCTGCACTTTTGTGAAAGGAATGGAAGATGTAATGAAAGCAAAAGGTGAACACTAACTGTGAAAACAAATATGTATATTTATTTTTGTTTCAGTCTAATTTTCTGTTAAATATGTTTTCTGCTTTTTTTCCAAATGCAGAGAAATGAGTGACTTGTACTTAATGTTTTTTTGACTATAAATTAAATAAGAGAAGGTGGTCTCAAACGTTTGCACAGTACTATATTACAACATTAATTGTAACTGAATTTCATATAACAAGGTCTGTATATTAACCTTACTTTATTATTTTGAATGGAAATTCATTAAAATAATTTTTTCAATAAAGAAAGAATCAAGCACAGAGTCTATTTCAGACATTAGATCAGATTAGATTAGATTAGATAAAATTATATTAGATCAGACTTTTATATGTATATACAAAATAAAACACAGAACAGCAGAAATATCAATTCAAACAATATTCCAGGCATAGCACATAATTCATGGTTTAATGAGAGGCAAATCCTTTTTAGAGATAGGGGCCACGCACTACAACTTGTGTAAATGGCATTAATAAATTGATTGCTTTTCACGCCTGCACAATCAATTCCTGTCCCACCCAGAGGCCCATTTGCTCACTGAACTGTGCTGTGCTTGTCTGTCACTGCAAGCTAAAGCAGGTGCTCTCTGTCAGTCTAATAATTCACTGGTTAGAATGCGCAACCATGCTTGTGTAGAGCTACATTGGTTTGGGCTGTTTTGTGAAAGCTTGATTAGACAGTGTAATTAATGTCAGATAAGCTGAACAGCTTCCCTTTCCTGACTTTTTCCAAGCTGGACTAGGGGTGTGGCAGGCGTTTTGGAAAACAGCCAGACCACCAGGCATCTGGGGAAAGCCGTACACACACCCACCCACACACACACACACACACACACACACACACACACACACACACACAGGATGGATGACACACAGATGAATCAAGGTCACTACAGAGACAGACTTCAAGCAGTGATAATAAATACAGTGAAGTGATAGCGGTAATGAATACAGACAAGAATTCAATAATTAGTGCCTAAAATTGGACAACACACCACTACAACCATATTATGTCTTCTATCTTCTATTGAATAGAAAAGTTTAATGAGAGCTTGTGATCATAATGTTTGGTCTGTATTCTATCTTGATCAGCTGAAAGTAAAATCACAGGCTATTCCACCATAAACTACATCTTTGAGCTCCAATTAGGGTTGGACCTATTTGACTGTGCAGGGGTCTTTTTGACCCAGGGGACCAATTTGGCCATCTTTTAGCATGTACTGGGAAATTCCAGCGTTTTCACATTCTTGGTTGTCCAGGACAAGAATGGACCAAAGTGCAGATAACCCAGATGCATTAATAAATGTTGCATCATAAATGTGTGTGTGTGTGTGTGTGTGTGTGTGTGTGTGTTTATATACATTCTCTTTCATTTATCAACATTATCATGTTGATAATGCCCTAATTTCATTTCTTTCACTTCTTTGTGTTTTCGTTTTTTTCCATACAGATTCATTTTACTTTGTTTTTTTTCTTCTGTATATATAAGAAGTAAAATCTTCTATGTGTCAAAATTTGGGTTCTTAAACTTCTAACAACACAAAATGGTTAGTAGTAACGCAGCAACCGCTGATTCTTTTTTTTTTTTGCTATGTTTTCCAGCCACCAAATTCAACTTGCTGCTTGCTGCTTAAAAATGCCAAGGCGCTCTCTAGAGCCAGTGTTTGGTTTGTCCATTCTGGTTTCCTGTAGAAACATAGCGGTGCAACATAGCAGCCTCTGTTGGAAGAGGACATGATCCCTGTATAGACCTCATTCTAATCATTTAAAACGCAAGGATTTGTAGTTACAGGTGATCATACACTAATGAAAATATGGTTTTGTATACAATTTTCCATTTCTGCTAATAGATCCTCCTAAATCTCACAGCACCTTTGAATACATATTTTTGTGACACTGAACAATGAGTAACTTGTACTTAATTGTCATATTGATTGTTAATGAAATAAATGAATGAATGCTGTCTGATTTTTACATAGTACTGGTCAATGGAAAGCTCCATAGAGACAGAAATACAGGTATGTGTGTATGTTGGATGAGTCATCCTGCACCTGGAGACGCTCACACCTGTTCCCCAGAGACATGGGCTCTGCCAGGCTCAATCAGCTAGTCAAGGTCAGAGCTCTTTCTCTTCCCCTTTCTGTCCGTCTCACTCTCTGACACACATATACACACACACACACACACATACACACACACACACACAAACTAAAAGACACACTTTTGTTCATCAGAGCTCACAGCCAAAGCACAGTTTGTGCATGCTGTTGTTTCCTGTATAACTTAACTCAGTATGATGTTGAGTTAATGCCCCAGATACACGCCTCCTCATTCATCATTCTGCACCTTCCCACCCCCACCCCCTTCACGCTTCTCCCCATGTTACTATTCCTAAACGTGACAAACTGACGCACGTGCTGACGCAGACCTTGCAATCCTGCCCACCAGCCCCACCTGAGCCAATCAGGTGCAGCTCAGGGCTCACTACAGGAGAAACTCCCACTGGGGCCACACCCTCTCCAGTCTCAGAGAGCACCACCATGGAGACAGGGGAACAGTGCAGAACAGTGCACTGCAAAGCATGGGAGCCAATTTCTGACAAGCAGAGACGAACATCTGCTGTTCCTCCTCTTTCTGTGTTTACGGCAGCAGTGTGTCCAAATCTGGACCTCGTATCATGAAATAATTATTTAGATTTTCAAAATATTGACATAGTTTCTCGAAATAATGACATTTTCTCTAAACTTAAAACCTCAAAATAATGACTTACTTTCTCAAAACATTGACTTAGTGTTTGAAGATTTTTTGTTGTTTGTTTGTTGTTGCCTTGCAATAATGACTTAAAATGTCATTTTCAAAGAAAAATCGGCGTTTTAAGAAAATAATTATTTTGAGATACTAAGTCAATATTTTGAGATAAAGTTCAAGTATCATTTTATATATTAAATCAAAATAGCGAGAAAATGAGCAGTTAACTGGAGATGATACGTCAAAATTCTAAAGAAAATAAATAATTATTTCGAGATGCGTAAATCTATTGAGAACCTGAAGTACACAAATAACTTATATTTATAAAGACTTTCATTCTGAAATGTGTTTAATGCCATGTATTGTTTTGTATCAGCATAATAATAATAATAATAATAATAATAATAATAATAATAACACAAACACTGCTGATACTTCAAGCCTGTAGACTGAGGATAAAAGATAAGCTGGCCAAGCCCACAGTCCAAACTGAAGCACTAAAATGGATTCAAGGAAAGTGACTGAGACCCATATCAGTGTCTGTGTGTGTGCGCATGCATTCATATTTCACGTACTGCCTGAGTGGCTCTGTGCCCATTCAGACCAGAATGCCTGTGTGGCCTTTCTCTCTCTCTCTCTCTCTCTCTCTCTCTGTCTCTCTCCCTCTCTCGCTTTCGCTCTCTCTCTCTTGCTCTCTCTCTCCCTACACTCTCTTTTGTCCTCTCACTTCTCCTCGTATCTTTATAGAAGAGACAGGGTTGCCATAGAGACAGAGATGCGTATGGAAGGACATGCAAAAAGTCTTTTTGTTGCAGAGTATTTTGAAAACTAGAGGACATGAATGGATCAGTGAGTCCCTGTGCTCACCGACTGCGAATACAAGCAGTATGAGTGGAAAATCCAGAGAGACACCATAAACAGCACGGAACACGTTTACCAGCATGTTTCCCCAAATAAAAATGACCCACTTCATCCAGCCATTCTTTAATTCATCTCGGTAATAATAAGGCCAAATTAACCCCAATGCTTTTGGTAGAAGAGGAGCTATCCATCTTCGCATGGTGATGATGTTGCAGTAGATGTGCTGACAGGGGTTAAGTGACTCTGAGCTGATAATGTGCAAATAGCGGTGCTCCGTCATATCCTAATGATATCATAGTGGCAACCCATTCTCTGACCGCTCTAATCTGATTATCAGGGAGAGAGAGAGAGAGAGAGAGAATGATCTTCCGCAAAAATGGAGTAACTTGGATTCAACCACTAGTCATAGTTTGTTTGATCAGCAATGGATGCAGTACACCTTAACAGGTAATCTGGCTTCTGTTTCTCACTAATAACTCACTCAGTTAGCATTGCTGTCCATATAGTTACTGAACAAAACGCCTTAAAATGTCATATGGCTGGGAATCTAAGGGGTTGAGAGCAGTCCATGATCTTGATGTTCCTTACTTTGCCTTGAAAATACCCACTGGCACTACTTTACATGGGCTCATTTTACAAATTAGGGCTGCCACATTGCCCTCCAGCGGTGGTGTATGTAAGACAAGAGTACATATGCTTCCGACTGAAACGTATGTATAACGTAAATGTATCCTTAAAGCTGCGCTTAAAGGTCATTTGGCAGATATGAACAACAGTTCTGATAGAAATGACTGACAAAATTGTTATAGCGTTTTACATCCTATATTTCTACGTAAAGCCTGTTGAATGTGCTGTATAAGCTGTATTTACTGTGTGAGCTGTATTTACTGTGTGTGCTGTATTTACTGTGTGTGCTGTATTTACTGTATGTGATGTATTTACTGTATGTGGTGTATTTACTGAGTGTGCTGTATTTACTGTATGTGGTGTATTTACTGTGTGAGCTGTATTTACTGTGTGTGCTGTATTTACTGTGTGTGCTGTATTTACTGTATGTGATGTATTTACTGTATGTGGTGTATTTACTGTGTGTGCTGTATTTACTGTATGTGCTGTATTTACTGTATGTGCTGTATTTACTGAATGTGCTGTATTAACTGTGTGTGCTGTATTTACTGTATGTGGTGTATTTACTGTGTGTGCTGTTTTAACTGTATGTGGTGTATTTACTGTGCGTACTGTATTTACTGTATGGGCTGTATTAACTGTATGTGGTGTATTAACTGTGTGTGCTGTATTTACTGTATGGGCTGTATTAACTGTATGTGGTGTATTAACTGTGTGTGCTGTATTAACTGTATGTGGTGTATTAACTGTATGTGCTGTATTTACTGTGTGTGCTGTATTAACTGTGTTTGCTGTATTTACTGTATGTGCTGTGTTTACTGTATGTGGTGTATTTACAGTGTGTGCTGTATTAACTGCATGTGGTGTATTAACTGTATGTGCTGTATTTACTGTGTTTGCTGTATTTACTGTATGTGCTGTGTTTACTGTATGTGGTGTATTAACTGTGTGTGCTGTATTTACTGTATGTGCTGTGTTTACTGTATGTGGTGTATTAACTGTGTGTGCTGTATTTACTGTATGTGCTGTATTTACTGTATGTGCTGTATTTACTGTGTTTGCTGTATTTACTGTATGTGGTGTATTAACTGCGTGAGCTGTATTTACTGTGTGTGGTGTATTTACTCTATGTGCTGTATTTACTGTATGTGCTGTGTTTACTGTATGTGGTGTATTTACAGTGTGCGCTGTATTTACTGTGTGTGGTGTATTAACTGTGTATGCTGTATTTACAGTGTGCGCTGTATTTACTGTGTGTAGTATATTTACTGTATGTGCTGTATTTACTGTATGTGGTGTATTAACTGTGTGTGCTGTATTTACTGTGTGTGCTGTATTTACTGTATGTGGTGTATTAACTGTGCTGTATTTACTGTATGTGCTGTATTTACTGTATGTGCTGTATTTACTGTATGTGGTGTATTTACTGTGTGCGCTGTATTTACTGTGTGTGGTGTATTAACTGTGTATGCTGTATTTACAGTGTGCGCTGTATTTACTGTATGTGCTGTATTTACTGTATGTGGTGTATTTACTGTGTGTGCTGTATTTACTGTGTGTGGTGTATTTACTGTGTATGCTGTATTTACAGTGTGCGCTGTATTTACTGTATGTGCTGTATTTACTGTATGTGGTGTATTTACTGTGTGTGCTGTATTTACTGTATGTGCTGTATTTACTGTATGTGGTGTATTTACAGTGTGTGCTGTATTTACTGTGTGTGGTGTATTAACTGTGTATGCTGTATTTACAGTGTGCGCTGTATTTACTGTGTGTGCTGTATTTACTGTGTGTAGTATATTTACTGTATGTGCTGTATTTACTGTGTGTGCTGTATTTACTGTATGTGGTGTATTTACTGTGTGTGCTGTATTTACTGTGTGTAGTATATTTACTGTATGTGCTGTATTTACTGTGTGTGCTGTATTTACTGTATGTGGTGTATTTACTGTGTGTGCTGTATTTACTGTATGTGGTGTATTTACTGTATGTGGTGTATTAACTGTGGGTGCTGTATTTACTGTGTGTGCTGTATTAACTGTATATGCTGTGTTTACTGTATGTGGTGTATTAACTGTGTGTGCTGTATTCACTGTATGTGGTGTATTTACTGTGTGTGCTGTATTTACTGTATATGGTGTATTTACAGTGTGGGCTGTATTTACTGTGTGAGCTGTATTTGCTGTGCGTGTTGTGTTTACTGTATGTATTGTGTTTACTGTATGTGTTGTGTTTACTGTATGTGCTGTGTTTACTGTATGTGCTGTGTTTACTGTGTGAGCTGTATTTGCTGTGTGCGCTGTGTTTACTGTATGTATTGTGTTTACTGTATGTGTTGTGTTTACTGTATGTATTGTGTTTACTGTATGTGCTGTGTTTAATGTATGTGTTGTGTTTAATGTATGTGCTGTGTTTACTGTATGTGCTGTGTTTACTGTATGTATTGTGTTTACTGTATGTGCTGTGTTTAATGTATGTGTTGTGTTTACTGTATGTGCTGTGTTTACTGTGTGAGCTGTATTTGCTGTGTGTGCTGTGTTTACTGTATGTATTGTGTTTACTGTATGTGTTGTGTTTACTGTATGTGCTGTGTTTAATGTATGTGTTGTGTTTACTGTATGTGCTGTGTTTACTGTATGTGCTGTGTTTACTGTATGTGTTGTGTTTACTGTATGTGCTGTGTTTAATGTATGTGTTGTGTTTACTATATGTGCTGTGTTTACTGTGTGAGCTGTATTTGCTGTGTGTGCTGTGTTTACTGTATGTATTGTGTTTACTGTATGTGTTGTGTTTACTGTATGTATTGTGTTTACTGTATGTGCTGTGTTTACTGTATGTGTTGTGTTTACTGTATGTGCTGTGTTTAATGTATGTGCTGTGTTTACTGTATGTGCTGTGTTTACTGTATGTGGTGTATTAACTGTATGTGCTGTATTTGCTGTATGTGCTGTGTTTACTGTATGTGCTGTGTTTACTGTGTGTATCCCGCTGAGATCTTTCTTCCACAGACGGTTTGATCCAGCGCTACCAGTCTGTAATTATTTTCCAGTCAGAGCCAGAAGGTGAATGAGCTGACAGTTATGACCGGAGACCCCCTCCCTCCTCTCGCCACCCCTCCTCATTCTCCTGTGTGGGAAAAAGAAAAAAGACCATAATTCAATCCGGCTCCGCCTCGGGTAAATTAACACACGGAGTGGGCGCATATTGGATGTAAATGAACTCCATTCGTAAAGTGAAGAGGGTTGATTAAACAAACCCACACGGACGCTTCACTCACCTTCCTCACATTTTAGACACACCGTGATAAATACGAAAGATGCATGTTTTGAAATGTACTCTTAACATTAACGGGGTTGTTTATTTACTTATAATCAGATTTTTATGCTGAAATAAAACCGTAAAAGCTGCACGTTTGAACTCCAATTAGTGTGGGACCCATCTGATCTCGCCGGGTCTTTCCGGCTCTGGGGACTGATCTGAGCCCTGCGTGCCACGCGCCTGGTGCTCGCGGGATTTCTGGTTGTCCGGGAAACGTGCGACGCCGCCATCTGTCCGCGAGCGCTGAACCCTGTCGCCCTGCTGTGTAGCGCGAGACATAAAGACGACCGGCCAAATGAAGACTACGGGCTGATACACGGACACCTTTGACATCCGCACAACCTCGTCCAAAAAAACTAGGGCTGAGAGGTCCAACCAGTTCAGGCAGATTTTATATAACCACCTCTTGATCCGTTTGAACTAAACAGTCTGTTTTGTTTCTGTGCCTTTAAGATTGACAGAAGATAAATGAGCTCTCTTCTGATTGGCTGCCCTCTTTTGCGTCTCATTCAGAAAGCACTCAGAAGTGAAACACTGCTTAGAACGTCGGTGTGAGTGGGCGGAGCTAAACTGCTGCAGGCTGAATAGATGGAGAAGTGTAAAGTTGATTCTCCTGACTTTACAGAAGTAATGAATTCAAAACACGCCATATTTACAGCATGGTTTTCATATAAGGACTGCATGGACAGGGGAGTGACCAGTACGCTCTGAGACTTTAAAATGTTTATTATATTACTTTAGACTCTTTCATTCAAACAAAGGGAAGCAAGCATAGTTTTTCTAGATATGGAATCTTTGAGGCTTGGATTGAGGGCTGATAACTGTGATGAACACTGCCCTCTGCTGGTCAAAACCGGTAGTGGCCTGTCTCCTCTCATATCCCACTCACTCACTCACTCACTCACTCACTCACTCACTCACTCACTCACTCACTCACTCACTCACTCACTCACTCACTCACTCACTCACTCATTCACTCACTCACTCACTCATTTTAATGTCCTCACAATGTCAAAATATTCTTGCTTTCCATCATCCTCCAGTCATTTGGTTCCCACAGTTGCATGTGTTTCTCTGATATGCTTTGATAATGTGGAATGTATAGTGGCTATTGTCAAAGATATAAATAAACCTGATTTGCAGATAGAACTGACCAGAGGTGGATTATCTGACGCAGTATTCAAATAAGCTCTTTAATTTAACACAGCAAGCCATGCAAACCTTAAACAAACACATGACAGGAAACTCACACCTCACTCTTATCAGACTGAACTATCATAACCAGCATTTAAATCATGTCCCTTTAGATGGCATTAGTTCAGCTGTTTCAGCTCAATTATACTTATAACACATGACGTACTGGAAGCAAAGCTTTGTAAGATTTATTCCAGATGTTTGCCACATGTTGTAGTTGTTTCTGAATGTGTAAATCACCAATGAATCACCAGTCTTTTATCCTAACCTTCTATTTCAAGTCTTTATAAAATCATCTTGCTTAGGAAACCTATGGAGTATATGTGAACTGCTGTTTACCTACTGGAGCCTGCTGCTTTAGGGGTGCTCTTATTTAAATTCTATGCAAATCTGTGAAGTCAAACATATCTGTGCTCCCCAGAGTGTCCTGCATTTCAGAGCATGTGTTCAGAGAGAGTGGAAGTGGAAGCAGCAGTGAATGAACACTCAAGCTGCTGCACACTGACAGAGCCACTCGGCACAGCTCTGTGAAATGTGAGTGCACACGGACGGCGTGTCACAGCGTTAGACAGTTAAAGCCTGCCAGCAGAGCTGCTGTTGTACTTTCACACAGCTGAGGAACCTCAGGAGAACTTCAAGGTAAGTTTTCTCCGATGCTGTTTGCTTTTCTTACATTCATGGGACTGCACAACGTATGACTAACAGAATGAATGAATAGTAATCTATTACATCATTCAAATATCATTAATGGACAAAGACAGTCATCAATGGAACAAAAACTCACTCAAAAACATTCTTAACTTCTAGTGAAAGCTAATGTTACTTCATTTTTACATTTTTACAGTCTACATTTAGATAATTTTGAACGATTTCTGTTGATCCATTCTTCATGAATTTTATGCATTTTAACACTGCATTTACAATGATGTAAATTGTTTTGTGCATCAGTGCATATGCATCTTCACTTTTGTTGATTTTTAGTTTTCTACATCATTTCTACTGTCCTTTACATTGTATGAACATTTCATGATGAATGGAACGATAGAAATGTTCCAAAATCATTTGGAATAAAATCTCTTTATATGAGTTCATTTTGCCACTCCTGTAAAGTTGCTATTTAGGAGATCCTTGTTTTCCCTTCTCCTGTAAAGTTACCATTTTGGAAATACAATGTTTTGTTCCAACATATTCACATATATATATATATATATATATATATATATATATATATATATATATATATATATATATATATACATACACACACACATATTTATAGTCTTTTAGAGTGAGATGAAAGTCAATTGATAATAATGTATTAATTATGCTGCATGTTCATTGTGCAGTTTCATACAGAGAAGACATATTTCACCTGGCAGACTATTTAAGGATTTATGCTTTACATGTCATTGACCTCTACTAATAATACATCTAGGAAGGAATCAGATTATATTACTTTCATAGGTGGAGGTGGACATACAAACAGGTCAGAAGAAGAGATGTGCTGTACATAAGGATGATCTAGGTAGAATAAAATAATAAAAAGATATTTTATTATTAATAAAATAATAATAATAATAATAAAAATAATTTAAAGTTGTCTTCTCACTTTGCGGACCCACACACACACACACACACACACACACACACACACACACACACACACACACACACACACAAATATATATACATCTCTTCTTCTGACCTATTTGCATATCTGCCTCCACCTATGAAAGTAATATAATCTGATATATATATATGTATATATATATATATATATATATATATATATATATATATATATATATATAAATTGATAGATTGATAGATATTCTACACATTCTGCCATTTCTAGACAGTCAGGGCAAGAAATCACACAGGATGGGTGGGAGTTACTGAGTAATTCACTGTAGTCAAAGGGTAGCAACAGATTAATAACAATATAGTAAATCTGGAATTTAAGAGGTTAAAGCAGGTTTTCCCCCCATTTTATTAACCTCATTAGGGAATTGTGTCTAATATTAATATTAATATTTTAGTAAGTGCTTTAATTGATTTGGTAAATACTGTAAAAAGGATCCCTGTAACCCTGAGGGAGAAGTGGCTTAGAAAATGTGTGTGTGTAAAAAGGATGGAGTAAATGAGATCGCTGATTAGTTTGAGGAGTTAAAAACAAAGGCTTCTGATTCTTGTACATATAGCTTAAAACTTTATTTGATATAGGAGGTTCTTTAACTGACAGTGGGTCTAGTCTACAACTCCTCACTCTCATGACTTTAGAACACAGTCAGCTTTCACTGATTTCCATGTCATTACTGAATAATAAGCCTTTGGATATGATAAGTTAGGGTATTTAAGGGGTTAAGCTTAAGGGTTTAATGTTTGTCATGCACGCCCATCTCATTTAGAGTAATGTCTTTAAAACAGTCATCAATTTAAAGGTGCTTCTGGAAACCAGAGGTTCTTCTCTGGATTCACTCCAAGAACCCTTTTGAGCACCATTTAAGAGGAAAGGGTATATCATTGAAGAAGTATAATGAAAGTCTTTATTATATTTATTTCATTTAAGCACATCATCACTGCTGGGACCTGTTTTTGGTGTTTTTTATTTTTTAAATAATTTTAAAATACCAGTTGTCTTCTCCATTGTGTGAAAATTTGATACTGAATGGATTAATAGAAATAATAAAATAAAGGAAATAAAAGGAGTAAAACCTTTTTTACATTCACTGACATTGAGGTTAAGCATGTTTTTTCCTTCTGTAGAGTTTCCATTTAGACATATGAGTTTATTTTTTTCCAACGGTGTCAATATGTCACAGACATTGTTGTGTTAACAGTACAGTCTAGGGCTCTAGCTGGGTAAGAACCCATGTATAGCGCTCAATTTTCTTTCTCTAGGCTCATTTTTGCTACTGTAAGCCCAATGTGGTGCAGTTCCACTTCAGTGTTTTTATTTGTTTTGAGTCCAGTTCATTGTCAGCAATGTTATGTTCTGTGTGCTCAAGTTTCAGTGAAACTGTGAGCAATGCAAAAAGCTTTATGGGAAAAAAAACCCTTTTTGACCTGAGGTAATATGATAGGGATTAAGATAGCCCATCTGATACTGGCTGAGTGTTTTTTTTTTGCCACAGTGTTTTCCTGCCACCTGAACAGGATCTTTATCTTTTTGTAGCGTACACACAGCACCATGCTCCAGAAACCATGGCCTGTTATAAATACTTTGCCTTAGGGGTGTCTGTATTATGTTTTGGATTATATATTCTTCTTCAACCCGAACATAATGTAAAAGCACTGCTTTTTCTTAGAGTGAAAACCCTGAGTTTTTGAGTCTCCTATGGCTTCATGGGCAGTCCGGGCCAGCAGGTGACAACCTCAAGAGATATGCTAAGACTTCTGGTGCCTGAGCTTTAACTAGTGTCAGGATTTTTGTTGGCAATTCAGAACAGTCATTTGGCTGTCAGAGTTGAAAAACAATCACAATTTTTGATTTATTTTCTTGGAAATGCCTAGGAGCTTTGACCCATTTACTGCCTGGTGAAGTAGCGGAAGGAAAGCTAATTAAGTGTTAGTAGCCGTCCCTATTCACCATGTTCTGAAGATGAGTAGGTAGCAAAATTACAGCTTTTTCCTTTTTCATAAAGACTTTGTATATAAAAAATACCTTAATGGGGCGTGGCCCTCTTAATGTTTTAGGAGTTCTTCTATGTGTTAATTTTCGAACACACAGAACATAAAACATGCTTTTACATAAAGATGTACCTTTAATCTACTTTCCGAAGAAATAAAGGTGCCAGAAGCTGCACTTTGCCCTAGGAAAAACACCTTTGCTGCAATTTCAGTGGATGTTCTTTTTAAAAAACCTCAGTAGAAGTCAAATAAACCCAAACATTTTAGACAAGTGAGAAAATTAGATTTAAAAAGATGTTATTCTATGTAGTAAGCATTTATTGCTTGGAAAAGCACTAATATTAGAATAAATACAATAACATTAGAACAATAAGTAGTGATTTTATGTATGTCAGTGTGTTCGGTGAACATTTCCAAACATCTCCTCATTGCAGCCCAGTATTGTCTGCAACCATCATCCAACATTTTCACTGTAAATATATGATGGATGAACTTCCTATAAGGAAGGTGAGAATGGGGTTGGTTGGCACAGTTTTAGTTTGATCATGTCTAGGTCACAAGAATTGAGACAAAATGATTCCCGTTTTGACCTACATAAATCCATTTTGTTAAGAGCTCTGAATGTTACGTGTTGGGACTGGTTTGCACAGATTTGAAGCAAGAGTGGAACTTGATTTTCTCCTCTCTCTAAAAAAGACTATTCATTACTGTAATCATTTTTTGAATTCTGGTATTGGAAAATACAGTTTTTCCGGTATTTTACTTTGATTGACCCCTTCCTAATGCAAATGGATTATCTTATATCTGATCTCCTCAGAAGTATCTCCAGAAAAGTGAATAACTTGACTGAAAATGAAATAAAGGAAGGCTGGTCTCTGACTTTTGCACAACATTGTATACATACACCGTGTGAATTGTTTGAACATTGTAAACTAGTATGTGTGTTTCTGCTACCTTCAGCATGTACAGATGCATTTGTGCACTTGTTAGTATATGTGGTGTGGTGTTTGTGTGAGTGAGGGTGAACACAGTGGTTCTTTATGAGTGCTGGTTAGGCCTCTGCCTGTGCTCCTGTGTGCAGGGTCAGGTGTCAGTGATGGTGTGAATGTAACACCTGTGTGCTGTATCGCTGCTGTGTGGGCTTCCCATGCCCTATCGACCAGCCAGGATCAACCTCAACACATCACAGATTCATCTCACACATCATCCATTGAAAAGGGGACAATTTTGTGCACATTTGGAGTTAAAATATTCTTTACTAATTTGAATACATACTAAATCACTGAGAGAATCAAACATTACTCACCTACAGAGTGTAACAACAAGAGAAATTATAGTGTCTATACACTCTCAGAAAAAAAAAGTATGACACTGTCACTGGGGCAGTACCCCACTTGTCACTGTGGTGGTACCCTCAGGGGTACATCCCAGTACCTTTAGTCAAGGCACATAACTGTACCAGAAACCACTGAAGTTATATTTTCTAAACTGTACTGACTCCACACACCCCGTCTCATCTCCAGGCTTTTTATTTTGTTGTTCTGATTTAAAACATTTGGTTACGAACAAGTACAAATATCTACATTTCCACTAGGAAAATCTCATGTAAGGTACACCATCGGACCTTAAAAACACTGTTGTACCTTTGAAGGTACACTTACATTGTTTGTACCTTGATGAATGAACCATGTACCTGCATAGTACGTTTATTTCTAACAGTGTAGTTCTGTATATGATGTTCTGTGTATGAGCCCTCATATTGGTATTGGTATTCACTGTCATACCCTGAGTTTAGATATCAGAATACATTCAGTACTGTAGATGGGTGATTAGCAAATATATAGTATAATTTACAGAATATGGTCTGATGTCTGTGAGAAAAGCAAGAAAAGTCTCAGACATGGTCCACAGTGTTCACAGCCTAAATTATTTGGTAACATTTTCTTTTACAGTCCCTATGTCTAGTTACAGCTACAGTTCTAGCCATTAACCGAGTAAATGTGGATGTTGTGTACAAGCTCTAAAGTGCTAGATAACTATTTTAAGTTACATGATCGTGAGCTCCAGTTTATTTAAGTTACACTGAAATTCCAAACTTGATGTTAGGTTATATTTTAGGTTCTAGACATCAGCTTGGTAATTATGAAATACCATCTCTAAAGAACCATGTAACCAACAGGTTTCATCTAATACGCTGATAAAGGATGTGGTAAAATAAACTGATGATTATTTGGAGAAAAAGGTGCTAAGTATAAACATATTCACTAGATTTCAGTGCAATGTCCCATATTTAAGCAGGAAAGTGAATCTCTAAATAAATCGTAAGGACCCATTAAAATCATAATAAGAGTCCTTGCTTTCTTTTACAGCTCAGGTTCAGTTGGTTCTATATAATATATATGTACAAACTATATAAGACTCATGTATTTGAGTGACTGCACTGCTTTTATATCTCATTTAAGTTGGTAAGTTTTTCTTATTTACATTTCTGCTTTACACAAATGTTACCATACAGTGTACTTTCGTAAGCTAAGTTTTCTCAAAACACTGAAGCTCAGTTTTTAAGCTTTTAGAAGTAGCTACATAATTAATTATTTTTTACAAGAGACATAATTGGAATAATCACAAACTGAGATGTAAAAGAAAACTCCTTCAGAGTCTTCAGAGTTACATACACTCTTAGACATATAGGTACAAAACTGTCACTGGGGCAGTACCGCTATTGTGATGGGGTGGTACCCTCAAGGACACATCTCAGTATCTTTGGCCAGAGGACATGATTGTACCATAATGCATTGAAATTATATTTTCTAAGGCATATTGGCTCCACACTCCCTGTCTCGTCTCCAGGTTTTTATTTTATTGTTCTGCCTTAAAACATTAGGTTAGAAAAAGGTATAAAAACACATTTTTACACAGGGAAAAACACAACCGAACTTTAAAATCAACTTTTAAGGTACACAACCAAACTTTAAAATCAATGCTGTACCTTTAAGGGTACATTTACATTTTTTGCACCTTGTTGAAGGAAAAATGTGTTCTGTAACAACAATTTTGAGAAAAACTACTGAGTTGGCAGTAATTTAAGTTATTTTGTTACAACCAAACTGACTACTCAGCAGAGATACTAAACTCTGTGGTCTCAGATAAAATCTATGACACTTTTCTCAGATCATTAAAGCTGAAGTGCTCAGGTTTCCTTGTTCCTACTGCACTCTACTTCAGAATTAGGTCAATGAACTTTGATCTGTGGAGATAAAAGCTGATGCAGATTTATTGAAGCCTTCGATTTAGCAGTGGTGCATGATGATGCACCACAGTGTGGAATTATGGTGGAAAGACTAGCTACTGCTTTAAGAGTCTCTGTTGTTTTCTGTGTAACTCTCATGCTCTTTTCTGCTTTTAGCCCCCCACTTTTGTTTACTCAGTCATGCTGTGGCAGAGTTACCCCTACATTCCTGCTTCAGAGAAGAAAAAATAACATGGGTCAACTTTGTTTAGCCATTGGCATATCAGAAAGCTTTAGTTGTCCCCTATGTAGAACCATGTCTAAGGCTGCATCACCTGTTCTTGTTATTGTAAATAAAAAATTGGCATCATGCGGCCCATTGTACACCACTGCCCCCACCTTTCCCACCAAATCCCTCCATCTGTCTGCTCTCCTTACCACAGCTCCTGATCCTTGGCCTTTAAGAAAATAAATGAGGGCTTGCTATTTTGCCGCTGTTCTTCTCTGGGCCTGTTTGGATGGCGCACATCTGCCCTGCAGGTGTCTGCTTTCCTTCCTCTTAACTGAAGAGAGTTACCGCAGTTACGAGAAGCGGGAAGCATGTTGCTACACGCCTTAAGACCCCTCTGATGAATGGCTGTCTGAGTACAGGGGAAAGTATGGGGTGCAACTGTCGTCTGTTGCTAAGGATTGGCATAAACCCTAGCCATTAAATCCTCCCTTAACAAAATAGGCTGTCTAAGCAGGTATATGTCTGTGGGTGTTTTTGATTGTTTTCTGCTTTGGGCTGCTTTCAGTGTAGTGAAGTTGTGTGTACGTTTTGGTAGAAGGAGGAATGCCCACATTTCTAATGACTTCTACAAATTTCTTTGAATTTTCATCAGAGGAAGTCTATATATGCAAAATTTTCTCAAGTGTACACAAGCAAATAGTAGTTTGGTCATTGCTGACTTTGCAAAAGTGGCCTAGGCCTAGCAATAATATTTGTGTATATGTTTATTAAAGGGCCCGTATCATACGTTTTTCATTTCCCTGAAGTCCACTTATGATGTTTGCATGATTTTATGAAGCAAAAACATTCAGAATTCATTTTTACATGACACTTTATAACCTCTCTTAATTTCTTAAAATGCAGAGTGTAACTGTGAAATTTTAAATAGCAATAGCAGATATGATTGATAACTATTGCATTGTAGCTATTGCATGCCACACAATGTTACCCGGCTGGCCAGGTTAACCAGGATCTCTGTGGTCTTATCAACTTCGGTCAGTGATTTTCCATCATGGATATCCCTTTGAGAGCCTCCCAGAAACATTTTCATTGTGTTGTGTTTTATTTCCATTGTGTTGTGACTGGCTGTGCAGTGTTTCTAGAGTTGCATGTATTTTCTATATTTGCAGTGCATCTGGGAAACATAATTCAAGTGTTGTCATGCTGGTAAAAGTGTCTTCTGAATTTGTATTGTGTTTATGAGCTTGCAGCCTGTTTTTCATTGTACTATGCATTAGCTCAAGTCGGCCATTGTAAGCAAACAGTGCCTTTAAGATGGGCATATTGAAATGAGCTCTGTTCTGATTGGCTGCCCTGTGTTGTGTCTCATTCAAAAAAGAAGTCTGGGCCAAAACATTTCTTGTTACTTTAGAGTGAACGGGCAGAGCTGAGCTGTTGTAGGCTGGATAGATGAATATATGTATGCAAATGTTTGGACACCCCTCATCAAATGCTTTGTAAATATTTTGTTGACTTCCTAAATGAAAAGAAATGAATACAACATCTGCATGGAACAAATTTAAACACATGATTACCATTTCTTTGCTGATTTTAATACATGTCAAGAATAATAAATAAAATAAAATGTTGCACATATGAAAGCTTGGCCACAACGTCAGCTACCTCAGTTATGTTATTTTTTTACTGTCTAAGAGCTTATTTGACTCATTCGCCTTAATCTGAGTCAGGTGTAGACAATTTCAGAGCGCAATAAATGATGTGATCCTTCAAACCTCTCAGGCTGTTGTGCTTATGCTCTACCATAATTAGGCCATCCAGGCAGCTGACTATTACAAAGCAAGACAAAACTTTAGACTGTGATCTCATCACAAAAATCAATGTTGGAAGTGTCCGAAAATAACATCTAGATAAGCCAGAGACATTTTAGAATGAAGTTATGTGGTCTGATGAAACAAAAAATTGAACTCTTTAGCAACAATGTGTGTGTGTGTGTGTGTGTGTGTGTGTGTGTGTGTGTGTGTGTGTGTGTGTGTGTGTGTGTGTGTGTGTGTGTGTGTGTGTGCGTGTGTGTGTCAAGAGAAAGACTGTTAATTGGTTGTCTTAGTAAGTTTTAATTGAGAGGGTGCCTAAACTTGCTAATATTTTTTTCAGAATGTTAAATTCGGCTAATAATAATATTTTAATACAAATAATAATTGTTCATTAAACTTGCAGAGTGTGTCATATTTAAGTTTGTGCCATGCTAAGGTGTTGAAAAACAGCAAACAGTGTAATTTGACCAGGAATGCCCAAACTTTTGCACACAACTGTAAACATCTTGTTTTTTGTGACCTCACAGCAAACAAATTATAGTAAAATGTGCTGTTTTTCCAGCTAAGTTCATGTGTATGGACTGCATGCACTGGGATTTTTTTTTTTAATTTATCTTTCTTCATGTACTATATCAAAATTTCTTGAAAAACAGAAGGAGAATTCTTTTTGTTTCATATAGGCCTTTTGGACCAACTCTTGGCTCATTCCATGTTTTTTTCTGCTTTTGGCTGCTTTCAGAGCACTGAAGTTTGTGTATATTTTTGTAGGAGGGGAAACAGTGTGCGAGCATTTGTTTTCGCACAGTCCAGTGTATATACTGTACATATTCTGTCTTTGCTAAACCCTGCAGAGTTTTTCCACATTCAGCTAATTATCTTTCATCTAAGTCTGACACTCTGAAGTCTTAAGCTCAGGACTAATGTCAGTTAAATATGAAGCCACTGCTTCAAAAATGATACATTTTTTAAAAATAATAAATGCAGTACACGTCTCACAGTCAGCCCTGTTGAGTTCCTACATCTCCCAAAGTTTTCACTCTGTCAGCCCATAGTTCTGTAAGTGCAGTCACTGGAGTAGCTGCGTCATTAGAGCTGGTATAAACCCAACCATGGCTTGACTTGACAGTAGCCCATAGAGAAAGACAGACATATGAGCGACATTCCTCCACAACCCAGCCAAGAACAAGTTTTGTTCAGTCTTCCACTGCTACAACGTCTCTGTATGTCAGCACTTTACAGCTGCACTTTTTTCTTAGGTGGATTTGCCCTGTACATGCAGAATACCTATATTGTGCATGGTCCAAGTTTAGTCCTTTAAATAAATATACTCTGGCTTTATGATAAACCTGTCAGAGTGTGGCATAGCAAATAGTGAATAAAAGGCCTTCAAAGCAATCTTTGTCCATACTAAAGCAGCCTTTGTCCAGGATATTTTGTTGTTATTTGTCAGTCAGAATATATTTAACATACGGTTAAAGGAATAGTTTGGCAAAACATCTGCCTTCCATAGTTTTCTCCTCACCAGAAGTACACCCCTTTTCCACATTTTACTTATAAGCATAATTAAAAATGCATATCACTCTCTCTGCCTTAACTCTAAACAATACAGCAATACTGTATGCTTGAATATAATTATGAACAGCTAATGTTCTTCTAAAACCTAGAAACAAGCCAGTCAATGGAATCTTTATCCATCAGTTTCACATTAGCTTGATTAGAAATTTCCATAGATAACTCATTATGTCGACAGCGATGTTAAGTTCTTGCTCTTTACCAGTCATAATTGAAGTTGCACCATCAGACGATGCAGGGAACACACAAACAGGTGCAGATAATACATATAGACTTTGTGTTTTAAATCCAATGTGTGGAGTTAATATTTATAAAACAGTAAAAAGTTACATTACATTACTTCTTACTTTTTACATTACTGGTACATTTGGGGCAGTCATGGGCTGGAGGTTAGGGAACCGGTTCGATCCCTAGAGCCAACAGTACATGACTGAGGTGTCCTTGAGCAAGGCACCTAACCCCCAACTGCTCCCTGGGCAGTGCGGATAGGGCTGCCCACCACTCCGGGCAAGTGTGTTCACTGCCCCCTAGTGTGTGTATACTCACTAGTGTGCATGCGGTGTTTCACTTCACAGATGGGTTAAATGTGGAGGTGAAATTTCCTCGTTGTGGGACTTATAAGGGTCACTTCCATTGTACCACATTACCCCCAGCACTGCTAACAAAGAATAAAAGCCCAACTAGCAACAAGCCCACTACATACTTAAATCATGGCACACTTGACTCAAACTCTTTTGAGTTGTTGAGAGTTGAGAGTAAAGACTTTTTTCATTTGGGGTGTTTTCTGACACTGTATGACGTTATTTATAAAAATAGACAAGTACTTTGCATAGCTAAAAACAGTATTAGCAGCTATCTGACTTTCTTCAAAAAGAAGACAAATGGTCAGCTATGTTTTTTCCTTTTTCTTTGTATCTAGTAGCAGTATACCAAAATACTGATTTAGTAACTGAAGTAAATGACAACTGTTCTAGAAATGTTGACTTAGTATCTCAAAATAATGACTTATTTTCAACTACGTATCTCAAAATAATCACTTCCATTGTCATAATATTGAATTATTAAATTGAAATAATGACCTACATCAAAATAATGATTTATTATTTCATTATAATGACTTATCATCTCTAAATAATCAATTACTTTGTTGTTTTCAATAATTAATTTCAACATAACATCTCAAAATCTTTAGTCATTCATTTTCAATGAATCAATATTTAAAGAAAATTAGTACATTTGTAACTATTTTGAGATAAGTCAATACTTTACTGGTGGTTGGTTAGTGTAGTGGTGTAGTGTAGTAACACCTCTGCCTTCTACACTGTAGACTGGGGTTCAATCCCCACCTGGGTAAGCACCCTACACTATATCAATAAGAGTCCTTGGGCAAGACTCCTAACACCACCTTGGTCTCCCAGTGTAAAATGATCAGATTGTAAGTCACTCTGGAAAAGAGTGTCAGCCAAATGCTGTAAATGTACTTTAACACACTACTGCCAAAAACAGAGAAGGAGGAAAAAATAAAGGAATTTGGCGACAGTGGCAAGGAAAAACTTAAGATCAAGAGGAAGAAACCTTGAGAAGAACCAAGACTCAAAAGAGGAGTTCACACCGAATAGCAAAGCAATAACACAAGAGCAATATGAACAGACAATAAGGTTTGACTTTTTGTATAAAATATTAAAACACAGTCATGGTTCATGTCACTGTGTTCAGCATTAATATGTTCAGATGTATTTATGAAAATCAAATTTCTTTGTGGTCATTTCCAGCAGCCCTCACACTGGGCCGGAATGAATGGCCCTCTGAGTCCCCGGCGGGAGCCTGTGCCTGATCTCTCCTGCCTGCAGCATTACAGCGAGTGGCTGGCCTGCAGACATGAAGCTAGACTGCTGCCCATGAAGGAGGATCTCGCCCTCTGGCTCAACACAATCCTGGGTAAGAATGTGAGGCAGGTTGTGTGGATATTGCTTCTGAGGTCAGCCATGCCTTTTCCTTGTAAGTTGGATTTAGAAAGGAGTAACTGGTTAGCTTCTACCTGGAGTGTATATTTGGATGAGTTTAGCACTTGCAAACTTGCTTTTGCTTGCAAATGTGTTGTAAAAATCAAAAGGGCTTCTGAAGGTCACGTTCAGTGAGGCACAATGTTAAAATATGTGCAAAAACATGAACGTGTGTATATAGACCAGATGTTCACAGTGATGATGGACATTTTGGAGTTATTTGAGCTCTACCTGACTGAGACCTGGGCCAGTAAGAATCCTCTTATTTGGATAAGTGCATGGAAAATAGCCAAATGAGGTGTGCCTATTATTATTATTATTATTATTATTATTATTATTGAGATATGTCTAGAAGCATCACCAGATGTACTTACAGATAAACTACTACTGCTATTACTACTGCTACTACTACTACTACTACTACGACTTAAAATAATAATAATGACAGCAACACTTTTCTTTCTGTAATATTTAGATGTATCCTAACTCTAAAGTGGACACAAACCATAAATTAAATCCCTAGCTCTGTGATACTATTCATATTTTTGTCAATACATGCCTTAATCCCTGAACCTTGTTAAGACTGTAGTGACTAATATGCAATAAACTGTTGTTAAATGAATACATAAGTTATGTAATTCAAAAAGGAACCATATGTGTGGGCATACACACTGGCCTTTAGGCTTAAAGGGGCTAACTATAGACAAAAAGACATTTTCAAACACATGCATGTCATAAAATAGACTATTCCATGACCTGTATCAGATGATGGGGAATAAAGGTGCTTTCAGATAGACCTGATAATCTGAATTCCCTAAATTCCACTAAGCGTAGGATCAATGGAAAGACATCTGCTGGTATTCTAAAGAGCAGAGTGGCTTTCACAAATAAACCAAGACATGTCAGTGCCTGTATTGGTCTGGATGCTTTGACATGAGGCCACGTTAGAGGTTGAGGAAGCCAGAAGGTGACACAAACATTATTCTAGAGAAAATAGCAGAATCATAAAAGCAACAGAGCTGTGGAGAAATCTGTGGAAAACGTATATGAGCTACCAGATTTATACTTACTAGCCACTATATCAAACATACCTACTTTGCGGGTAGATGTTATAGATATACATATAGAAACCATAGCTTATTTTTTTCTATTCGCAAGCGGTGTAAGTTGTCATCTAGCCCAGACGTGTCTAACTGGGGACCTTCTGGCCTATTAGTGTTTACCTTCATCCAGCCCTCTGAATTCAGTTGATGAAGGCCTTGCTGATGAGCTGAATCTGGTGTGTTTAATGAGGCATTGCCCTGAAACCTGCAGTGTTTTGGCCCACGAGGATTGGAGCCTGACACATGTGCTCTAGCCCTTCAATGGTGGTCAGTTTAAAGGATCATTGTTGGCTGAATATTTTTTGTTGGCAAACTGTTCTGAACCCAACAGTGATACTGAGGTGTGTAAAAAACCCCAGCAACACTGCCAGAATGCAGAAATATATATTCAGTCCACATTGCATTTTGAAAAGTGTTCAGAACAGTTACTTCTACTTCCATACAATTACGATTGAAAAATTAGCAAACAGCGAACATGTTCATTAGATTCTAAAGAGGAATTCAATAAAAAGCTTGATGAGCTGTTTTGAGGGCTAAAAGGAACAGTGTGTTTTTTGAACACAAAGTAGAAGAGCAAATATCAGCATGACAAAATTCAAATATATTTTATTCATATGCTATAGTTTTTGATGAATATGCACATAAAAACTGCCAAGCAATTAACCACTGTGACCAATTAACCAATTAACTGCCATGTGATGTCTGCACTCTCACTTTGAATTATGCTTTGAAATGGCGCTATATTACATCCTTCATGAGGTTGAGTAAAATATATGTATAAAAAAAAATTATGCAGCATCAGATGGGCCACACTCCGTATCTGCATGCCTACAAAGTAGGGCACCTATATGGTAGCTGGACCTGTTAAAATGGCAACTCCATATTTGTATTTCCATATTGGATTATTAAAACTCTACAGGTTACTAGGCAGCTGCTAGGACACACACAAACAAACATCCTTAATCTTTCTCACCCACCTCTATATCTCCCTTCCCAATATGCTCTTCCTTTTCCTGGATGATCTCATGGTGCTGGTATGGCCATGTGGAGAGAGCAGACCGCAGGAGAGCACTTAGCTTCATTAGCTTCATCTCCGAGGGGAGGCGGCTAATGACTATCCGCCGTCACCCTATACATTGGCGTCTCTGTTCGGGCCTGGTTTTGTTGTGGTTTCCCTCCTCCTGCACCATCTGAACACCCCCCTCTCCTCACTCTCCCCTCTCGTTCCTGCCACCTAGTTACAATGTGTGTGCATTTAACACCCAGGCACTGGAATGCATCTGCAGGCCCATGTGAACCTGGAGGGGGGGTGATGCTAGCAGTTAGTGTATTTAGAGGATGTTTCTGAGCACCTGCGAGTTGCCCGAGGCACAGGAAGAATGCTGTGCTTGGTAAAGAAAGAAATAGGAGAGGAGGAGTAGAAGAGGGAAGGATTTAAAGTGAAGAAAAACAACCACCGTAAAGGTTTTCACAGTACCGCACACTGAGCAAACAGCTTTTACCCTTATCTGGAAGTGTATGCACTCTTTATAAAAGTTCTTCGCTTGGACATGCAGCTCTGAGAAAATCTTTTGTACTTAAACTTATCACATCTCTTCTGCAAAAACAGTGCTTTAAATAACCATTCAATGTAAGCCTCTAGAACCAAAAGTTGTTTTTCAATGGCATCACTCCTTTATTTTTAGGACTGTAGGCCTACACCGAGTATACCTAGTTTGCCTATTCAAACTACTATTTGTTTATTTTCAGCATTGGCCAAACCCAGTGCAATCGCACTGTCCCATCCACACCACATAAAGCTAAATTAATGTCATGATTCTATGATTCTTTATTACATTTAACTTTTGAGTTTTTAAGATTTGGTTGTCTGTCAATATCTAAAAAAACTATATACTCCTGACCTCCCCCTGCCCCCGTATAACCCAGAAGGATATGAGGTTTAGATGATGTGTGTGTGTGTGTGTGTGTGTGTGTGTGTGTGTGTGTGTGTGCGTGTGTGTGTGTGTGTGTGTGTTTTGCGATGCCAATATCAGTATTTCCGAATACCTGTATTCCTATGGACTATATGTCTATCAGCTCTAGGCCAAAGTACTTCCCATGACCCATCTCTGACCTCCTCATTGTCCTTCTGCCCCTCAGGCATGAATATAACAGCGGAGAACTTCATGAACATGCTGGAGACTGGTGTGGTGCTCTGCCAGTTGGCTGAAGAGCTACAGGAGAGGATGATTCTGGCAAGCAATGGCAAGGTGCTTAAAACACTCAGTATATGAAGGATTTTGAAGCTTCCATTCTTAATAATAAAGGTTTTTGGGAACAATGCTAGAGAGGAACCACTTTGGTTCCCTAAAGACCCTTCAATGGATGGTATTTTTAAGAACTATGTTCACAAACGAGAAGAACCATTTTGAAGTTTAAAGAACTTAAAGGTTTAAAGTTCTATACCAATCATGTTTTCATATAACCATGCAACCAAGCCAATAACCATTTCCAAACCTTTGTTTTTTTATTAATGTATGTCATTGAAGGGTACAGCGTAAAGCCCTTGTCATACAACCATCCATCAGAAAAGGTTGAATTCTTTTGTTGGATGGATGGATAGATGGCTAGATAGATGGCTAGGTATTTGAATGGATGAAGTAATACATGATCACAATACATTAAAAATATAGAAGCCCATATCAGCATCCTGTGACCAAAAACATTTTTTTTGTAGAATGTGAAATAAACTTGGAAGCCTAAATCTAAATTCCTCCACAGATATTATTTTGCTATGAATCTGCAGCCCCATATACCACATGGGTGGTAAAGTTTTATTGGCACAATCTGACATGTGAGAATATATAAATAGAATTTTGAAGCATATAGAACTGGCCTTTCTCTCAGCCCCACATCGAGGAGATCCTCGAGGTGTGTTATTTAATGGTTCTGGAAGCATGCCATGGCTGAAACATGGTGCACTAAGGAATAGAGAGAATAAAAAGTCCCTGGCAGGATTTATCCTCCATCTTATGAGCCATCTGTGTGCCATTCACTGTGTGCCTCTTGACCATTGCCTTATTTTTCTTTTTTGACTCTACTAAAAAAAAATAAGCCTTTACTTGAAGGCTACCTGGATAGAAACTTTACAATGCATACATAAGCATTAAACAACATTTAAAAAGTAAATTAGTATTAAAAAGCAATGACATAATTGAAAAGCATAGTGAATAAGGACATTTTTAAATATCTTTTTAAATGCTTAAGTATCATGAAGTCCATATGCAAGTATCTTTCAAACGAAGAGTTATAAAAAATATCTGATAAGCGATAAAGATGAAACATTTTAAATATTTAGAAGAAAGGATTACATGGTCATGCCTAACGCAGAAATTGCTCTGCAGGAGCGTAGCTCTCCACAACCAGGGTAGGAGACTATCATGTTAAGAGAATTTATTTTAATGTTTTATTTTAATCTCTTGTTATAAATATGATATTAAATGTACAGGTTATACATCCTTTCCTTATTGGTTACTGTGTGTTCTGCAGACTTTCGTCCGGCGTGTGATTCGCTGGACAGCTGGTGCTGCCCCTGGTTCCTTTTTT
Organism: Pygocentrus nattereri; assembly: GCF_015220715.1. Lineage (NCBI taxonomy): Eukaryota > Metazoa > Chordata > Actinopteri > Characiformes > Serrasalmidae > Pygocentrus > Pygocentrus nattereri. The sequence continues at coordinate 20,242,415 of NC_051235.1, read as the reverse complement.
GCCCGGGACAACACAGCCAACTTCCTGTACTGGTGCCGTAAAATTGGGGTGGGCGAGTCCCATCTCTTTGAGTCAGAAGATTTGGGTGAGTAATTACAAATTCATCCTTCTGCAAGTCAAACGCACACATAGAATAGAAGGATAATACTTTTCACTAAGCTACTCGTAGCCAATTTTTGACCATGATTTCATTTTAACAGATAATAACATTTATTCTCCTTAAATCTTTGCACTTTTAAAGAAAACTGGATATGAATACCTGGCAACTAAATTAAAAAAATATTTAAAACAATCACAAGTGAGAAATTTAATTAAAATATCTTGGAGTGTTGGGGAAGTTATATCTGTCCAGGCTCTACTGACTCGTTAATATTGAGAAGAACATCAGATCAATATAGCAGTTAGCAGTTCAATCTGTCAAAATGGTGTAGCTGAGGGATGCAGTGCTGTGCTACAGAATATTAAATAACAAATCAAATATTAAGAGTAAGCTTTAGGCCAGAATGCCCCTTTAAACACTAACATCAACCTTTTTCCTACCAGCATGTAGTTTGTTCCTTTGAAGAGGAAAATGAGCACCCATAGGTAAATAAAGTTTGTTGCCCAAGTCACAGTCGTTCATCTGTGGTTGATGTTTGCATTTTGCTTGCTACCATCATCTCAGCCCAAGCATTTCCACATTTCCTTATTCACTTATGTATTCAATGCGTTTCTGTGTGACAGAGTAGAGTGCATCAAAGCCTCAGTGTGTTAGAGGATATGTCCATGTATGGTGCACTGAATGTATAACACTCTCAGCATGTGAGAGCCTTGGTTTGCAGCCCTGCACAGATAGCCTGAGCATGTGTCAAAGTGAGTCAGAAGTGTGACTGCAGACTCATTTACACTACTGAGACATCTGCCGCTGCCAGAATCCCTCTTAAAGGAACAGTTATAAATCAAACTCACACACGTTGTTTCAGACACTGCTTCATATTGCTATCTGTAAAACTACAGCACTATGAAGAAGTCTGAGACCACCCTCATGATGGCTAGTAAATACAAGTTATTCATCTTCAGGAGATATTTTTGATAAGATTATACATAAGATAATACGTTTGCATAAAGAAGGGGAAAGTCAAAGGAAAATAAGTGAAAAAGCAGAAACTATCAAAAATGATAAAGAAAAAAAAAAACGGAGAAAATGAGTTCCTAACAAATGTACAAGACCTGGTAGATAATAAAAAACCAACACCATGAGATAAACAATACACAGAAAATCAAGCTCCACTTTTTGCTTCTGACCTGAAAAAAATCCACAGACACCCATCCTTCTTCCACAACTCAGAGCTGTGGGTGTGAAAGGATGTGTAACTGTAAAGAGAAAAGGAAAAAGACAAAAAAAAGTTTGAGGATCAAACAAAGAAGATGTTGGTGTTTTCAGAACAATGGACTGACCACCCCAAAGTCAAGACCTCAACATTATTGAATGTGTTTAGGAATACTTGGATTGTTAGAAGCAGAAAATGCAATCAATGTCTAAGACTGAACTCTGGATGTGTGGAAGAATATCTTTGAAAAGTTGAAAGCAAATCTCCCTAAAATGAAAATTTAAAATAAAGCTAAATGTTGAAAAATATGACATAATTTTTTGTAATTGAGGTTTCTGTGCTATGTTATATATGTTTTCTGCTGACAAATTAATATAGTTTTAATGGCCTTTTAAGCAGGAAACTGGATAGACTAAAGGTAGTAGCTGGCTTTTGCACAGTACTGTATATGTTTATAGATTTGTTAGAATGCCATCCAACAAATGACCGCTGGGATAGGCTCCAGCACACCCTGTGACACAGAAGAATAAACGGCTTGCATAATGTAGTCACTAGGACTAATTTAAATTTATGCTCAAGTGAGGACTTGAGCAAAAATTTTATATAGTCCTATCATAGTGAGCAAATAGGGTCCTCACAAGTATAGCACTGCAAGAACACACACTCACACACACACACACACACACACACACACACACACACACACACACACACACACACACACACACACACACACACACACACACACACTAACATTATGGGTTGTTTTCTCCACAGTTGTTTTTTTAAAACTAAAAGAGCTGAAAAATTGCCTTTTGGATACGGAAGTTAAGGTTAGGGTTAGGTCTAGGGTTAGGTGTAGTATTATTTATCTACAATAACACAAACATCAGTAGAAACCTATGGACGTCCTGATATGTATAGCAAGACAAATGTGTGTGTGTGTGTGTGTGTGTGTGTGTGTGTGTGTGTGTGTGTGTGTAGAATGTCAGAAACCACAAAAACAAGTCTGAAGCAAGTAGTCATGTAGTTTGTGCGGTGCTAGTTGGTGGATTATAAGCTTTCATTGCCTACATGTATCTACATTAGCCTTGTAGCTCCATTGCAAAACTAAGGAAACAAACTTCAGATTCCAAGCATAACTTGGGTCATCATTTGTGGTGAAGACAGACATTGCATAAATTTTCCATTATCACTCATCAGCATGATCTTATATTCCTTTTTCTCTCTTTCTCTATTTCTCTGTTTCTGTCCTTCTTTTTAATTAAATACCATTTAAATAATATATTAACCTCAATAGTTTCACTTGTTTTATTGGTATAAACTCCAGGGCATTTGCCCTGCAGACAGAGAGAACTCTCTCTCTCTCTCTCTCTCTCTCTCTCTCTCTCTCTCTCTCTCTCTCTCTCTCTCTCTCTCTCTCTCTCTCTCTCTCTCTCTGAACTCCACAGGGAGCAGAGCTGAATGGCAGTGCAGTATCTGTAACACTCGGCCTGACCCCCTTGGCCCCTGCTGTCACTGCATTTGTGTGATGAAAAATAGAGAGAAAGACAGAAAACAAAGGAAAAGGAGGACAGTGCTGCTAGGTCAACAGGAAAAGAAAATGCTTTTGATCAGACAAAAGAAATGAGTAGACACTGGAAGAGGAGAAGCAAAGATTTGATATTGAAGTTCCTCAATTCATGTGTAACCAAAGAAGGATGAACACAAAGAAATGGAGATCCAGAAGCAAAGTAGAGCAGTTATTTAGTTTTTATTTGAATAGTCCAAAGTCCTCTTTTCTGTAATTGGCTATAAATAGACTCATAGGTCTTATTTTAGCTTTACAGTCATATATAAAAACATTGGTTCTTTGTTTAGTTAATTTTCTGAATAAAAACAACTCAAATATGTTTAACATATTGGAAAAAACAAAACATAAAATCTAACATTTTGCACAGGCCACACTTTATGTCTTATTTTCTCCTAATATGTTAAATAAAATATTAAACAGTAACACTGTGTTTAGAATATGATCTTATTTTTATTTAAAAAAAAACTAACAAAACAAGAAGTTTGACAAGGGAGGTGCAAACTTTTATGTATGTAATATGTGTACATGCTCTATACCGTCGCTGTTGTGATGAAACCTCATATCTCTGAAAAGCTAACTTTTGATGATTTCACTATGAATGGATGTTAATGCAACACATTTTTGACAAATTAATAACAATGAAAGCTTGAGATACATTCTAACACTTTACAGCGCAAGTCAATATGTTCTTATTTTCACCCACACTTGGGTTCTTGGCTTAGACATGATGTCAGGGAGATCAAGTCATTTATATCCACCTGTTCAGCCTACAGGAGTGTTTCAGCATAGGCTGCTTTTTAAATGAGGCAGAATATATTGGTCTTAAAGGTGTAATAACAAAAAAGGGACAAGAACAGGTTGGAAAACAGTGATGCAAAAGTTATTATGACTGATTTTGGTAGATAAAACAATGCAAATATCATAAATGGGCACAAATAGTGTTTTGGTATTGGTACTAAAGGGCCTGTGTACTTCTTTTTCATTTCATGTCCGTTCTTTAAGTTTTAAAAAACTTTCTCACATCTCCTTAAGAGAAAATGTTTTTTAAAAACATCCATTGGATGTGCGAGGATCAAATATGATTCTTTTTCAGAACCTCTTCCAAGAAACCTTTTCAGCACCTTTATCTTTAAGAGTGTAGATCTTTCCACTGATCCACACGTGTGCAGCTGTTGTCCTGATTTAGATGTTTGTCTGGTCTTTCTGGGTCAAGGTCATAAATTAGGTGAATATTTCTTGTCAGCCACTGTTTTCATTTAATGGTATGCCCTCATATTTGTTTACTTTGAAGACCTCCTTTGCAAATGACTACCTACTTATTTATGAGCCATCATTAATCATAACATAGTACACTTGGTTTAGTTTCTTAAGAAGTCCTGCCTGTGTTAAAACCTCATTTCACCAGAAATCACACGCCAATGGAATACAAACTAAAAACAAAACACTTCAGTTTTAATGTTCTAAGTGATGGATTTAAGACAAGTTTCAACACAGTTCAGAGCAAACATGGGTTAACTTATATGGGAATCATCTTTTGCTTGCACAACAACCTTATCCAAACAAACATTTCCATGTTTGTTTTGTACGTGGGTTGCAAAGCCTCAGAAATGAGGTGGAGGAAAACGTATCTTTTAATCTGCACAAGCACTTGGAAGACTGTGGATGATTAGAGACGCAAAATAGTCGGCAGTCCTCAGCTTGCCCATGTTTTTCTAAAGATATGTGCCTAGTGCCTCAGGGAAATGGGCAGATCTTGAAAGACAGTAGATGCTTTTCTTCTTAATTTGGATATTTCATGTCTTATCACCTTGGGCATCTCGACCTGCGATTGATTGGTACTTCTTAAGCCTGCTCATTGTCAGTGCATTAAGAAATGTAACTTGGTCCATCATTTTTTGTGTGCAATGTGCTTTTTGTAGACTTCTGTGTACTGAGATTGAATTTAGTCATTTAAATAAGTGTGTGTAGCTATTATAGTAACCTATATAGAGTATCAGTCATGTTGTAGTGTTGTTCAAAATCTTAACATATATGAGTGGCTTCATGGCTAAACACATTACAATTACATTATATAACTTTCAAGAATGTTTTTCATGATAAATTAAATTGGAGTGGAGACAATAGTCCTTTGCTACTTCAGAAAATGCATTTGTTGCCTAATTTTACATTAAAGCTTATTATTCTATGTTTTGGTGTGTTATAACAATGTTATTACAATGATATTACATAGCAGTACAATAAAGGCTTTGATGAAGTATAATCTGCTGGTACTATTGAATTGAGAATATAGAAAATTCAATACAGGATTAAACCGTAAACATTTCAAGTATCATACCGGCTTGAACACAGTATATTATTTTAGAAATTACAGACATGATTTATGTTTATAGTATATATAACAGATCATTTGTTTATTTATTTATTTATTTATTTATTTATATTTTGGTGGTGTACGATGAGGTAGTGTGTGGTGTTATGACCGATAGGTAGTACCAGTCCTGGCCCAAAGGCTGTGTATAGTTCCATTTTACATTAATATGAATTTGGCTGAGTGTTTGACTAAAAATGCTAATTAAAATGTGCTGGAATTTCACTGAACAACAAAAGAAAAAAAAGAAAACTAAATAATGTTCCATCAGGTTCATAAATATTGATCTTTAGAAAGGAAACTCTGTAAACTTCATTACAAGTCGAGTGGCACTTCTTTGTTCCAATCGCATGCACTTTCAAGTCAAATTGTTGCTCACTGATCAATGTTTGCATGTTTTGTCAGTTCTTCACAGGCATCCACGCAATGTATGCTTGTGTCTCATGCAGCTTGGGAGAATTGCCTCAAAGTAAGAGATCAGCCTTTAAAGAGACTTTTTTACGGTATTTAATAGTGATGCTCCACAAACTGATTACACATTTCTCACAGATACGGAATCGATGCGCCAGCACTCGTCAAACTGGAGAGAGAGCTTGAGAAGGAAGAAGATGGATCTCTCTCTCCATCCATGTTCTTTGCCTCACCGTTACCATCTCCCTCCTCTCCTCCTCTTTTCTTCCCTCCTGCTCCATCATCACCTCCACCTTCTTCACCTTCTCCTATCCCTACCTCCATCTCTCCCTCCACTCCACCTGCCTCTCCAGCCCCATGTCCTGCTCCAGCCCGGAGCCCCTCCCCTCCTCCCTCCCAAATCCCTGAACCTGTCACTCAGCTGGAACCTGAACCTGAGCCTACCTCACCCACTCCCCCCTCACCTGTCAAAGCGTTCACACCCTCCAAACGCCGCCTCAGCAAGTCCAATGGGAAAAGAAGCGCAGACTGCCTGCTGGATGACGCTGTGAGTGAAAAGCAGAAATGGTGCTGCATGTTAGTTTTGAGTTATTTGATGATGATGAAGGTCTCTTAATGTGGAGAGTGGGGGTGGAGTAGAACTGTTATAGAAATGATCATTTTCAAAATGTGTCAGTCATCCACACAAGCTAGAAAGTTAGCTCGCTCAGTCTTACTAGCAAACTAGCTACCTTAGTTCTACCTTGATCGGCTAAGTGCAATGCAGCAACTACATTCATTCACTCATATAAAGTTAAACACGTTGAACTTTTTCGCTGAGCAGCAAAGCAGATTTCACCACACTGCAAACCATCGTGCACCACATGATGTGGCCAAGCTTACCACTAAAAGGAATAGGATGCGGTGAGGTGAAGCTGCAAATGGACACTTTCAATCAATGCCACATTTTGTTTATAAGCAAAAGACAGTATGCTTTGTTATGATTTGAAATTTATGAAAAGTTCTGTGCATGTCTTTTTTCCATCTTGTGGAAAGAACAATTATTTTTTGCCACATTTTGGTATTTAATGTATAAGTAATTAATTATGTATTCATTATGTACCATAATTCATTATGTACCTATGCAAATTTAGAAAAAGTCATTAAACTTCATAAGAAGACTGATTATACTACATAAATTATGTCTTTTTCTGTTCTACATTTGAGAATTTGATGAAAGGTGCACAGCTAAACACTATGTACCCATTGCTTTAGGTTAAGCAGATTTCAGAAGACCCACCATGCAGATGTCCAGTGAGGTTCTGCATTGAGAAACAGCCTAAAGGCCGCTACCGTGTGGGGGATAAAGTACTATATGTCAGGGTAAGTGTTTTACTTTCTTTCTCCTCTTTGTGTTTCAGTATTGACATGTAAACTCAACTATAACAGCAGAGCCAGCAAGGAGGCTGGATGTTTTTGCGAGGTTCAGTAACACTTTACTTGAACTTTGCTACATAACATTGACATAACCAAGCCCTTAGTATGTCATGGCAGACGTTATATGCTGTCATAAGCTGTCAGATTCTTTTCGGTGATATGTGTCATGTTACTACTACTAGAATTGCAATAATGGCATCACATAAATGCTTAATGTCATGACAGCCTATGTCACATGCTAATTATTGCTGTGTCCTGTTGTTAGCTTAATGAACTCACATGTTATCACATATGTCAAAATGGTAATGGCAATATGATACTGTAATCTGTCATGACAACTCTTATGACATATTGTGTACATATGTCTACATAAATCTAAACACATGGATTAACAATTACTAAATGGGGTTACAAACTAAACACAGGTAAGTAGAATAACAAGGGGTCAGATCTAGAATAACAAGATGCTGTAGACAAGTAAATGGATGTGGCTTGTCCAGGGAAAATATGACATTAACCAACTGTGTTAATTATTATTTATACTTGTTTATATCACAGCATATTTAAAGCTGATGACGAGTCCCAATTAAAACGTAGTTTCAGTAAATAATTAGGCTTAATCTTTTTCCTGATTAGAACTGATCCTCTCCATTGATGATTATATAGTGAGCATTCCTGCCATTGACATGTTACTGTGTCCTGCTTAGGCTCCTTATGCATTGTTAGTTTGGACTCTGTAAGTGTGTGGAACTCATTGAAAGGCAAAGACTCATGGGAGCCTGGGTTGCTTGGCAACACAAAGAAAAGGTTTGCACCTTCTGAATGGAAGAGGGAAAGAAAAAAAGATTCTGACGGGCAAATGGATAAGATCAGACGATGAGTCCGTTAACAAGCTCGTTCACTGTGGCCAAATGGTGAACAAATTTATATGAAGATATAACTGAAAAAAACAATATTTGTGCTAAGGTGGCAAGCAAAGAGGATACGATTTAAAATAAGCAGAACTCAGTGCCAAGGAAAATTAAGTAATCTGACCATCAAAACGTGCTTTCTTTCTCCTCCCTCATCAAAGCTAAAGCCAGTTCAAAGCAGTAATGGGGATGGAAAAGCACTTCAAAGTATTGTCACTTTGGCTAATTGGTGACCTGCTCGAAACCATTACATGCTCAGTTACACTTATCGGAAGCCGCTTGTTTGACTTTCACTATCTCTGGAGCGATAACAGTAATTAATTAACTAATTAAGCTGTCCAGCTCCACAAACAAGTTAACACCAGTACACTCCTTTCTGTCTTGGATGTAAAGCACACCTGGCTCCCAGGTCAGCTATTACATTTCTTAACCATCTAAAAACATGAAAAACATGTCTTGATAGCTGCTAAAGAGGATAGGCATGACAAATAAGTAGTGTGTTTTTCATCCATCTGGCATGTAGGACGAGAATTTAGAGCATATTCAAATTAGACGACCGTTCTTTTAGCCCTGCTGTACTGAGGATAGCTGAGAGATTCCTGTGGAATACTTAAATCCATAAGGCCTGCTGCTCAGCAACCCTGCATCACTGGCATTCCAAGTGCATTTGAAGCAAACACTTGTTCATTCTATTCTCAATGCATTCGTGAGCGTAGATGCTAATGCATGTACCATTAAATATGCCTTTATACGGTACTGTGCAAAAGTCACCCCTTGCATATTCAATTTCTAGTCAAAACAGCCATTAAAGGAAAGATATGCAGCTTACAAAATGTGTGTGTTTTTGATTTGCAAAACAATTCCTGTGTAGTGGGTGGGTCATTTTATTTTCATTTTGTTAAACCTGACTCCACAGTCCTATCTGCTCCCTGCAAGGCACCTGGGAGAAATGCTGGGTAGTTAGCTTTATTATCTCCACCACTGTACAAAAGAAAGGCCTTTAGGGCTTTACTGACTCCTGTTCTAATTTTTGTTTTTCCTGAAAGGATCTGAAAACTTCACAGAAAATTAACCTGAAGTTTAAATAACTGACCAGAATATTACTGTTTTTGGATTTTGCCATGCTTGGCTCCTCCCACTCCCCCATGTGCTTTTTGTATACCTTTTTATAGTTCACATGTTTTCTTTGTTTTGTTTTTTAGCCCAGCCCCCTAGTTTAGTGACTCCGCCCCTGATTGTTCCCACCTGTTTTCCAGCTGTCCCTCCTTTACCCTCTTGTATTTAAGCCTTGTGTTTTCCCCTGTGTAGTTGCAGGTCTTTGTTTGGGATGTTTGTTTGATGTTTGATGTGCTGTTTGAATTGTTTGCTGGATGTTTTGTTTGTTTGATGTATGCTTGTTTGAGTTGTACTTTCACTATTAGTTCTCTGTTTAGCCTGTGCTCTGTTAGTCATGTCTGTCTCGCGATCTCTTCGTATTGGCCATTTGAACCTGGACTGTCATGACCACAACCCTGGATATGCCCTCAATAAAAGTGACTTACCTCAGCATATGCGTCCGCCTCCTCGCTCCGCGTTACAGATTTAGTATGTCTACCCATTGCCTTTATTAGAGCTTCCATTCTTTCCATTTTTTCTTTCGGTTATTCATCTGCAGGGAAACATGTTAGAAATTCCATTTAGGAACCCTTCTGGAAAATAAATACATGAACAGTGGTATCTGTTTTTTGCACAGTACTGTATGAAGGATTTGAAGGTTTCTTTGTCAGTGCTTGTCAAAATATCAGTTGTTTGATTTTGATTGAAAGCAATTTGTGTGTAGTGGGTGGAGCATTTAATTTTCATTTTTTATACATGTCCTATCCACTCCCTGCAAGAAACGCTGGGTAATTACCTTTATTACGTCCACCACTGTATCATGGAAAGGCCTTTAGGGCTTTACTAACTCTTTTTCTTTGTTTACCGTTTATAAGCTCCTGTCAATGAACACGTTTCATTACATTACATTAGTTCTGGGCCCCACACTTTTACATACTAGTTTCATAGTATTTACTGAATCATTTATTGTAGTTATTGAATTATAAATCCCAAGACATCATATGAACTGAACAATAAGCTTTCAGTTTCAGGGGTTGATAAACCTACATTGCACATCAGGACTGTCATATCAAACTTTTAAATTAGACTTTTTCCTTTGTTCTCAACTTTTTTGGCATCATTTGAAAATGCCAGCTGCCTCTTACATTGTGTGACTGATTCAAGATGAATGGGCCAAGATAATGTTCCAGAGTCACTCTAAAATCTTGGTACATGTAGTTATACTAAGAGTTAAGAGTATTCTCATTGTCCTGAAAAGTAACCATAGTGGAGATGTGAGGTTTTGACTTTTTCCTGGATGTTTCTGCATAGATTTTCCTACCTCTCTGCTACAAGTACATTTGGAAGCCATGGCTGATCATTGTAGAAAGTAGCTCTGTAACACTTAAATACCCTAAACTGCTAATAATGACACCCTAGTCTACAGGGAGGATCATGTCCTATGCATGATTTGGGAGAACCTTTATAGGTTAGTGCCAGGCTGTAAAAAGAAGGGGGGGCTGAATTTATTGATTTCAGTGGTGAAGTCATTAGCACCGTGATTACTCTGGAAAGCTTGTTAAAGAGCGACGGCTGTGCTACCAGAGGGCCCGCTCCCTTCCTTTCTCTTGCTGTCATTTTTCAATCACATGGCTTCTCCAGGGCTTCTGCGTGGTCTGCTGTGGAGGAAAAGAATTAAGCAATGTTTTTCTATCATAAACCCAATTAGCAAGAGCTGTACAGAGGGAGAAAGAGAGAGAGAAAGAGAGGAAAAAATGGAGAGTAAGCAGGAGCAAGCAAGAGTGAAAGAGAAAGATGGGGAGAGAGAGAGCCAGAAAGAGAAAGTGAGAGAGAGAGAGAGAGAGAGAGAGAGAGAGAGAGAGGGAGGCAGGCTTATCATTGCACTTATACACTAGGTTTTAACACAAAGCTTTTAAGGCCATCTCTCATCCTGTACTTGCCTGAATAGCAATGTGTGGGATATGGGTTTTATTTGCTTTTATGGATTGAATAAAGTCCTGATTTGAAAAGGAAAACATGTATTAGATCACTACAATGGCTGTGTTCCATGGAGAAGAGAGATAAAGCCGTGGTTAAATCAGTTGATTGCCATTGAGGAAATGTCTCATTACTGAATCTGTAGCCAGTGTAAGGTGATGACAGAATCATTTAGGTTGGATAGATCCATCTCATTCATGTGAATCAGATAATCAAGATCACTGGCTACAGATGACTGATCCCTGAAAGCTATCTCAAGCATCTGATGTGTGAACTGAACATCTCTCTCAGTGAACAGATTTCTTTAGCTCTTGTCAAATGTCCCACACGAAGACGAGAGTGGTTAAGAGGTCCCTACATTGGAGATATTATCTCCAGGATTCTTTTCAAGTCATCTGTGCATCTCTTTATTCACATTCACTACAACACTGTCCACACTGGACCATAGGGCTGCCAGATAGAGAATACAATTCTGCAGTTAAGTTGGCTGGCATTATTTTGACTAAAATGACCCAGGTAAATGAGACTGTGGTGCACCCAAACATGCCAAAGAACATCTGTGATTGATTAAAATCCTACCAACACACAATAAAACATTTAGTGCTTGTTTAGGGGCTCATTTGCATTTTGCAGATTTCTGCAATATCAGTATTGTGAAGGCCACAATCTCAAAAATGATAAACTATCTGGCACTCTTACAAAAGAGGTGTCAAAAGGGTCATTTGGAGTGATTCCCCAATGCAGTTTGTACACATTAAATTCTTGAACTAAGCAGTTTTATAAACAAGACATGTTAAAAAAAAAGTTTAAAGAAACTCCACATAATGTAAAGGTTCTAAACCAGGGCTGCCCAATGTTTGGCCCACAGGTCAAATGTTGGCCAATAAGGATGTTTGAACTGACCACCAAAAAACTGACCACCCACTGAGACAGCACAAATTTGTGCAAAGCGTTGTCAACTTTTGAAATAAAACGGCTCCAATTTAAACGTTTCAGCAAGATACACTGATCAGGCATAACATTATGACCACCTCCTTGTTTCTCATTGTCCATTTCATCTGCTCCCCTTACTATATAGGTGCACTTTGTAGTTCTACAATTACAGACTGTAGTCCATCTGTTTCTCCCATACTTTGTTAGCCCCCTTTTACCCTGTTCTTCAGTGCTCAGGGCCCCCATGGACCCTCACAGAGCAGGTACTATTTGGGTGGTGGATCATTTTCAGCACTGCAGTGACACTGGTGGTGTGTTAGTGTGTGTTGTGATGGTATGAGTGGATCAGACACAGCAGTGCTGAAGTTTTTAAACACTGTGTCCACTCATTGTCCACTCTATTAGAAACTCCTACCTTGTCAGTCCACCTTATAGATGTAAAGTCAGAGATGATAGCTCATCTGCTGATGCACAGTTTGAGCTGGTCATCCTCTAGTCCTTCTTCAGTGGTCACAGGATACTGCCCAAAGGACACTGTTGGCTGGATATTTTGGTTGGTGGACTATTCTCAGTCCAGCAGTGACACTGAGGTGTTGAAAACTCCAGCAGCACTGCTGTGTCTGATCCACTCAGACCAGCGCAACACACACTAACACACCACCACCACATCAGTGTTACTGCAGTGCTGAGAGTGACCCACCACCCAAATAATATCTTTAGTATTTATAGTTTTTGTCCTGACCACTGAAGAACAGGGTAAAAGGGGGCTAACAATGTATACAGAGAACAACAGATGGGCTAAAGTCTGTAATTGTAGAACTACAAAGTGCACCTATGTAGTAAGTGGAGCTGATAAAATGGACAATGAGCATAGAAACAAGGATCAGGCCTGTCCTCTTCATTTTTGTATTGTTTTGTCTTTTAGCCTTCATTTCACCACAAACTACTTCGGCACCAGAGACAAAAAGTTTGGGCACCCCTGTTATAAACCAATTAAAGGTTTTTCGATCATTTAAGAACCTTTATATTTAAAATTGCACTTGATTGAAATAAAAAATAATGAGCAGCCTCAGCATGAGAAAGAGGTAACACTGCACTGTAAGGAAGTGTTCATAAGACCACATGACTCCTACATAAGCCATTCATAACAACTGACAAACCTGCATCCTCATAAAAATCCATAGGCTTATTGCAACACGCATGTACTGTCATAAATTCTGCTTTTTGGGTAAAATGATATATCAGTGATAACAACCAATTTCATAGCTGATGCTGACGTAATGCTGATATCACCGTATTAATGGCAATATGAACCTCACTTTTGTTCAACCAGTCTGACGTGCAAAACTCGGTCATGAAAGGCCTATGTCACTTCACTCCACATCCCAATGTCAGACATACGTTAGTGTTATTTGATATAGCTCTAATGTCATCTTGACATCAAGATTGGCAAATGCAACCTTAACGTTTCTAAATGTTTGAAAGCCTACATCAATTCATGAATTGTATATGTAGGTGTCATGAAGCCTTATGAACGCTGCCCTAGTCAGACAAACTAGTGCATTGTGATTTTTGTTTTGGTCTAGATTCTTTGGTCCAGATTCTTTGAATTGGTATTTTCTACCTTTCTGGCCACTGCCCCCTAGTGTGTTTGTGTGTGTGTTAGTGTGTGTGTGTGTGTTTATTCACTAGTGTGTATGCGGTGTTTCACTTCATGGATGGGTTAAATACAGAGGTGGAATTTCCCCGTTAGTGGGAAAGTATCACTTATAAGTCGAGCCCAACATGTGTTGTATATGTTGACATTGGGATGTGGAGTGAAGTGACATAGGCCTTTCATGACAGAGCTTTGCACGTCAGACTGGTTGAACAAAAGTGAGTTTCATATTGCCATTAATACGGTGATATCAGCATTACTTCAGTATCAGCTATGAAATTGGTTGTTATCACTGATATATCATTTTACCCAAAAAGCAGAATTTATGACAGTACATGCATGTTGCAATAAGCCTATGGTACCTCTTCGTACCTCTTCTCTTGCCACCAGCTCTTTAGTTACAGGCACTTTCCTCATTCACACCTCTCTAGCTCTGCTCACACCAGACCTGCAAATGATGTGTAACACAAAACTAGGAATGGAGAGGGAACAGCCTGTCTTCTGTATAAAAACATCTCTACCAGACTGAATGCGGTACTAGATCCTGAGGGACTTCTTTTCAACCAAATATTGTGCATCTTTGGGAGAAGTGACTGCATAGTGGCATCTAGTGGATGAGATTAGAACTACAGTATTTAATATGTGTTGGCGCCAAGTAGAATGGAAGAAAATAAAGTGGAATCAGTTCCCAGTGGAGATAGAGGAGACGCCTGGTGGAGAGTGAGTGTGGAACAGGAGGGGTGGAGAGACATCCTGTGAGTGGAGAAGTGTTGTGGCAAACTTGTGAAGGCAGTAAAAAGGCTTTTGTGAAAGCACACATAGCTAGGCCTGCTGCCAGCACCCTCTGCTCTATTGTCCTCCTGGGGAGAAGACTGGAAGGAAAATAAATAGAAACTGTTCAATTATTCAAACAAATGTAAATTATTATGGCAATTGTCTGCTCGAGGAGACAGAAGACACAATCAGATTACTGCACAGAGTAGAAAATGCTGAAAGGTAAATAATTATTTAGAGGCATTATTACCATTTAAATATGTACCCTACTGAAAAAAAAACAGCACAGACCAACATGCATTCCATGCTGGTCCAAGCTGATTTATTGCTTATCTAGTGCTGGTTTAGCTGGTCACCCAGCATGGGCCTGATAGATGAACAGCATACCAACATATACAACACATGTTGGGCTCGACTTATAAGTCATACTTTCCCACAAACGGGGAAATTCCACCTCCGTATTTAACCCATCCATGAAGTGAAACACCGCATACACACTAATGAATAAACACACACACACACTAACACACACACAAACACACTAGGGGGCAGTGGGCAGCCCTATCCACGGCACCCGGGGAGCTATTGAGGGTTAGGTGTCTTGCTCAAGGACACCTCAATCATAGACTTTCGCACTGGGGATCAAACCAGCAACCTTCCAGTCACAGGGCCAGTTCCCTAACCTCCAGCCCATGCCTGCCCCATGAGGGATGAAATGTGATGCCAACCACTTGGGAAAGAAAAAAATGGAACAAAGCTTTTCTGTTTCAGATTAGTGTTGTTATGTAATCATCCACAATGCTTACAATCTATTTTTCTTGTCATTTAGATTTGAACATCAAATTCCCTTGCCTGTACACCCACAAACAACACAAAGTCACTGTAAATATGTTGATTTCAGAATGGCGTTCATTGCATTTTCATGGTAAAGTTTGATAATTGCAGTCTAGGCAGTCTAATCGCTTTGTAAAATGAAAAATATCTCTTCTCAAGAACCAGAAAAGGCTGTTTTCATTAAGGGGGATTCCACAGATTACTCAAATTTTCTGCATAATTCAATCATAAGATTTAAACAACGTCATTCAGAGCAGTTTGTTACGGAGTGCTCTGTTGTTCAGAGTCTGAACAGCAGTGATAGGAACCAGAAGCATTTATTGCATCTAAAAGCTACCTTTCAGAAAGTTTTCAAGCAATATGGTTATGAACAGGCGTGCCTGTTGCCTAAGTCAGAAACAAGGTCTGAAACATATTTTAAAAGACATGCACAGCTTAGAGGTACAAGTTATGGAAACAGAGTATCCAAATAGAACCTTTTCAGATTTATCACTATTTAAGCAACATTACAAACAAAAGCAAAGAAGACATGTAGGTTCACTTCAGGTCATTTTGAACAGTCATACATTACAGATTATTGTGTTTCCTGGGTCCTATCTATCACTGGTACTGTAAAGTAATCTAAAATGGCTGAAATGGTAAATTTCCCTACAATGCATCATTTGACATCAAAACAATCTAAATCCTTTGTTTACATCTCAACAATTGAATTATATAGAAATTTTGTCAAAACAATATATATATATATATACAGTACTGTGCGAAAGTTTTAGGCATCTAAGCAAATGTTTTAGCAATTTACCTCAGCAGTGAGTTTATCACAATATACATTACAATAAAGTCATATTCATAATTCAAATAAACAGAAAAACAATAAAAAGTAACAAGAATTTCTTGGGTCCATATTTTTCCTTGAAAAATCAATCATCAATTACATCATGAGCACAATTTACTGAAGCACTGATTGGTCAAACCAGGAGTTGCTTTTTAACTACATATAATACTGGGCTTCCTCGAGGAGAGGTTTGAAAATGGTTAAACAAACACACTAACATCCATAAAATCACTACATATATATATATATATATATATATATATATATATATATATATATATATATATATATATATATATATATATAATCATTATTACTTAATATTCTATACATTTTGTTTATTCAAATATTAACACTTACCAGCAAATAAGCACATACTACACAAATAAATAGATTTTGAAAATGTGTTTTGAAACACAATCACCCCCATTCTTGATTTTATACTGTAATGTATGTTATTGCTTATAGGTGGAAAATAATGAAAATAAATAAATTATTGATCAAAAAAAAAAGAAAAAAAGAAAATGTGTTTTGAAATGACTTTTGCACAGTACTGTGTATATATATATATATATATATACACCCCTGCTTGTCTCTCATTTATTCATTTATTTTATCTATTTATTCCATGCCAAACTTGAGCAGCCTGACAGGCCCCGACATTTTAATCAGGTTGGAAACAGCTGAGACACCCTGACTGATTGGAAATACCAGACGTGGCACGTGCGGTGGGCGTGTGGGCGTGTGTGAATGCATCTATTAGGATGCGTGGCAGGTCACTGGGGCTTGAAGAGGGAGGGGGCACTCCCCTATAAATCTGCTTGTAATACCAGCAGTGGAACAGCTCTCTAATGAGGGGGTTATGGCTGATAGCAGTGGGTTTGAATGCCTCTGGGGGAGACCGGTATCTCTAGAGGCATAACCTCTTGTGCTTCTCTCTTTCAATCTTTTTTTCCCTTCCGTTTTTTTTAATCTGTCTCCCTCCTTTTTGTTCAGCTGCTGTTGCTGTTGCCATGGCAGTACTAGACTCGCACTATGCTAGAGGGTGTTGAAGGCTTGTGCATCCTAGGTGTAAATTTGATAAAAGGAGCCAGAGCGTGTGTGTGCGTGTGTGTGTGTGTGTGTGTGTGTGTGTGTGTGTGTGTGTGTGTGTGTGTGTCTGTGTGCACGTGTGTTGAAGAATACGAACACATTTATCACTTCAGGCTCAGTTTGTATTAGTGCACTGTATGCTTGTTTTCAGTGAGTGTGTGTGCACATGTATTGGTGTGTCTAGCCACAGAAAAACATTTATCACATGGGCCATTTTTTTCTCATGTAGGCTTGAGCCAGTTGAACAGTAACAGGAATCACAATTTGCATCTATCATGATGTCTATCAAGGGATGATTTAAATGTCAGAAAAAACTGTGTGTGGTTTTAAGATGCACTAAAGGAAAGTATGCGTCTCATAATCTGTTTTCTTTTTATGTGCAGTCTAATATCAGTCCAGACATCTGTCTCGCAAAGCAGGTTATTTTGCTTAGCCACCTCTCTTTAAGCTTAGTTCAATCTAACCCTGAACAGGGTCACATGATCTAACTCAGGGCAGGTTAAGTTCAGCATTTTGGATGGTAAACAGCTCCTGGACTAATCAGGGATGAGTTTCTGACCAGTCAGGGACTGAGAAAGATGGCAACTCTGGTCACCTTTTTCTTTCTGATTTTTGTTCTATCAGTCACTTGAAGATTATAATCATTTTTAGCAGAGGAGCCAATCATACTACATAAATATTATCACTTTATCAAATGATTCTATTATTATTATATTTGAGAGGTGCCTTTGTAGAGCTATGCTATTTTCTTTTTTTTGTGGCACTTGTGGACTGTTTTGTGGAGAGATGTGAACTGTATTGTATTCACAGCAGGGAGTTCTCACCCCTCCCCTTTCGTCCTTCATTGCTTACAAGCAGCTCAACACAGGGGGTCACAACAGTATCCTAGTTAACATGCTAACAGAGTTAAGGAGGAAAACATTTAATTTATGTGATTATATTAATAATATATTTTTGCTGTCCAAAGAAAAACTGGTATCTTCAAAATAATAAATTGACAGGAGAGGGCAAATACATTATTTGCTTTCAGTGTAAATTAATACAAAGACATTTTATTCCAAGCCATTTTGGAGCATTTCTATTAGTCTATTTATGATGACATCCAATCTGAAAATTGCACCTGCTCTTTTCATAAGGTGAAGAAAAGTAAAACTTTTCTTTGGATGATGATGGTATGTGATGTAATAATGGAAAATGTCTGAGTCGATTTTCCTACCACCAGGCCAGAAATGCAGAAAAAGGTTAAGAATATAAAGCAGCTATTGCTCCAATAAGCACAAATGTGGAGGCAGTGGAGAGAGCATTGTTTACCACTATCAATGCTTTACTCTCTACATATTTTTATATCTTTTTCTTTTATTGAAAATTTCTTTTGTTCCACATGATTGTGTTCCACATGTTTTTCTGTGCAGGCTTGCAAGAATTAAGCGTAGCTTGAGTATCTAAAGCTTGTTTAACAGAGAAAGATGTTAACCACCTTAACAATGTGCTAGGTTCCATGTGTTAGGTTTAGTGAAGCTGGAAGTTTTTCAAGAACTCTGTTGAACACACTTCATGACACAAACTCTTGATGTGCTCTGACTTCAGAACATTTGCAAGGCAGCGATTGTGCTGCAGCCTTCCATGCATGAAATGTTTTCCTTTGCAAAACAGGAATGCTGGCTTTACTGACTGAGTTATAATATAAAAGATAAAATATCATATGGTCCAGACTGTCAATAGTAGACTACAATAACAGTAGCCTGTAGGCTAACATAACACGGTAAGCTTTAGCCATTTGAACAAAAAGTGATATGGAGGCTGTGAAAGTGGAATTTTCCCAGTCTATACATTATAAAGTTAGAACATAGCAAACTTAGTACTATATTGTAGCCTTGTTCTCTAGCTAGCTCTCACTGTGAGTTATTTACATGCTTTTGGTCAGTGCTGTAGATGTAGGAATAAAGCAATGTACGTGTTAATTCTGTAATCAAGAAACATTTACATTTACGGCATTTGGCAGACGCTCTTATCCAGAGCGACTTACACACACACACACACACACACACACTCACACACACACACACACACATCACCTAAGCCGCTTCTCCTTCTGGGTCTCGTGGGTGCTGGAGCCTATCCCAGCTGTTATTGGGCGAAAAGCAGGATACACCTTGGACAGGTCACCACTGCATCGCAGGGCAGACAGACAGGCACTTTCATACCTAGGGGCAATTTAGCATGTCCAATCAGCCTGACTGCTCTTCTTTGGACTGTGAAAGGAAACCGGAGAACCCGGAGGAAACCGAGCGACTTACAATTTGACCATTTTAACATAGGTAGGTGAAGGTATTAGGAATCTTGCCCAAGGACTTTTATTAGTATAGTGCAGGGTGCTTACACAGGCAGGGATTGAATGCCAGTCTAGGGCGTAGAAGGCAGAGGTGTTATGCAGTACACTATACCAACCTCTAAAATGTGAAAAGATGTTGAAAATTTACTTTCAAAGTACAAAAGTCTTTAGGGTGAATGTCAAGAAAAATCTGTTCAGTTAATGTTGAAATTCACAGATAACGTTGCTATGGGAATCAGCGAAGATGACCACTAGCATGTTATACTTGAACCTGTTTAACTACACAAAATATTAATGTTACATTTTACCCTGCAGTATGCTGTGCCCTGCTCTCCCTGCTATATCACTTGTATGCTTTCTTCTGTGTGTGTGTGGTGGATTAGTCTTAAGCTGGTGCTCAGCTGGTGCCACGAGGCAGTGTTTCATTAGACTTAATGAGATTTTGACAGTGACCCCCCCACCCCCCGCCATCCCCAAATACACACGCGCACACACACACACACACACACACACACATGCACACGCACCCTCTCTCTCTTTCTAAGATCGTTCTCATTCGCCTTTCATGGCAGCACAATGAGAAGGAGGCTTTCAATATTTAATCAGGGAAGTAGAAAGGGAGGGGGAAGGGGGGAAGAGGGCTTGGGGGGGACCCAGAAAGGGGCTTTGCCAGAGGGGGATCATTCTTCACTAAACACCAAATGGATCATTTTGTAAAGCACGAGGTTTTGAAGACAAAGCAGACACAACATTTGCTCAGGGTACTGCACATATAAAGTATAAATGGATATGGAAACGTGCCGTGGTTTTAAATGAAGTTGTTTATCCTTGTAACTCAGAAGATAACCCAGGTATCCCATGCTCCTGAGCCAGGAAATCTCTTAAAACTAATAGATTCTTAAAAGAGAATTCAACTGATTTTTCACAATTCCCGCATAATGTGATCGTTAAGATGTAAACAAAGTAATTCAGGGTGGTTTGGTGTAAAATGCTCTGTTCTAGAGAAACTTACAAAGTCAGAATTGTTCACAGTGATGGTGATAGGAACCTAACAGCTGAAGGGTTTAATGTTACCTCATTATTATTTTACCATTATCAGCATTAGATATAAAAACTAATTTTTGGTCATTTTTAAAGTAAATAAAATGGCTATTTTAGAGTTGTAGATTTTCCCTTCACCCAAAATATAGTCAATTAGTCTGGTGTCAATTGTTTGACACTTGAAGAGACTAATGCACCTAAAAAAGGCTGTTTCTAGCCATAAGCAGTGGCTTAGGGCCACCAGGTCACTAAGGAGCCCCCAAGTACTTATTTATTTGTTTGTTTATTTTCAAAAATGCAGTCCAGAAATTAGACTTGATTAAGTCTATACAAAAATCAGGTATGTATTAAATCTTATGTACAACCCCTGCCTAAAAATAATGGACCCTTAGAGCCACAAATTAACATTATGCAACCTGCATGTCTAATTCACCACATAGTCATATGGAACACCTCTGGTTAATTTACATATTTTGGAACTTAAATATGGCTTTTCCTGCAAATTTTAGTGTACAATTTATTTGCTTATTTTAACACATTGAAAAACAATTAACATATATAAAAATGAGCTGTAACTGCACCAGCTACACATAGATTTTTTTCCAACATGTTAAATTGAGCGAATAAACAAGTGTTGTGTGTTAAAACGTGTGTTCTCTGTAGAGGATGTGTACTTATTTTTACTTAGAAAATCAACATGTAAATTAAACAGGTGTCCCTAAACTTTTGCACACGACTACACTTACTTCAAACAGTGTTTGGTTGTTAAGTAAGGACAGACGCTTCTGATACTGTATGGCATACTGTTACCTACAGTACAGGCTACAAGATAGCCACTACTACTGTTTTAGCTTTCCAATTCCATCCATTTTCTTAAATGTCATTTAGTATCAGAGCAACCCTCTTTGAAATTATTCATCAAAGTCTGAGGCAAGTATGTAGGTATGAAGTGCATGATGGTAATTGAGGCTTATAAGTTTTTATTACTTACTTTACTACTCTTGTTACTTACATTAGCCCTGTAGCTCCAGACCAGAGCTAAACCAAAGAAGAAAACCTCTGACATTGTAAATGATCACTTTGGCATTATACATTTTTTGGCTTTAAATAGTCATTTATAGTCATTTAAACTCAAAAAACTTCAGTAACTTTGATTGTTCACCTCAATTATTCCTTTTATTCTTACTGCATCTTCCTAGGCACATACCATTTATATACTTTCATCTTTCTCTGCTGCAGATGCTGAATGATAAACACGTTATGGTGCGTGTCGGCGGTGGATGGGAAACATTTGGAATGTACCTGCTAAAGCATGACCCATGCAGGACAGCTCAGCTCACTTGGCCAGGACTCAAACCCTGCAAGCCCACCAGCAGGTCCCCCAGCACCAAAGAGTCTTCACGGGACAGCTACCTGGTTGTAGGCACACACTCCCGCCTCAGAAAATAACTCCCTGACTTAATTTGTGCAAGATTTGACCAACATTGTGATCAATGACCAGCCATGTTTTACTGATATCTCTTGTGTATCACTGTGTTGAGTCAAGAAAAGAATGGACAAGGACTAGAGCAGCTACAATTTAATATTAAATGGCTTCTGGTTACAGCTTTATTTTTTTGAAAGAAAGTGTAAAAAGAAATAATACAAAAATACATCCCAACAAGGTATAATGGTATAAGGTATAATGACTTTTTATTTTTAGAGAGCTTTTTTTTATTATTATTATATTTTTAACATTTATTTTCCTTTACATCTAAACTAGCAGTGAAAAACATAAGGGCGGGCTCTCTAGAGAATGATCATTTGCATTTCTGATGTTGTGTTTGTTTACTCATGCACACTGATATGTGATGTAATTCTAATTAATATTTTGTACTAAATATGTGAATTTTTGTATGGGGGTAAATGTATATTTTAAACATTAGACATTAAACCTGTCATATTTGGAGCATGAGTGAAATTTCCATTATCATCCACGAGGTGGCGCCTGGAGATAAGCTATGCAGTGTGTTCTGACTACACATCTTTGCAGCTTTAGCATATTAAGAAGCCCATACGTTACATTTTTCTTGCGTTACATTTTACCCTGAGGTTCACTAGTGTGATGATGTATAGGTTTATGTGCCAAAACCGTAATTAATTTTTACGTCACCATCTTGCAAGCTTTCTTCATCCCCTAGAATTAAACAGGTTGTTTTTGTTACTGTGCCTTTAAGATATATGTAAATCAGCCCAGTTCTGACTGGCTGCCCCATTTTATACCTCACTCAAGCATTTCAGGCAGTGAATCGCACATTATACCTTCAGTGTGAATGGGTGGAGATAAACTGCTATAGGCTAAATAAGCGAATATATGTAAAGTGTTTTTTGTGACATGAATTCAAAATGGGCTGTTTTTGAGGCTTAGATTCCTTACATGGACTGTATGAACTGGTGAGTGAATGGTATGTTTCTGAAACTGTAACAGTGTTTTTATACATCAAACTCGGCTAAAAAAGTATATTTTTTGGTGATATGAGCCCTTTAAAACTGTATTGTTCTTCCTTTATTCTTTTTCCCTTTTTGTCTGTACTATACAGAGTATATATGATTATGGTGAGTCAATATTTTCACAAGCAATGTCCTACTTTTTAAACATGAATATTGTGAGCATCAAAGCCAAAGTTTTTTTTTCAATTGTTATAAATGAACATACACACACAGCAATGTAAATTTTAATTACAATTTATTTCTTTAAAATAAAAATAATAAAAAAAAGGACACAAGTCTCTCAATACATTGAAATAAATTCACTGTCATAAAGTCATGCGCGACAATGATTGCTGTGTTCTTGACCTGCTTTATCAAATTAACCAATAAAAATGGTTCATACAAAATTAAAATGGTGCTACTTTGATTGCCAAAACAAAGGATGGCTATTGTACAAATGTCTCCAATTCCCCCAGGAGCTGCTTTCTCTTTCTGCAATTACATACGTGCTTCTCTCTTTTCGTGTTTATCATGTGTCTTCAAAGTTTTGACCCTTTGGATATATTTATTGTATTAATGATGCAGTCATTGCATCTAAAATTGATGGCTAATGACCTTGTTTACCTAATTTTCCTGTGTTTCTGCTTTTGGGTTATATGTCATGCTAAAATTTGATGTATTATATGCCACACGTTTCCTTTAAAACAGAAACATGCTCCCTACTGCTCCCTACCTGCCCTGTGATAATCAGTTAATTTAATTCGTTCAAGATCTTGAGTTAATTATGTCATTAACACAATATAAATGTATAAATGTTGTTTTCCTCAGATAAAGGGATATTTGCCAGACTGCCCAGTGGGCCAGCCTACATGACTTGCTGTCTCTCACTGAGTCACTGACTGACTAAGTGGCTTACTGATCGATCAAGTGTCCCTTACACTAACTGCTGATGTACATGCATGCGTCACCCGAGACGAACTCCAGCGCTGTACACCTGAAATGAAAGGAATTCTTCCTCCAATGTAGGCTAATATGAATAATGGGAGAAAGCAGAAAACGCATTCATTTAAAGACATCATGGATCTTACAAAAACAATGAAGGCTCTTCCAAATGATCAATTCAGTTTTTTTCAAGTTTTTTCAAGTTTTGAGTACTTTATGCTTGAGCTCAAGCTGTGTGTGACTATAGTTGGACATGCCTTTAGTATTAGCAGTGTTATTTAAAAATGTGTTACTCTTTTAGGTTTAACATCACTAGCACACTTTGCTTACTAAGTGCACCAAAATGTAAACTGGAATCATATTTTAATAGGATTAATATGGTAATCACTATTTGTCGAATTATGCAAAGTGATATGTAACATTAGCTAACTCAGAAGCTATAACACTAGCGAACAAGTGTTTTTGTTGCTCATATTTTTACACCTTTCAAGAGAAAATGTAAAAACTTCTTTATAGATATTCTAAATCTTTATAGAGCGTGAGTGTTTTAGTATGCTAATACCAGTCCTAAAATCTGAACTTTGAGCTCGCTACAGTGCTGTCATCATGGATATTTTCATGAAATAGCAGTAGACACTGAATGTTACAATTAAAAAACAAACTATTACAGGAAACCACAAGAAGACAGCTTATTCTGCCTTGTTATTAGCAAGAAATGCTGATAGCACAAAGGATGAATCACTGCTGTCCCCTGATTTGTTTTAATATTTTATACTGTAGACACTTCTGTAACAAACACTGTAGCCATTGGTGGTCCAGCAGAACCACCTGAAATGACAAAACTGCTTTCTCAAGATAAAGGCATCATTAATTTGATACCTTGAAAAAAATTATGTTCTCTCAAGATAACAAGAGACAGTCACATAATGTCTAACAGTTCACTCAAGACAAATTTAGGACAGAGACAGCATAAAAGTATGCTTCAAAAAGGCTTACGCTAAGTTAGAGCATCCTATCAGTAGGCTTACGGGATGTTGGTGTGATCTTAATATGCGTTGTTCTTCGAAAACAGTGTTTAATCTTGAGAGCTCATGAAAAGGATCACGTTATCACAACAAAAATTAAAACACTGTGAGATTTCAACTAAATTATATCATCATCTGGGGAAAACAACATTGTTATCTCGTGATAATAACACGAACAAACTTGGAGAGAAACAACTTCATTCCTTTATCTCTGGAAAACAGAGCAATCCGCACATAACACCATTTATACTTATAACTTCTTACCCAACATACAGCAGCTGTGACCTTACCTTCATCCTTGGTTCTGAATAAATAATACTAATGTGATCCTGGATCAGGATTTGAAAGTCTCTGTGATCTCTGTTCATTTGGTAAGCACTTTTGAGGCATCATTAGTTGATTTAAAACAACTGTGCTTTTTCACACACTATATCCATATTCACTACAGAACTCGACTAGAGTCATTACCCTTTATGTTTGCACTGACAGTAAGAGTGAGTTGGTGCTTTCACTTTAGATAAAAACATTACTAAGCCTTTGTATCTTATTGGGATGTTCTGACTCGAGAAGACAGCCAAGCTCCCTGAGCCTGTATCCACTCATTACAGAGGTTTAACAGCTCACAGGAACAGCTGTGGCTGAAGGGAAGTCTGGGTTATGTAAACATTACAGTACATTACATGCCAATATACAATATGTACCCTCACTACACCAGACAGAACACACGTTTCTATACACTATCCAATAACTAAGTGGCATTCGATGTGATCATTTGTGATCATGTGCGATTCAAATTGACATTGTGCAAAAGTTGGATTCCCCGCTGTGCTTCAGTACTGAAGACTTCAAAGCCCTCTATGCAATGCAAATCTAAAGTTTAAAGTGTGTTTTCTCTTTTCAGCTGTCATAAATAATAGGATTTCTGTCATGAGCTCACAACAGGAATTCATCTCTACAACAAATGATGCTCAGAAAGGCTTTTTACAAACATCGCTGCAAAAGTAAGTCAGCTCAATTATTCATACCGTGTGCCAACATGGACTGAATTATGACTAATTCCTCAAAACACTGGAGACTATGGTTGCCCACTGTCATCGTCTTAACAAGGAGAACAAAAAGAGGCTTCATTCTTAATCCAGCACCATTTCGTATAAACAGAGTCCTGAAATCTAAACACAAAAAAATGGATTTATACATACAGACTCATAGAGGCCCCAGAAAGTTTGCTCCTCAAAGCTGTAGGGTTGACGTTTCTTTTATCTCTCCATTCTGCTTATCCCTTTTTCTGCTCTGCTCTGATGGAGGGTGTGCTCATCTTCGTCAAAGTTCTCAAGCTTAAGTCGCCCTCTTTTCAGTTCCTCGTCCACATCCTTCAGCTCGGTGATAACCACTGTTGTGTTTTTGCTGTCAAAGCTCCAATCAGGATTTGCTGTGGCAGGCGGGTTTTTGTACTGGCGCAACAGAGGCCTTTGTTACAAACAAAAACAGTGCTACAAGGTAATGAAGACTGAGGCCTGAGAGGTGTTTAAACAAGTCCTGATTGGGCTTTTAAGGGTCCAGACACACCAAGCTGACCATGAGGAACTAGCGCCAACAAAGGCCGACTGACAATCGCATTCGTTAGCACACTATTGCTTCTCATCTGTGAAAAACTGCACACCACAAAGACTACAGCAGACTGCCGAAATGTACATACTTAATGAAAGTGAAAACGAACAGCTCTTTGTAGCAGGAGTCTGTGAAACTGTAAAAGTTCAGTATACAAAGTAAAAAATCTGATAATTAATGTCTGTGTTTAAGCCAAACCCAGAAGGTAGCACTGGCAATAAAATAGAAATTGGAATTAAAAGTATAATTTTATAAAATGTCTGATAGTTTTGGTATATACTATAGTGAAATATGTATGTATACATTTTTTCCAAATAAAAGCATTTTGGATGCTAAAGTAAATCTGTTTTTAAGATTAACAATGGCATATTATTCTGGGATGTCCCTCTACTTTGAACAAGAACCATATGTTACACCTGACTAAAACCCAAAATAGTTTATTGGGCAAAACAGTAAAAACAAAAGAAGTGAAAAATACAAAAGACAGATGTCAATATTGCTTTCTAACCCCAACATGATAAAGGAAAGTGCATTCTCTAAGCCCAGCAAAAATCATGCTATATATTGTTTTAATTCTGAATTTCTCTAATTATTTGTCTTTTAAATGTGTCTCTTACACTCAAGCTGTCACTTACGAGCGTAACTATTATAAGCCCATGCTATCAGTTTTAGCTGTGGAGCCTCTCAGCTTCTAGCTCGAGGCCGCAGCATTGCCTGAAGCAGCTAGCAGAGTGGCGCTGTTGGCAGTGTGCACAGAAAGCCAGCTAGTCTCCAAGCTGGGCTAAAGGCTAAAGAGAAACACCAAAAGGCCAGCTTTTCCTTTCACTCCCTTTTCCCTTTTTAACTAATTATCTCATTACAATCTGATGTCTGCTAATGCTAACATTTTTTTTCTCATGTTTGTTTACAATTTTGGATATTAGCAAAAATAGTGATACACTATTGCACTGGTGTTCAAAACTTGGGCTGTTCTCCATGTGTGCAGTTTTGAGATGCCGCTTGCTTGTTCTGTTTTGTTTCATTTCTCTTCTCGTGTGCTGCTCACTCACAGCTGCTCACTAACATGCTCATTTGGCCAAACAGTACTGACAAGAGCTGACTAGAGCCACCACTGTGGGACACATCACAGAAACTATGGGCGACACTTCGCCACAACATTTACTGATGGCCAACAGTTGGCTTGGTGTGTCAGGGCCCTAAATGTCTTTCAGATGCAAAAAAGGCAGTACAAACCACTGAGAGGAAAGAATACATGGCTTCTGGCTGGGAGTTTGCCCCTGCTTGTTTGTTCCTCAGTGTCAGATTTCGCAGAGAGATTGTGTCTGTGTGCAGATGTGATAGTGTGAAAAGAGAGCACCATTTTAAGATGAAAGAGAAAGAAACAGTCGCCTCCAGGCCAGTTCTTGAGTGAGTGAGCAAGACAAGAGAAAAAACGCTGCTGTGAAGAGCTCAGTGCAGCCCCAAAGTGTGACGAACAGGATGGTAGACGAAGTTTGGTCTGCATGGTGTATGTGTTTGTGGCTTGTCTACATTTTCTATGCTGAATTTGGGTTGGCTACATGTTTGGTCTTCTTCATGAGTGGAGGAATGGCCATGGTCGTCCTGTCCATCATTCAAATGGAGCTGAATATTGTTTTATCTGGCCAACTGCAGCAAAGGGCCTTAAAACACACCTCTTATCTCAACACTGACGAGTGGTGTGAATGCAGAACAGAATGGTGATATTAAAAGTCCAGCTGTGGACAGTTCCACAGACACTGTGAAGATGTTGGAGGAAAGGAGGGTCCGGCAGTCACCTCTCATTCACACAGTCCCATTCTCATGCCGCGGCTTGTGGACAGTAGTGCGGGCTGAGGTGCTGCTTAGAGAGGGCGCTAATGTGCACAGGAAGCCAGCCAAAAGGGTGAGGCCCAGGCCACCCCAGGCGCAGAACATTGACCAGCCGTAGCCGTGGCTGATGTCTTCAGGCAGGCCGTAAAGGTAGCGAGGGTACCGTGACAGCTCAAAGTTGATGCCCGCCACGCACGTACACAGAGAGATTATACAGCAGGTTCCTAAAAGAGGAAGAAGGACCAAAGTATAATCATAGTAGATAGATACTGTTGATGACGGGACAAAAAAAAACTCTTAACTTTTAATCTACCTAATGTAACAGTATTATATTCCATGTAATTTTAGACTATTTCTGTGGGCAGATTTGTCATGTCCATACAATCTAAAGGACAGCTGTTGGAGAAGAAGAATAAATATGACATCTATAAAAGATATGACAGTGATGATATAGAAAGGAACGTATGAAATTTCCCATCATATTATTAGTAAACAAAAAAACAGTTGTGAATATTACCTTGGTATTGAAAATATACTAAAGAGTATTTCATTATTGCTGAAAGATACTGGAAAAAGAAATGAGTGTATGAAAGCAAATACATGTGAACTTGTGAATAGCCAATCAGAGTGCAACTGACAAAAGCTGTAGCAATTAACAGAATCCAAAACTACAAACAATACTGGACACAATGTTACATACTATTATATATTATTTAACTAGTATTATTATTATTATATATTATGTAACTATGAGTTTTTGCTGTTTACTTGACTTAAGGGGCGTAACCTGAGAAGTCATATTTTATCTATATCTATCTATCTATCTATCTATATATATATATATATATATATATATATATATATATATATATAGAGTTATTTTATTTATTTTATTTATCTATATCTTATTGCCCTATTTAAAACTAAAATTAAAAAATAACATGAGGTCATGGTAGTTAAAAGCATTCAGAAAAATTCATTACAGTCACAAAAAATCTTCAGATGATAAGATGGCCAAACAACACATAGTTATATAAAGTCAACACTAGGTGGCGACACAAGCACAGACCTGATTTTTGATTAGAGCACAGTGATATCTAATTTAATTATGTATTATTGCGGTGTAAGATTAATATAATGTTTTCAGCAGCATTCTCTTAATCTAATACTGCAGTAAATACATAAACTCCACATTTAGCATCATCTCCCTTCTTCAGGCAAACCTATCATACATAATTCTGTCTCCTCTTTATCTCTCACACACTCACATGAGCTCACACTTACCTCCCATAAGGAAGAGCAGTCCAGCTACATACTGCATGAGATCATGTTGCTGGCAGCAGCCCAGCACCCCGATGATCCATCCGAAGAGGATGATGGAGACGGCCATGCCAACAAAGCCTGCGGTCATCCTCCGCAGATCTACACATACCAGCAGAACTCGCTGTAATCACTGCTAAATCTTGGCCAGCCAAGGCATCACATGTACGATGACTCAGTGATCATTGTAGGTTATGAATCATTCTGATGATATTATAAATTTATAGAACTCTACACTACTAAAACGATGCTTCAAGGGTTCTTAAACAAAGACAGTGGTTCTATATAGATAGTACCAGAAAAGGTTCTTCTATTGTTATAAGCTTGACAAAGTAAAAATAGAAGAACCCTTTTTCATGTTATATAGAAGCAGTTTCAAAAAGGTTCTATATAAAGCCATACACATAAACATATACAACACATTCTCCATCAATCTAAAGAACCATTTCACCATGCAAAGAACCCTTACTAAAGAACACTTGGGGAACCATCTTTTTAAAAATATAGGCTGGGTTTACATTGTGAAACCGTCAGGCAACTTTGGCTGCTTAAAACCTACATGAAAATAAACTGCACCGGAGTTACTTACTGTATAGCATCTAGGAACTCAGCTGTAATAGTTTCCAACATCTGAACTTCACTAGCTTCACAGAACAAACATAACAGCTGCTGAAGCGTCTGCTTGTGCCACCACTTATTCTTCTTTAGTCTGTTATCGTGAGCCACATACCCAGATTCATTGTGTCCTTTTTCAACCCCACTAATTTGACACAGAGCTCACTAGTCACAAGAAAGAAATGTAGTCCAGAAGAGGAGCCCGAGATGTGGTCCTGATTAACCTGTAGAGCCATAATGGCTACTTAAACATTCATTTTCAAAAGCTTAACTTATACAGAACATGTAAAAAACAGCTCAAACATTAAGTAAAACAAAAACATAGATAAAACACAGATATATGGATATAGCAAAAATATATATGAAGATGACTTTATAGTCATCTGTCATTCATAGTCAGAAAAATACAGTGCATCCCAAAATATGAGCTGCTGTTTTGCCTAACACTAGCAATTTTGTTTTTGAATTGCTTTGTTTAACTGTCATGTTGCATACAAAGTTCACAACTCACAACGTGCACCCAATCTGTGTGAAGCCCGCATAAGTCCATATCTACTGTGCACATCTGGACACACTGAACAAATTAATGCAGTGAATCTACTCGATTCAAAGATGTACATTATTTTCACATCAATAAAATATATCAACACAGTTTTCCCCTTCAGTTCACTTACTTTCAACAATTTTGTCTGTATTTTATTCATGAGGAAACCAAGTATACATTTATTTGAATTGAGTACATTTAATGTTTTACTTTTTTTCCCCAGCAAAGTAAATGTAAACCATGTAAGCTACATCTGCTTTTCTCATGTGAACAGCAAAAGAATAATATATGATGAACAGTAAATGCTGCCTTTATAAAGCAGACTTAAATGGTAATGTGCTATGAACTCATTCATACATTATATAAATGCTTTCCATGTGTCATAATCTGATTTGAAGTTCCGACCATGTAAATAGTTTAGACAGGACCATTAGAGATCACAGAGGGGTTTGTTTAAGACTTACGAAGGGCATGCCACTCATCCTGCCGGATGGTCTTAGTGATGTTGACGGGCAGGTTTCGGGGGAGGATGGATGAAGTGTAGTGGTACTTCACTGGAGTACATCTCTGAATCACACCTAATGTAACCAACACAGAACAATAGTTCATATGAGCTTTGAAAACAGCTATTCTATGGAGAGTCAACCATTACACTGAGGCAGGAAACACTTAATGTCGATTTTAATTCATTAAAAATAAAAAAAGTATGATAAAAACATTGTTAGACACTCTATAACACTGTTAAACATAAAGATGCAAACATATGTGCTACAGTCCAGAATGAAACTGTGTAATTAATGTACACAAGCTGTAAAAATCTGTAAAAGTCTGATTGTACAAGCCTCCACATTCCACTGACTCCTCAGCCATGTCAAAAATGTCTTGAGCGCCAGAAATCATACCAGATAGTGACTTCTAGCAATATAAAGTTCAGTGAAGTGAAAAGCTGACAAAAACTGACATACAACTTCAAACACTGTTTTTTTTCCTTTAAATGAAAAGCCCACATTTGCAAAAGAGGGCAGTAAAATGGGCAAATTACAAAATCCTAATACATTAGTCTTGACTCTTTAATATCTATTTCCCCAAAATTTACATACATCTATGGAAATATCAAAGAATAATTTAAAATACTGAATAAATGCATTCTATGTCACCTTCAACATCTGTCAGTGTGAGCAACATGACTTAATGTATGGAATATATGTTTGCTGAACTCAAACCAGCACTTCACAGCAGTGCAAGAAGCACAAGAATATTCTGCTGACTGTGATTCTGACTGAAGATGACTTTTGACATATTATCACTAAATAATTCTCCACTCATTTAGACCAGAAACAAGTAGCATATAAAAGCAGCTTTCGTCAATTTTAAGTCTATGGATAGTGACCACTTTAGAACGCAAGTAATTTCCGATGATGGAGAGGCTTAATGAGATCCTCTTGGGTGGATGCCAGTATCAAATGCCAGTATCAAAACATGCTTTCCAAGTGGCCAGTACAGAGCATTGGATAAGATCCAGTTAGATCAAATAAGATCCAATTAGATCTTATTTGCAGAATTTAACAAGCCAATCAGAATATATGATTCACAGGGCTTATCAGAGTGCAGGATTCCAAAAGTAAAACAGTACAGCAACCAGTTTCAACTGGTTCAACCAGTCATTCAGATTGCAGGATTCAACTAGCCAATCAGATTACACGATTCCAATAGCCAATCTGAGAGCAAGAATCAACAAGATAATCAAAGGGTTGGATTTAAGTAACCAAACAGACTGCAGAGAAGACTAAGAAGAACTAGCATAGCTACTCTTAAAACTGCAATTAATGGTTGCAGCATTTTTATTAATACATTAAGTCATTAATACAAAAAGTCATTCTTATCAGATATTTTACAGAACAGTCAATTTCCTTTTAATCTCATCCACTACTTTGTATAATATTCACTGCTTTGGCTTCAGGCCTAAAGTAAATGCTTTGTTTGCTTGGCCTCTCGCTTCACCTCTGTTACCAAGCAGACGAGGGAAGATCCTGGAGAGCAGAACACACAGCCACCAGTAACAAAGTTACATGAAATCCGCTTCTGAGGAGTCTATGAGTCATCTTAAATATCCTGAATGACACGCGCAAGGCTGTCTGTCTGTATGGTAAATGTGAGCATGTGCATTGAGAGAGAGAGAGAGAGAGAGAGAGAGAGAGAGAGAGAGAGAGAGAGAGAGAGAGAGAGTCAGAGTCAGAGTCAGAGTCAGAGTCAGAGTCAGACAGCCAGCTGTGACACAGAGGATCAGAACCAAGTGTCATTCTTCCTGATCAGCCTCTAATTAAGCTAAAGCAAGCAGGTGAGAAAATCACACCAATTAGCCACCATGAAATATTACAGGAAGCACATCTCAACCATGAGTCAACTCTGCATGACATTAAATCAATCAGTAGAATACACATCCTCTACAGACTACTTGTTTAATTATTAAACTTCTGAAACATTTAGTTCATTAACAGCAACTGCAGACATTGGAGCAAATCAGCTGTCATGAGAATCACTGCACTGGCTCATCAGCTGATATACCTGAAAACTGAGTCAACATTTATTAGATATACCCACCATGCTACAATTACTGGCCATTTTATCAGGTATGCCCACATATAAGTGCACTTTATGTTACTAAAATGTATTATATCATCCAATAAGAGTCTCTCAATTCAACAGGCACAAGTCTCAAATAATACATTCAAACTAGAGCTAGTACTTAATCTAATGCTGTTTATATTGCAGAAATCATAACGTATAATAAAAACTGTATAATTAAACCTACAATGAGGAAAAACTCAGAAAATATTACCTTGAAATCGAGAGCAAGGAGGAAAAGCACACTTACAGTGCATTAACTTCAGGGTTATCATATTAGCTCGTGACTAGCACATTTGTATAAGTTATTGCACTTTTATAATGCTGTTCCAGTAAACTGAAAATGGAAACATTAACACATTAACATAAGGCAGATTTTTATGCACTCCTTATTTTTTCTGTAACAAATCGAGACACCTCTGTCTCATATCGCACCAAATTATGAATTTTGTAAAACGTTACAGCTTTACTTTGTATGGATTTAATAGTGCACAATAGTGACACCAACTTGGTAGCAGCACATGAGTATGTACTAGCACTAAGTGTGCATCAACAGAAGAAGTGTTACTTGGATTTATACACACCTCAGTGTCACTGCTGTACTGAGAACTGTCCAGTTCAGAGAATCAGATTCTGATAGCCAATCTGGGCCAATTAGATTGCATAACTCAACCACCCAATCAGAGGACAGGATTCAGAAAGTCAATCAGCTGGATTTGAACAGCCTGCAGGGTTTCAATAGTCAATCACAGAGCAGGACTCAACCAGTAAGCACATAACCACCCTCTCCCCACCCACCAATGGAGAGGGACCACCATTCTCAACCCAGCAGTGGCATCAACACACTCAATCCTGGACTGGAGTTGGATTCCCCTAGGCTAGAGGATGACTGTCTCAAACTGTGAATGGAAAAAGATGAAATATAACTGTCTCTAACTCTAACTGTCCACCTACAAGGTGGATGAACAAGGAAGGTGTGTCTAATAAAACAGCCAGTATGTGTATACAATGTTTACAATGAGGTACAGGGGTCCTGACAAACAGAT
This sequence comes from Pygocentrus nattereri, assembly GCF_015220715.1. NCBI lineage: Eukaryota > Metazoa > Chordata > Actinopteri > Characiformes > Serrasalmidae > Pygocentrus > Pygocentrus nattereri. The sequence continues at coordinate 20,207,832 of NC_051235.1, read as the reverse complement.
GGGCCACACTCTTAAACACAGTTTCCTACACAATTCGGGGTAAGAAAAATTCTTATTTGGTTTCGAACCATTACATTATGCAGAGGTCCTTGCACATCTCCTTAGAAAAAAAACATCTGCTGAGACGTTCTTTAGGGAACCAAAAGCAAGTGGTTCTTATATACCATGCACCAAACAACCCTTTTTGGTATTTTAATTTTAAGAGTATTCATGTAATAATTGTAAACCTACAAAATACACCTTTATGGTAGGGTACATCTGATTACAAATGAATGTAAGTACAAGGTCAAGTGGAGAGAAATCCAATGTTGATGTAACAGATTTTTAATGCAGTTGAAATGGTTTCGGTAATCTTCTCGTATTATATGTGTAAAGTCATCCATTCATTTTTCTAGCAATCACATTCATGAAGAAATTCATCATGAGGCTCTGAACCATGAAAATAACCCTTTTCCCACCAGCTTTTTTCCATTTTCCATACTAAGCTCTGTCAACTGAATTATTTTAATCGTGGTGCTAGTAATAGTATACTATTTTGAAGCATTATTTTATTATTATATATATATTATTATATATATTTTTTAATATCATTATTATTATTTGAAGCAGTAACCAGCTTATAGTGAGAGCTAGCCAGGCAAAGTACAGCCTCCACCCATTGGGGTTAGTTATAACACTGTGTTAAATATCAGCCACCCAAAGTAAACAATAAAAGCAGCCCACGTGCCCTTCATATGAATTCTAGACATTTTTTGCAAACTGCTTATTTAAAGATTTATTAAAAATGTAGATTAAATATTACATTATTGTGCAGATATTGCCTGTTCTACTACTAAAAAAACACCACTGTTTAACATTAGTCCTATTTATTTTGATGCATTTATTGTTATGTATTCAGGTTGGAAAGCTCATCTGGTTCAAACCCAGAAGTGTACTGCAAGAAGAGCGCTTTTATCAAACGGGCTTATGAATCAATGTTTCGTTGCACTGCATTATAGGACTGTTCTGCCTTGCTGTCGGGGTTCGTTCTTTTCGCTATAGATTGTGACTACAAGGCTTGCCTCCCTGCCAGGACTTGTGCATGTTTATTTGTCAGCAAGTTTTACTTTAACAAGTTGTTTCAACATGTCCAGATAACATGGCTAATCTAGTTTTTGTCTGTAGTTATTTTACACATATCCACTGTTTTATCACTCTGTCAATGTTAGCTGGCATTATAGTCCAATAGCCATGAAGGAATTCTTCCTTAAAGAATTTATATCCTTTGTTCATTCTGGACTCCTGCATTGTTGTGTTTCTAGTGTTCTCCAAGAATTCTGGACGTATCCTTTAATTTCAATCTTGGCAACTATGACAAAGATGTAATGACATAACTTTCCATGGTGAGCTGACATGATGCGAATGCCAGTATTTCTGGGGTTAATAATCTGTAGGGCAACAGTGCAATTTGTTCAACCCATACATATCCATATTTTCGTTTCTTTATGAAAAGGGTGTGTTTCCTAGACTGTTACAGAGGCTGGTCTGTTAGAGTTAACCCTGCTGATGTGGTAAGCAACAAACGCACAATAGCACTTTTGCCTGAATTGTTTACAAACAGTAGGAACGGAAAACCAAGTTTACATTTCATTTGTGGCAGAGATGTGTATTTGTTTAAAAACTACTCATTTTGCACAAACATATTTCTCAAAAATCGAAATATGTCAGGTGGTCTCCTCCTCTGTACATAAAATGGCAGCTCAGAATAACTCAGAATTTATAAAATTAATGAAACTTTTTAAAAAAGCCCCTGCCTACAGTTTTCTCCTCATATAGCTATTGAACTTCATGCTTTTTAAGTTACTTATGCATTACTGCCGACAACACCCAGCAAAGAAGCGAACCCTGAATTATGCATAGCCACTTAGAGGAAGGTGAACAATGCTAAAGATTCAAAGAAAAGAGAGAAAAAAAACATTCACACTCCATCTCTCACAGCTATAATGGGAATGAAAGTTCTTATGCAAGTTTCTAGCTATGAGTGCTGATTCAGGATCAGCTTATTCACACATTTAAAATCATTTTAGTCACAAAACCAGATTGGAGATCAGCACTTCTACCCTGAAATGCCTTATGAACACAGGCTCTGAACAGACATCAGGTTTATTCTCAGTCACCCAAGGCCAAGACTATCAGCTCTAAAGCAGAATTTTGCTTTCCTATCAGTGGGAGCGTATGGCCAGAACCTGCTGTGGAAGATAATAGCCCGCTCCGTTCGTGCTGAGTTGTTTTGTTTGGCTGTAGCTGCTTGTTTGATTGTGTGTGGAAGTGCATCATCAGCAGACGTACAAAGGGCAAACACAGCACATATGCAGATAAAGTTTGAACTAAAGGAGGTTTCTGGTCTCCAGATTCTCTTGCATTAGGAATAGGTCAGGGTCAAGGATTGGTTGGGGGTGTAGTTCACTAGAAAAACAGGTGCAAGGATTAGGTTACAAGAGGCAGGAAGTAAATGATTGCCACCGTATGTATCGTTACTGCTGTAACAAAACTTTTAGCTTCAATAATAATACAGTTAACTTTACAATATTTACATACAACAAACGTTTTAATTTAAAACAAACTTTAAAGTTGCACCAGTCCATGCAGTCCATACACAAAAACAAAAGTTGTAAAAATGGCCTGTTTTGATATTGCTGTTTTTGTGATGTCACAAAATTACATATGTCCACTATTCAGTGTATAGCAGTTTAGCCCTGCCTATTCACATTGAAGTTTCTTCCACTAGCAGACTGCTTTTTAAATGAGGAATAATGCAAAGCAGCCAATCAGAACATAGGTCATTTACATATGTCAATCTTAAAGGCCCAGTAGAAAAACAGCCTATTTAAAAAGGGATAAAGAGAGGGTGAAAAAAAAATAATGAATATAGTGAATAATGAATTATGAATAACTATTTTTGTTACGCAAAACCACACAAATGGTACAAGTAAATAATAAAATACAAGAAATATGTAATATATGGCACCTTAGTGTTCAGTAATGCAACGACATTTCACTGCAAGTCATTCGGAACAGTGCAGTGTTTAAGATCTAGGGAGATCTATTAGCAGAAATGGAATATAATATATAAAACCATGCCTTCATTAGCGTATAATCACCTGTAAATCGAATTGTTGTGTTTTGGTTTGTTTACAATGAGCCCTCTTCCGACAGAGGCTGCCATGTTGCGCCCTTATGTTTCTACAGTATCCCAAAATGGAAAAAACAAACATTGGCTTTAGAGAGTGCCATTCATGTTTTTACATTGAAGCGGTTGGAAGATGCAGAAAGGAGAAAAATCAGTGTCTGCTGGTTATAAATTTGGTGTTGTCAGAAGTTTGAGAACCCAAAATTTTGAAATAGAGGATCCTATTTATTATGAGAGAGGGTGAATCCTCATCATCAAACAAGCAAAAATGAGAAGAAGCAAAATGAAAAAGGGGCAGGCCATGGAAGAAAATCTTCCGGCCGCTGCAGGTTCTACTATAAAGATATAAGACACTACTATACAAAAAGACTTAAAATGACATTAATAATATGCATAATTCCTTCATCACTTACAAGTGATCTGTAAAAATAGACAATGCAATATAAATGTTACCAAATTCTCTAGCATGTTCGTTTACACTATGGCTAATATATACCATGCTACAACCTAGAGCAGAGGTCTTTAATTAAAATTCAATAAGGTCCAGTCAAAGAAAATGTCCTCAAGCAAAGGTCTGGAACATCATAATGTTTAACGTCAGTATGATTCAGTGCCATATACTGCAAACTGAAGTAGTAGTTATATCAAACTTAACATCTTATACAGTCAACAACTGAATGTCAAATGAAAGAAAGGACAATTCAGTCATATTTCAACAATATTTATTGTGAATGTTCTCTTTTAGAGCACACCATGTAAAATAATCTGGCTCACTTTCTTCTCCAACTGCTATGTCTCATGTTGTCCCTCCCCTGTGTATGTGCCACTCACTTGAGTCTCAGTGCGCAACGTAATGCACAGATCTGATTGGCTGAGTAGCATCACGTGTGATTTTTATAACTCATTCAATTAGTCTGTGAGTCTCCTGGGCCGCCAAAGCTGTACTGTACAGGCTAGAAATGTTACGCTGATTAAAATAGGACCACTCGGTCAAAATTAAGTAATTCTCCATAGTTTATCAGATGTAGGGTCTGGGTCCGCATCTGGGTCCGGACTCGGACTGTGGTCCGCCTATTAGTGACCTCTGAACCTAGAGGCTAATATGCAGGGAATATAGAACCAAAGTTTAACATTTATAAAGAACTTATATCAGTAAAATTCACATCACAAACAGTGGTCCATGCAGCGATTGAGCTGTGTTTCACCTCATGTGAAAATAATCTCAGTATTGATCCGCATCACTGGATAAGGGCAGTGATAAATGGCACATCTAATCAATAATCTTCTTTCTTTTCAAAACACGTTTAGTAGGCTGTAGTCTGTTCTTTGGCTTCAAAGAAAATAACAGATAATGAGTCATTTCTAGAGCATCCCAAATATGGTACGCCTACTAAGATTTAATGTCACCTGACCATATGCCATGGATAATACTCATAAACAAACAAGTCCACTGTTAAAAATAAAGGTTGCCAAATGTTTTTTTGGTTTTTTTGTGCTTGGATGTACAGTTATAGGAAGAAAAACTTCACTGATAGAACACCTATAAATTATGTGGAGGCTCTTTAATTTCATTTATAAATATGATTCTTTGAATAATCATGTACTGTAAAGCATCACTCCAAAAACAAACACCACACATTGCCCTGCATGACTCTGTCTCTCTCTCTCATATGCATATATATATATATGGAAAAAAGTGCCTGTTGCCGTTTATGCTATGTGTAAATTTCATGATGAATGAACCAAAAGAAACGGCCCAAAATTACTTGGACAAAAAGTCTGGTTCCATTGACTTACATTAAAAGTATAGTATATTTTTCCCTCTCCTGTAAAGTTATCATTTTGGAGATACAAGGTTTTGTTCTGACAGCCATAAAAACATAATGAAAATTTAAATTTTCACCAAGTACACTTTTAGAGGCATGGATGCCTGTCTGGTTCCTATCACCACCACTGTAAACATTTCTGACTCAAAATAGCACATTTCCTATCCCACTTCCTATCCTCTTTGAATGCCTTTGTTTAAACCTTAATGACTTAACTATAGAGTGTCAAGTGTCAAAAAAAAATCAGTGGAATTTCTTTTTTAACTCAGAATTTGCCGGCAATGCTGGCAAACCGTACTTTATTTTGTTGTTCATCATTGTTGTCATGTTCAAACTTATTACATATACTACTTCACTAAGAGTGGAAAGCTTTCTCGCAAAGCAAAACTTACTGAAGAAAAATCGCGGGCTAGGTGCAGTATGAGTGAAGCCTCATCTCCATCATACATTCTCAACTCTGCATGCTTGTTATTTTAACAACAAACAAAACAATTTTAGACAGAAACTTTGTCCTCAACCCTAAAGACCACCATGTGTTTTACCCATAAACATGAAGATCAACAGCATCAGTGTAAGTCTTATCCTACATGTTTAAACGCTCTAATCAGATAACAATGGTTATCGTTTAATCTGTTCAAAATAAGCCTCTAGGATTAGTCACCAGGAGCAACAAAAACAGGAAGCCATGGCTTAAGTAAGAAAGACAGACATATGTTGAGCCATAAATCAGAAATAAATATAATACTGGCTTCTGGCTGCTCCTCAGACTGACCGGGTAGCACGCTTTGTCATAGCTTCATCATTTATGGCATCTATACAGCCACTTAGGGGCACCAGGGAAACCCAATGAACAAATTATTGATGAAGATACTGTCAAGTGTGCAACATGCAGCCTGAAAGCCAGCATAGGAGGGATCTGCTGCAGAGGTCTAGTCTAAAATATCATGGACTAAAAAATGGATACAGGAAAGGATTCATGGATGTAAGAGAAGATGAAATGGCAAAACTTATAAATATTTGCTGTGTTGACTGCCATTTCATATGTAAAGGTCCCATATTCAACTGTTTTCTTATATTTTATTTTTTCTTCGAGGTCCACTTATGTTATAAGTCATTTTTACATCACAATTTTCCATTCTTTCTTTATCCCTTAGAATTAAATCAACTGCTTTTTGTGTCTTTAAGACTGATATACAGTCATGGCTGGAAATACTGGCACCTGAAATTTTCTTCCAAATAACTCTTATTCTTAACTCTTATAACTGCTTGTTGACATGTCAAAAGTAGCTTTCCACAATTCTTTATTTCACTAAAAATACAAAGCTCATTCTTGGGATGCTGTGCAAAATGTAAATAAAACATAATGCAAATAATTGAAACCCTATATTGAATCGAACACAGTATAAAGACAATATATTAAAGGTTGAAAGTGTGAAAATTGTATTGTTTTTGAAAAATATATGCCAATTTTGACGTTAATGAAAGCAACATATTTCAAAAAGGTTGGGACAGAGGCAACGCAACGCTGGTAAAATTGTTTAATGCTAAAAAAAAAAAAAAAAACACCTTTTTAATGCTAAAAAGGATAACTGGCAACAGGTCAGTCACATGATTTGTTATAAAAAGAGCCTTCCCAGAGAGGCTGAGTCTTTCAGAAGTAAAGATGTGAAGGGTTCACCAATCTGTGAAAGACTGGAGACAAATAGTGCAACAATTCAAGAATAACGTTTCTCAACATAAAATAGCAAAGAACGTAGACATTTTGTCATCTTTGCTACATGACACCATTAAAATATTCTGAAAATCTAGAGAAATGACAAGCACTGCATTAAAAACAAACATGATTCTGTTATGGAAATCACTGCAGGGACACTTCTAAAAACCACTAGCTCTTTGCTGCATCCACAAATGCAAGTTAAAACTGTACTACGCAAACAAGGAATCGTATATAAAAAGAATCTAGAAACACACAGAAGGACCATTCGACTTAATTCTGTATATGGGTGCGTTACATGGTGTGGGTGACTTCAATGCACCATTAATGCTGAATGATATATACAAGTTCAGCAACAAATGCTGCCATCCAGATGACGTCTTTTTCAGGGAAGGCCTTGCTTATTTCAGCAAGATGATGGAAACCACATTCTGCACATATTACAACAGCATGGCTCTGTAGTAAAAGGATCTGGGTGCTAAACTGGCTTGCCTGCAGTCCAGATGTGTCACCCACTGAAAACATCTGGCACATTATGAAAAGAAAAATACCACAAAGGAGATGCTGAACTGTTAAGCAGCTTAAATCATATATCAAGCAATAATGGATTTCAATTTAAAAAGTTTTTTTTTTTTAATGGTGATGCAACACAGTGGTAAACATGCCCCGTCCCAACTTTCTTGAACTGTGTTGCTGACATCGAATTAAAAATGGGTATATATTTTCCACAAAACAACAGAATTTATTTGTTCTTTGTATTGTTTTCAATTGAAAATAGGTTTTAACTGATTTGCACATCACTGCATTCTGTTTTTATTTACATTCTACACAGCGTCTCAACATTTTGGAAAAACTGCAAGGATTGCAATATGTCTGGCTATGATTGCATGTACATGAGCTCTGGTCTGACAGGATGTCCTACATTGTGCCTCATTCAGGTTGAAACACTGCTTATAACTTCAACATGAATGGGCAGGCTGTAAATTGAACAGGTGGATATATGTCAGTGACATCATAAAAACAATAAAGCAGGGCGATTGTTGCAGCTTTGTTTCCAAATATTGATCACATACTGTAAGAACCGAACAGTGCCTAGTTTTGCAAAAAGCATCTTTGTATTAAAATCATCTTAAAATGATCTGAAATAGGCCATTTAAGACGACATTCTTTAGAGCAAAGAACTCAACAAACCATTCTCCTTGCATAATACTCATCTTTAGTATTTGTAACATTTGCTGTCTTAATTGAACGATTGTGTCACTGTAATTTTACTCTTTTAAATTTTAAATCATAGCCCATATTTTGTAGCTACTCAAACAGACATATGCATATTCCCATCTATCATCTTGTTAAGGTGCCAACATCCTACAATTTTCCTTGTAGTTTATTCACCTGAGGTCCATGTATGTTTGCATACCAAAACCATCCATCATTCATTTTCACATGGCAATCTCTGACCTCTCTTTATCCCCTAGAATTAAACAGCCTTTTTGTTACTGTGGCTTTAAGGCTGATATATCTATATGAGCTGTGTTCTGATTGGCTGCCCTGTATTGTGGTTCATTGAAAAAAGACAGAAACACTCCTTTTAACTTCAGTATAATTGGGAGGAGCTAAACTACTGTAGGCAGAATAGGCAGATCTATGTAATTGTGTAGACTTTTGTGACAAAAACAATGAATTCAAAATGGGCTGTTCTTGCAGCTTAGTTTCTATACATGGACTGTACGGACTGTGGAATGAAAGGTCTTTCCTTAGCATCTCTAGGTCGGTGCATTGTGATTTTCCTGTGTGGCCACCTTGTGTCCTGGTGTGCTTATAAATTATTCACTCTTCATTCTTCTTTCTCTTCCCTCTCTTGAGACGTGTGAGCCATTACCCCATTATAATTCATTATCTCATGGATTCCTAACAGATGCCAAGCACTCGGCACGATCGAAGAAGTGATATTGCGAGCAGAGTTGCCCATGATGGTTCAAAATCAAGGACGGCGGCATGGTTAAAAGTGTGCTGCACTGTGCCACTGACTGTGTTGCCAGACATTTATGTATTTATATCACATGAATAAAACATGACGTTAATAGAGCTTATAGGTTGGACTCTATGCTAACTGAGATGTGGGATAAACTGGGGCTAGGCTATGAATTAGCGAGGTGAGTGAGACGCCTACTCAAACAGGCTTAAAGGCTGTAGAAGCAGAAGTGCAGGACATGTCCAAGACACAGGTCCTGCTGTGTAGCTTTAAAGGGCCCATATCATGGAAAAACTAATTTTCCCTTTCTCTTTTTTAATAAAAGAGTTTGATGTGGTTTGTAAACGCTGTGAAAGTTTCAAAACGCACCATTCACTCCCCAGTGCATCACATACAGTGAACGTGAAGAAACTAAGCTGCAACCTGTGAACTAATAATGAACTATTATTCTAAAACTAATGCATTTTCAGCAATCCATCTACAGCAGTCCAGAACACGCATTTCACAATGTAGGTATAAGGAGAGTTTTAGGTCGGACTGTTTTTAAATGAACATATTTACATACATCAGTCTTAAAGGCACAGTGACAAAAACAGCCTGTTTAATTCTAGAGGCTGGAAAATACTACTGTAAAATATAACAGTAATTGGGACGGTTTTGGTACTTAGACCCTCTTACAAGCCAAAAGTGGGCCTTAAGAACAAAAAAAAAAAAAGAAACAGAAAAAAAATACAATAAAAATTAGGATATGGAACCAGTCTTAAAGGCACAGTAACAAAAACAGCCTGTTTAATTCTAAAGGCTGGTAGGAATATAAAAATAACAGTAACTGGGACTGTTCTGGTACATATAACTTCTTACATAAACGGAGGGTAAATATTTAGGGTATGGTTCTTCATCTATCTCTGGCTGCAGGCTCCTGTACACTCTTGGTGTCAAAAGAGGTTCTTCAGAGCAATCACCTCTGAATCCTTAAAGAACCTTTCAGTGGATGTTTCTCTACCAAAAACACGTCATTCAAAGGTTCCTCAAGCTGACCCGACCCCTTTAAGTGGGATCTGCTATGGCCTGGCTCCAAAGAACCCTCTGATTTGAAGAGTGGATCCGTGCGGCCCAAACACAAACACCTCACCTTTGTATATGAGATCATCCGTCTCCAGGTCGAAGCCCTCGCGGTGGCACTTCCTCCACAGTCCGGAGACGGTTGAATTGAACTGGCGGCTGCAGTGAGATTCCATGGCCGACGCTGCAGGCGTGAGGTGCCGCTTCTCTCGGGGCAGCAGCAGCATCGCTCGCGCGCCTGGCCCTGCGTCCTGCGTCCCGATGCCGTCTGGAGGCATCCGGAGAGGCAGGTTGTGACTGGAGATGTAGATGAAGCCCGGGTCGTTGCGCTTGCTCGCGTAGTTCTTGCAGCGCTCCCGGTGGCGCCGGGCGTCCGTCTCGTACCAGTAGTCGGTGCAGATGGCCATGGCCAGCAAGCAGAGCGCGCAGAACGCCAGGAAGAGCCCCGCGCCTGTGAGCATCTTCATGGCGGCCATCTTCTCGTCGGTTGGGGGGTATAACCCCGGACGGGGCTCTTCGCAGGCTGCAGCAGGAGGGGGGGAAAGGGGCGCGAGAGTGACGCTCAGAAGCTCTCGCGCCTCTCGCACGCGGACATGGCGGAGTCCGAGCGCAGAGCGAGCTGATGCTCGACCACCATCCGTTGTGGGTTTGAGAAACAAACAGCGGAGACGGGAGAGAGAGAGAGAGAGAGAGAGAGAGAGAGAGAGAGAGAGAGAGAGAGAGAGAGAGAGAGAGAGAGAGAGAGAGAGAGAGATGGGAGAGCAGTGCTGAAGAGCCGTTGGAGGGTGTAATGCTCTTTCTCTCCTGTTGGGCTACAGTACCACCACTAATGCACTGCTACTGGCCCTTTTTATTACATTACTGACGCTTATTATGAAATGATATTGACAGTGTGGTCGATTAAACACTGACCGTGGTGTCCTATAATCTCACTATATACACTGACCGGCCGCTTCACACTGTCCATTTTCCAGCTCCATTTACCATAAAAGCACCTCGTACTTCTACAAATACAGACTATAGTCCGTCTGTTTCTCTGTATACTTTACTAGCCCCCCTTTACCACGTTCTTCAATGGTGAGGACCTCCACAGAGCAGGTATTATTTGCATGGGGGATCAGTCTCAACACTGCAGTGACACTGACACGGTGGTGTGTTAGTGTGTGTTGCGCTGGTATGAGTGGATCAGAGACAGCACTGCTGCTGGAGTTTTTAAACACTGTCTCCACCCCCGCTGTCCACTCTATTAGACAGGCTTACCTCGTTGGTCCACCTTGTAGATGTTAAGTCAGAGACGACAGCTCATCTGCTGTCGTTCAGTTTGTATTGGCCATCCTCTAGTCCGTCATCAGTGGTCACAGGACGCTGCCCACAGGACACTCTTGACTGGATATTTTGCTTGGTGGACTATTCTCAGTCCTGCAGTGACACTGAGATGTTTAAAAACTCCAGCAACACCGCTGTCTGATCCACTCGTACCAGTGCGATACATGCAAACATGCCGCCATGTCAGTGTTACTGCAGCGCAGAGAATGATCCACCACACAAATAATACCTGCTCTGTGAGGGTCCTGAGCATTGAAGATCAGAGTAAAAATGGGCTAACAAAGCATGCAGGAAAACAGATTACAGTCTGAAACTGGACAAAGAGTGTGGACACAAGGAGATGTACTTGATGAAGTTGTTGGTCAGTGTAATAGTCAATTTCAGCTCCATTCTATGTAAATAGATTGTAGTTCAGCAGAGCAAAACTGAATCAAACAGAGTGGAAGAGAATAGGGCAGTATGGAATGCATTGAATTGGAAAGGAATGAAATGGAATAGCTGAGTAGAATAGAATAGACTGCATAGACAGAACAGAACAGTGCAGAGTGATCTGGAGTAAAGTAGCAGAAATGAATGAACTAATGCAGATGAATAATCAGAGTAAACCAAATTATTAAATAAAGCAGGAATGCCTACCTGGAAGATTGGAAACCCCAAATTCAATCACAAAACAGACTGAACTGCTTTCTGGCTCTAAAACAGGAATACAGATTGGCTGAATATCTTGTTGCTGTCCAAGATATGAAGCAGAGACAGATTCTCACAGACTCAGTGACCACAGCCTGGCCATTGAGAGAGGCAGGTTTAAAAAGTCCTAGCTAGCAGGAGAGGAGAGAGTGTGTGGTCACTACAGGACAGAAGAGGAAGAGACAAAGCTGAACTTCCTACTAAACTGCCCAAAATATGAGTCTAGTAAAATAAATATTTTAATCAATTTGAAAATCAGATAAATACCTTCAGGATGTTAAATATAAAGATACATTAGTAATTATATTAGGAGAGGGTCCATCAGTGTCCACTGCAGCAAGATATGTGTACAAGTGTCATTCATGAGTGACCACCACTCTACAACTTTTTCTTTTACTTACTGTTATATATGTATAAATGCAATATAGATGTCCTTTTTTCCCTTCTTAATCACATAAATATATTTGATAATTAAGTTTTTTCTTCTTTCCTGTCATATACTACATACACATATTAAATAGGTTTTGTTTTATTACTGCATATACTTTTATATTACAACCCCAATTCCAAAAAAGTTGGGACAATGTGCAGAATGTAAATTAAAATAGGATGCAATGATGTGCAAATCATGTAAACCATATGATTTAAAGGAAAACACTACAAAGACAGCATATAAAATGTTGAAACTGAAAGCTTTTATTGTTTTTTGAAAAATATTTGCCCATTTTGAATTTAATGCCAACAACACATTCCAAAAAAGTTGGGGTGGGCGCCTGTTTACCGCTGTGTTTCATCACCTCTTCTTTAACAGCACTCTGTAAGTGTTTGGGAACTGAGGAGATGCTGCTGTAGTTTTGAAATGGAAATGTTTTCCATTCTGGTTTGATACAGGATTTCAGCTGCTCATCAATTCCAGGTTTCCTTTGATGTATTTTTCATTTCATAATGTTCCAAATGTTATCAGTGGTGACTAGTCTGGACTGCAGGCAGGTCGGTTTAGCACCTGGACTCTCAATACAGAACAATGCTGCTGTAATACGTGCAGAATGTGGCTTTGTCATTGTCTTGCTAAAATAATCGAGGCCTGAAAAAGACGTCATCTGGATGGCAGCATATGTTGCCAAAACCTGTACATATCATTCAGCATTAATGGTGCCTTCACAGATGTCCATGTCACCCATGGCATGTGCACTAATGCCCCCCACCAATGCTGAGTGGTCTTTAGCCCAGAGGACAAATTGTCCATGATTTCCAAAAGGAATTTCAAATATTAATTCGTTGACCACAGGACACTTTTCTACTTCCGCTCAGTCTATTTTAAATGAGCTCGGGCCCAGAGAAGGTGGCAGCATTTCTAGACCCTGTTTATATTTGGTTTCTTCTTTGTGTTTTAGAGTTTTAACTTGCGTTTGTGGATGCAGTGATGAACTGTTTTCACAGACAGTGGTTTTCAGAAGTGTTTCTGAGCCCATGCAGTGATTTCCTTTACAGAATCATGTCTGTTTTTAATGCAGTGATGCCTGAGGGCCCAAAGATCACGGCCAGCAAATACTAGTTTTTGGCCTTGTCCCTTACATACAGAGATTTTTAATGATATTATGTACTGTAGATGATGAAAGGCAAAAGTTATTTGCTATTTTATGTTGAGAAACGTTATTCATGAATTGTTGCTCTATTTCGTGGTGCAGTCTTTCACAGAGTGGTGAACCCCTGCTCATCTTTACTTCTGAAAGACTCCGCCTCTCTGAGATGCTCTTTTATACCTAGACATGTTACGGAGCTGTTGCCAATTAATCTCCAGGTGTTTTTTTAGCATTTACACAACTTTCTAAGTCTTTTGTTGCCCCCGTCCCAACTTTTTTGTTACGTGTTGTTGGCATCAAATCCAAAATGGCTATTTTTCATATAACAATAAAATTTCTCAGTTTTATCATTTGATATGTTGTCTTTATACTATTTCCAATTACATTCAAGGTTTAAATGATTTGCACATCATTGCATTTTGTTTTTATTTACATTGCGCACAGCATCTCTTTAATTGTTGCATTGCCATATATTATTGCCATATATTAATCTTCATTTTGTATTTTTTTTATTAACTTTTAATCTTTTAATATATAGATCCTTATTATATTGCTTTGACAATACAAACCTAAATTTGTCAATAAAGCAAATGTGAACTGAACTAAGGCAAACGTAGAATAGAAAGGAATGAAATGGAACAGCAGACTGGTGTTGAATGGAATTAAATGGCAAAGTATAAAATAGAATTGAGTAGAATGCAATGTAATAGAAGAAAATGAATGATATAGATGAAGGGAGTAGAGTAAAGCTAGCTAAAAGTATACTACAGTAGAATGGAATAGAAAGGCCCGGAATGGAATAGAGCAAAGCAGTGTAAAGTGGAGTGAAATCAACCACAATAGAATTGAGAGCAATAGAGCAGAATGAAACAGTAGAGTTGAATGTAGAGGAATATCATAGTAGAGAACAGAATGGAACAATACAATAAAGTTCACAGAATGGAAAGGAATGACATGGAATAAATTGGATCTGAATCAGCAGGGAATATTAGTATAGAACGGACTGGGATTGAGCAGAACAGAGACTACAATAGAGCAGAATAGAGTAGAATGTAATGAAATAGAATAGATTAGAGCAAAACAGAATAAACTAGAATGGGATATAATAGAGAGGCACAGAATGACACAGAGAGAAAAACAGAGTGTGATGGAATGGAATAGTACAGAATGGAGTAAAACAGAAGGTAATGAAGCAGTCTTTCTCTCCTGTAGGGCTTCAGTGCCTCCAGAAAAAGCAGCACAAAGGCACTGCTATAGGCCCTTTTCATTACCATACTGATGCTCATTATGAGATGGTATTGACAGTGGCGTCAAATAAACACGGAACATGTCCTAATAACATGGTCTTCGGATAATGCATATGGCCCATTATATACACCAAATTGCCACTTCATTAAGTACATTTACCTTTTTCTGCACTTTATCCATTTTATCAGGTCCATTTATAATATAGGTGCACAATGCAGTTCTACAATTACAAATGGTAGCCCATCTGTTTCTCTGTATACATTGTTAAGCTGCCTTTCACCCTGTTCATTAATGGTCAAAGCAGAATAGTGTAGAATGGAATAGAACAGTATAGAACAAAGTAGAGAAATGAGATATCCTGTATTCCAGTGTGCTGCACCATAACAGAATAGAATCATTTAAAGACCATTGAAATTATATAAGTTATTGACTGCACATACCATCTCCTCTCTAGACTCTTTATTTTATTGTTCTGCTTTAAAACATTTGTTTTTGTACAAAATATGTACTTTTCCAATGGGAAAACCTTATTTAAAGTACACAATTACACTTTAAAACCAGTGTTCTGCCTTTGAGGACAGGTTTACATTGTTTATGCCTTGATGGACAAAGAATGCACCTGTTCTGTACAGGTGTACCTCTATTTCAAACAGTGTAAAGTTGAATGCAATGTATTTAAATATAATGGGGAGGGTAGAATTAAATGGAACAAAACTGAATGGAAAGTTTGAATCGGAATTAACATAAGACTTAGGGTGGTTATCACCGTTCTAAATTTACTCTCTGTTGTTGGAGAGACTGGAAATGGCATTGCCACCATAAGTAGGAGAACACAACATGTTCTGCAGCTCAAGGGAAACGCTCAATCCACCGCCCACAGAAGACGCTGCTGAGGGCCCACTTACCTACGGCATGCTTTGTCCTTTGAAATGTTCCCAAAAGCAATAAATAAAACAGCATCTATCAAACCCATGTAGTGCCAGGGAGCGCATGTATTGTTGTTGTAGAATGAAAAATTTATTTCAACTGAAATATCATATTTAACAGGCACCGCCACCATGCTGACAGGGAGCAGGGACTCTGATGGTGAGCATTATTTGTGAAATGTTTGGGAATATGCGGAACAAGTCACATCTCACAGCTTTTGCAATGGTTTTGCTCTGTCGTTGTTCCTCTATTTTAGTCTACTTTTTCCTGATTCTAATGATCTCCCCTCTTTCTCGTTGTGTCTTCCTCTAATACCCTTCCATCACTTTGCTTCATGCTTCACCTAGCATTCTGACAACTCACTGCTCTCCAGTGGCTCAACAACCTAAATTCAAGCAATCCTAATTGCACCAGTGCTTATTTTGTGGTAATGCAGCATGTGCAGCCACAAAACCTAAAAAAAGATGTCAGTGAACGTGATAGGAACTAGTTTGAAATGCTTGATGCTTCTTGGCAGAATGCTATCACACAAAATGGTTACACGCACGTTTCATGCTTGATAGTGTTGCACATATCTTTTTTATAAACTATTACACTGGAGTAGTACATGTGTAAATATCTCCAACCATTTTACCTCAAACCCCTGAGTGAAAAAACTTTTTTTTTTGGTTATTTTAGAAAATGTTCACCCTCTCTTCCTTTTTTGGCCACCTTGTGTGCACTGTGTTCAACATCTACCCACAGATTTGCAATGATGTTCATATCCAAGGACTGTTTGGACCATTTTGAAAGCTTCAGCTTTCATTTCTTGTGGTAGTGGGATGTTTTGGATCACTGGGCCTCATTCTCCAAGTTCGTTTTTAATTGTGTTCTTAAGAAAGTTCAAAATGTGAAAATTCACACTTGTGAATGTCAGAATCTTCATTAAAACTGCATAAGTTGATTTTAAGATATTTATTCTTAACAGTGGTGAGTGAATGGGGCCCATTTTTCTGTGTAAAAGCCAGTCTCCTTTTTAATTTAATTTAATTTATCGAATGATTGGTCAATATTTGCTTCCTAGATTTGCTGATATTCATTGTAATCGGTTCTTCCATCTAGCCGTGCAATGTTTCCAGTTTCACTAGCCACACAACCCAAAGCATAATCTGACTCACCTCAGATGGCAGTGTGCCTTTTTTCCTCTAAACCTGCATTTGATAGTTGTTGACCCAAGTTTATTACTCCATCATTCCACAACACTAGTTTCTAAAATGCCTACACAGGTAAGGCTTTTCTTTATATGATATCAGTGCAGATTTGTGCAAGCAATGCTGCACAGTAAAATGGTGCACCATTCCTGTGTCAGTTAAACGCTCCTGCATGTGCTTTGCTTTGTGTTTCTGGCCAGTGTACAAGCAGTTCTATCTGATAGTTAATTGGGCTTCCAGATCTTGCCTTGACCTTCACAGTTCCCCTTAAGTACCATTTCATAATGACATTTAAAAAAGTGAAAGTTGCAAGCTGGAAGCACTTCTCTTTATAATCTTCCTCCTTTTTGTAGACATCAGTTAGCTACATTTTCAGATCTTTAGCATGCTCTCAGTGGATGGAGCCCATGGTTGTTGAGTGTCAGCACAAGCTTTGAAGAGTCAGAGAAATTATTACGTTCTGCAATTGTCACTTCCTTCACATCTACAATGCCTAATGACAAGTTCTGAGATTTTATCACTACGTGTCCATGTCATAATTATTATTTATTCTGATTTAAAAGTAACAATAAAATCAATTTATTTTATTACAATTATTTTATTACAATTATTATTATTATTATTATTAATAATATCACTAATTGCGGTATTATTTGTAATAATGCATAATAAACACTTCACAAATGGAAATTATTGCGTATGGATACATGAATCTGAGGGTTAATATCTTCTTAGTGTTTAATTGGCAGCATATTATTAAGGGTTCTAGGTAGAATTAGTTGCCCATTTTAATTACATGCTAAAAAGTGCAAAACAGGTTTTCGGTATGTCAGTTTGCATCACATATTCAGTACCTATGTTACCTTCTGTGCCTACATTTGGCTGTTAAAATAGCTTAAAACCAAATAAAATATTCTGAGCTTATGAAGAAGCCATGAAATGATATTTACTTTAGAATGAGATATGCAAATTGACATTGAATTTTATGTGTTTTAGTTGTTTCAGCATCTAATTAGTGCGGACTAAAATTCCACTTTAGAACCTATAAAATAGACTTCTATAAAATATTCTACTGGCAGGTAACTTTAATTGGTTCTCAAATAAATGACTGAAAATAACTTTACCAAGTTAAACAATCTTATAATATTAAATACAAAATAAGATATAATGACTACATTTAAGTTGATTCCACTTGCCATTACATTTTTGCACTGCAAAAAAAAGTAAAGTAAAAAAGTAAAACTTTGTTTCTTTGGTTTTGCAGTGGAGCTACAAATGCAATTAAGTAGAAATAGATGCTTATGGATGGAAGCACCAATTACTAGTATTTCTACATTAATCATCACCGATTTGCCTAAAATTAGTTCAGTAAGTCGCAGACTTACTGGACACTGTATGACTGATCTAAAACAGGATAAGGACCTCACCTTTTGTCCATTTTTATAACAGTTAACATAAGCAAGTTTGAAGATACTCAACAAATCAATGTGGTAAAGCATGTGATGATTCAGCCATGCAGTTTGCTTGATGCTAATTGGAGGGATATAAACTTTTGTTTTTAACTTCTTAGCCACATAAGCCTCCTAGCTCAAACACAAAACTTTAGACACCGAACACGTCCTTTCTGATCGACTGGGGAAAATTGTGCAAATTTGATTTTTCACGGAACGAGCTGCCCACCCAGAGGAAATTTGGGCTCTTCAATCGCGGGAGATAATGATCTGGGAAGAAATCGATTGTTTTAGCACCAGTGAGAGCAGTTAGCTCTGCTGCTAAATGACTGCGATTATTCATGCTCTCTAAGATCGCAGCCCATCTTTGAAAGTTACACACAGCAAGCCACTTCACGGCAGCGGACAAAGGAAGGCAACCCACGGGGGAGTCGTTATGGCAACCGTCCCTTGCCAAACAGAGTGTGCCGCAATTGGGCAAGTGTGAACACACAATCAATACCACCCCCCCACTTCCCATATGACAGTTCAGACCCAGACTGTGCGAGAGGGAAAGCGCTTGCCATAAGCACCATGGCACAGCATAGCTCTACACCAGTGCTGCACTCAACTGTATTACACTGAATACTTAATTACACCCAATGCTCTGAACTGCTGTTCTGGGTACATGCGTGCTAAGAATGAAAACCATGTGTCAATGAAACACATGGCAAATAAAAATGCTTTCTTTTTTTAATCTGAAGAACTTACTCTCTTCACTGTGAGCAAGTTATTCTGAGAAGCTCTGCCTGCACGTGAGAATAATAAAAAAGAATAAATAATTAAAATTAGGCCTGTGTCTGGTGACTTAAGAGTTACCATGGCAACAGCCCCCTAGTTACTGCCCGTTTATAAACACACCCTTCATTTATTGATTTATTTCATGCATACCAGAGGAAGCCACAAGTATCCCCGTACGTGAACAATGCTGAACCCCGAAACGTGTTGAGTGATGTCATATCCTATATTAATACCACATTTATTGCACCAAACATAGAGATTATTCTAGGAATGCAGCTGTTGAGTTGCTCTGGTTGAACTCGCTCAGTGCGGCAGGCAGATTATATTTGGTTATATGAAAGGGTGTATAATTTAGAACAGCTTCACACCACAGTGTCAGGTTTCAGACATCTGACAAACAGCTTCAGGTCTTGGGGGGTGGTGGGGGGGGTGCTAGATCCAGAAACAGTGGAAATGTCTCTGACAAGCTAACATGCTGGCACATCGCAATGCCATTTTTAATTATTAGTTTAATCACAGGTTTCATGGCCAACTTGACATCATGCCACAAGTGAACTGTGCTTTTATTATGTTTTTATTTAACAAAGATCAAGCTTCTCCCACATCTGCTCTGGCATCTCAAAATTCCCTATTGCATATATATCATTTCTACACTTGTAAAATAACTTTTGTTGAACCTTTCTGTAGGCAGATCTGATGCCTCTTATTTAAGGTTTTAAGGAATAGATACTCAAGATTTACTTGGCCCTCTCCCCAAACATGCTCTCCTCGACTCACTTTGTAAGTGGTTTGAGCAAATCCCTAACTGGATGGGACAAAACTGATTATTTTATTCAGGAAGAGCGACGAGAAACACAGATTAGGTGCCTATCTGGATTTGAGAACCCTAAAATCTAAAAAACTAGCACAACCTTGGTATACTGATCTCAGTTTTAGCAGTCAGCTGCTAAATCAGTATTTTATCACCTTAAGAACATCAACAAGATTAGAGATTTTAAGTTAACCAGAACCAGAGAAATGCATCGATGACTATTTCTAGTAGGACTGATGACTGTAATGGACTCCTAAATGGAGAAAGACAAACAGCTTCAGTTGATTCAAAATGAGCTCTCACTAGGAATAACAAAGGGAACATCACCCCATTCTTAAATCCTCACCCTGGCTAACAGTCTGTTAAAGAATAGACTAAGGTACTATTACTGATCTGTAAGTCACTGGTGTAGGACCAGCATCATATTTGGGCAACTTTCAGCTCAGTTAAAAACAGTTAGCTACAGTTTGGGTGGTGGATCATTCTCAGCACTGCAGTGACACTGAAGTGGTGGTGGTGGTGTGTTAGTGTGTGTTGTGCTGATCCGATTGGATCAGACACACCAGTGCTGATGGAGTTTTTAAATCCCTGTGTCCACTCTACTAGACACTCCTAACTTGTCAGTTCACCTTGTAGATGTAAAGTCAGAGACGACAGCTCATCTGCTGCTGCACAGCTGGTGTTGGTCATCCTCTAAACCTTCATCAATGGTCACAGGACGCTGCTCACAGGATGCTGTTGGCTGAATATTTTGGCTAGTGGACGATTCTCAGTCCAGCTATGACACTGAGGTGTTTAAAAACTCTAGCAGCACTGGTGTGTCTGATCCACTCAGACCAGCACAACACATACCAACACCACATCAGTGTTACTGCAGCACTGAGAATGATCCACCACCCAAACAGCACGTGCTCTGTGAGGGTCCATGGGAGTCCTGAACACGGATAAAAGAGGGCTAACAAAGTATCAGAGGAACAGATGGACTACAGTATGAACTGTGGAACTACAAAGTGCACCTATATAGTAAGTGGAGCTGAGAAAATGAACAATGAGTGTAGAAATAAGGAGGTGGCAGTGGTGGACTGTAATGAAGTAAATGTAATTGGTTACTGTACTTAAGTAGCTTGTGTATCTGTACTTTACTGAAGTTTTTCTGTTTTGGGCGACTTTTTACTTTCTCTCCTACATTTCAAAGTCAACTATCTTCCTTTTTAGTCCAGTACACTATGCGAAATCTGTCTTTCCTTTTGGTTTATGTGTGCATAAAAATGTAACATGTCAAAACAGAAGCGTGAAGCAAGAACAGCAATCAGGGCACATTACGCACTCCGCTTTGAGGTTGTTTTGACCTGTTGGACATACTGACCCAATGCAAGCATACGATTCAACGAGTGCAGTGCAATTTTTCTGAATTTATACAAAAACCTTACATGTTATAGTAAATAAGTTTTTTCTAGTTCATGTTTATGAATAGAGACCTACAGATGCAATATATTAAAAGAAAACACATTTGTGAACCTGTGTTTAAATCATGTTTTTATTCAACTTAAACTTGTAACTAAATGTAAATAAATCTTTGCTTGTTTGTAAAAAGTTGTCATGGCCACTTGGTTCAACATAATGGAAATTGTTTGCCTTCAGTGTTTTGTGCTTATTATCACTGACAGACTCAGTAATGACAGTCTATTAAAAGATTGATGTTACAAGAGTGACTGGAGTATTTTCACCTAAATTGAGTTAATGAAGCAAGAGTCTTGTTACCAAAATTATAATAGGACATTAGAGCCATAATTAATCTTTGTCCTTTTATTTTCGATACTTAAGTACATTTGAAGGCAAATACTTTTGTACTTTTTCTCAAGTGAAGGTCTAAATGGAGGAACTTCAAAATACCAAAAAAAAGAAGAAAAAGACACAAAGTTGGTTATTTTTGCAAAGTATATTATCAAAAAAAATACAAACACGTAACACTTTTATTTCAATAACATGTCGGGAGTGTCCTAAAATGTAAAAGTTAAACTTTCCTCTTCACACATGACCTTGTCTATATAATAAATATCTCTTTTTAAAATATATACACTTATGCAAACTTGCTTTGACCTGATGACTGACATCTTCAGAACATTCTTTTCAGTAACATTGCATTTTACAGTGTGCTGGCTCTTCCTGCTTTTTTTCTTACTTACTGAGATTGTACAATATGGCACTGGGCTTAAATAAAAGGCCATGTCTTTTTTTTTAGGTGGACAGGGACAGAGGATTGTGATCCATGTTCTGTCTGCATCAGATAAGACTGGAATATAAAGGCTACAAAAGAAAGAAAAGGAGGACAATGCACAGTAAGGACAACCACAGTTCTAAAGTATAAAGCTGCTAATACTGTAAGTACTGATGCAACTGCATTGATCTATTCAGACCACAGAGAAGTGGTGTAGTGGAGTATAATAAAAAAAGTGACTACATTTCTGAAACAACACTGTGCTAAAAGTAAAGCAGCATGGAATAAAAAAAAGATGCATGATTTAAAGTAGTGGAATAATACTAGAAAAGAAAAAGTGCACCTGTTATGAACATGAACATGAACAGGAGTTCATAGTCAGGTTAATGAATCTACCGATACAGTATGCCTGTGGTTTAATATGTGCATGTGCTGCTGGACCATTGGTCTTAAATCACAAATACTTGAGACTGCTCATTAAAATCAAGCATGCTTTAGTGTGAGATTATGAGAAAGCAGCTTGAACCATACTGACCCTGCCTCCTTAGTACCACTGTAGTTAGTAAACTGCCAAAGCATCTAGGGTAAATGCACATTTAGGAGATAAATATTGCCAGTTCAACTGACCTATCCATGCTCCTCCCACTAAGGTGTTCTTTCATAGCAACTGTTGCAAAGCTGGATAAGCTTTAGAGAACGCTGACAAAAATATTATTAACCTGAGATGGCAGAGTTATCAATTCCAAATTATATTTTAAATGTGCCTAAAGGGTCACACACTGTTGTGAAGTTTAATATTGTCATGGTGGAAAATGTAATTTCTACAAGCTACATGAACATAGTCTAGCTCAGTACTGTGCCCGTATAAACTGAAAACAATGGTATGCAGTAAAACACTAACAGTTTCCAATTAATTGATTTCTGCAGACATTCTGTAAAGTGTGCTCAACCTCACAGCAGCCGCTACATAATGCATTTGTGGGTGGAGTGTAAGTAAATTACTAATGCAGGTTTACAAGTCTACTAAAGTTATGTGTACTGCTACCACACAGAGGTGATACACAACTCATGCAATGTTTAGCTAGCTACTTGACTGATTTAAATGTATTAGTTCCTCACAGCTGTTAACATGTTTTATCCTACACCTTGTTCAATGTCCAATGGTGTACAGATTCTAATGAGCAAAACATTTAGTCTCTGAGCAATGGCCATTAATAAATGCCTGATATAAAAAGAACAGTTCAACTGGATGAATTGTTTAGCCCAGTACACAGCGGTCTTATTAGCACCCTCCTTTTACACCATTTGAACGGTTGCTTATCATCACCTAGAATTTTGCTTCAAAAGTGCCTATTTATAGGTCCAAAACAAGGAAGTTACATCCATACATCCATACATACATCCATACACACACCTGGTCATTCCTTTGGGTCAGTCTCAAATTCAGTCTCTTTAAAGCTTAAATAGTGGAGTGTATTGTCCATCAGTCCTCCTGGCCTTTAGACTGTGATCTTCCATTCGGAAAGTCAGTAAGAAGAGGAAGGAATTCCATCATTTAGTCTGTTATTGTAGAAAGCAGGGCCATAACTCCTACTCCACAAAAGAGTAACAGGATCTGCAGCAACGAATGTCTGAGGAGATCAGACAGAAAGGTACGTAAGACAACTAAACAGCCTATGCAGCTTCTACTACTTGTAATACTGTCAGACATGATGAAACATTATTTCTATTTTAATAATGCAAAAACAGGTGAAACTGATGTTAGACAAGAATTTAATGGATGAAGCATCCTCAGTTTAGTTTGCATTAGCATTAGGCTACAAAGCTAAAAAGTAATGGAAGCTTAGAAGCTCAGCAATTAATTAATAAAAAAAAAAAACAAAAAAAAAACCTCAAATTGTACCAAATCATTTAAAATAGATTGCTTATGTGGTTTCTGACAACCTATGACACTATTGTATACAAAAGAACCTAACAAAAAGTTGCATAGCTAAAACAGTAGCAGAAAGCATCTTGAAGCTTGAAATTTTAGCCAAAATGCTCCTAAAGATGTTCTCGAGAAACCTGCCATCATAACTGTTCACAGTTGTGGTGATGGTAAGCACATGTCTGAAGAGTTTAACACCTAAAAGTTCCCCTCACAGAAAGATATTACACAATATTGTTAGGAATACACTGTCTGGTGCCTGAGGCATTGTTTTATGTTAGTTTTGCGATAAGCATTTAAATTACTCTAGCAACTGGACAGCAAAACTGTACCCAAAGAAAATGTCCCATATTTGAAAAGAGCCATTTTTGAGTTGCAGACCTTGCAAGCCCTGGTTCCCATCACCACCACTGTAAAGAAATCGGAGTTCTCTAAAATTAAGCATTCTACATCAAACCACTCTGAATGACTGCTGGCATGTCAACAATTGAAGTATGCAGAAATTAAATTAACAAAAAAAAAAAAAAAAAAAAATTCCCTTTTAACGTGAAAGATTCCAGATGGGATAAATACCTGGGGTTCGTCTCATCCAACAGGTCAGGCACCACATTGACCAAGGCGATGTAGAGGAAACCTCCAGAACTGAAAGGCAGGATCCATGCTGTGGCATTTTCTGCAGGAGTAAAGAGAGGAAGAAAAATAAATAAATAAAAAAATAAATAAAAAGACGTGTGAGGCTTTAAACATATCAGAATGTTGAAAGTGATAAGTGAGTAATGCACTAAGCGTGAGTGCATTACTGATAATATCATTATTACAATTTTAAATAAATTAAGTGATAAAAATCTATAAACTGGAATTTTGGAATGTTGTGTGGACATGGTCCATCACCTGCTCCTTGCTGTGACTGTGCAGACAGGGCAAAACATGCCCCCAGGACTCCTCCCAATGCTGTTGATAACTGCATGCGGGCGGCACTCCAACGGTCGAACCCTGCGCGCAGCAAAATGGCGAAATCTCCTACCTTTACACACAGACACATACACATCATTTTATCTTCAGTACACTGAGGTCTCTAAACTTCAACAACCTACTCAGCAAGGCATTAGAAACTACTTAGCAACATCTATGAGCAGACATTAACAATGTCAGGGTTTGGTTGTTCAGAGAACACCACCATGACATTTATGTAGCTGGAGTGCCTAATCATTCACATTTGTTGTAATTCAATTTATATTGATTATGTGTAACGAAGTGCACTGACACACAGCAACTCTGGGCTTTGAGTACTTGACCCTACACTTCAAATGCATTTGATATAGACAGTGAAGACTCACCTCATGGGGAATTTCATGCAGTAAGATGGCAAAAGTGGTCAGAAAGCCAACCTGTTTTAGCAAGAGACAAAAGGATTCATTACCACAACCACATCAACCACAACAAAGAAAGGATGCAAGCGAGGGAGATGGAAATAGAGGCCTTGAGTAGAATATTTAATTTAAAATGTTTTGTACCATTACTTACCAAAGACATGGTGAAATCTAAAATTCACTACGGTAATCTTAGATTTTTTTTTTTTAATCTTTAGTGGAACTATATGATCAAACTTATGTCTGATCAAAATGCATGTCTGGGAATATCTTGACATTACTAAAGATTGAGTGTTGCAGTTAAAACATCCAAATCATTATCAAGAAAATTATACATAGCAATAAAAAAATTGACAATAAATAACTCTGCACCCAAGAACCACAGTACAAAAATGGAAAGTGATTAAGTTTGAACATCTTCAACATCATTAGTAACAAAAATCAAGCTCAACAAATATATAAATAAAAATAATTACACATGTGAAGCGTTGTATAAAAATGGTAGGTATTTCAATTTGAATAGTAAACCAGGCATACAATTATGGCAGACTAGAGAAACCCAATGCTGTGTCTGCACATTAAAGAACATTGTAAGTAGCTAAACCTTTTTCAAATGAAGGACAACCAATGGGTCATGAGCTTTCTGAGCAGGCCTGAAAGATTAATTGTTCTGATATTGACATCACAATTTAAATGAGGTTGTTCTTTTTATTACAGCCCATGTCATCAATAAATCTTACCCTAAATTTAAACCTAATAATATGGTGACTGTGAGGAGTTCAACCAATGAGGTATGTGCACAACAACACAACCACAACTAACATTCTGACACACTATAACGCTCTTCAGCGTTCAAGGCTCAAGTCAGAAAAAAAATAGGATATGCTGATGCTTTGTGTAAACTGTATGCATATGAGGGTAAATTAGGGCATCTCATTTGTAATTAAGGGAGTACAGCACAAGTGCTCATTTCCATGCAGCTAAAGCTGATTAGATATTGAATGACAGTTTCATAAATCGTACATGGAGGTTTGTACTTCATTCCGGACACTCAAATCTACTTGTTTCTATGCAACTGGAAGGCAGAACTGCCAGCATCTTTTGTGTAAAAAAAATAAATAAATAAAAATATATTGGTTAGAACATGAATTGCCCTCTTTCAGGATGTTCAGTGTGCACAATCCAGTATACAAATGGATGAGAGCAAGTATGTGTGTATATTTCTGTGCTGCATCCAGTTTATTTCCTCTCGTGTACTCCAACAGCAGACATGCTGGGAGCCTTATGCTTCTCCACCTGGACCTTTCGTACTCCAATAAGACAAAATGCTGCCATACTATTAATACTACACAGTATAACACACAGAACACAGCACCCTTTTACAGTAATCTCCTACTCTAAATAATCTCCTATAAACATAGAACTCCTCTAATAGCAGTACATGCAATGCATCCTACATAACCTGCCAACATTCTCAGGAAACGTGACCACCACATACTATGGCACACAATTAGCACACCATGACATTCTGTATTGTAGGAGTTCAAGCATTACATAAAACAACAAAATATTCAGAAATTAATAAGCAGCATTAAGGGCATGCTCAAGAAAATGTTTGTCTCTACATTGTCTAATGACGCACTGAAAATTCAGCCACCAAAAATGGTTTAAATAAATGGCACTTTCAGTTTTGGAACCAAAAACTGCCAAAAATAACAAATAGTAAACAGACCTACAACAGTGTCAAAACCAAAGACTTTACAATTCGCTGTAATGGTAATTAAAATGAGAAACACTTGTGCCATTCAAACAGTGTGAATATTTGTTTCATCACAACACCAGCTCCACATGAACATAAATATCAATTCCACAGAGTAAATGTAGTTTCCACTTTTCAACAACTACATACATTGTGAGAAACAATGGAAACAATATAAGTGGTGATCAGATCAGATTTGTGTCCAGACATGACCAACCTAGTTGCAGGGGTCGCTGTGATGATGACAACTGGCAACTACGTAGCAACACTGCTAACATGGATTTCAAGTACAGAAGCAAAAAAGATGGAGGTTCATCATGGCCTGCAAACTCTTCAAAATTCTGGCATAAGCAGACTCTTCTTGAATCTCAGCACCCCCATCAGTGTGGATTGACAATGTCTTTGTCTGTCAATTTGCCAGTGATGCAAGACACTGTGAAATCCAATTTAAGTGGCCAGAGCATCCAGACTGAGACATAGTAAATAAATAGTGATACTTTTTTGATCCCACAACCGGGGAAATTCCACCTCCGCATTTAACCCATCCGTGAAGTGAAACACCACACACCCACACACAAGGGGGCAGTGAGCACACTTGCCCGGAGCGGTGGGCAGCCCTATCCACGGCGCCCGGGGAGCAGTTGGGAGTTAGGTGTCTTGCTCAAGGACACCTCAGTCATGGACTGTCTATAAATACGATTGGAATGGCACTTCACATCATTTCCAAAAGCGATTTGGATCTGAACTGCACAAATTTTGTGGATTATTTTTATTTTATTATTTATTTTATTTTATTTTTATTGTCCAGACTATTAAATCAATCTGGATACACCAAAAATTAGATTTGGGCTGGTAGTGTGAACAAGGCTTTAGTCTCTCTAACATGACCAACAATTAAAGAAGGCCAAACCTCTACATGCCCCAAAAAGACACTAAATCTGCCAGTGTGCATGCTGAACTAGATGCTACTCTGTATAATTCACTAGAAAGCATCACAACACACAGAGAAGTAACTCAAGAGCTGAATTATGCAGCACAGCCTCACAGACATGTCTGGTGTGTGGTTTACTGACATGGCTGGGAAACCTATGAGTGAATTTGTTGACTGAGCCGTCATTTTACTTTACTGTAAAACAAATGCAACCAACTGCAATTTTGAGAAGGAATGATGCAGCTGGACTGTGAAGCCAACCCCCTGCTGTCAGCCTCAGCACCGATAACGGAGGAACATGGTGGGGGCTGTTTAATTAGAGTGGATCCAATTTGTTCTACCAGCTCAAAGTAAGTACTAATGAGTCCAAATGTGTCTCAGCGTGTTTCTAATCTCTGCGTTCTCCTACCTTCCTGCTGACTAGAAAGCTCCCTGCCACTGCCAGGCCGTGGGTGAAGTTATCGATGCAGTTGGCGAGAAGGTTCAGGTAGCCACTTGTCTGGAGGAAAACATTTTACAGGATTAATTGGAAAATCCAAAAATCACGTACATCGAAATGACAAACTGCCACTATACTTGATTTCTTCTATACCAGTATCACAAAAAAGAACCAGTAAAAATGCTATGAAAAAAAAAAAAAAAAAAAAGATATATATATATATATATATAAAGATATATAAAGATATATATATATATATATAAAATCAAAAACTAGACAGAATGACTATTATTCAATGTTTCAGATACTGCACTGCACCTAATCCTATTAAACTAGACTGATCACCCTTCCTAAAGAAAAGCTGATCACAGTTGGGTCAGTGCTGACAATAGCCACAATATGCTCGGAAAAGTGTAATATGACAAAGTGCTACGATTTATCATGATAATGATGAACAGTAATATTGCCCATCCTTAATTCTATTCAACAGAAAAATGCCTCTGTATCAAGATAACCATTCAGTATAATAAAAAAAAAAAAAAACAGAACAAAAACAATCCAGCATTCCCATTCTATATCCAGGTTCTGAAAAATCTGTTTAGTGTAGAGAAAGCATGAGTTCATGAAACTTTACTGATGCAAAATTAAAGAGCATTTTATCGTGTCATACTATGTCATACCACAACATATTTGGCATTTACTGTAGGATGCACTATGCAATTTGAATAGAAACTTAATTTTGAGGGAAAATACACATACACTTCAAACAATACCTTCTGAAACATTTTTGCTGGGCTGGAGGCATGAAATCAGAGCATTTTGAATCTCTAGATTAAGAACATTGCTTTCTTCCCACAGCGATCATGTGAAAAGTCTAATGTCCCCTCCCAAAAAAAAAAAAAAAAAAAAAAAAAAAAAAAAAGATGCCTGACTAAATATTTGGCAGTCGGGCCCTATTAGTCACCATTAATCGCATGTTCCAACTCACCTTGATCTTCTCAGTCCCAGGGAGAGAGCTGATGTCAGCCTTTGGCTTGGAGTTGGAATTGTTGGAGAAGATGCCGTTTATTTGGGAAGACATAAAACCGTCACTTCGGAGATCCACAGAGGAGGGCTGCAAGACCGAGAGAGAGGAAAAAGATGAAATAAATGACAGATAAAGAAAAAATAAGAAGTTGCACTGACACTGGAAATTCCAACACTAAAAGAAGGGGGGGGGGGGGGGAAGACACATTTCCAGGCATCATAAGCCAAAAAGACATTTCCTCTTGCATTTGAAATCAAAAACTGCTAAAATCTAGGGCAGGGTAAAGGGAACATGAGACACTCCTGCCATGTCAGGCAACGTGACAGATTCTTTCATGAATTTAACTTAATTCTTTTAGTCCTGCCTGAGGGCAGACTTTGCCCTGAAAATACAACATGAAAGATGTTACAAGCTCAATTAAGACCAGACTTTTAAGAAAGAACCTTTTCAATTAGTCACCCTTGTGCATACCAGTAAAAGTGTGATCATCTAACAGCTTTTATTTTTCACTGTTGTTTAGAAAAGATGCCTCTGTCTGGTAGATGTCAATGATAAAACGTTGGAGAGAAAAAAAAAAAAAAAAAAAAAAACACCTTACATTTTGCAGAAACAAACAGAGCTCTGTGTATGCAACAACATACGTATTGTATATGCATATGTCCTGTACATATTGAGCACTGCATATATTATCTAGTGATATAACGTCTGGTCATCAGTCCGGTCTCAGCCTATAAGGTCTTGTCCTGATGCTGGAGTGAAGAGGTCTAGTAACATTTTGAGGAGATTTGTCAAATGTAAGGCATTTTTCCCCCTGTGAAAGTGAAGTATATTTTAAATCAAAAGCAGCCACCTAATCACATACAACACACTCCTGTGTTAATCAGGGTAGACCGTCTTTATTATTATTTTTATTTGATTATTACTGCATCTATAATGTAAAAACTTTCTTTAATATTAGTCTTAGTCTTGCCTCTATTCTTGACATTATCAGCTATTTCTATTTTTCTTTTTAAATCTATACTATGTGAATAAAATACTGATTCTGATAGTTTTTAACTCTGTAAATCAGAGATTTGCTTGATGACCCCGACATGCTCTCTGAGACTTTAAGCAGCTGTGGAATTCTTTGGCTCTGTAGAAGAGCAGAATTAGATGCTTCCTCTCTGCTCCGGCTCTATTCTCTCAGCTGTGTCTGCTGAACTGTGTGGCCGACTTTAGTTCAGTGGCCTTTCTGTCTGCTGGTGGAGGGCTGGTTGCAGCTGCTTCCTGTTAGACTCTATTTATAGCCTCCATCACACCCAGGCCAAAACGTCAATCTCCTTCACAGGTCTCATACAGGCACACACGGCCACTGTGCTGCTGAAGCAGGTATATCGTCACTGTCCAATTAAACACAAGTACTTCAATTTTTTGCAGGTTTTATTTTTGGACATTTGAGTTCGACAGCTGCTCTTTCCATTGTGTGAAAATACAATGAAGAATGGACCATTACAAATGGTTTGAAATAACAAGTCTTTATATTAACCTACATTAAAAAGTAAAGATTTACATTTTACAATTTATGTTTCTGCGGTCTGTTGGAAAAAGGGCACCAATAGGGAGATGCATTTTTTTTGACAGTGGCAAAAATAAATACTGAATGCATGGATACTACATATAAATTTAATATAAAATCTGTATTTTAAGAAAAATATAATCACTTATGACCGGGTGGAAAGCAAAACGCAAGGATATCAACTAAGCATTAAAAATGAGAAGAGCCATGTTCAAAAGCTGTTAAGGTTCATCCAGAATGTGAATCAGTTTCTGTCGGTCAGGCCTAGGGCTGAAAAAAATTGTTTTTATATCAAAATTGCACTTTAAAAGAACACAATTTTCACATCAAAAGAATGACAATTTTTTTTAAATTACAGCCTACGTTAACCAAAAAAGGCCTTCTTAGCCCAAAAAAAGGTAAATAAATAAATTAATAGAAAACAGAAAATAATTAAAATTGCATTCACAACATTAGTTAAAATGTGATAGATTTTGGCAAAATATCTGTCTAAGTCAGGCACTACAAATCCAAAGATGGAGCATGAGGGCTACAGGGAGACTGCAGTAGAGAGTGAGTGAGTGATCTCCCAATCCATTTCTCTTGCTGCAGGCAATACAGCCTTGCATCCTTATTATTCTGCCCTAATACCCAACCTAAAGCCAACATGAAAAAGGCATCTCACTGGAGACACAAGACAAGGTATTTGGGGGGGGTGAGGGAGCATGAGAGCGAGAGCCAGAGCAAGAGCGAGAGCAAGAGCGAGAGCGCGAGAGAGCGCACGAGAGAGAGAGAGTGCGCGCGAGAGAGCGAGAGCGCGCGAGAGTGCAGGGGAATGCATGAGCAAAGCAGAGTGAACAAATACGAGAGAGCAGGAGGGTGTAATACTTTGATATTTCAATGTCTGGTGAGGAAAGATACAGTCCTGTCTAGCCCTGCAGACCAAACATAGAAACTCTGTAAAAAACATGCCAAACATACTAGACACTCAAAGATATAAAACATGCTTCTGTAGGACAACATATATTTAAGGTAAAAAAAAACAAAAAAAAAAAAAAAAAAACGCTGAAGGCTTTCAGCTCCCATTTTTTTCAGAGCACTGCAGGAGATGTACAGCAAGGTGGGTATTGACCCAGGTCTGATGCAACATCTTGAAAGTAAAGCAGAAGTAAAAGCAGTTCTCTGTAGCCTTTAAACACTGAGAAAGATCTTTTGGGTTTGTAGATGAACCTCATACATGAGAAGCACTTGCTTAAAGAGCTTCACAAAAACACCTGTAGTGTTAATTATTAAAGGCACCTCTCCTGCTCTCTTACTTGGAGGTTTGAACATGGCTGACATGAGAGAGGAAAGAAATTTTGTAACTACAAATACAGATGTTGAGGGCTGTGCTTCTCTGATTGCTTTATTCCTGTAGATGCCTGTAAACATGCACTGATGCATCAAAACTAATCTGAACGCAATTCAACCACACTTATTTTGGAATGTTTAGAATGGGTGTTATTGTAATGAAGTTTTGGAGGATGGGGAAATAATAAAAAAAAGTTCTTCTCACATTTGCTTACTGTGTATTTTTTTCATAATTATGACTAGTATCAAAATAAATCAAACCATAGCACTGAAATTTGAGTTCATGATGCTGTTGCTCTGTAAAGATATAGTGCCACCATGAGGCCCAGTATTGAAATTTCTCAGCACAAATACACACTGTGCTCACTGTGGTGGTATGTACACCTAAAGCATAGAAGTGCAGATATGAACTCACAATAACAGCATTAAAGTACTATTCAATCTTCATCTAAAGAAAGAGCAGAAGATGTATCGAAACATTTAATTTAGCCATTATTTTGGTTTACAACCAATATCACCAGCAGGGAACTAGCTTTGTGCTGTCATTTCACATGTTTTCATATATCAACTTGATTTGAATTAGTTCAAATCAACAAGTGAACATGAGTGATTCTGTACTTTAGTATTTTTTACTTTAGACAGTTAGCACAGGGTTAATATAGCCTGGAATTATTCCTTTAGTTTGTTTCAAAGAAGCTAAAATTTACTGTAATCTTTACTGAAGCAGAAAAATGCAGTGTTATTAAAATAAATAAATAAAAAATGTAGAATGCTGCCATGCAGCGCTGTACTATAGGTGAAAAGGAAAAACTGATATGAATTTCCCACCAAGCACAAAACATGGCTCCTGTTAATTGCTCAGGTTATTGCTTTTGTGTTGTTAAATAGTGAAGAACAGCACATGCCAAACATCAGAAAGCTTATGTGTTTGGGAAGATAGGCTATGGGATTAAGATATTACTTGCTGCACTCTTATGTCTAATGCTAAATGCTAATTAACCATTTCATATGCAGTTTTATTTTAATCTTAAGTGCGAATTAACAGGACAGGATTAGAAATTGTTAGTGCAGGTGTAAAAACGAAACCTAAAGTGCATTGCCTAGTCCTTCTCAACTGTACATTTTCCCCTGCAGACACGGACCTTTGTATTTGGCTAAGTATTTCATTTGTCTCTCAGTTCTTTTCTCAAATGGAGTCAAGCCCATGTTTTTTTTTTTTTTTTAAACAAGAAGTTTGTCACTTTAACTGTGTGTTTTTTTTTCCCCCTCAAGCAAAAATCTCACTTAACGTCAGATAAATTGGTTTAACCAATCCGGTCAAGTGGCCTAACATTTTTGGACAGCACTGAAGGCAGTGGTTCTCAAACCTAGATGGCCCAGATTTTTGCTCTATCCCTAGGCACTACTGGACTGGAGCAAAAAAATGTAGACCCTCTAGGGGTCTCTGAGGACTGATTTGAGAGCTAGCTTTGGTATAGTAGAGAGCAAAGCACT
The DNA here is from genome assembly GCF_015220715.1 of Pygocentrus nattereri. Classification (NCBI taxonomy): domain Eukaryota; kingdom Metazoa; phylum Chordata; class Actinopteri; order Characiformes; family Serrasalmidae; genus Pygocentrus; species Pygocentrus nattereri. The sequence goes on along the minus strand of NC_051235.1, from coordinate 20,174,037 downwards.
TCTTTAAATAGATAAGCGTGTCTGCAGAAAGCCAAAAACATAAAATGTGAATGCAAGACTCACATTGTTGGCATGGTTAATGTCCTTGCTCTCTAAAGCACTGTCTTCATCAGGAAACATCTTCTCCAACAGCAGGAAGAACAGCAAACCCATAACCACCCACAGCCCCTGGGTACGGTAGTGCTTCTGGCTCCCATCTAACCGGCAGACAGAGATCAAACAGCTGACATGAGATGGAAATTCTGTGAAATACATTATCTGTCTGATCATGACACAGCTCAGACACAGAAAAGAACTCGACTCACTCAAATGCATTAAAAAGGCCCAATATTCTACATTTTCCTTGCATTTTATTTTGTACCGAGGTCCCATGTATGATGTTCATCATTCATTCTTCCTTTAAGACTGATATAGGTGAATGACCTCTGTTCTGATTGCCTACTCTGTATCATGTGTCCAGTATCTGAAACACTCCTTATAACTTTAAATGTGAATGGATGGGGCTAAAGTTAAAAACAGCTTAGTTTTCATATTTTGAAACTTGAAACATCAAAGTGTTTATTCCAAAAAAGCAAGGACCATTTGGCTGCATGATATTTACAAACCACCACACTGCAATCATAAATACATGCTGCAATTACAGCATGACTTACAATATATTAAAAGCACTGTGCTATAGAAAGGCTAAACACTGGTCTGCAACATTCTGAGCAAAATTATTTATGAAAGTAAATAACATAATACATCACACTCACTATTCATCAAATCACCTATAGAAATTCAAGCAAAACATCTGATGTTGCTAGGACGATCAAACATGAAAGGCCTAAAAGGGACATTTGTATAGCAGTCTTTTACAAAAAACACAAATAATACTGTGCATACATATTGGTCACACAAAAGTATCACATGTTCACTCTGTCTTAATAGCAAGCATTCTATTAAATGAACCCTTTATCAATAAATAACTAAGAACAGGGGAAGTCTAAAGAGATCCAGGAGAATGAAAGATGAAAGACCAGGTGGATAAATAGATGCTTTTGAAAAACATGACTGGGTGGAGACAAAGCAGGTGTGCTTCACAGAAGATAAAAACAAAAAGACTGGAATTAATAATAATGTACAAACAAACGAATAGATAAATAAAAATAAAAAAAAGACACAGGTGAGTGAGAGGACAGGTTAACTGGTTAAAAGAGGGGAAGCAGGAGAGAAAATGCAGGGTATGTCTTACCGCTGCTGCATGTATGAGCCCAGGCCTCTGGTAAGAGATGGAGGAAGACATCGCCGAGGAGTCCACCAATCGCAAAGCTCAGCAGTTTCTTCAGCTTTTGGCAACCAGCTGCAGAAAGAGCATGAATCACAGTGAGCAGGAGCCTTTGGCCATTAATAGTATCCTTTGGCTTAACATTTCCACACAACCTTGCCTTGCAAGATTACAAGAGGCTTGAACTGGTTAGAGCAGTCAGCCACAATGACAATCATAATACTAGACCACTAACACGGGCATTACATGTCACTGTATCATTATGCACTTTAGACTTTGATCACGACAAAATCCTTCTAACAACAGCTTAGTGAAAGAAGACAACTTAAGCACACAGCTGATGAAACTTTGATTTGACTTCTGCTGAAATCAGTATCAGAGCAGGCATTCAAACTTGACAAGTATTGTAAAAAGACCACCCCTCATTTTCTTAATATACCATCCTGACAGTCACTGTGAATTTATTTGTCCTGTATTTGTTCAGTACACATCATAAACACCACTGCCCTGGTAAATACAGCATCTTCTTTCTTGGCACACCAGGATAAGTAATTCCATGACTTAAAGCTTAAGCATCTTAAATGCTCTATAGCACAGGGCACACCCAGCGTGCCATAATTACTAGGGCCCTAACCATTCACCCACTGTTTCCAGCTTCTGCAGGTTAAACTTAGATGTTCCACTTGACTCAGGCCATTTCCTCAGTGGAATAAGACTGGAGAACTATTTCCGTGCACCTTCAATAAAAAGTTGCTGCATTATGCCACTTAACAGCATTCTAAAGTACCTAAAACACTTAAAACAATATAAAAAGGGTCTCAGAAAGTATACCCGCTGCTGCTAGGGTGCGTGGTTAATAAATTCTTCTTATGAAGATCTACTACAATCAGAGACTTAGGCAAGCCTCAACAGGTATGAAAATACTTGCTCAAGGACAAGTATTTTCCGACTGACTTCAGCTTTCTGTCCGCGAACTACCATGCTCCTGGCACTGGACATCACATCAAAATTCAAACTCAAATGATAAAACACCCTGATGCATTCACTTATATATATCATCTATATTCATTTCTTCTTCTTGTTGATTAGATAGTATATCTTTGGGGAATTTAAAAAATAAATATATTTATAAATGCTATGTGAATCCCTGCACTACTAAAGAGACCCTAAGCTTGGAGAGAATTTGAGCTCTATAAAACAATCATTCAACATCCATGGCTGCAAAAGGTAACACCACAAGATCACTCTACAGACACTGTACACAAAACAAATGAAGTAACATGTCGATTGTGTTGACCAATATGATTACTTTGACTGACAGCTTTGCATAGTAAGTGTTAACATTAGTGATGCTGCTTATCAAAAATGGATTAAACAGTTCATCAATTACCTTTCATATTAATAGAGAAAAAAAATCAATTATTTTCTTAGAGCTGTTCTCACATAAAACTGTACAGAGCACAGAATATATTTTGATTCACCAAACCACAAAAATGGCAGCATGGTCATACAGTTCCAGACAGACAAAAACACAGGACTGCAATGTTCTGCCAAGAATGCCCTCATCTAAGCTAGACTCCAGCAGTTAATTTAATTTAGGGAGAAGAAGAAAAAAAAAAAAAAAAAAAACAAACAAACATATCTGCTTTCATAAACTAAGATGACCATTCTGTTAACAGCAACAACACTGTGACCAAGTTTCAGTTTCTCTTTGTCGACCTATAAGCATCTCATTCATTATTCGGATGCTTCTCACAGATGTTACAAAACCTATTATGTAGTTTTAAGATGCTCAAACACTGTCACAAACTCTGGGCCTAGAGATCTATTTTCCTGCATAGCTTAGCTCCCATCAACACTTAACATGTTGCCCATTCCATAGATTCAGGACCACTTACTGAAGCATACATAAGATGTGACCTGTGTTATAGTGAGATGGTTTCCATTGGCCATTTAAAGAGAACGTCAGAAGTGATATGGCTAACTGTTACTCACTACAGTGGAAAGGTTTTCTTTCAGATCACATGCCAACGTAATCATGTGAATGGTTCTTCTGAACCATTTTTAATTTCTATAAAAACCATTACCCTCTGTAGTCTGGTGAATCTTCAAATATCTCATAGAAGATTGCTTAAGCATTGCAACAAACAGTATATTAGAAGGACTTCAGAGAAACCTGTGAATAATCTTACTGAATGGAAGATCTGAACGTTGTGAATGACTCATTTTTATACTAATCACTCCAAATGAGATGTCTACAAGTCCAGTTCATTACAGTTGTAAGGCACAGTCTACACGCTATGTTTTGTGTGACACATCTGATGCAACTAATGTGAGCAAGAGCAAGCAAACCACTAAACTTTGTGGTGCAGTCCTGTCACAATTGGTGTAGAGAGCAAGGCGAGTCTTACCCTCAGTTTTTAGGACTGCTCCAGCCTCAATGGGGATCACCAGGAGAGGGAAAATCCCACTGAGACCCACAGCAATGGAGCCCAAAAGGGAGCAGAACCAAACATCTACACCCTCTCTGGATAACATCTTGGTGAGGGTGTGAAAGCCAAGGACCTCTTCAGCGCACCAGGCTCCTGGTCCAGAAGCAGCAGCCGTAGCATGTGTCAACGCTGTCTGAGCTGTCTTCTTACCACTGGAAGACGAGGTGGAGGTGAGAGCAAGCAAAGCAGCACCAACAAGGAGCGCAGCCAACGCCCAAACGGGCCTCCCAGGTCCGGTGCTCATAAGGCCAGACCTCTGCACAGCACTCGTGAGCAACATGTAGGGTGCTGCAAGGCAGAAAGGAGTCTTCACACACAAAAATGATATGAAAGAAAAAAAGGTCAGTTAGATTGACATGTAAAAATACTGGGCAACTTTAAACAAGTTCCATCCTGATGAAAGATTAAACCACTTGCAGAACCTAGTTAGTTGGCATAACAGTACATAAACCTACAGTGTTTTCTACCAATAAACTAAAAAAAAAAAAAAAAAAAAAAAAGCACAGGACCATGCATGCTGTTTAAATCACCAACTACACTGTAAGATTAAAGGAATGATAGGAAGGAAAATAAGTCTAACCAAAACAATTTTACAGGCTTTGAACCAGTAGTCAAAAATTCACTTAAAATTCACCCCTAAAAACAACATTTACATTTCCTAATTAACCATAGCGCAGTTCAAACACGATCCAGTAATCTATTAGTGCACCAACAGTCATGCTAAACCCCACTTAAACTGCTATGGAAGCTGAGACTGTCGCCCCATCATAAAAATACATCTTTTATAAAATCACACAGATGCTAAAGGTGTAACTAATTAGAATGATCATTTTATTTATAATCACCACATTTTTGTTTTAGATGCTTTTCATTTTATCAGGTTGTTTTGTTTGGCTAGCTTTATTTATGTCATTAGATTTTTTTGTTAAATCATGGAAAGCAGCCGAGCTGAGCTGCAGAGCATGAAGCTTCAGGAGCTACAGAAGCAGCTGGACATCCCAGTCCCTTCAGACCTGGTACCAAACCTTAAGTTGGTTGGTCATATAACCTCAGATCAGGTGTGTCCACCCTTAGTCCTACAAGGCCAAAGTTCAGCACAGTTTGGCAATACACAGTATAGCCACACTGCTGCTCAAACACACCTGACCTGACCCCTCGACAGGTTAGTATTGTGTCAAAACAGGAGAATCACCCAGGCCGAAGAAGGGCATCCATGCTTTGGGGTACTAATGTCTGTTCTCTGGAGAACAGCAAAATTGTTAGCCCTTTAAAATAAAAAATAGGTTCAACCTTAAAATGTGAGACCAAGATTATTTCTTGAACGTGTAATAACAGTTTCGGTAAAAAGTTAAAATATATTAATAAAATGTAGTGTTTCCAAGGCTCTGCTAACAGATCCAACTGACCAGCTAGAGCGGACAACGCTCCATGTAACGTCCCTCGACTACACAAGCAGAGCCACACGTACTACGCAGCTGCAGCGCGGACTTTGGCGACTGTTCGACACTAAAATGTAGACAAATAAGTGAAAACTGGTCTCACGAACGTATTTCGTCCCTGTCATACATCCAGGCCTCTCGCAAGACTGTGTTTCAGGAATTAAGCTATAACGGGAAGCCAAACTCCCTACTGCAGGGTACACATGCCAATGTGGAGCTAAACTAGCGCAGTACGTGACTTCAAGAGGTTTTAAATACTATGTCACGTTAGTAGCTTTGGCACGCAGAGCGCCATAAAAATAGCGAGAAAGCCCGTCTAAACAAGCTGCATTTCTTTCTGTTTGCTAGAAACAGTTCACTCGCCAGTTCCTTGAGTCCCTTGACGCTACAACGCTGCTCATAACTTAACTCCGTTTTAAAGCTAACGGGAGGCGAGCAAACCAACCACGACGTAAACAAACTTTGGAACAGCAGCGTCCAACAGCAAGTGGATGCTCACTGAAAATGCTACAGAAATACGATATTACCGTTCGCTTTTTATCTATCTTACCCTAAAATGTTCGCTCCGGCTTGTCCCTGCCATCCAGCTGTACGTGGTGGGCGCTGCTGAGCTGGACTCGCTCTGTCGCGGGGGGAGAGGGAGGGTTTGTCCGCTCTGCAGCGCTCAGCCTGCCGAAGCCGCCACGTCTCACCCAGCGGAAGAGCTTTTCACACGGAGAAGGGGAGGAGCGGCCTGCTGGATCTGTTTCCGGCGCCTATTGGATAAACGGGAACCAGTACTTTTGGATGTAACATATATTTTTATATTTTTTAATATGTATTTTTTTATTATTATAAAGAGTAACGAACAACACATGCAAAGGAAAACCATAACATTATTATATACAATATCTGCATAGATCAACCATAAATGTGTACTTTGCAGTTCTAGAGTTACAGACTGTAGTCCATTTAGTTTTTGCATACTTTGTTCATTCTGTTCTGACCACCACAGAGCAGGTATCATTTAAGTGATACTTTTTTAATCCCACAAACGGGGAAATTCTACCTCCATTTAACCCATCCATGAAGTGAAACACCACATACACACTAGTGAATACACACACACTAGGGGGCAGTGAGCACACTTGCCCGGAGCGGTGGGCAGCCCTATCCATGGTGCCCCAGGAGCAATTGGGGGTTAGGTGTCTTGATCAAAGACACCTCAGTCATGGACTGTTGGCACTGGGGATCGAACTGGCAACCTTCCAGTCACAGGGCCAGTTCCCTAAACTCCAGCCCACGACTGCTTCAGTGGGTGGTGGATCATTCTCAGCACTGCAGTGATACTGAAGTGGTGGTGGCGTGTTGTGCTGGCAAAAGTGGATTAGTGCTGCCGCTGCTTTGAAACACCTCAGTGTCACTGATGGACTGAGAACAGAACATTAACCGAAAATATCCAGCCGACAGCATCCTGTGGGAGGCGTCCCATGACCGCTGATGAAGGACTATAGGATGACCAACACAAACTGCAGAGCAACAGATGAGCTACTGTCTATTGACATCTACAAGGTGGACCAACCAGGTGTCTAATAGAGTGGACAGTGTGTAGAAATAGTGTTGGTTCACTTGTATCAACACAACACACATAACACACCACCACTACCTCCGTGTCACTGCAGAGCTGAAAATGATCCATAGCCCAAATAATACCTGTTCTGAGGTGGTCCTGTGGGGATCATGACCACTGAAGAACAGGGTAAAAGGGGGCTAACAAAGGATGCAGAGAAATAGATGGATTACAGTCTGCAATTGTAGCACTAAAAAGTGCATCTATATGGGAAGTTGAGCTGATAACATGGACAATAAGTGTACAAGGAGGTGGTTTTAATTTTATGGCTGCTTGGTGTATGAAATTAGGCATATTGAGCTGAATGAAATAAAGAAATAGGGAGGTTTTCCAAAGAACACAAGGCCAGGGGTCGTCTCCCAGAAAGAGTTTTCTGTATTATGGTGATATGAATATCCCAAAACCATAAGTCAAAAGTTATAAACAAAATAACAAAAAAGTAATAAAAAAAAAAAGATACGTAGATAATAAGATAAAAATAAATAATAAATAGAAAATAAATAGAAAATCCTTTTTTTGAAAGAGTAGTGGCAATGGGGGGAGCGGTTGGAGTAACCTATGGGATAGATAGTGTTTTGCTGATATATGTGCTCTTAAAGCACAGAACTGTTCTCACCTTAGTGCTCTTGAGTGTGCGCAGATTCTGTTTTTTACCTAAGAACAAATCCCAAATAAGAAAACACTGGTGAAAATCAGAATCTTTATGAAAACTGTGTAAGTGGGTTCTAGGAAGAAATCTTTTCTTAAGAACGGTTGGTGAATGAGGCTAAATGTTCCTTAATGCTAAAAATGATAGAATATCTTTACACGACTGTTATGGATCTGCAACAGCTGCATTTCGGGCAAAGGTTCAAGTAAACTGGCCTTGCCTTTGCAATCTTATGCTTGGCCACTAGATGGCTCAGTTGTCTGAGAAACGTGACAGATGAGCACGTGTTAAACGTTGGTGGCTGTGCTGAGAAGCTGAATTCTTAGACTGACCAGTCATCTGTTTTGGCTGAGCATGGTTTTGAGTTAGATCCGAACTAGCTTTGAGAAAACTAAACCCTTAATTGAATCCAGGGTAATCTTGTTGAAGCTCTATAGTTTGTCTCACAGGTTTAGTGTAGCCTGCATCATAAACCTGCAAGAAAAACAGCATGGATGAGCTTGGGTGGTCACTGGCAAAACCAGTGTATGTTGTGTTTTGTATGCTGGTTAGCCGCAATGAAAGCTGATATGCTGATCACCACCAAAACTAACATATGTTATGTTTTGATGTTGGCATGACCATGCCAGGGTAAACAGCTAAATCAGAAGCAGACCAGCACTAGACCAGCATAGACCACCTCAGACTATGAAATGCTTTCTGGCCTGTGTTGTTTTTTTCATCAAGGAAGCCTCACAGGAGGCATACATCTGTATTAACCAATTAACTCATCTTTATTAACCTGCTATAAAGACTTAAACCTTGTTATTCAGTAACTACTGTGAATTATGCTATGAAACTAATACGTAAGTTATGTAGCAGAGAGTGAGGAAGTGTGGATTCACATTCAGGCCTTAAATGTTCAGCTATTCCGCAGAATTATTTTACAGGCTAAGCTCAATATAGGTACTGAAACATCTGAGGCTTTCAGCTGTCAGTGGAGGCAAAGCTAGAGGGCAAACAGACCAAACTATTTCTTGGGGCCCAAAGTGTCAAGCTTATAATGTCCAAAGTTCATTTGCAGAGGCTTTGTCACTGAATGATGCGTTTTAGCCAGTAAACAATGTCTAATGTTCTCTTTTTCAACAAGCTATAGTAGAAATAATATCATAGTGCAAACTTAATCACTTCCCCATCACACAGTGTTTGTCAAACATTTTAAATGTTCTGCATCTATCAAATACTGTTAGCTTGTATGAAGGTAGAAGTAATTTGTTAGCCAAGGCTGGATGCATGAAACGTTACACCATCAGCATACAAAAATTCATTCAGGTGAGTGCAGTTTGATGTGTAGGTTGCCCAGGAATATTAGGCTAAGAAGGCCCAATATTATATTATTTCATTTCTATATTCTAAATAATGGCTTTTCTGAACTCCTGATTAACTAAGGTTACAAAAACATTTTATGACCTTTTCAAACTTTTTCAAATATGCAGAGCACATATAAAGCAAGGATTTCTATACATCACTTGTATTATTTCTGAATATTTAGTGTTATTAGGTCATGTTCACTGAAATTGTGTTTAAACAAATCTAAAAATATCAGAAAGTAATAAGATTATGTTACTTTTAATATAAAAAAAACAAAACAACTTTGGATTAGGTTACAAACGACATTTTAGACAGGTAATTAGTAATCTATATCAGAATGCATTTTTAAAGTAACCATTTCAATCCTGTACTTAGTGAATGTCTGAACAAAAGAAACTACTACTATCTATATGACAGAATAAAACTAGAAATTAGGAGAAAGCGATGAAAAATAACCTAGTAAAAAGTTCGCTCTTGAACTCTGATTGGCTATCAGACTTTTTCCTTCAATGATCTGATTGGCTAATTGAATGTTTATTCCTGTGCTCTGATTGCCTGGCTGAATTCCCCCCCCTGTCCTCTGATTGACTAGTTGAAATGCCCTTCTAAAATATTCAATCCTGCAATGGGATTAGCTTTTTAAACGTATGCCTTCTGCTCTCTGTTAAATCTACAAAATACCTATTAAAGCTAAAGGAAATGTGGATTTAGACCAGATTCAGCCACTCCACAATGTTGGAAGTCACTTGTATTTCCCTGTTGTCACTATTATAAATTTAATATAGATGAAAACAGATTTTATAGGCTACTAATTTCTGATCCAAACAAGTATTGTTTGAAAAATGGTCATCAGATGACCCTAAACAAATACTTTGTGATAACAAGTAACTTAACTAATTGTATTCAACTTACAGAAATACTTTTATAATAAAAAATAAATATAACTCTTTAAATCAAAAATTTTGAGTTGAATAAAACTAGTTGCTGGTTATCACATGAAGTATTTTTTTTATCTGATGAGCCAATTTTACCATGTAAATGCATCTTATCATTGCACTGTTAATTAGCCATCTATGCTATTGGAGAATCCTGCATAGATTGTTGATTTTCCTCCTCAAACACAGTTGTGTATGCCAAACTGTGTTAGACTGTGGCCCTCTGGGACTTGAGATGGCCACACCTGCTCTTAGGCCCAACCAAACTCATCATTTGTAAAATTCTTGTCAAGAGACTGCAAGAGTTAGAACATGCATTCATTTTCAGTTTTATTACCTTTTATTACATTTGTTAATGTGTCTTCCAGTGTGTCCTCCAAGACTGTTACCAGGCCCAGGAGTAGAGGCTGCACCTGCTGAGCGGGTACCTGTCGAACCACTTCTAGGGTGATCCCTCTCGTGTTTAGAAAGGGCTGTAGCTCCAAAACCTCCTCAATCCCCATCACCACTTTCTGTAGCTAGGCTATGACTTTTTCCATGATAAAAAAAAACACAGAGACTTAGCTATATAAATAACTTGGTTAAATAATAATATAAATAAATTAAAGAATATGCTCTATCTAAATCTTTAAAGGCCTATCACACTTTACACCTTAATGAAATGAAAATTTTAGGCTCCTCTGTTCTGTAAAAATACGGAAAATTAGTTGGAAATTTGGGTGTTCCATGTGCTGACTCACATACTAACTCACTCTGGTTTAGTGTTGAGTCTAAGCCTGACTCAATACATTTGTCCTAATTTGTCCACTGGTGACAAGGCACTGTGTCCAGCTAGCAGCTAAGATGGGGTTAAGGAGCTCTATGCTCCAGATAACAAAACATAGTCTCTGTGACTCATCCTGACCTGACTTAAGCAATGCATATAGAAAGAGGAACAACTCTGGAGCTGTGGGGCCACAGGATCAGAGCCAGAGAGTTTGGGACATGCATGAATTATATTGTGTGTCTGTGCGTGTGTGTTTGTGTGCTGCGGTTTTCAGTCATGCTAGCCCACTGCTACATATCTCTACTATATAAAATGAGCAAAGTGCAGAGCATGCGGCACTTAGTCACTCTCAGAAGTGTTTATTAGATACACCACATCTCAGCTGGTGCTAAAGTTACATTAAACCTTATCTTATATTATTGAACAGATTTTATCAACTCCTCTTTGCTCTGCATACCAAAATGTGCACACAGTCAACTCTCAGAACCATATAAGGGTGTATATAATATATATAGCACAAAAGCTAGAATGTATGTTCAACTAGAACATGTGCTGAACACTGAAATGATGCCATCGAAAAACCATATTTGGTTCTTTTAAGATGCCTTCAGTCTATGATAAAAGAGACTTGTAAATGAGAAATGCAATGCATAGAACCTTTTTTAAAGGTTCCATAGAAACTGAGGGCCTCTTCTAGAGCAATCCATCCATGCAAAGAAACCTTATTTATAAGAAACACTTATTTATAAGAACATGTACTACAAAAAAACATATCTTATCAAGTAAAATGATTTTAAATCGAGTCAATATATAGACAGATACAGTTTGGATAGAGATACAGTTAAATGCAAAACTTTGGGTGCCCCTGCACAAATTACGTGTTGTTGATTTTCTGAATGAAATTCCTAGAGATTACAAAGAGCATGGTAGAACAAAGGTAGGTGCACACCCCTCTTATTTATTTAGTTTAGGTGTTTCGGCCATACCCATTGCTTACATGTGTCTGAAATCAAGAACATAGCCATGCAATCTCTATAGGCCAACATTGGCAATAGAATGGGTATACTAAAGAGCTCAGTGACTTTAAACATTGTGCTGTCATATGATGCCACCTTTGCCAGTCACTTCATGAAATTTCTGATTTTCTACATCAGCCATATCAACTGGAAGTGCTATTTTTGTGAAAAGGAAGCATGTAGGAGCAACAACATCTCAGCAATGAAGTGATAGACCATGCAAACTCATATAGCAGTGTTTCTGAGTGCTGAAGTACATAGCTTGTAAAAATTACTTATACTTCATCACTTACTACAGACTTTCAAATGCCTCTGAAAGTAACAAAAACAACACAAGGACTGTGTGTCAGAAGCTGGCAGAAATGGGTTTCCAATAGTCAAACAGCTGCATACAAGCCTAAGATCACTATGCACAATGCCAAGCAATAACTGAGTGCTGTAAAGTACACTACCACTGGACTCTGGAGCAGTGGAAACATGTTGTCTGGAGTGATTAATCATGCTTCACTCTCCGGAAGTCTGCTGGACAAATCTGGGTTCAGAGGATGCCAGCAGAATGCTATTCATGGAAATGTAGTGCCAAAAGTAGTTTGGTGGAGGAGGCATAATGGTCTCTGGGTGTTTTTCAGGGCGCATATGATGCTACAGCAATGCTACAGCATACAAATTTCAGTGAACTATGTGCCTCCAACTTTGTAGCATCAGTTTGGGGAAGGCCCTTTCCTATGCTAGCAAGACTGTGTCTCTGTGCACAAAGCAAGGTTTATAAAGGCATGGTTTCAGAAATTTTGTTTGGTGGAACTCACAGTTCCTGCATAGAGCTGCTGAACACATCGGTGTTGGATGGCTTACAATCAAGGTTCCAGTCCATCACAAATCGATTGGAACCTTGATTGTAAGCCATGCCTTCTTATTCAACAGCAATGTCTGACCTAACTTTTGACCTAATGGGCACAAATTCCCACAGACACACTCTAAAATCGTGTGGAAAGCCTTCTTGAGAGAATAGAAGCTTTCATGCGGGATGCAACTCTATATTAATAATTTCCCATGGTTTTGGGATGCAATGTCCAATAAGCTCATATAAGTGTGATCTTCAGATGTCCATACATTTTTGGCCATATAGTGCAATTTATGTTTTTTTTGTTTGTTTTTTTTTTCGATGTGTCAAAGTAATACATACACTAAAATACGCAGAGAAACTTAAGTTAAAAATAATTTCATGGAGGTAACTCAGCTTTTGCAAATGAGTTGGCATTGAGTTTTTTACTACATCAGTCAACAACTTTTGCTACTAAAATGTCTCTGGCTTATCTTGATGTTGTTTTGCCTAGTTTGGATGTTGACTTTTGTGATGAGGTGATGAGGCTGCAGATAAGGTTTCCCTCTGATGACTCTTCTATGCAGATTTTGTTTGTGCAAGCAGCCCTTCACAATAGAACAGTGCACCACTGCTCCTGTGTCAGTGGTCCTACAGGTCTTTTGCTGTCATACGGGGGTTTTGCTTTGCCTTTCCACCCAGTAAATACAGTTCTGTGTAAGTGATTCCTTGGTCTTCCAGATCTTGCTTTAATGTCCAAATTTTCTCGTGTGTCATTTCTTAATAACATTGCAGATAGTGGACATGGCCTTCTCCTGCTGTATATGGGTATAAGTTAGCTTCATTTTCAGGTCCTCAGCCAATTCTTCATGGTTGTTGAGAGATAGCACAAGGTTTGAAGAGATTTGAAGAGAATTTATCACACTCATCAGTTGACCAATCCCAGTGAAAATTCCTGACCTGATAAACTAGTCTTAACATGTCATTTAGGGCCTAATGAGCTAAATAGTCCTCATTTTTTTGCACATACCCCAATTACTATTACATTTTTTAATGGTTTTTTTTGTATCTTTTTTTTAATAAAAAATGTAATTGCATTAATAAGCACAGAAAATAATATTTTTAAATAGTTTGCTGGAGAGGTTGTGTTTATCTCCTTTCACTTAAAAAATGAAGAAAATAAGTAATCTGGCTAGCGGTGTCCGCACTTTAGCTGAGAACTGTAGATAAGCACTTGCTTATCTGATTATTTAATTGAGGCACATCATGTGTACTGCACAGCCTGCTGCAGAGAAAAGTATGCTGGTCATAACAGACTGAATTAACCCAGCAGCCTGTTGCACACACTGAAAGACCTTACTTTCTATGGAAAGAAGAGCCTGCACTGGCCTGGCCTGTAGAGAACATCCCTGTTGTCAGTCCAGTCCAGATGGTCATAAGGTACTTGTAGGACTGAATCATTTTCACACCCAGCCCTGGATGATGACTGGTTTCAAAGGCCCCCTAAAATACTGGAAATCCATAACCAGCTTCCTTGTTGTGCTGATGTTGAGCTGCAGGTGGTTTTCCCTGCAGAAGACAAAGTCCCTCCACCAGGCAGCTGTACTCTGATTCATCTCTATTGTGTATACATCCTGAAGCAGAGAATGACTTCTGCAGGTGGTCTGAGCATGTGATGCACTGGACGTAGAGTCAGTTAAATGCACAGACCTATCTGGGCTTTCTTTTTCTTAATGAGATTATTTCCCCTCTACCGACCAACACACATTCACCAATATTTATAAATGTGATTCTTATATTATGCATTGATTCTGCTGGTTGTTAGCCATGTGACTACCTCTTTCCATGTTTACTATATCTAGTGGAACCTGTCCACATCAGTTGAGCGGGAACTCAGTTGTCTAAAGTTACACTGATTTCATGGATTTTAACCAGGCCCAAAGAGACTAACACCCCCTGGACCCAAAAGTAGGTTAAAGTGCTCTTGTGCACACATGAAAAGTTTACTCAGGGGTGCTTTAACCTGCTTGTAAGCCCTGTACACAGTAGGAGTAAATCTATACTGCCACTGAACATTGGCCACTTTTGTCATCCACACTTGAAAACAACACTTGCACAAGTCACAGTTCCATTGTCACATGCTGTTGCCATGCAGCAACAGTTATATTTGCTCATTTGTTGTAAAGCCCACTGCATCTAAACTACTTGTATTTATTAAAAAACGCATTTTAATTGGCACAGATTGTGTTTTTAGTTTGTTTGTTTTCATTTTTTGTTTCGTTTGTTTTTTGTTTCCTTGAGAGTGCTTCAGATGCTAGACCTCACCACAGACTGCAAGAAAAAAGCATTTGATCAGAAAAAATACCACATTTTTTGCACATTAAATCTTCATTTTCCCAGTAGAATTGAAAAATCTGACTTTTGTATTGTAGTCAGGCAAAAAATGAAAAGAAAGTCATTCTTGCCATATGCCAAGACCAATGTGGTAGAGGGTTATACTGCAAACATGTTATTTTCTTAAGTAAAATCATCCTAAACCCAGTCAATATATCTAATACTGCTTGTTTTGAGACTGTTACACGAATACTAAAAGATTGTTCAGCCTATTTGTAGACAGTTTTACTTGTTTATCGCTACGTTTTATAGTGAAGCTATCTTATGCTATTGTCAGATAATACAAGAAAGCATCATTTCTTGCAACAAGACATATTATTGTCAGTGGAATAAGGTACTTTGTTTAGATTAAAGATGATTTCACTGGCCAAATAATTTTTTCAGTGTAGTATTTCACATTGATGTTACTTCCTACTATTTGCATTCTGATTCTCACTTGAGTCTTACACCACAGATGCATTTGTCAGGAACTGTAGCGCACAGAATTTTAGACCAGTCTAAAAGGCGTTAAATTAACACTCCATTAAAATGAGATGAAAGTGTAAGAGTACATTCAGATCCCCCAAACTTCCCCCTCCCATTCTTTTTTGTAGACATTTTCTGGCAAGCTGGTCGAGGTGTCTGTTGGAGCAGATGTGACCACTTGTGCTGGACTTTGGCAGGAAGTAATGGGCCTAACAGGAAGTGTGCTTTGTTAAGATAAAAAAACATGTAGCCAGGCTTAGGTCAGCCACCCCCTCCACAACAAGTACTGATATTTTCACCACAAACAAACACACATGCAGGCTCGCATGGGTGATGACAAACTTTTGATGTGGCTGATTCTGCATGAACAAGCCACAGAGATAAGGCCCTGAAAGAACACCACAAGAGATTAAAAAACTCTCCATGTGCGCGCAGCGATTGCTAGGTAAAATCCGCACTGTGAGTTATCATCCCATCCAGCCTTTCCAGGTATCATGGAGAGTTTTGATGCATTTTTGGAGATTCTCATGGGCCATGTAAGTGCCATGCCTCTTTTTTGTTACATTTAACAGAAACTGTAGTTTCTGATTCATGCGTATAGATATGATTTGCCAGAAGCCAAACGATAAAGCAAAATTCAGTCACTGTCGTATTAAAACCTTGCACTTTTTTGTTCTGCTTTTTTTTTTTTTTTTTTTTGAAGGGGGGGGTCTTGAAAATGACAGCTGCCCTTTACATCGTGTGAAAAGTTGTTGACAAACGGACCCATAGACCTCTGAAGTCATGTGTCATTCTGTAGTCCGTGCCATGACTATATTAGGACCTCTGAGTTGATATGATTTTCTTTATGAGAAAATGAATGCGATTTTTGAAAATTGCTATTGGTAAACAAAAATGTCCCAAATGCGATGTGTATTGTTTTGTGCACATTTTCCCCTTAACTGTGGCTGGATCTTCTGAAATACAAGGTTGTTTAACAGTAGAAATATAAATGAAGCTACACATATGCTAAGCAAGCTAACACTCCTGCACATTGACATGATGTAGCATGAAAGGACATAACAACATCAGCAACTCAAACTGTGCTCTATTACTGCCAAAGCAACGTACCTACCACATTTGAAGAAGCTTACAGGTTTTCATAAGGTCCTTTGATGTCGTTGCCAGGCATATGTCAATTCAGCATGCAGCACTGTGGCTTGTATTTAGCAATATTTACATTTTGGGCTACCTGATAACTTTGAAATTCAGAGGATTTGACATTTAGAAAACATTACATATGGCAAATTGTATCAGATATGGAATATTTTTGTTTATCACTGAGCACGATAGCAGTGATTTAATACACCATTTATTTTTGTCATAGAGAAAACCAGTTCCTGATATGGACACGACGTCAGCTACAGAATGACAAACAATTTCATTAGGTTTATAGAAAGGGCCCAAAATGAATTGGAATAAAATCTTACATTACATTAACATTAAGAACATATTGTCTCCTGTAAAGTTACCACTTTGGAAATGCAGTGTCTTTTAATGTTTATTTGATAACGTCTTTGTAGTTATTGACACGCAAATCATACAGAATATATAAATAAAGGTACATTCTCAGAATTGTATGAAAATGCACTTAGACTAGAACAACTCACATATGACTCAGGGTTCTGTTTTTGTAGGAAAATACTGGAGATTCCAATGACTAGCTGTGGGTACTCCCTCATCTATTATGGAACATAATCTGTACTATATACACAAAAGCCTCATGGAATCATGGCTGCATAGCAATCAGGTTCCTCTTTTCTAAGCACTGATTCACTTGAAACAACACATCTCCAAATTCTCCTTTACTCTGATTTTGAGGTGCACTCAGATAGCTGGTCAGCATGTAAGAGGAATGCTCTTAGAACCAGAAAGCTTTTCAACTTGCAACTTGGTATGATACAGTACTGTGCAAGAGTTAGTAATCATCCTTTATTTATTTTCAACTACCATCCTATACATCCTATATATAAATATGTATATATATTTATATATATATTTGTGTGTGTGTCTGTGTGTGTGTGTGTTTCAGTTCCACTTGTTATATAGGAGCACTCTGTGGTTTTACAACCCCAATTCCAATGAAGTTGAAAAAACATAAATAAAAACAGAATATGATGATTTGCAAATCCTTTTCAACCTATATTCAATTGAATACACTACAGAGACAAGATATTTAATGTTCAAACTGATAAACTTTGTTGTTTTTTGCAAATATTCACTCATTTTGAATTTGATGCCTGCAACACGTTCCAAAGAAGTTGGGACAGGGGCAACAAAAGACTGGGAAAGTTGAGCAATGCTCAAAAAACACCTGTTTGGAACATTCCACAGGTGAGTGTCATGATTGGGTATAAAGGGAGCGTCCCTGAAAGGCTCTGTCATTCACAAGCAAGGATGGGGCGAGCTTCACCACTTTGTGAACAACTTTGTGAGCAAAAAGTCCAACAGTTTAAGAACAACGTTTCTCAATGTGCAATTGCACATTGCAAAAAAGGAATTTAGGGATTTCATCATCTACAGTCCATAATATCATCAAAAGATTCAGAGAATCTGGAGAAATCTCTGCAAGTAAGTGGCAAGGCAGAAAACCAACATTCAATGCCCGTGACCTTCGATCCCTCAGGCAGCTCCGCATTAAAAACCGACATCATTCTGTAACGGATATTACCACATGGGCTCAGGAGCACTTCAGAAAATCCTTGTCAGTGAACACAGTTCGTCGCTCCATCTACAAGTGCAAGTTAAAACTCTGCCATGCAAAGCGAAAGCCATATATCAACAACACCCAGAAACACCGCCGGCTTCTCTGGGCCCGAGCTCATCTGAGATGGACTGACACAAAGTGGAAAAGTGTCCTGTGGTCTGACGAGTCCACAATTGTAAATCATGGATGTCATTTCCTCCGGGCCAAAGAGAAAAAGGACTGTCCGGATTGTTATCACTGCAAAGTTCAAAAGCCAGCATCTCTGATGGTATGGGGGTGTGTTAGTGCCCATGGCATGGGTAACTTGCACATCTGTGAAGGCCCCATTAATTCTGAAAGGTACATAAAGGTTTTGGAGCAACATAAGCTGCCATCCAAGGAACGTCTTTTTCAGGGACGTCCTGCTTATTTCAGCAAGACAATGCCAAGCCACATTCTGCACGTTTTACAATGGCGTGGCTTCGTAGTAAAAGAGTGCAGATACTAGACTGGCCTGCCTGCAGTCCAGACCTGTCTCCCATTGAAAACCCTGTGGTGCATTATAACTTCTTTGGAACGTGTTGCAGGCATCAAATTCAAAATGACTGAATATTTGCAAAAAAACAATACATTTTATCAGTTTGAACATTAAATATCTTGTCTTTGTATTGTATTCAATTGAATATAGGTTGAAAAGGATTTGCAAATCATCGTATTCTCTTTTTATTTCTGTTTTACACAACATCCCAACTTCATTGGAATTGGGGTTGTACAATTACAGACCGTAGTCCATCTGTTTCTCTTTGTTATTCATCTTTCACCCTGTTCTTCAATGGTCAGGACCCACATTGTACCACTACAGGGCAGGTAATATTTGGGTGGTGGATCATTCTCAGCTCTGCAGTGATACTGATGTGGTGGTGGCACATTTGTGTTTGTGTTTGTGTGTGGCGCTGGTATGAGTGAATCAAGAAACAGTGCTTCCTTTCAGACTGACAGTGTTAAGTTGTCTCCTCACAGTGGAAGGATAGACAGAAACACCTGTGTGGTTTTTTTTTTTCAGATCTGAAGCAAGAGCGGAGCTTGATTTTCTCAAAGATGAAAGCTTTAAGTACTGTTTATCTGATGGTGACAGTTTTGGTGGTCTACCAGGTCTCATGCTCTTAGGAGTCCCATTTTTTCTATATCTTTTAATTGTTTTTGCACAATACTATATGCAGTCATTTATGTGTGTGTGTGTGTGTGTGTGTGTATGTGTGTAGGTGGGTGTGGATGTATGTGCATCCATATCCCCACTGAAAGTAGTCTGAACCTGCCCAAAAATAGCGTCTCCACCCTAAGCTGCTAAGGATCTCTCGCAGTGCAGTCACGGTTGAGGAGAATGAGGAATTGGGAATAAGAAGTGAAAAGAGCTGGATGTCCCCCTGTACACTCTTGGTGAGGCCAGCTCCATGTCATTATGAAAGAGGAGGCGGCCACTAAAACCTCCACACACCAGCAGACAGGAAACTGAGCCCACTGTGGCCAGTCCACTCACTCCCTCCAATCAAAACACCATCACATTCCCAACAGGTGCTGTTGTTTTTTTTCCTGAGAACACTTTTTGGGATCTGAGAAATTGTGCATTCACAGGCTTTAAAAAAAACTTCTTATACATAAAATATAGCACACTAAAGTCATACATTGAATTGTATTTGAATTTTCAGCTTAGTTCAAGGCAGGTCTTGCTCAGCAGGAACTCTGCTGTCTTAAAAATAAGGCTTTCTTATAAGTTACTGTTTTGGATCTACAGTTGTAGCAGAACTTTAATTGGTGTAGAACCTTTACATTATGTGAAAGCTCTTCACACTTTCACATCTCATTTACAAAAGTAGTTCTTTTAAGAATTATTATTTGACTCTGTAGGGAACCAAAGGTGGGTCTAATCTGTGATCTCTAATCTAATTTTTTGGCACCTTTATTTTGTGTGATGTAAATGTACTGACATCAATCCCAACTTAACCTAATATTTCCTATACAAATGAGAAAGGATAAAAAGTAGAGGAAATTGAAAGGCAGGAAAAAACAAGTACAACTGAAAATTAAACCACTTTGGCCAATAACACAATTAATGTTGTTTCCTTAGGAATGAACAAATTAGACTGGCTTGGGTTCTAGTCCTACCTATTGAAGATTTATAATGATTCAAAGCTCATCTTTACACCAACTGCTGGAGGACATTTTACAAAAGCATGAGATTAATAATGAAGTGACATGAAACTATGACTAAATCTTGTGGGTAATCTTCTAGTTTCATCTAGCTGAGTCTGACCTTAGATGTGACCTTTAAAGGAAGCAGGTTTGGTCTTGCTGTAATATATATAAAACCATGAGCATGCTCACTCTGTGTACTGTGGTTTGTGTAGTTTAAACACTTCATACTCCTTACGAAATGGTTCCGTCCATAAAACCCATTATCCACCATAAAAAGCCATTCATTATGATGAAAGGATGATATTTACACTGTGGAAGGCATGTTCTCAAATCCATGTATACCAAAGAGATTAATATAATGATAATCAACATCATCATCATCATATTTATTTATATAGACCTTTTAATGCCGGTGGCAGCTCAAAGTGTGAAAACATGTACTAATTTAAAATCATATAAGACAATGACACAAATCAAATAAAGACAAATAACAAAAGACATTTTAAGGCATTTCAATGCACTGTGGTAAGTTAAAGAGATGTGTTTTTAAATATGCACTGTCAGCTTGACTGTCTAATAAAAGGTGAAATTGAGTTCCACAGTTTAGAAACATAATAACCAAAAGAGCCTCTCCACATTTTCTGTATTTTACAGAAGGTAGTGCAGAAGGCCAGTGTCTGCAGATTAAACATCACATGTTGGAAAATAAACAGGCGGACATTGTGTGATGTAAGAAGGTGCTAGGTCACTTGCAGTCTTATAGAATTGTGGCAGAACTTTAAAATCTATCCTGAAAGATACAGATAGCCTTTGCAGTTCTTTCAAAATAGGGCTGGTATGATCTTTCTTTTTTATATTTGTTAGAATCCATATTGCCACGTTTTGAACGAGTTGTAGAGAATATGTTGTTTTCTTAGGACATGCAGTAAGAAGAGCATGACAGTGATCAACTCTGCTTGTAACAAATGCATGAATACGTTTCTCTGCATCACTCTGAAATAGAAAATTCTGAACTTTAGCAATATTTCTCAAATGATTAAAAGCTACTTTAGTGACTATGTGTAGATGTGGGATAAAACAACTTCTCATAAAGCAGCTTTCTCTGAGTTTTTGTGACAACAATCAGTATTTAATTTTTTTCCCATGATATAGTTATAGACAGTTTTGTGACATCCACTGAGAAATATCTAATGCACAGCTGGTAAGCCTGTCTACAGTGTCTTGATTATCAGAAATAATGGAAATGTGTTATAGCAGCATGGCTAGGAAAATTGATGTTGTGTTTTCTAGTGACATCACCTAGAGTTACTATGTACAAAGAGAAAAGCAAAGGCCATAAAACTGAACCTTGGGGGACTCCACAAGAAATGCATTTTTTGAAGAATTTCCCAGGGAAACTAGGAACTTTCTATTACATAACCATGATTTAAACCATTCTAAACCTGTGCCTGAGAAGCCTACATAGTATTCAATATGGTAGGTTTGAATCTTGTGATCAATGGTATCAAAAGCTGCACTAAGTAAGACCACAATAGAAGGAGTTTGTGCTCTGAGCCTAAGATCATTCACAACACAAATCATTGATGTCTCAGTAGTATGGCTACAACAAAAACCTGATTAAAACTTATCATTTGTTTGGTATAAGATATGCATTTAATTGTTTGAAAACAACTTTTTCTAAGACTTTACTTGCTAGATACCTCTTTAGATTACACTAAAGAAATGGTTCACAAAATCTGGTCAACCAGCTAAGACATGTTTTTGTCTGAATTTTGCTTCTTTACTTTTTCAATGGAGCTGTGAGACTAATATAACAGAAATCTAGTGCCATAGTGATCTGGGTATTCATTTTACAAGAGATATTTCTGAGGAAACTTGATAAAAGATCATTTACAATTGCAGGAGGACAAGGAGCATTAAAATAGGTGAAAAAGAGTTTCAAAAACTGGAGTTCAAAAAATTAATAAAAGGTATAGAGACAATTGAACTCCTCGTAAGATATAATAGACCACCACAGCTGTCACCATCAGATAAACAGTACTTAAAGCTTTCATCTTTGAGAGAGAGGAGAAAATCAAGATCCACTCTTGCTTGAAAAAAATCTGAAAAAATCCACAGTTGTTTCTGTCCATCTTGTGAGAAAACGACTCAACACTACGGGTCTGACAGGATGTGTATCTGTCAGGAAAAAAAAAACATTGAATGTGCTTTTGTATTACTTGGATTGTGAGAAGTAGAAAATGCCACCAACCTTGGAGTTGTGGAAGAAACCTTTGCAGATTTCTTTGAAAAACTGAAAGCAAGAAAACAAATTGTAATAAAGGCAAAGGCTGAACAGACTAAACGCTAAAAAAATGATTTATTCTATTTTTTTTCCTGATGCTGAAAAAATATATGAACTTGAACTTGAATAGTCATTTTGACTGGAAACCCCTTACATGGTCAGGGTGCACCAGTGGGTCCAAAGTTTTATTACACACTTTTATAGCCTAACAATAGCTCAGCCAATTTTCACTGAAGTCCCTGTAGTTACTGAATAATAAGCCTTAGTATGTAAACTTTTTAAGAGCATAAACAAATATATATACATATATCATATTTAAACAAATTTCCTTTTATGCCAAATGTAGATAAACCAACACATTTGTTATGTGAGCTACAAGGTTAATGCAGATAAAAAGTGATGTCTATGTCACCCAAAATGTTTTTTCAGTGACATACAATGCTGTGCAAAAGTCAAAGACCACCCCCCATATATATATATATATATATATATATATATATATATATATATATATATATATATATATATATATATAGCATTATGTGATATGTTTTGCTCTTGGGGTCCCCCTACAGTCAATTGCTCTTTTACACCACTGTCGCAAATACAATTTCACCTTGAGCCCATCTCATGGACAGCTGTTCAGGCTTCATATTCGTTGATGAGCTGAAGGATACAGGATCTGACTCATGTTGATGTGCACGTGTGTCACACAGATGTATAGATGCTTTACATTCAAGATTTCAGTTGTTTCTATGGATAAATAACTGAAATTATGAGTGTAATGTGTAGTGTCCACATGCCTGTGTGATGTGCGTGTACTCAAAAGGGAATTGGAGTCAGAATTCAGCACAACACCTACAAAGAACATCAAAAGAGAAAGAACTATGTCGACTTGCAAGAGCAATTCTATGGGATGATTTTATTACAGGAGGTTGCAAACTTTTAAGGCTTGTTTGGCATGAGATGAATTTATTTCTTTGCATCTTCTTCTTCTTTTGGCTGCTCCCTTTAGGGGTCGCCACAGCAGATCGTCTGCCTCCATCTTGCCCTATCCACTGCCTCCTCTACTTTTACACCAACCATCTCCATGTCCACCTTCACTACATCCATAAACCTTCTCTGAGGTCTACCTCTTCTCCTTTTGCCTGGCAGCTCCATCTCCAACATTCTTTGACCAATATATCCCTATATATTCCTCCTCAACACATGTCCAAACCATCTCAACCTGGCCTCTCTGGCTTTATCTCCAAACTGCTCCACCTTCACTGTCCCTCTGATTTGCTCATTTCTAATCTTGTCCATCCTTGTCACTCCCAACGGTAATCTCAGCAGGACGCACTACTGTCTTGTAAACCTTCTCTTTCACTCTTGCTGCTATCCTTCTGTCACACATCAGCCAGACACCCGTCTCCACCCACTCCATCCTGCCTGCACCTTCTTCTTCAACTCTTTTCTGCACTGTCCATTGCTCTGGATTGTTGACCCAAGAAGTCATCAACCTTTACGACCTCTACTCCTTGCATCATCACCTTTCCACCTGCCTCCCTCTCATTCACACACATGTATTCTGTCTTGTCTCTACTGACCTTCATTCCTCTCCTCTCCAGTGCAAACTTCCACCTCCCCAGATTCTCTTCCACCTGCTCTCTACTCTCACCACAGATTACAATGTCATCTGCAAACATCATGGTCCATGGAGCCTCCTGCCTGACCTCATCTGTCAACCTGTCCATCACCATTGCAAACAAGAAGGGGCTCAAAGCTGATCCTTGATGTAACTCTACCTTCACCTTGAAACCATTTGTCACTCCAACTGCACACCTCACCACTGTCTCACTATCCTCATACATGTCCTGCACCACCCTAACATACTTTTCAGCTACACCTGACTTCCTCATACAGTACCACAGTTCCTCTCTTGGCACCCTATCATATGCCTTCTCTAGATCCACAAAGACACAATGTAGCTCCTTCTGACCTTCTCTGTACTTCTCTATCAACACTCTCAATGCAAAAATTGCATCTGTGGTACTCTTTCTGGGCATGAAACCAAACTGCTGCTCACTGATCTGAACCTCTCGCCTTAGCCTTGCTTCAACAACTCTTTCCCATACCTTCATGGTGTGGCTCAACAACTTTATACCTCTGTAGTTACTGCAGCTCTGCACATCACCCTTGTTCTTAAAAATGGGGACCAGTACACTACTTCTCCACTCATCAGGCATCCTCTCACTCTCCAGGACTTTGTTAAACAACCTGGTTAAAAAGTACACTGCCTTCTCTCCTAAACATCTCCATACCTTCACAGGTATGTCATCTGGACCAACTGCCTTTCCATTCTTCATCCTTTCTAAAGCTGCCCTCACTTCCACCTTACTAATTCTCTGCACTCTCGTTGTCCTCTTCTCTCTCTCATTTTCCTCATTCATTAGTTCTTCAAAGTACTCCTTTCATCTACTCAACACTCTCTGTTCACTCACTAGTACATTTCCCTCTCTATCCTTTATCAGCCTAACCTGCTGTACATCCTTTCCAGCTCTATCTCTCTGTTTAGCCAAACGATACAAGTCCTTTACTCCTTCTTTACTGTCCAGCCTCTCATACAGCTCATCATAGGCCTGAGCCTTTGCCTTTGCCACCATTCTTTTCGCTATGCGACTAGCCTCACAGTACTCCTGCCTACTTCTTTCATCTCTCCGGTTATCCCACTTTTTCTTAGCTGCCTTCTTCTTCTGAATACTCTCCTGGACTTCCTCATTCCACCACCAACTTTCCTTGTCTTCTTTCCTCTGACCAGACGAAACACCCAACACATTCTTACCAGTTTCTCTCACCACCTTAACTGCCTGCAACCATCCTCCTCCTTCAGCTTCCACCATCTAATCTTTGGCTCTGTCTTCACTCTCTTCCTCTTCTTTGTTTCTAATCTCATTCTACAGACAACCACCCTATGCTGCCTTGCTACACTTTCCCCTGGCACCACTTTACAATCTCCAATCTCCTTTAGGTGGCATCTCCTGCTAAGGATATAATCCACCTGTGTGCACCTCCCTCCACTCTTGTATGTCACCCTGTGTTCTTCCCTCTTCTGAAAATACGTGTTCACCACAGCCATTTCTATTCTCTTTGCAAAATCTACAACCATCTGACCTTCCGCATTTCTGTCTTTCACACCATACATACCCAGCACCTCTTCATCCCCTCTGTTCCCTTCACCAACATGTCCATTGAAGTCTGCATCAATCACTAATCTCTCCTCTCTAGGGACACCATCTACCACTTCATCCATCTTACTCCAAAATTCCTCTTTCTCCTCTAACTGACAACCAACCTGTGGTGCATATGAACTGACCACATTCAAAATTACACCATCAACCTCCAACTTCAGGCTCATGATCCTGTCTGACACTCTCTTTACATCCAGAACACTTTTCACAAGCTGTTCCTTTAGGATTATCCCTACTTCATTTCTCTTCCTCTCTACACCATGATAGAACAGTTTGAATCCACCTCCAATGTTCCTGGCCTTGCTTCCTTTCCATCTGGTCTCCTGAACACACAGAATATCTACTTTCCTTCTCTCCATCATGTCTGCAAGCTCTCTGCCTTTACCAGCCAGAGTCCCTACTCTAACCTCCACACTCCTGCCTTTCCTTCTCTCTCGCTGCCTTCTAACCCGCCTTCCTCCTCTCCTCTTTGATGGTCTTCGACCTACAGTAGTCCAATTTTCACCGACACCCTGCTGCACCGGAGGCGGTCGTTGTTAACCCGGGCCTCGACCAATCCGGTATGGCAATCATATTTGTGATCTGCATGATAGTTTTGGCACAAGTTTTACGCCGGATGCACTTCCTGATGCAACCCTCACCATTTATCCGGGCTTGGGACCGGCACCAGAAATACACAAAGTACACCCCTAATGGCTGGTTTGAATTTATTTCTTTGCATGTTAGCCTGAAATGGTACTGAGATTAGATGGCTTTTGGCATCTGGACAAACTAACTACAGAACTCTGTGAGACAGGAATGACACAGATAAAGTTACAGCCTACATTGCTATCTTTCATAAATAACCCTAGCGGGGATGTACACATTGGATTTTTTTTGTTTTCCTCTTAGCTATAAAAATGTCTTGCATCCTACTATCTCTTTCAGTACTCGACAAGACTTTAAAACCAGTCCAAGATTTACTCTTGTTTGGCCTCTTGCTTAGTCTCTCTCTCTTTTTCTCTTCCTCGCTTCCCCCGAGAACATGATATCCATGCTGGAAAGAGCCAAAGTTGATGATGTGTGACGTGGTGCTGTGAAGCATACGCTGTTCTCGTCTGAGGTTTCGTGCCCACTTCTCCAAAGTTATATAGTGCTATAGCAGGCATTTCAGGCCTGGAGAGGCAAATGACAGAGATGCTATTCTCCCTATTATAAGGCAGTGTACCATCAAAGTGGTTTTGATGCTGTTAATTTAAGAAAAAATTGTTAACACAATTTTAAGTAAATTACATTTTATACTGGGGTGCTTAGTCCTGCTACTTGAAATGTGATTATAACATACTGCAATCATTGCAACGATGAAGATTCATGATGAGTCTATAATTCATGATGTCCATGTAACATAGTAATGAGGTTAAATGAGATCACAGATATCAATTTCCACACAGAATTCACCATCAATCTACAAGTCCTCAATGTCGTTAAACAACAATTAATTTCTATGCCATGCTGTTTTTGCTGTTTAATGGTTTTCGGGTTGGTAAAATGGAGTTATGACAGTCACTGATGTCAACACAAGTGTGTGGACATCAATCTGGTGCAACTTCATTCCGAATACCTCATCTTTGAGCATGAGGATCGCAATATTTCCTTTTGCAACGCACCACAGTGTTTCCTGTTTTCTACTTAAACTGTGTGGTCATGATCTTTAAGTGGGGCGGACTGCACTGAGTGGATGTTTTAAAGCCTTTGTGATTCTCACTCTTCCAAGCAATAAGCAACAGTCAACTATTAAATAGTAACTGTATTAATAAAAGTTCAGAGTAACTGTCAACAATATTAAACAGTATAACATTTATAACTATACAATGATAATAGTCAGAAAATTGGCTTGTTCTTTTCTCCCTGCTCTGAGAAAGCATGATTCAGCTAATCTTGTCAAAGGAAATGTAGCAGCAGTCAATCCAGAAACAATATGGTGGGTAACAATGGGTAGAAAGTCATTTTTTTCTTATTTTGTACCATTGCTTCAGTTCAAAAGCTAAACATGATGAGGGGGTCAGCCAAGTATGTCTTAACTGAAGTCAGAAGTTCTAACTCTTCAAATGCTCTCAGCTTGCTGTACATACATACTGCCAGGTTTCAGGCAGATGTGTGAAAAGCGCATTGACACCTCGTGGTAGAGCCCAGACCACAGGGCAGTGCACTCACAAACAAAACAGCACAGTGTCGCTACTGTAGGCCTTCCTACTCAAACCTCAAGCTTCTTTTGGTGGTGTATGGCATATTTAAAGTGTAGGGCTTTCCGGCCATAATCAAGCGAGCCTTTTGTCCATGTACTCATGCTTTAAAAGCTCAGACAAAAGTGGCGCTGAAAGAGGCTGTACAACTTTTGATGCTAAAACCATAACCTTTGTAAGATGAAATGTTGAGGGTGAAAAATATCAGTCTTGCTGGGAAACATGTAATAGTAGTAGTAATGCAGTCACTGTACCAGACTGTAGTGGTGAAGAAGGAGCTGAGCCATAAGGCAAAGCTCTCTGTTTACCAGTCGGTCTACATCCCGACCCTCACCTATGGTCATGAGCTGTGGGTAATGACCAAAAGAATGAGATTGCAAATACAAGCGGCAGAAAGTAGCTTTCTTCGCAGGGTGGCGGGCTACACTCTATTTGATAGGAGGAGCTCGGCCATCCGGGAGCTACTCCTCCACACTGCGGGGAGCCAGCTGAGGTGGTTCGGGCATCTGATTTGGATGCCCCCTGGATGCCTCCCGGTGGGGTGTACCAGGCACGGCCTACTGGGATAAGACCCCGGGGGTTGTCCTAGGACCCGCTGGAGGGATTACATCTCCAAGTTGGCCTGGGAGCGGCTTGGGGTCCCTGGGAATGAGCTGGAGGAAGTTGCGGGAAACAGGGTCATCTGGGATTCTCTGCTCTCCCAACTGCTACCGCGATGCTATCTGGACTAATCTGGACTACTCTGTAGTACTGTAGTACTACTCTGAAGTGGTTGAATACTCATGCATATTTCCTTGCAATAAAATGCTGGCTGAAATATATATATATATATATATATATATGTTTCAGCCAGCTTTTTATTGCAAGGAAATATGCATGAGTATTCAACCACTTCAGAATAGTACTTTATAGAGCCAAGTTTTACTTTAAGTGTGTTGGGGTACGTTGTTTGATTTTCATCTGTTCTTCCTGCCAGATTTGTTCTAGATTGTTCTGGTTGGTTGGAGTGAAGCAGGTTGTCTTGCAGTATCTCCCTGTATGTTGCACTATTTACTCCCCACAAAAGGCATCCCCACAACAGAAGGATGCCCTCCCCATACTTTACTGCTGGCTTTGTGTTTGTTGATGTGTGGACAAGTGTTAAGTTTGCACCTAACATAGCATTTAGATTTTTGGCCAAAAAGCTCAATTTTTGTCTCTCCACAAAATCGTATCCTACATATAAGCTGGATCACTTTCATGCATTATGGCAAACTCCACAAATACTTTGATGTTTTTCTTCAGTAATGCCTTCTTTATAGTCCCCCCACTGCCCCATACATATAATTGACTGGTGCACCTTCACTCCTGTCTCAGTCACTGAACACTGTAGCTTGTTGTGATTGCTGGTCTCTCTATGGCTTTCCTCACAAAGTCTTCTTTTTGCACTGATGCTGAGTTTTAAGGGACAGCTAGGCAGTTCCTGGATGGTATGATGCAGCTTCCATTTCCTCACATTAATACAACAGTGCTCGCTGGGATATCCAAACAATTGGATATTATTTTGCAGTCTTTTGCTATATTTTATATGTGTATAACTTTATCTCTAAAATCCTTAGAATGCTATTTGGTCTTCATTTTTACAGCTTTCTTTCAGATGTGCATTCTAATTAATGGTACTTAAATGAAGGGGCTCTTTTATTCAGAAAAAAGGTAGGCTATTTAATGATCCATAGGTAAAGGCTAACATATATATATATATATATATATATATATATATATATATATATATATACACATATATATATACATATATATATATGTGTGTGTGTGTGTGTGTGTGTGTGCTATATGTGCATGCCTTTGTGTGAGTCTCTGAAGAGGCTCATCCAGTGTGAGAACCAGCCCCGATCAAAGATCAAAGCTATATGTTTTGCAATTACATAACACATAGCACATATGCATATATAGACTGTTTCCCAAAGCCTCAGGAAATGTAGTGCTGCGGTCAGAGAGGGCAACAGCAGACATCACATGACTACTAGTCAAATGACTGGAACATCTGAAACTATGAAAAGTGATCAATGACAAGTTGCTTGAGGGGATTTCAGAATTGCTGCCATCAATAGAACAGCTGTGAAAACAAGCCAACTCGTGGTCATAAGAATTTATTTTTTTGATTGCTGTTACAAAAAAAGGATGACTTCAAATCTAAAAGGTTAATAACTTTGTGGCCTGTGAGATGGTGTAAATTTAATTCTCACTTTACTTCTCTTTAAAGGCCTTTGGACAAATCTGGAAATGTGTGATTTTTTTTTTTTTTGGAAGTTGGTTCTACTTTATTAGCTAAGTGCTAATCACATGACTGACCACATGGCTTGTCACAACATAGAATTAAGAAATAATGTCCACTGCTGTCCAAACAGGTAGTAAGAAAAAGCACCTCAGGCCTTTGGCCTTCATTTCTCCTCATGCTAAAATATACAGTGTGTGCTGTTACTGATCTAAAACTGCTAATCTATGCTTTAATTCTCTCTCAAACCAATAAACAAACAAATAAACAAACAATTAGAAACACATAATGTAAGTCATACATTTTAGAAAACATCAGGAAACAGGTTTTGCAACACTGGTGAAGCACATCACAAAAGAACAAACTCTCTAATAAGGCCTAAACAGTGAAATTGGTGAACTGGTCTGCATCACTTTCACATATATCATAGTTCCAATTACCTTTAAACTGACATATATATGTTTCTGTGTAGAGTAAGCATGTATGAATCTATAAGGCCAATGGTTTGTTCTCTTGGCTTGGCTACAGCACAAGGACTCTCGCAAGTCATTCACTTACAGCCTAACAGGAAGTGAATCTGAAAGAGAGTCCTCCACTTCTGCTTTTTCTCCATACGCAAAGAGAAGGCTGCTTTATTTGTGTGGACCTGCGTGTGAGTCTTCTGTTTTCTGGCAACAAGTCGTATTAAATGCAAACACGCAAGGCCGTCACAGGCCCACAAACTTCAAAGAAACAGATGGCAAAGGTGAGATACAAAGCCAAAGGTAAATTTTGGCAAAAAATACTGATAATGTAGTGCTCTGTTTATAATGATAAAAGGTCCCGCAGTTCCCTATTCATTCATTTGTATATCTAAACCTCATAGATTACAGAATAGTTACTTCCATGTGACAATGGCATGTATTTGTTAAAGGTTAAAGCCAATCTTGAGCATATCTGTCAGGGTCACAATCCATGGCCAGTCCTAGGAAGGGACTTGTGCCATTTTGGCTGGAAAAGAAGAAAAAAAGCTCTAACTCTTAATTTAGCTGTTCATTCAAACGGAGAAGTGAAAGTCCTCTTGTTTCTTTCTCTTTGTTGCTTTTTTTTCTTCAGGGACACAATCAAGGCCGTTCAAGTTTCATCACGTTCAACAACAGTTCTGTGATTCTCCCAAGCCTAGCAGGACTTGCAGGTCTTACATGGAATATTTTCATGTCTAAAACCTATTAGAAAGTCATTTAAAAGGTCCTAAATAATTAACTTTCTCAACATTACAATCCTCAGCCAATATATGGCAGCCTAGCTCATAATACTCTCTAAATATTCTTTCTTTCACATTCGCTGCCTTTTCCTAATTCATCAAAATACAGTGACTCATTATCTTTGTATTAGGAGCAACAATGGGACAATTTCTGTTTAAACCTAGATGTTGGGCCTAAGTAGCATGATATTACATACATCTTTCATTAGCATTAGCATTAGCTAATAGAAAGGTGCTATTTTGTACATTAAAAAAAAACATTAGTGTGTTTATTTATTGCTGAATTCAACCTCCTGGAACTCTATACTGCATCTAGTTTTTAATTAATTAAATTCATTGGGATTGTCATTAATTAAAAGTTTGAAATAAACTTTAAAATAGCAATAGTATGTTTATGTAGTGGAGAACTCAACATCTTAGCTGAAGCTGTTTTGCAATTTTTTTTGGTTAAATACAAAAATGATAATCAAATGATGATCATATCCATCATTAGAATTAGCATCAGCCTCTAGATAAGGATTAACTTGTAATTAAAATAACATTATCA
Organism: Pygocentrus nattereri; assembly: GCF_015220715.1. Taxonomy (NCBI): domain Eukaryota; kingdom Metazoa; phylum Chordata; class Actinopteri; order Characiformes; family Serrasalmidae; genus Pygocentrus; species Pygocentrus nattereri. The sequence goes on along the minus strand of NC_051235.1, from coordinate 20,142,119 downwards.
TGTTTATTTGCTACTGAAGTCAGCATCTCAGATCTAAAGCTATATTTTGCAGCTTTTTTGGCTTTATTAGTATATAATCATCATAATCTCCTTGGATCACCAGCTTACTGTAGTGGAGAGGTTTGCGTGCCTACATGTTACTAGGAGCTATGTTGTCAGGGGGTGAAAGCTCCTGGTAGGGTCTCCTAAGGCAAACAGTTCTTAGGTGAACTGTTCAGGACAGACAAAGGGTGATCCAAAAACCCCCATATGAAGAAAAAGACCAGGACCCCTTGCCCGGATTAGGGTTACCAGTGCCTCACCCTGGAGCCAGGCCTGGGCTACATGGGACCACTCACCCATGGACCCACCACCCATGGGAGAGGCGCTTATGGGGGTCCGGTGCAATGTGGATCGGGTGGCGGCCGAAAGTGGGAGCCTTGGCGTTCCAATCCTTCGCTACTGAACCTGGCTCTTGGAACATGGAACGTGACCTCTCTGGCAGGGAAAGAGCCCGAGCTAGTGTATGAGGCTGAGAGATACCAACATAAGATATAGTTGGGCTCACCTCAACAAAAGGCAGGGGCTCTGGAACAGACTCTCTCTCGAGGAGTTGGACTTTATTCCATTCTGGAGTTGTCCAGCATGAGAGGCATCGGGCAGGAGTGGGCTTACTCATAGCTCCCCGGCTCAGCGCCTGTACGTTGGGGTTTTCTCTGGTGGGTTAGAGGGTTATTTCTTTGCGCTTTCGGGTCAGGGAACGGGCTCTGACTGTTGTCTGTGCTTATGCACCGAACGGCAGTTCGGAGTACCCGGCCTTCTTGGAGACCCTGGAGGGGGTACTGGAAAGTTGTCTTGTTGTCTTGCTGGGTGACTTCAATGCTCACATGGGCAATGAGAGTGAGACCTGGAAGGGGATGCTTGGGAGGAATAGCCTCCCCCATCTGAACCAGAGTGATGTTTTGTTATTGGAGTTCTGTGCTCGTCAGTCTGTCCATAACAAACACCATGTTCGAACACAAAGGTGTGCATAAGTGCACATGGCATCAGGACACCTTAGGCCGCAGTTTGTTGATTGACTTCGTAGTTGTATCATCAGATTTGTGACCATGTGTTTTGGACACCCAAGTGAAGAGTGGAGCTGAGCTGTCAACCGATCACCACTTAGTGGTGAGTTGGATCAGATGGCGGGTGAAAATAACGGACAGACCTGGCAGACCCAAACAAGTTGTGAGGGTTTGTTGGTAACGTCTGGCAGAGGAACCTACCAGAAAGATCTTCAACTCCCACATCCGACAAAGCTTCAACCACATACCGAGGGGTGCCAGTGACATTGAGTTAGAGCGGGACCTGTTCCATGCCTCCATTGTTGATGCAGCGGATCTGAGCTGTGGCCGCAAGGTCATAGGTGCCTGTCGTAGCGGCAATCCCCAAACCCGTTGGTGGACACCTCGGGTAAAGGAAGCCGTCAAGCTGAAGAAAGAGTCCTATCGGGCCTGGTTGGCTTGTGGGACTCTGGAAGCAAAAGATGGATACCGAAGGGCCAAGCAGGTCATGGTTTCGGTGGTTGCTGAGGCAAAAACTCAGGTGTGGGAGGAGTTTGGTGAGGCCATGGTGAAAGACTATCGACAGGCACCAAGAAGGTTCTGGTTTGTATAGCCGGCAGTCAGTTGGATTGGTTTACGGGCTGTCCATTGTCACAGATTCTGTTCATAACTTTTATGGACAGAATTTCTTGGAACAGCCAAGTGGTGGAGGGTGTCCAGTATGGTTGCCTCAAGATTTCACGTCTGCTTTTTGTGGGTGATGTGGTTCTGTTGGCGTCATCAGGCCGGGACCTCCAGCTCTTTCTGGACCAGTTTGCAGCCAATTGTGAAGCGGCACCTCTAAATCTGAGACCATAGTCCTCAGTCAGAAAAAGGTGGAATGCTCTGTCCAGGCCGGGAGTGAATTCTTGCCACAAGTGGAGGAGTTTAAATATCTTGGGATTTTGTTCAAGAGTGCAGGAAGGATGGAGTGCGAGGTTGACAGGCGAATTGGTGCGGCATCTGCAGTAATGTGGACCCTATACCGGTCCATCATGTTGAAGAGAGAGCTGAGCCAGAAGGCAAAGCTGTCAATTTACCGGTCAATCTATGTTCCGACTCTCACCTATGGTCACAAGCTTTGGGCAGTGACCGAAAGAACAAGATTGCAGATACAAGCAGCCAAAATGAGCTTTCTTCACAGGGTCGCTGGGCTCTCCCTTAGAGATAGGGTGAGAAGATCGGCGTTTCGGGAGAGGCTTGGTGTAGAGCCGCTGCTTCTCCACATTGAGAGAAGCCAGTTGAGGTGGTTCAGGCATCTGGTAAGGATGGCCTCTGGACGCCTCCCTAGGTAGGTGTTCCAGACATGTCTGACGGGGAGGAGACCCCGGGGAAGACCCAGGACATGTTGGAGGGATTATATCTCTCGACTGTCTTGGGAACAACTTGGTATCCCTCTGGAAGAGTTGGAGGAGGCGGTGGGGGAGAGGGAGGCCTGGGCCTCTTTGTTTAGGCTGCTGCCCCCACGACCCGGACCTGGATAAGCGGTTGAGGATGGATAATCACATATGTATAATATATATTATACATGATATGTAATCACATATGTTCATCATTAGCATTAGCATTAGCCTCTATATAAGCATTTACTTGTAATTAAAGTAACATTAGCATGTTCATGTACTCCTGAAATCAACATCTTACATCAATAGCTATATTTTGCAGCTTTTACTTTTGGTTTTAGCAAGCTCACATAAGCATGGATGATCATCCATAATGTAACCACCTAACACACTGTGGTGAGGACAATACACATTTAAGCAAGATGCATGCAGTCTTCCCACGATTGCGCCATTCCTGCACTATTTAGCAGGGACCATGAAGCAAGAGGCACACAACCTGCCTGCAAGCTGATGAGGAAAGGCTGTGTAGGAGGCCCTGGGGCACTAGTGCTAAACATAGGCTAGTATATGCTAATGAAAGCTCCTTGTCATTGGAGAAAAAAAATAAAACATGCTGTGCTCACAAAACTAGTAGCAAGAAATGACCGCTTATCAACTTCCGACGTGTATCGTCACTTTTGGAAAGCCAAGCCCTGTACGGTATATGTAAAAGCTGGTCATCTGTGTGGTCCTCCTGAAATAACAGTTGGGGGAAATAGCTTGCTGAAGTGGCTGTAACAGTGTGTATTAATATAACGAGAAAACAGTGAGTGTCATCAGATTCAGTCCGGCTGTGCAGACAGCTGTGGCTTCTGCAGCCTGTGGTTAATGCAGCTTGACATGTGGCGAAACAGAACCAGTACAATAGCTGTTAAAACAATTAAAACCTTTATTCTGAGGTACAGTAAAGCACTGTTTTGACCAAAATAGTACTGATGTTCCATCACGTAGAGCAAATTGCTTTTCCAAAACAAATGGAAGCAAGTCGGCCGCAATCCAGCAAGAGAAGCTTACAGATTACCACAATTTCCTTTCTCACATGTGAACTCTGAGTATAACTGTGAATAGATATTGAATGTTATGCTGCTATAGGCATGCAGTTACACCTTATATTGTATGAAAAGTGGCTGGAAGTGTGAGTAATGACCATTCTTTAGACTACTACACTACATTTCCTTCACCTCTGTGAGTCATTATGGATTTGACAGAGAAAAATGGAGCTGATGCTGAAACATAGATCTTACTTGCCTGCTCCTATGAATAGAGAGACTTCCATTCCCATAAAAGATTTTGGATCAATCATCAGACCTGCTACTTTGTTTTTTATCATCATTGTTTCTCATGCATGTTTATAGTTTTGCTTAACATTCAAAAGTTTTTACACCACTCATCATATTTGCTTGGCTCGTGATACAGGCTTGGATGCTGAGACATATACTTTTGATATGCAAAACTGAAAGATTCAACAATCTCTCAACACAACACATGAGGGAGAGAAAAATTTTTACTTCAGCTTGCAAAGTTGAAAATATATTTGAGAATTTTAACTGACTTTAAACTGATTTGGACCTTTTTCTTTGCTTTGGGTGACACCTTAATTATGTTTATTTTATTAAAACTTATGACTGAACATTGGATTTTGTCAGTACCAAAACAAGCATAACACTTCCAAAACTTTATTAAATGTTTTGGTAATGACTGTTTTGGAAATGACAATTTTACCTCATTTTGAGCTTAACTTAAAAACAGTACATGACCAGCAAACACAACTTTGAACAGTGAACAGTTGTACACACATAAAATGAGAATATTTTTCTATAAAACCCCAAACGTTTAAGTTTTGGTAGTGACAATTCTTAGTGTTACACACTGATTGTCAGACTTTGGGACACAATTAACTTCAAAACAATGGGATCTAACTGCTCACCATGTGGACAAGCACGCAGTCTCACTTCCTGCTCTAAAATGCAGGGGGTGTGGCTAAAACAGGGCTCTGCTCATGGAATGAAAGTCTTTGTGTTTTGGTAGTGACATGAAAACAAGGGACAGCATTTTTAAAAAATAAGGCTTTACCCACACAGACACACACACACACACACACACACACACAAACACACAGGATCCTTGTTGCCCAGTTGGGAATTGAACCTATTTCTCTGCATACTTTGTTGATCCCCTTTACCCTGTTCTTGACAGGACCACCACAGAGCATGGTGGTGGAATTATTTGGGTGGTGGATCATTCTCAGCACTGCAGTGACACTGACATGGTGGTGTGGTAGTATGTGTTGGACTGTGTCCACTCACTGTCCACTCAATTAAACACTCCTACCTTGTCAGTCCACCTTGTAGTAAATTCAGAGACTGTGGCTCATCTCCACAATTTGTGTTGGCCATCCTCTAGTCCTTCATCAGTTTTCGCCGCCCACAAGATGTTGTTAGCTGGATATTTTTGATTGGTGGACTGTTCTCAGTCCAGCAGTGACACTGAGGTGTTTAAAAAAAATCCAGCACTGCTGTGTCTTATCCACTCAAACCAGCGCAACACACACTAATACACCACCACCACATCAGTGTCACTACAGTGGTGAGAATGACCCACCACCCACATAATACCTGCTCCATGGTGGTCCTGATCATTGAAGAAGAGGGTGAAAGGGGACTAACCAAATATGAGATGGACAGATGGACTACAGTCTGTAATTGTAGAACTACAAAGTGCACCTATATAGTAAGTGGAGCAGATAAAATGGACAATGAGTGCAGAAACATGAAGGTGGTTTTAATATTATGTCTGATCAGTGCATATCAAATAATCATTCATAATAAGACAATAAGAAATCATTCATGTGATGATTACATAATGAACTGGTTCACAAACTGTGAAAACATGCAGCAGGGAATTATATTTCCCATAAGGTTTGTCAGAGTATTTGATCATTCATTTAGAGTGTTGTGCTTCAGAGATCTTTGTGCGATACATGAGATGCTATGGTGCCATTTGATAATCTTTATTAGGTGCTTTAATACTGCTTTAACCTTTTAAAAATCCAGGATATACCAGCAAGTCTGAAATTCAGTGTAGTCCCCATTGCAGTTCATGTTTTTATTGATTAATATGCTTTAAAATATAATAATCTGGTGATTTAAAGGGGTTAAAATGCAGAATTTAATAAAATAACTATTTTGTTACAGCAGTATTATATATATAAACAGCTTTTGGCTGCATGTTACATGGAGCGAGGAGGTGGACGCATATGCTGAGATAAGCAAGATTTATTAAGAGCAAATCCAGGGTCATAGTTGAGACAGTCCAGGTTCCAATAATCTACACCGAGTTCAGGATGGACAGACATAACTGAGAACTAAGAAACAAACCACAATGACAGTACAAACAGAGTAAAGACAGACCAATACAAAGACCAGCAAAGACAAAGTGCAAACACTGCTCAAATACAACAGGGAAAACGAGGGACAGGTGGAAAACTGGTGGAGACAAGGGGCGGAGTCATGAAACGAGGGGGCTGAACCAAAACAAACACATGGATAAACCAAAACAACACGAACACATGTACTGGACTGGGAGGGCCCAATCGTGACAGTGCAACATTTGCAGCTTGCGCTTAGCGATTCTTAAAAGTAACACTTCTAAGATGAGTAATATGATAAAAATTGATTAATCATTGCCTGTTAGTAACTGTTTTCAGACCTCATCCTATGAACTTTCAAAAGAGAAAATGACAAAAAGCTGATTTTTTAGACACTTCAGTGTCCAAGTAAATAAATCAATAAATAAATTCTACAGTCTGCAGTTCTGCAGTTTAGGGGGAATGTTATAGTTTCTGCTCAGAACTGACCAAGAGACAGAAGTTCAGCCTTGTGTTCCTCTCCATACAGTTTGATTCTGACTTCATTTTGGGCCCTCTGTTAGGCATTAGAGGAAAATCCCTAGTGTAGAAGACAATGCAATCAATTTCTAGCCAAACTGAATTCATGTTTCTGCAGAACATACCGTATCTTCATCATGTTATTTCAGTATAATTTCTATTGCATCATAACTAGCAGTCTGGTCATTTGATGGAGACAGGGTTTTCAGTCACTGTCTCAGATGGACTTGTTATCTTTTGTTCTTACTTGTCTTACTGGGCCACTAGGAGATTATAACTGATACTAGATAAAGTCTCACTAACAACCTTATCTTTGAGGTAGTTCATCATCTGCTGCCAGAGTAGGCTGTTTGTCTAGGATTCAGCTCAGCACAAAAAGCCTAAACTGTCTCCTGAAAGTTTTGTGAAATCTCAAGGAAACCAAATGGAGCCTCTGAATAGATTAATATAGAAGATTCCAAAATATTTTGTGTTGAATTTGCTTAATTACTTACATTTTCCCTTTAATGTAATATAGAGCACAGAGTACAGGGCACACATCTGTAAAGTTTCTAAAACTTGATTACCAGCTCAACAGTCCTGAAATGAAAGAGTCCTTCATGGTTCCAGGCTTGGATGTGTCTTTCTAGGATTTTTTTTTGTTAACCTCTTATAATACACTTATTACAACATGAAGGCTTATTACTTAGTTACTACATTTCAATGCAAACTGGTTGATCTATTCCTAGGTTATAGAAGTGTGTAATAAAACTCCAATGGACCTTTAGGGTTGTAAAGGGGTTAATTTTGTTTTCCTTTGTTTTTTGTTTAATTTGACACACTTTTGTTTAATTTCCACTCACTACAAATGATCATATAAGACAAACGTTTATAAAGTGTATATTGACCCAATTCCTAGTTCTATGCTGGAATTCCATGTTTTTCAAACACATAAATGATTTAGAATGTATTGCAAATTGTGAAGGAATGGATTTAGAAACCAGGATTCTGCAGTCCAGTGATGGAAAACACAGAGGCAAAAGCAAACTGCAGGTTTGATGCTATTCACTTTATTGTTAAAGGAAATGGTGGTGTGAACAGGAAACTGTGAACACGTAGATCTGGTGGTTTTAGTGAAGAAGAAAAAAAAAAACAAATCTAAACAAATCTAACAAATCTAAAATGGACCACTCAACTTGTACCCATGGTTTTACTGACTGTCTAATGCCAATGCTGGTTTGCATGTAATAGGATCTAAGATGGCAATCGCTGACCCTTCATCTGGCCAACTCTGTCCAGATCACACTTGGAAGTATAACCCTCACCCTATCCACTCAGGAGACTTTGAGAATCTGCCAGAGAGCCACTTCATGGAGCTTCAGAGTGTGCCACAGGTTCACCCGTCCAGCGTGCAGCAGTGCTTCAGTGAGATGGAGTCCAGCCACTTTCTTGACCCCAGTCTGCCTGGACCCCACCTTGCTCTCTCCCCGCCACAGGTGAGATTTCATTAACTGCACCAATTCTGCTGCAAAGCCAACAAAGCTGGGGACAGCATGGTGGATGGTCACATTATATCATTTCACCATACATTTCCATTATGTTTGAGAGTCATAATCATTATGTAGATTAACAAGGTTGACCCCTTAAATGGCCAAGGCCCACAAGCAGGCCCAAAGTTTTATTGCATGCTTCTATAATCTAACAATAGCTCAGCCAGTTTGCACTGAAGTCCCTGTAGTTACTGAAAAATAAGCCTTAGTATGTAATAAGCCTGTAATTCAGCACCTCTTTTGGCGCTCTATATGGTACAACAAAAATTATATTGTTAGTTTTATATAATTTATGTGTTTTTGCCATTTTTACCCTCACACTCATTACCGCAATGTGCCAAGATATTTGTTTTTCATTACTGGTATTTATTTTTTTTTTATGTTTAAATTAGAAAAATAGAGTTTGCATTACTTTTAACTTTTACATTTTGGAACTTTGATGGTTGCCTTTTAAACTGTAAGGAAGCAAACTGAAAGCAACAAAACATTATGTGGCACAAGCAAATGGAAGTCACTGACTGTCAGTGGCTGTCAATGTGTTGTAGTAGTGAGATAAAATTATAAAATACTGTACTTTGTAAAAAATATATACTTTAATAAAGCCTTCCTATGAAAAGAAATGCTTCCAGTTTCACTGTGCCACAATAAAGTAAGAAGAATTTGGTCATTTATACTGGAAAATGTTACTAAAAATCTGAAAAATATCTTAAAAAGTCAAGTTTACTTTAAATGACATAACAGACATCATTGTGTATATATCCAAAGAAAAAAGCAACATTAAGTTTTAACCATTTTGAGATTAAGTTGGGTCCCAGTGTTTGTCATGTTTGTGAGAATCACCCTTTTGAGAATGGCTTCTAAAATGCAGAAATTAGAGGAGCCCTAAAGTCTTCTAAAGTGGCACCAATTATTCCTTCATCCTACGTTAAAGCTTGTGGAATGGCAGGCAGTATGGAGGTGGACAGGAAGAAGCGTGTTGGCTGAGTTGTCTCTGATTGGCTATTGGGGGAGGTGACACTTCGCGTCTGTTCTAACTGAGTAGTTATAATCCCCACCTGACATCACCCTAAAATCAGGAACCAGCAGCAGACTCACACACATACCCAAAAATAAAGAAGTAACAAACAGAAAGCCCGATCCTTTTGGTCACGCTTGCTGTTAGGCTAACGTGCTACTTGCACTGTCTCTGTAGCCACTTTCTTTTAGGGGCCCTGGGAGATAGCTGTGTGGCCCCCACTGGATAAGGTGCGTGCTTCTGTGTGTGTGTGTACAAGATCTTTGGTTTCATTTGGTAAGAGGAAATTTCGAGTTGTGCAATGGCTCGGGGACAGTTTTGAAAGCCATTGAGAAAGGGTTAGCGCAAAGAGCTAGAGTCAGCGAAGGGGAGAAGACTCCATGTTGCCTTCATTCAGAATGGAGGGGTACATCATCCCACCTGTGAGTATTCTTCATCTTCTATGCATGCATTCCATTGTGTTTGTGTTCTGGTTGTAAACGTGTAAGGATACAAAGACCGAGACGTTAACGAAGAGTCAGCAAGGTTACGAGTTCCCGGCAATGGCCTAAAGCTAGTAGATGTATGAGTGTTTCAGTAATACTGATGTAACATTTCACTACTTAGTCCTCGAATGTAGACCTGAACAAATACTATGGTAGTAGAAAGTGAATGGTGTCACTATGTTGGTATTTTATTTTTAATGTTTACCGTTCAAATAGAACAGACAGCTCATTTAGTCTTATTAAGTCTTATTAAGTGTAGCCTCATATGCATTTGATTAATGTACACATAAATGTTTGTAGATGTGCAAATTCTTTGGCTGCCAACATTAGACACACTTGTATTTTAGGTTTTGTTATGGTTTCAGTGCTGCTTAGAACATTTTGGGACTGGCTTACTGGATTTCAATATCAACTATCTATAATTAAGATGTCTTGATTATTATGAGGTCAAACAGACTGAAATAAACAAACAGAATGAATACATCAAGTAATATATGACAGGTGGTCGTTCAGGATAACCTCACATGTGCTTCTATGTAACAACAATTCTATTCTACAAGTACAACTGTTCTCAAAAATTACTGAATTACTGAAATATAATTTCTATGTGTAATAGAAAATAACCCGGACTGGCTGGATGTCACAGACACCATCTGAGTTTAAAGATTACTGGGCACTTGTAAACAAAGATGTGAGGCTTTTCTCATACTGCATACTGCATTCATATTTCTGCATTGAACTTTAAGGGCTTTGCTTATTGTTTTCATTCCAAATGGTCAAACTCTCTCTTCACAATCCACCCAACAGCCATCGGACGAAATGATCTATGAATCTGACATCTATCGGCCGCCAATGGAATACCAATATATAATCGATGGAGAAGGCCAAAGTGGTGAGATGCAGTTTTTTTGTTTACATCAATTTATCTGTAGATTGTTGTTGTCTTGGCACTTTTAAGCATACGTCATTGCAGACTGTTCTAAATATCTACCTACTTTTTCAAATGGACTTAAACCTCACCAAAATAGGTTCATACTGCGCCACACTTAGAGGCCCATATTAACACCATCTTCGGTAGAATGAACTAACGGTTTAAAATCACACCCAGGGCAGCTGGGAATAAACCCCGCAAAGGGGGTGTTAGGAGAGCTAGCGAGTGGAACCAGGCAAGTGACCCGACACAAAGCAGGAAACAGATGCCTCATTTTGACAGGCAAGAAAACTACAGACGTAGAACGACAAATGTCCCCAAGGGCCTGCCACCTAAAAGAGTCTATCTAGGCCACACAGTTATCAAACGGAGCTATTGCTGAAAAATAGAAAGCATCACAAAAGAGAAAAAGGGCTGAAATGGACGTGCATTAAAAGAGGAGCCAGCTGAGAGTGCAGTACAGGGGTCATATGATTGTATGCACGATGCCGTCTCATTTCTGGAACTACAAAAGCTGAGAGTTTTTTGTGTACATTAGCATGTAGCATTTCAGATCTGAAAGCCACTGCAGTACGATGTTAAACGAAAAGTGAAAATGGTGTTCACCTACTTTCATGAACTCTGAGAAATGCTAATTACAGGAGGCTTTAAGCCAAACGACATCATCAAAGTCAGCCATGTGTTTGCAGTTTGACGTTTGGCCTGTTTTGGAAATGTAATGATTGCTTGACAGAAATTAAGCTAAAACTTAATGTAATTGTCAGAGGAGACTATGACTGTATTCACAGTTAGGCTTAGCTTAAGTCTAAGAATTTGGCTAAATAACTCAAGTTATGTTCAATGTTCGTGCTATGCGTGTGTTTAATGCTCTTACATATAACACAGCTAATGTAATTTATACAGTAACAGTTTCAGCAATGTAACAATTGTTTAAGTTGACATATTTTTATGAACTCTTCTTTAGCTAGGCATCTTCTTAAATTTTCCCATGAAGTATGGGGCCAGCTACAGTTGATTGCCTTCAATAAAAAATATTTTCACATAAGATAAACATTTTTAACGTCTATTTTGGAATTCTGTGTGTTCTAAACACATAACCAATACAGAATGTATTGCAAATTGACAAGGAATGGATATAGAAACTAGGATTCGTCATTTCAGTGATGGAAAACATGGAGGCCAAAAACAAAGTTTGATGCTATTCTAAATCTGCGGAAGGGAATGGTGGTGTGAACACGTAGGCCTGGTGGTTTAAGTGAAAAAAACAAACAAACAAACAAAAAGTAAATGTTTTTTAAAAATCTGAAATGGACAATTTAACTACTACCCATGTTTTACTGACAGTCTAATGTCGACATCGGTTTTTGTGTATTGGCTCTAAGATGGCAATTGCTGACCCTTCATTTGACCAACTCTGTCCAGATCACACTTGGGAGTATAACCCCCACCCTATCCACTCAGGAGACTTTGAGAACCTGCCAGAGAGCCACTTCACAGAGCTACAGAGTGTGCCACAGGTTCACCCATCCAGCATGCATCAGCGCTTCAGTGAGATGGAGTCCAGCCACTTTCTTGACCCCAGTCTGCCTGGACCCCACATTGCCCTCTCCCCTCCACAGGTGAGATTTCACTAACTGCACCAATTCTGCTACAAAGCCAAAGACTGCACAGTGGAGCCAATGGTCAGATTATATAATTTCACTATACATCCAAAAGCAGTGAGACTTCAAAGTGGGACCCAAAAAGGGTTCTTTAGAGCAATGCCACAGAAGAACCACCTGTGGTTCTCTGAAGAACCTTTTAAGTGGATGGTTCTTCATGAACTGGTCTTGTTATTGAGACGTGTGAGTGCAAAGAACCTTTTTAAAGATCTAAAGAGCCTCCATATAATGTAAAGCTTCCAGAACCTTATGTCCTTATGTCAAGAACCATTTAGGAACTTTTATTGTTAAGAGTATTGGTAGAGGCTTGCAAGCTGCACTAGCCTTGTGCTGATAACTGATATTATTGAATATTGTGATAATATAAATAAGACCATTATTCTCATAAATATGTAGTAATGACTGCACTTAATAATACTGATCAACTGGTATTGCACATGTGCATATTTAAACATCACTTGAAAAGATTATAACAGATTTTGAGTCTGGCAAAGAATGCTGGGGAATATGCAAATGAAACAAAGGAACTCTGGTACATGACAGCCACTCCACACTAGAGTGCAAAATGGATGAACTTGTTTCTAGCATGCCGTTTTGGCAATATTTTGGTTTCCAATCAACATAATGCAGAGAATCACTGGATGTTAACTGTGTTGCATACTGCCTGTGCAGAATACAGTTGTCATAATAAATTATTAAGTAATTTTAGATGCTAGTCCAGCTGATAATTGCAGTTGTATGCAAAAGATTAAATGCCCCCCATTCAATTATATTTTATTGATTTTCCACATGTAAATCAGTTAAAACATATGACATTGCCACTTTTTAAAATTATTTTAATGCGTGATTTTTTATTGAACTATTTATTTATGCTGAGTTTAAAATAAAAAAAATTCGTATTTTTTTACCCAATGTGTTCAATTCGGCAAATAAACAGTAGTTCATAACCGAATTTAGATCATGCTTATATTGCTTATCGCAATAATTCTGCACACAAAGATCATCAGTCTAAATATACACTTAGGTTTGCACAATGTTTTTTACTTTTTTTGATTTTTCACATTATAATTGCACGTTATGAGTCCATGTGTGAGTTGCTGGAAAATTATGTGATGCCATCACATGCACATTTTCCCCTGAAAATACACAATTATACTTTCCATAATTCAGCTTGCACAAGAACATTTGCTACAAGTTAGCTGCAGAAACCCCAAAGGCCTGTATGTGGGCCCTCGCTTCAGTCCCTTACTCAACCACATAACGGACACATTAATATGTAGTAATTACAAGACTAGCACTGAAGATTAACAGCTGCATAATAAGGAGTTAACTGATTGGGTTGTTATAAAGAGCCTGTAGAATTTATCCCTGTCCTTATTTGCATGTACGAGAGTGCACACCAAATCTTAGCTGTCACTGAGTTGGTGCAGAGTTTCATTTGCTTTGCTGGTGTGGAGCGCAGAGAGCGCATCTGCACCCAGACTGTTTCTCAACCCAGCCTTATCCTGACCAGTCCTCACCACTGTCACCACAGCAGCAGCCTGCATACTCACCAACCGCCGTTACACAGGCCCTCCCCACTTACACAAACACAACCGCTCCTTATTGTGACACACACACACACACAGATGTGCTCGGACACCCAGAGACACACAAAACGCAAGCATGTTCACATACATACACGAGCGCATACACACAAAAACTGGGCTGATATCAATGAGAAGGGATGCTAATTTTAAATGACTAATTTGTAATTATGATTCCATTCAACCATCCATGCTGTATAAACAGTTCATATTATTGCAATTTGACATAATTGGATTAGTTATTCAGATTCTTATCAGTAAATGAAAGTTCAGGAGTTTCATTTTCGCTCTTAATTTGGCAGCATAATACCAACGCAGCGTGAAACAAACAAAGGGAAATATTTATGCTTTTTTTGTTGTTGTTATTTTGTGTTTGTGGTGCTTTTTTGGCTTTTATTTTCTTACGTTTATCAACAATTGTGTTGATGGAATAGAATATATTTATGTGGAAATAATGCACACATCTGAGTCCAAGCACATCCAAGGCAACTTTTCTTTAGGAAATATGAAACAGAAGACAAGCAATGTACAGAGTGCAAAAGCAGACCCAGTGAAAGCAATCTATGGGCTAGAATGGGAACCAGATCAGAGAGTGGCTGTGATTGGATCCTCTCTGTCTGGGTGGACTTCTTTCTAAGGCACTAACCACAGTACAGGCTATCGAAAAGAGGGCTTTTCCTCTGTGTGTAGCCGTGGACTCGCTGGAGGGAAGAGAGCTGTCTGAATGGCAGGCTGATTTACTGCCTCCTGTAGCGCGCACGGCCACTCCTGCACAGGGCCACAGTGACTTACACTGAAAATAATATTCTTCTGTTGGCCTTATCTGATCTCCTCATATTGCGGTTCAGAATACTGTATGCGGTGCGACTATGTAGCTATTTGTGGAAGTTCAACTGTTCAAAACAGATGCACACGAGTTTAAGGCAAGAATTTTTTCATTTCTGTTTTTCTTTTTTCAAGATGTTTTGTTCATATTCATTTCAAAACACTGCTACTCACAAAACATATTTCTAGACAGTTTTTAAGGCCTCTTATCAAGTGAAATAATCTTACTTTACTTGCAAACTGAACTTCCCTTAAGCATCATCTCTTTAAATTTCACTTGATAAAAGGTTGACACTTGACAAAAGGTTAGTCTAACCTATTAGTGTAGTAATATCCTTCGTATCATCTTCATATTCACTTTTTTGAAATAAATGAATGTTTGATGTATCATATTGACATTGTTACCATTTCAAAAGGTATCACAAGTCCATATAGTCCATATATGGAAACTAAGCTGCAAAAACAGCCTGTTTTGAATTCATTAGTTTTGTAATGTCACAAAAACCAACACAGTTACATATATTCACCTTTTCAGCCTACAGTGGTTTAGCCCCACCCATTCGCACTGAAGTTATAAAGAGTGTTTCAGCATGGGCTGCTTTTTGAATGAGGCACAATACAAGGCAATCAAAACAGAGGTTATTTACATATATCAGTCTTAAAGGCACAGTAACAGCAACAGCCTGTTCCATTTGAAGGGATAAACAGGTTGGAGAATGGCTATGTAAAAATAAATTAAGTTTATTTTGGTATGTAAATCCACACAAACCTTAAATATGAAAAAAAATATAGAATTTTGTCTAATGTTAACACACCATAAAAGCAAAAAGGTTGGGTGCTTATGGTCTTACGTCTTTTTCAAGGCTTCCTAGTTTCTTTTCCAATTAAATTTTTGGGAATCTTTGAAATGTGATGCATGTTTCTTAAGTTAGAGAGGAGCTTTCCAAAATGTATGCATAATTAAATGGTTAAGATCTGGATATAGTCATTTGGGGTGATTTGATAAGAAATGTGTCTTTCTAAAGAAGCTTACTGAGTCAAAAATGTTCACAGTTGTGGTGACAGGAACCAGACGTCTGAAGTGTTTAATACCTCTTTAAGCTCCCTCCCAGGAAGCTGACTTCACACAAAATCATTATGTACACACTGCCTGGTGCCTGAGACTTGTTTTCTGATAGTTTGGTAAGGCAAATGGTCCCTAAAGAAAATTAAATTTTTCATATTTACCACTATTTCACTATCAACTACATTACACATAAAAACTCATGGCACATGTAGCTTCAGTGGTCATTTTGGATTGTAAATAAAATGGCTATATTTGCACTGTAGTCATCGTAGGTTTCTATCACTGTAACGGTAAAGGAATTCCTCTACAATGCACAATTTCACATCAAATTATTCTAAATACTTTGTTTACATCTTAGTAAAATAATTATGCAGACACTTTGAATAGTTCCACTATAGGTTCATTTTTACGGTTTGGCCTATTTTGGGAATACTGGTTACTCAATAAATCATCCAAAAAACTGGCAGCTTTCCTGATGACTAATATGATCATCAGGAACAACCTTAAAGTAAATCTATGAGTAATTCCAGATGTATAAGCGAAATTAGTTTAAGGATGTAACAGGTCATAGGTGTGACTCTAAAACAATTGCTTCCCTGTGTTACAAGGATTGAAGGTGTTCTCTTTCTTACTTAGGTATTGATACCAAGATGCAGTAGTTTATTTGATGATGCTGAAACTAAGGAAACCACATACAATGACTTCAGCTGAACTTAAGTGTAAAATAAGTTTGTTTCAACATCCTGCGTGACCTCTTTTTCTGAGCTGGCCGTCCCATCATGTGGAAGTGTGTCTTCCAACGCATTGCATGAAATGACACAAACAGGCATTATAACAATGTGACTGTCTTCAAGACCTTGTGATCTCAGTCACCTTTACTTCATGCTGATATCTGTTCTTTATTTATTTTCTACCTTTTTTGGACAAATGTTTCTCACCTTTTTTAAATGGAAGCGATTTGAGATCATATCTGTGGAACCACAGTGAAGTATACTGAAATAGTCTTGAGAGAGTACCATACTCCTCCTCAGTGGTATACAGTGGTAAGCAAGAAACTTCCTCTTTTGCTATTTAGCATGCCTAACATATCTTGAAATAATACAGCATGGCCACCTGTTGACACAGGCTTGGGTTTTGGCCTTTTATGCCACAGTGACTCAAACTCTTGTGAGGATGAGTCAAATTTCACTCAGCATTATAGAGTACTGAGCAAAAATAAAAGCCCAACCTCCATTTAATTTCCTGTGAAAACACCCATTAAGTACATGCTCTTGATTTTTCAGGGGGTTGGATATAAAATATTCAAATTGCATAAAGAAGGAGCAAATCAAAGGAAAAGACTTTGACATCACTGACTGTGTTTAGGATTAGTCGGATCTTGGGAAATGCAACCAACTTCTAAGACCGAACTTTGGATATATAGAAAAATATCAGTACAGATTTCTAAAAAAAAAAAACTGAATGCAGGGCTCCAGAAAAAAATGAACAATATGATAAAGGCAAAGTATGGACATACTAAATGCTGAACAAATATATATACTTACCTATTTCTGAGTAATTTTCTTTTGTTTTCTGGTGAAAATTTAGTAAGTTGTGCTTAATACCTGTTTTAAAAGGAAATAACATGCACTGTAGTTGAACATGTTGCTCTGAGAAAGGAATTAACCACATGAATACATGAGAACACGAGATGCTTCAATGGTCCTTATGACCTCCCCAGAATAAAGTGCTGTTGTTGCCCTGCAGATGACCTATTTGCCCCGGCCATCGGTGTGTTACCCCCATAGCGTGCAGCCCTCACCTCTCCTGCGGAGTTCAGATGATGACGACCCCGGCAGCCGTAGCCCACCACTGGAGGTGTCTGATGAAGAGTGCATGAGGGACCACATCAGCTCCACTACCGGAGTAGAACACGGTGAGGATTTTCTCTCAGTTTCCAGGTATGAGAAAAAGCTAAAGTTGAAGAAATTAAATGGTTTCCATTTACTCCAAAAGTACTCAGCCAGGACACGTTTGGCGTCTGACGTTTGCTTGTTCTTGCTTTGGAGTTATGAGGCTAATGTAGTTAACAAGTAACGGAAGCTGATAATCTACCAATTAGCATCAATGCAAACTGCATGTCTAAACCATTTCATGCTAAGGTTGGGGATATATTACGATATTTTCACGTGATAAGTTATGTCACAATACACTTTTCTGAGCACACTGTGGGTATCGTCAGTATTTAAAGAACACTAGCTAACTTAAAGGTCCAAAACATATTATTATTTTTATTATAATTAATAATAATAATGGCACTACAGGTTGTATTTTGTCTGTTCCATCTTAACAAATCCCTGAACAAGTAAAAATCATGAATCATCAGATATTGTGAAAATGTCTTGTCTCCAGATATAATTAATATCACCCACCCCTATTTCACACTTGCCTTAAATAATGTCAAACAGACTTGCTTAAGTGGTTTCTGACACTGTTTGGCAATGTTATCCTTGAAAATAGAGAAAGGTATGAATCAGGTTTTAAGATGGCTATTTTTAGCTATGCAACATGCCTTTGTTCTTTTGTTTAGAGAATAGAATGTCATACAGAGTCAGAAATCACAAAAGCAAGCATATTTGAGATTTCTTCGCAGGTGATTTAGGCATATAGTTTACATGATAGTAACTGGTGGCTGTAAGGTTCCATTACCTGCTAGCCACATTAGCCTCATAGCCCCAGTGGAAATGCTTATGTGGTTTCTCACACTATTACTGTTAATAACTACTGTATAAAAAATAATAAAAAATAATGTATAAAAATGGAGACAACATGAACAAGATGCAGGGTTTAAGATAGCTGCTACTTTTTGTAGTTATGCAGTGCATTTTTTCTATAGCAATGAGTCAGGAGCATCATCAGCGAGTCTATGTAAGATTACTTAACATGCAGGTGTTGATTTAGCTGTATAGCTAATATGATGCTGGTGGCTATAAGCTTTCTTTACTTGTTAGCTGTATTCGCCTTGTAGCTTTGGCGTTAAACTAATGAAGTAAGCTTTGGGGAAAAGATGTTTTGTCTGATTGATTGCACTTGCTGTAAATTTGAGTTTTGGTCAAACCATTCTTTTAAAGGTGAGGGCTAATGACTCCAGCTTTGATGGCTGATGTAAGTACTTTGAGTGCCTGCTGACTGGTTTTTAGAGTAAATTCTTGATATTTGCTAAGAAATATAATGACGTATATATAGCCAGAAAAACGCAAGCGAAGCTACTTCTCTGAATACGTGTCAAATTTAACACACAAATATTTGGCTTCCCCAAAATTTCCCTTTAACCAGACCAATAGAATAACAAGGAACTTTCTGTGAAGGGTCATGTTTCCAACAAACAACCCTATCGAGAGCCTTGGCCTGGCCAAACAATACTCTCACACAGGCCGTTTGACATGGGCTGTCCCATATTTGACAGCAAAATCTCCCCCCATCACAAAAAGACTGGGCTATTGACTTTTTTCTCTGTTTATCTGTGTGTCTTTTTTTCACCTAGGAAACAAGAAGAAGATTCGTCTGTATCAGTTCCTGCTGGACCTTCTGCGAAACGGGGACATGAAGGACAGCATCTGGTGGGTGGACAGAGAAAAGGGAACTTTCCAGTTCTCTTCCAAACACAAAGAGGCCCTGGCCCACCGCTGGGGCGTACAGAAGGGCAACCGCAAGAAGATGACCTACCAGAAGATGGCCAGGGCGCTGAGAAACTACGGCAAGACCGGAGAGGTCAAAAAGATCAAGAAGAAGCTCACCTACCAGTTCAGCGGCGAGGTGCTCGGGAAGAGCCATCTAGATAGGAAGCTGTACATGTAAAGCGATAGGAAAGAAAGAAAGGAAGAAAGAAAGAAAGACAACAGAGACTTGGTGCATGGAAGATGATCTCTTTCTGTTCAAGAAAGTTCTGCTCATTTGGACTTCGAGCATCTCACTCTTTTGGTTGGCCGACCTTACATGTTTTCTTTTATGTTCCATTTTAGATTATTCACCTTTGCATTAATGAAATGAACTTTGTCTTTGAACTACTAGCCCACAGATCACAAGGCCATTACAGGTGCAGGGCCACATATGAAAACATTTCATGTTTACCAGATGTGAAAAACGCCCTGAGGGTGAAGGTGAAAATAAAAGTAAGAAGCATAGTAAGTTATAAAACTAAATCAAATGGCTCTCAAGCAAGGGCAGTTGTTAACGTCTATGCTGAGCATGATGGGGGGAAAAAAAATCACAAAAATACAAAAGCAGAAGTGAAAACAAATGACACAGGCTCACGCTGTACGGAAAATACGGCACTTGTCTCGTCTGGCCAGCACACACAGGGTGACTTTTAGTCTCTGTTTTTACCCTCCCAGCAAGGGTGCTTTTCTTAACAACACTTAAAAATAAAGGTTACCAAATGGTTCTTAGCTCAGACATACGGTTCTAGAAAACCTTTAGTTGTAGAGGTTCTTTAAAGGGCCTACATTCTACTTTGTGTGTATTTTATTTAATTTTTTCCCCCAGAGATTGATTTATAATCTTTGTATGGCATGAAGCAAAACAGCCCTTATTCTTTTTTCAGGCTGTTTTTATTACTGTGCCTTTAAAACTGGTGTATTTAAATGACCTCTGTTCTGATTGGCTGCCCTGTGTCTTGTCTCATTGTAAAAACAGTTGAGGTTTAATCACTCTGTATAGCTTCAGCATGGATGTGCAGGGCTAATCTGCTGTAGGCTGAATAGCAAGATATATGCAAATTAGCTGGTTTTCATGACATCATCAAACCAGCAAAATCAAAATGGGCTGTTTTTACAGCTTAGTTTCTATGGACTGCATGGGAATGACACATTTCGAAACTATCGATTCATAGTAATCAAACTCTTATTTTATAAACTTTCGAAAACAATCTTCACCCAAATATGGCCTTTAAAGAACTGTCTATTGAAATGATCTTTAGGGAAACAAAAGTGGTTCTTCTATATCATCAATCCAATGAATTCTTATGGCACCTTTACTTTTAAGAGTGAAATACGTGTAAATGTTAAAGATGGTGAGAGTAAGGTACATGTTCTTTAAGTATGGAGAATGACCAGTCCTGTGCTCATACATGAGCTTGATTAGTTAGAGGCATAGAACTCTTATCATGATAAAGGGCATCAGAAGCCAGTGGCTGGACATCAAAGTACAAAATACTTTCTAAAGCTACATTCAAATAAAGCTATTGGTGCATTTTGTAATTATTATTTTTATGTATTTTATGAGCTGTTTGTTTTACCATGTTTTTCAGGGTTTTCATGAAGCAGTCTTCAAAATCTGTTTGTAGGACACATTATGTGGACTATTCATTGCTTTTATAAAATTCATGTACATGTATATAAGTGTAGTTAATTGTATCAGTCCATGGCCCTGTAGTCTAACTCTATATATTGGCTGCCTTTGAGCTTTCTGTAAGCAGTGAGTGACGTTTTATCTACATTCCACTGATTTCTACTTTATTTTTTTTATTTTAATGAGTGGACAGTAATCAACGGGTTCTGTGAAAACAACCTTTGACCCTGAAGTCAAAGAAATACGCTGACCAACAAGCATCTTGAATATGAGAGAACAGATGAAAATCATTTGAGATTGAATTCTTGATATCAAAGATGTAAAAAGAAAATGCAATGTAATTAAATTAAGAAAAAAAATGTTACTGGATCATATTCAAAACCCAGCTATATCACTAAAAATGGCACGTTCAAATCCCCTACTGTGTTTTTTCACTGTACGCCACCTCTCTGCACACTTGGTGGACTCACCAGCACCCTCTGTCAGTACAATGAGTTATAGTTTTTCTATTTTTGGTGATGTTTGGAAGATTTGTGTTGACACAAAAAACAAGTACATGACAACTTTGGAGATTATATTTATTGGATCATACTTAATATGGTGCATACAAAAAAAGTTAACTTTTTTAAATATTTTTTTTCCCCTTTCAGAAAAAAATATTCTTAAATTTCCAAGAAATACTTCTGTGAATTTTTACATGTAAGATTAACCACTAGTCCATCACTTTTCTATGCATTTGATGCATAAAAAAACAGAAGATACCATTCAATATAGCAGCAGTACTTTAAAAACCTGCATAAATAACCATTTCACAACAGCAATGGACACATAAAACAAGTACAGCTAATTTTCACTGAAGTGTAAATGATGGCAGTTACTGGTGAGTGAGCGTATACTGAACAGAAGTGAGTGAATAGCTGCTTATCTTTTCATATCAAATGGTGAAGGACACCTTCGGTCAGCTGGAGGGTTTAACAAGTGGAACATACCACTGTGGAGAAAACAATTCTGTTTATTACACGTGCTTTAACATCAGATCAGATTATAATTTTTTCTGCATTTTCA
Organism: Pygocentrus nattereri; assembly: GCF_015220715.1. Taxonomy (NCBI): domain Eukaryota; kingdom Metazoa; phylum Chordata; class Actinopteri; order Characiformes; family Serrasalmidae; genus Pygocentrus; species Pygocentrus nattereri. Next base: position 20,120,296 of record NC_051235.1, on the reverse strand, counting down.
AAAGCCACTAATGTTAGGACATGATGCATACTACAATAGAACAGTAAGAAAAATACCTCTTCTGTCATCCCTGCTGTCATCCTCCCCTCTGTGTTAAAAGGGGGCTTTAAATACCCTTTGAAGTGCAACTTCACCAAATCATGGAAAGTCGTCAAGCAATCCTAGAAAATAATACAGTAATCACAGCAAACAGGCACTGACTGATATAGAATGATAGAGGACAGTGAAAAAATGGATAGCACCAGTATACTTTCCTTTAAATATTAAACATTCACAAAAAATATGCTTAAGCCATCTTTTTTTTCTATACTAACCTTTAACAGATGCAATAATACTCAAAAACCTGGAATCACTGATTTCAATGATATAAATGCAATTTGCTGGCTCAATCAAAAATCAATTTGGTTAATTCTAATATGGTAATGCGGTACAACTTGTAAATACAAATGAGCAATATTAGAAGACTTTAGAATGCCTACAATTACAGAATGTTTAGAAAATAAAGTTACAAAAATAAATATGCTGAAATCATATTTCATTATAGAATTTGCCAATCAAAAATAAGGGCAGGTAACTTGCAAAACAATTTATTTAAATAGATAAATTATAGGATACTACTCACAATTTGCTAACTTGTTTACAAAATTCCTGAAATATTCAATTATTTAAATTACAATTTATTTTGGCAAATCATTTGTAATGTTTAATTATTACATTTACAATTGTATAATAATGAAAAAGACACATTAATACAGCAAGTGATTCCACATTTTTGAATACTAGTGCACTGCTATTAATCACAATGTACTTTACTTTAAGCTATTGCTTCTCACTCATAGCTTAAAGAAACAAGCTGAGAAAATATGTCCAAAGTGCAGATTTTCAAGCTTTTAATCTATTTCATATTTGTGCTCCTAATTTTTTATGGTTTGAATATGAAATATGATTGTTGTGTGCAGTCTTGCTATGTAGAAAGAAAATCCATCCTTTATGTTTTATCACGTTTTTTTATTTTGGTTTTGTTATTAAACGTAAGTTAACGCAACATGTAAAGTAATGGCACTTGATGTCTAAGGCCAGAAAGATTCAAGCTAAGCAAACACTGTTTTGCTCGTCGTTGCATTTTAAAATGTGTGATGACGTAATTAATAACGAGTCTCAAGAGCAACCTGCACTTTGAGCATTACAGAAGTGAACGCTATAGTGACAGCCAAGCTTAGGCCATAGTGTCATAGCAGACTAGCAGTTGATTGGGTTTCTCAATAATGGTACAGGCAAATCAAGCATTCGCACTCTGCTGGCCAGGTATCGTCATCTGCTTTCGCATACTTCCATACTGGGATTAATGACTGCTCTCACAACATGCTCAGCAATAAAAAATGTTTTATGCAGGTTGCTCAGTTATCTTAGCTTAACATGATGGATCGTTTGACCAAGACAAATCTGCACAGAACCAAACGAGGCACAGAAGACACATCGCTCTGTGTAATAACTCTTACCCGTCCCTCCTTGGAACAGATGTATGTGAACCATCGCAGTCCTGCAGCCACATGAGTGATCTCATCAGTGTAGATGACCTTTAGGATCTTTACCGAGTTTGTGTCTCCCTGAGCTGCAAAGCGGGACAGCGTCTGAGGGTGCACGTCTAAGCCCCTATGGAAACCATGATACCAAGTCAAATAAATACTGAGATAAATAAAGACTGCCTGTTTTTGGACGTTTGAGACAGACACTGAGTACGTTTTCCACACATATATTGAAATCTAAACTTGGCTTTGATGAACTAAACAGACAGAAAATAACCTGTCAGTATACTTGTGCTGTCTTCAGCTGAAAACAGGAATCGATTACTAACAGGGACTTCAGTGTCAAAGATTGCACCATTTTACCACCAATCAGAGTCATCAAACAATAACTTTAACATGATGGCAGACTTGAGAGTTCGACAGACTTTAGTCTCACTAAACTGACGTATCTTCAGAACAAATGGAACAATTGCTGAAAGAAGCACTTAAACCTCAGTTTTAGTGACTATGTGTTACTGTTTTTTGGCTGCAGTAGAACAGCAACTAAGAAAGCCACAATTTGGTTCCATAGCTGTTTTGTATAATGTTCTCAGTAACATACCTGGCTTCATGGACCATGTGCACTATAGCCAATCTTGCTAGAAGATTATGAGAAGTTTCCGTCGCTGACTGCCACAAACCTACAGAACAAGGACAAGAAATTATCTTACAATATTAGCTTCACAAAGTCAGTTTCCAACCCAAACAGGGCCTGAATGCCATACTGACCATTATGCACTGGGAGGGTACCAAAAGAGCTACCCAGTTCCTTGATCCTTTCCTCTAATAAATCATAATGCTGTTGAGAAAAAAATAACGTGTTATATTACAACCAGAAAATCGTAAGCTGCAGTATTTAAATGTAGTCAAGTCACTGACCTTGGCTTCATCCCCTGCTACTTTGACAAAGTCGCTGAAGAACTCCTGTGGCATTGAGTCTCCAGTACTAAGCTGGACTGAAGAGAATCGAGCTATAATATCCCATGAGACGTCAATAGCCCACTGCTCTATGTTGGCCAGAGAATGAAGCAAAGCGACCCTGCTTGCCTATTAACAAAGAAGTAAAACTTTTCAAATGGATTAATGAGGAGCTGCTGATTTGGAGCTGACTTATAAAAATGTCTACAAGACAGGATGGGGACAGTAATATTTTAACTTCTGTATGAATAACAATAATAATAAAAAAGAATTAGGCTTTGTGACAGAAGACAATAATTTATACAGTGCTTTGTAAAAGACAAATATCTCCTTTCATTTAATTAATTTCCACTCCATATGGCCATTAAACATAAGCTATTCATCACAATCACCAACAACTATTTCTTAGCATTTAGCTTGTCTGTACTTTGTCTTTCTTATGGTCTTCATTCTCTTCTAGAGATTTGCTTTCAGTTTTTCAAAAAAATCTGCAGGGTGTTTTTTCCACACCTCCAAAGTTCTTAGAAGTCTGAGGTTTGGGCTCTGTGGTGGTCAGTACTTTGTTCTTATATTATCTAATCTCCCCAGAAATATCTTCAGAAACATGAATAACTTGTGCTTAATGGCCGTTTTGACTGGAAATTAAATAAATGAAGGAGTGGAGGGTGGTCTCTGACTTTTGCACAATACTGCATATACAGTTATAATGTTTAGTGTATATACGATACCTTTACAACGTATAATAGATTAATTAGTTCCATTTTCCCATGTCTCATTGCTACACATAACATTCTTTTTAAATGTATTTATTCTTTCTTCTTCTTTTTATTTTCTTACCCCGCCTCCCCACCTTATTCATTGATTTCTGTATTAATTCTGTCAACATGACATGTTAAACAAATCTTTCCTCTTAAACCTCATCAGACTGCATACCTGTGTGCCTCCTTTGCCACGTTTGATTTTGCCCGGCTCCACCACAGTCAGGCTATCCATCCTGCTAGGCTGATTCGGTGGAGCACACTCCCCAATTTCTGTTATTTTCCCAGTATGCCACCACCTCTGCACATCCTTAGTCAAAGCCACCTGAGGTAGAGAACAAAATTGCAAAGCCTTTGAGAGGCACCTGAATTAATGTCAAGCAGTAAACGAAGTGTCAGATGAGTGTATATGTTGATATGTCTGTTACAGAATGAAACCAGTCCTGCTAAATAATGATTCAGTCCTTCTGAAGTACTCCAAAAAAAGAGTATAAGAAGGCTAACCTTTTCCTTTGGGTCCGGAGTACAAAGGATTTTCGTGGCCCAGAAACAGAGTGTATTTTCCGAGGATGCTGACTTTATTTCCACTGGTGACAAGACATCTAGAAAAAGTTTCCAAACAAAAGAGGAGTTGCTTGACTTTTATAAACTTATGGTTGCTTTTTTCTTTTCTAAACCTTTCTATATTAGCACTCACCCATTTTTACTGTTTTTGTCACTGGGACAGGGTAGCAAGACAAGGTACTTTGAGTGTTAATATAAACCTTTCCATCCACCACTCTGACATCATACACCTGATTCTGTGGTCAAGAACAAAATATTTAAGTACATTTAAGGACATCAAAAATGTTGCAATGATGCCATACTAACAGCTTCATTGCAGTGGTCTACCTGCAGTCCTGTGGAAGAGGAACCCGTCTCCAGGCTGAAGTCAAAATAATGCCAGGGGCATATCAGTGCCAGTTTCCCATCTCCAAGGTCCTCAATGTCTCCTTGGTCAAGTGGGCCCCCTGTCAATACAGCCATAAATAAATAAACAGATGGGTGGATGGATAATTACATGAATGGATGAATGAACAGTTACATGAACTAATGATTGGAAGGATGAATGGATGGATAGCTACATGAATGGAAGGATGGATAACTACATGAATGGAAAGATGAACGGATGGATGGACAGGCGGATGGATAACTACATGAATGGAAAGATGAATGAATGGATAATTAAATGAATGGATGGGTGGATGGACGGATGCTTAAATGAATGGATGGATAGTTACATGAATAGATGGATGGATGAATGGATGGATTGATGGATAGCTACATAAACGGATGGACGGATTTATGGTTACATGAATGGATATATGGATTGATAAAAACAATGGCATAGAGGATGGTAAAACGAGACCTGGGCACCTTCTACACAAAAAATGAACTGACTTGATCTGTTTTCCAGAGCGTATTTTCAGTGTTTGCTGGTGGTTTGTGAAACTGCACCAACCTTCGTGTGGGCAGGATGAGTCCATAGCCCAAAACCTTCCTTCCTCTGTCCGCACAAGAACGATGTGCTCGCCATCGTCTGCGTAAAATCTCCAAGACGATATTAAGCAAGATTTAACAACACGCCACTGATTTTCAGTTAGTTTCATTTGGAGCTTATGAATAACAGCTCACTGTAACAAAAGTAAAAAAAAACATGCAAACCTAATTTTTTTCCAATGATTTTTATTTATTTGTCTTACTGTTCTTGGTCCCTAAGGGACTCTTAACTTACTTCGTGCATGGTGACTTAAATTTCGCTGCATCTCCGACACACTGCCAGCTCCCGGCCTTTACAACATCTTTAAGGGCCTCAACCAAATCTTCTTCAAACTGCTCCATCGAAAATCCAGAAGAGCTTATTTCTGAATGCCATACAGCGCTGTGGTGCAGAAAAAAACGCCTCTTAAACTAATAAAACAGCTCACACACTTCTGTCGAAATGTCTCCTACACATGCTTTCCTTCCGGTTGCATGCGGTCCGCTCCTATTGCAAAATAAAAGTCGAACGTTTTCCCTCTGTACATAGGACACAAGTCCGTCTGAATGTACATGCTCATTTAAGCCTCATGAAGCCTTGCGGTCAGCTGATGGTAATGAGTCCAGCCGTCTGGACATCGAACCGAACCGTGATGTATTAAAGTCAGCTCATTTATTATTGTAATGTTTACTCCGTCCGCTAGGTGGCAATATTTTCATAACCCTCATTTCAGAAGTACTACTGAGCTTCTCCGTTCGTTTCTGCTGGCGGCAGAAAGGCGCTCTGGACCACATTGTTTATGTACTCCTATTCACACTTTGGCTAGATGTTTAACTGCTCGGCAGAAACTCAAACCGTCTCGTTTTTATCTTGGAAGTAGCGACAGCTGTGCGCTGAAATAATAATGCCTATTGCGTGCTCGGCGCTCGGATGTACCAACCGCTTTATCAAAGGCTCTGAGATCCGCTTTTATAGGTAAGACAGTTTTGCGCCGCTTGATATAATATGTTGCGTTCCCCACTGATTTATGGTGAGTTTTAGAGAAGCTTAATGTCTATTAAATGTTTAGCTGATTAAGCCATTTTTGTGGATACGTAGTTTTTGTAGGCCCGCTAGCTGGAGCCGTTAGGCAAGACCACGGAAATCTAGCAGTTAGCTTCTTTTAGACACAGATAGCCAGCTTGTTTACCTAAATAGCTACAAGAACAGAAAAACGAGAGAAGAAAGCCTTGAAGAGCCGTGCCTGGCCATATAAGCCTTCAGTAAAGCATCGTTAAATATATCCTAGGGGGTGGTAAGTTACCACTTAGGCTAGGGTTTCTCATAGGAGCAAGTGTTTTAGTCCAAGTTATTTAAATACTCAATATGGCCAAATGTATGTGGACACCTGTCCATCACACCTATATGAGCTTGCTGGACATCCCCTCCCAAAACCTTAGGCATGGATCTGGAGTTGGTTCCCTTTACAGTTATAACAGCCTCCATTCTTCTAGGAAAGCTTTCCATAAGATTTTGGATTGTATGCAGTCAGTCAAAAGTGCATTTGTGAGGTCAGGTGCTGATGTTGTGCATGAGAGGGCTTGACTCTCAGTTGACCGGTTCATCCCAGTATTGTTGAGGTCAAGCCTTTGTGCTGGCCACTGGAGTTCCCCTAGACAAAATTTGTCAAACTGTTTCTTTATAGAGCCCTTTTTGTGCACAGGGGTACAGTCATGCAGGATCAGGAAAGGGTCTTCCCAAAACTTGCCTCGATGTTGGAAGAATAACGATGTAATTAAGTAAAATGTCTTTATATGCTGTAGCAGGAACATTACCTAACTAAGGGGTATAGCCCAAACCCTGAAAAACAGCCCTAGACTATTATCCCTCCTCAACCAAACTTTACTGTTGGCACTATGTATTCTGATAAGTTGTGTTCTCCTGGCATCCACCAAACCCAGATTCATCCATCAGACTGCCGGATAGTGAAGCACAATTCATCACTCCAGAGAACACGTTTCCACTGCTCCAGAGTCCAGGGTGGGCATGCTTTACACCACTGGGCATTGCGTATGTGAGCTTAGGCTTGTGTGCAGCTGCTCGGTAGTGGAAACCCTAGAAGAACTATGTGTTGGGACCATTTCATGAATGGTCCTGATGCATAGTTCTTATGCTGATGTTGCTTTTAGAGGCAGTTTGGAGCTCTGTAGTGAGTCATGCAGCAGAAGCTTGACAATTTTTACGCTCTTTTCACTTCAGCACCGTTTGCATTTGTGTGGTCTGCCGCTTCATGGCTGAGCTGTTGTTGCTCCAAGCCAAAACCATATTGCGATAATAGCTCTTACACTTGACTGAGGCAGATCTATCAGGGCAGAAATTTCCTGAACCACTGTGAGGCAAACGTGCTGTACTATGGCAGTGCTATGTTTAAAGTCACTGAGGCCTTCAGTGCGACCCATTCAGTTGACATACTTGTGGCTGTATAGTGTGCTGTGGGACTGTCCAGCCATTTATGTGATCATAGCATGATATCTTGTTGATTCTTTAATTAATTAAACCCATGGGTTAAAGCTGCTTTCAGGCCTAAGCTTTGTATCTTTACACCCTTCATTCATGTGTTTTTTAGTTGTTTTCAAGTAGAATTTGTTTTAGTTAAAATACTTTTATTACAGAGGAGACAATACCTTGTCTTTTCTTGTTGTATGTCCCAAAGTATCCAAACACTATTTCTGCAGATTGGGACTTCTGTACCACATCTGTCTTTGTAAGCAGAAGATGAGATACAGTGCTGTGAAAAGTACTTGCCTGATTTTTTTTTTTCTTCTATTTTTGCTAATTTGTCACATTTAAATGTTTTAAATCAACAACAGATTTTGGGATTTTTGGCTGGCTGCTCTTTGCAGAATTTTAATTCAGCTACATTGGAGGGTTTTGGAGCATGAACTGCTCATTTAAGGTCTTGCCACAACATCTCAACAGGATTCAGGTCACAATATTGACTCGGCCACTCCAAAGCCTTAATTTTGTTTCTTTTGAGCCGTTCAGAGGTTGACTTGTTTGTGTGCCTGGATCACTGTCTTGCTGGGTAACCCTACTGTGCATGAGCTTTTTGAGATTTTGTAGTGATAATTGCTCTCACTGTTGTTCTCTGGAGTCCCAGAGCCTAAGAAATGGCTCTGTAACACTCTCAGACTGGTAGATTTCAATGATTTTGTTTTTCATCTGTATTTGAATCTGTTTAGAACATGGCATCATGTGCTGCTTTTTAAAACATTTTAGCCTGCTTCATGTTGCCAGGCTGGTTTTATTTATATGGTGTTTAGGTTCATGTTTAGGTGTCTGACTATAATCGTGCCTGCATTAGGATAGTGAAATTAAACCCAACAGTCAATTGAATTTGGTTAACTGGTTGATTTAGTAGCCAAGGGGGCAGTTACTGTTTTTCACATAGGGCCAGGTAGGGCTGAAGGGGTGTTTTTCCTTCAATAAATGAAATCGTTATTTAAAAACACCATTTTGTGTTTACTTGTGTTATTGTAGTGTAATATTAAAAGTAGTCTGATGATCTGAAATAGAAGAAATTGTGAGGGGCTAATACTTTTTCACAGCGCTGTACACTACAATATCCAAAATGTTTACACAAAGTGTACATACATACATACAGTATCTCACAAAAGTAAGTACACCCCTCACATTTCTGCATATAGCAGTGTAGATTTACTGTCCTCTGAAAAACACTCAACAGACTCAAAAGTTGAGTCCACGTGTTTAGCGTCATATCCAAAGGTTGGATTAAAAAAAAATAAAAAATAGACGCATGAGTGCTGCCAGCATTGCTGCAGAGGTTGAAGAAGTGGGAAGTCAGACTGCCGGTGCTCAGACCAAGCATCACACACAATGCATCAACTCGGTCTGCATGGCCGTCGTCCCAGAAGGAAGCCTCTTCTGAAACGGACTCACAAGAAAGTCCGCAAACAGTTTGCTGAAGACAAGCAGTCTAAGAACATGGATTTATAGAACCATGTCCTGTGGTCTGACGAGACCAAGATAAACTTGTTTGGCTCAGATAGTGTCCAGCATGTGTGGGGGCACCCTGGTGAGTAGTACCAAGACAAGTGTCTCTTGCCTACACTAGTAGTGGTAGCATCATGGTCTGGAGCAGCATGAGTACTGCCGGTGCTGGGGAGCTGCAGTTCATTGAGGGAAACATGAATTCCAAAATGTACTGTGATTGAGCACCTGTGGGGCATCCTCAAGTGGAAGGAGGGGAAGCGCAATGTTTGGAACATTCCACAGGTGAACAGTTTAATTGAAAACAGGTGAGTGTCATGATTGGGTAGAAAGGGAGCATCCATTTCAGAGAATCTGGAGAAATCTCTGCAAGTAAGCGGCAAGGCAGAAATCCAACATTGAATGCACCGCATTAAAAACGACATCATTCTGTAACAGATATTACCACATGGGCTCAGGAGCACTTCAGAAAACCATTGTCAGTGAACACAGTTCGTCGCTCCATCTACAAGTGCAAGTTAAAACTCTGCCATGCAAAGCGAAAGCCATATATCAACAACACCCAGAAACACTGCCAGCTTCTCTGGGTCCGAGCTCCTCTGAGATGGACTGACGCAAAGTGGAAAAGTGTCCTGTGGTCTGACGAGTCCACTTTTCAAAATTTTTTTTGAAAATCATGGACGTTGTGTCCTCCGGGCCAAAGAGGAAAAGGACTGTCCGGATTGTTATCAGCGCAAAGTTCAAAAGCCAGCATCTCTGATGGTATGGGGTGTGTTAGTGCCCATGCCATGGGTAACTTGCACATCTGTGAAGGCACCATTAATGCTGAAAGGTACATACAGGTTTTGGAGCAACATATGCTGCCATCCAAGCAACGTCTTTTTCAGGGATGTCCTGCTTATTTCAGTAAGACAATGCCAAGCCACATTCTGCCCGTGTTACAACAACGTGGCTTTGTAGTAAAAGAGTGCGGGTACTAAACTGGCCTGCCTGCAGTCCAGACCTGTCTCCCATTGAAAATGTGTGGCGCAAAATACGACAACAGAGACCTGTCGAGCACCTGAAGTTTTCCTGAAAGAATTCCACCTACAAAGCTTCAACAATTAGTGTCCTCAGTTCCCAAACACTTATTGAGTGATGTTAAAAGGAAAGGTGATGTAACACAGTGGTAAACATTCCCCTGTCCCAACTTCTTTGGAACGTGTTGCAGGCATCAAATTGAGTGAATGTTTGCAAAAATGAGTGAATATTTGCAAAAACAACAAAGTTTAACCGTTTGAACATTAAATATCTTGTTTTTGTAGCGTATTCAATTGAATACAGGTTGAAAAGGATTTGCAAATCATCATATTTTGTTTTTATTTATGTTTTGCACAACGTCCCAACTTCATTGGAATTGGGGTTTTGTGGAACAGCTTTTTTTCTGGAGTAATGGAGCTCCATTCAGTACCTTTGGGATGAGTTGGAGTTGTGTTTATGATCCAGAATTAATCATCCAGCACCAGTTGTTGAACTCACTAATGCTCTTGTGGCTGAACCTTGCCAACACCCATGCAATGTTACAACAGCTAGTGTAAAGCCTTTCCTGAAGAGTAGATGCTGTTACTGCAGCAAAGGGAAATAACCCACCCTTGATTTTGGAAGAGCCCCACTCTTGATTTAGGTGTCTACAAATGTTTCAGCACATCGTTTCAGTGCTGTACAGACATCACATAAATAACAAATAACATTAAATGCTTGGTTTAGGCTAGTTTTTGCCTCTTCAAAGTATTGAGGATTCCCTATAGCTGTGGCAGTGGAAACAATACCTAGCTTTTCTTGTTCATTTTAGAAACACATGATCAACATATAGTCTCTAAATACAGGAAAAAAACATGACATGTTCAAATTGCTGTGAATGACTTTATGTAATTTTACATCTAAACTCTATTCCCTTTTTGCTGTAGATTCCCCATCAGCAAGCCTCAGTTGGCTGAGCAGTGGGTGCGAAGTCTAGGTAGAAAGAACTTTGTCCCAACCACAAACTCCTGCCTGTGCTCTGAGCACTTCCAGCCTGACTGCTTCCGTGATTACAATGGAAAACAGTTCCTCAGGGAAGATGCTGTGCCTACTATTTTCTCCAACTGGCCCAAGGCAGGGGGCGATGGCACAAAGGTTGGTAACTGTACAGACAACACGCATGCACATATCATCATGTATCACTGCTAGTGGTGCAACAAAGCACCATGGAGAATGCACTTTCTATTAATTATTCTAATTACTTAATCTGATGAAATTGCATTGTTTGAACACCAAACAGATAACCAACCTAGATGTGATTGTTCACTCAAATATTGTTTAAAACACTGGGAGAATATTGAGATATTTGTAAGTTGAATTGAATTGTGAGCCAAGTGTATTTTTAACACAACTAGTTATTATTTAAAGAAGCTGCCAAGCGTTATGTTTTCACAATATTATATACCGGATATAGAGTCATTTGCTTTGCCTCTAAATGTACTTTTCCAGACTTTTCAACATTGACTTGATGTCATCAAGCTTTAATACTTGTACTTGGAGTCTTGCATAAGATGACAGGTATTAATCTGTCAAGCATTGAGGAGAAACCTTGAGTGAGCAAGCATTTTAACTGCTAAATTAGTTGGAAGCCTTCATCATATCATTATGCTTTCTTACTCTAAACATTTTTCAGTTATTTTCCCAGCTGGATGTTATAGGGATCTGCTATGAGCTGTAATTAGCTGCTGTTTGATAAAACTCTTGAATTTCTATACAGATTGAATTAAGGAAGAGCAGAGGAGGGCTGGTAACAAAAGATGAATCAAATCGCCTTGGTTCACTTCCTGATGGAGCCAGACAATTTAATAAGGAAAGGAGACAAACAGCTAGAGAAACCAGCCTAAAGGTACCAGTTGCGTTTTTGTGATACTAATTAAAATAGACTTTGCATGCTGGCGTGCTTGTAATATCACATAATGTATTATTTGTGCATGATCAAAATAAATTAAATCATCTTAAATATCTTTGTAATTCAAGAACGTATAGTTCTGTGCGATGTTTGGTGCAGTGTTTTAGCTAAATTAATTGGGCAGTAACTGTTTATTTGCTCAGAAAAACTATTGTTAAATAAATACAAGAAGCAGTAACTTTGTTTAACCCTTCCTAAACTTCTCCTAAAGGAAGCCTGCTATTATTTGTAGTTATTGTCATCATGACTGGTTTTGACTCAGTCAGTAATATTTTCAGAACCAAACTTTATTGTAACCTTCATTCAAACCTTATTCTAATGAAGCTCAAAGAAAAATTGTATGTTCATTTTTGCTGCATTAGTGTGTGTTTTGTATTTAACACACTTATTGTCCAGATAAATGATTTGCTTCTGTGCCTAAGACTTTTGAACAGTACTGTACAGTAGTTCTGAAAAGCCAAATGTGTTGTTATAGGGAAGGACCATAAACGATGGCTACAAGAGACGTGGTGGGGCAAAAATCCCTTCCAGTGACAGGTATCAGATTTGGATTCTCTAGAACGGTGCATTTCCCATCAAGTCACTCTGAATAACTTTGCATCTTAACGCATGAATTGATTACAGTAAATGTGTTTGGATAGAGGTATACATCCAGGAGCATGATTATAGAAGTCTGTAAATCTGTTAATTATATTTAGATAGTCTTCCATACTGTATGATATGGCCCTGAGTTTTATGTCCTCCTCCCTTACAGACAAGGCATGGCAGCCAAGAGTAAAGTGTACGACAGCCAAGGTCTTCTCATCTCCTGTGGGCGAGACTTGTGCGATTGTCTGGACGTGGACTGCATGGGCTGCTTCTACCCCTGCCCTGACTGCGGCTCCCGCAAGTGCGGCGTAGAGTGCCGCTGTGACAGGAAGTGGCTGTATGAGCAGGTGGAGGTGGAGGGAGGCGAAATCATCCGAAACAAATACGCAGGCTAGCTGATGTGAATAAAGAGATTGTGGGGGGTGAATGGTTCTGTCAAAAGTCTCATTTCCTCAGTTTTCCTCTTGCCCTAAATGGAGTTCGTTGGCCGAGACGTGTTTGATGTTTGAAGTCTTCAGTTTTGTACTACAGCTTTGGGCCTAATGCAGCTTATACCCATGTGTTAGGATTATGCAAACTGAATGCCTAAGAGGGTCTATTCTTACCTCAAACTGTGCCAAGCTGATCAGTAATCTCAGATGTTTTTTCTGAAGCTGCATGATATACTGTTATCTATGAACATTAAAACAGTCATGTTGGATGCATTAGACTTGTTCCAGTGCATAACTAAAACACAAACTTGAGAATAATATGTCCTTGCTGGTGAACTACATTGGGGGTAAGGGGAAAAAAATATGTGATTAATTTTTTGCTGAACGATCATGTTAAAGGGGAATTCCACATTTTTTTTTCCATATTTTTTTCCTAATTCATTTGTTGAGAAGTAAACAAGGTCGGTGTTTTACTGTGAACTGGTGCATTGTAGAGAAACTTGCCTCTGATTTCTTTACAGTGGTGGTGATAGGAACCTGGGGTCATGATGTCAGTAACTCTAGTGATTTTATTTGCTATTAAAAATGAACAGTGAACCTGCATATCTTCTGAGTTATTGTATGTAGTCTAGATAATGGTTAAATGGTAGTAAATCTGAAAAGAAAATAATGTGTCCTATTTTGCCACACATCTTGCTTGTATCTCTCCATTATGAATGGATCCTCAAAAATAGTGTAAAATATTCTCTCAGCCATCAGGCAACATATTTATGAGAATTTAGTCTATATGGTTCCTGTGATGTAATTCTTGTAGTGCTTAAACACTGCAGACATCTAGTTCCTATCGTCAGCATTGTGAAAAGTTCTGACTCAGCAAGTTGACCTATGGCACATTTCACATCAGACCACACTGAATAACTTTGTTTACATCTTAACGTAGTTTTGCAGAAAATCTGGAATTCTAATTTTAAGCCTTTTTTTCTTTGTGGAGAGAGAGTGCAACACTAAGACATGCAAGGACTACATGGTTTGAAGTGAGTATAAAGGCCTAATGGACATTATGGGACATTGCTGGTTGTTTATAATATTATTTCCTGCAGGTGTTGTGGGGAAAAAGGATCATTACATGATTGTAGAGAGAATTGCTTTAATACTCTGCAGTAATATAATCTTAACATTGTGACCCTGCTGAGAATCTGTTCATTCCAGGGCCTTTTTAATTTCAGAAATATTGGTGTTTCTTTTCCTCAATTGATAATGTGAACATTCTTGCTTTGGCAGTGCTGAGATGTTTGTCTCGTGGTGTCCTTCATAGCGAATAGATTGCATAGACTGGCCTTTAGAAATTGAATGAAACAGAGTTTTCTCCACTGTTGTTGGCTCCACTGTAAATCTAATAAGTATTTCAGGCTATTCCAAGTCTAAAGCAGCCGTGCCATTTATGTTGTGTTATCAACAGCATATATTGCTTTTACACCCTGAAAGCTTTGTTCATTAAAGGTTTTTGTTTTTTGTTACCTCTTTGTGCATCTAATTGTATTTATATTGCTGTTGTTCATTCATCTAAATCGCAGATACGCCGTTTGAAATTTATGTTGATTCATCATTAATTTGATTATGCAAAACGAGCGTGGATCATGGGCTCTGCTCTTCGGAGTAAATGCAGGGTATGCTTGCAGAGAGGAATTTCATAATTGGTCTCCGAAGAACAATTATAAGCTGTGGTAAACACTCTCACAAATTTTTCATGCAGTACAAATTAATTTGTGTGTGCTGGCGCGCGTGCGCATATGCAAGTGGTGGCTGGCAGCAGCTGGTGTGATACAGAAACAAATGGGAGATGCTAATGCTGCATATGAGCTGTTTTAATGATGCACTGTTTACATGCTTAGGTGATGCCAAGCAACAGGCCCACCATGCCCTCCATAATGAGCAGGGTCAGCGCAGGCATGACAGGAACATTCCAGAAAGAGAACATAAGCAAGACCACCTGTATCTAGTTTGCAGTTAAAGTATCAAAAAGGTCGCTACTGTTTTAATGATATACATGTTTTTTTTTGGTGAGGTATTGAGTGAACAGCATTATAATGAGGCATTTTGTTATTCTGTGAATAGCTAATGCGCAGGCTCATGCAAAAATTCTTACAGAAAATTTTAAGTAGTGCTGTGATGGGCTTAATGATAACTTTGATTACCTCAGAGTCTTGTGCAAATGTTTTGGCACCCTGGGTCAAATGGAAATTGGGAGGAAAAATAAAATATAGTGCCAAAACTTTTGCACATTTTTTTAGGTTTTATTTTTTTCCCCAGTATGTTGGATGCAGCAAATGGTCATTATGCTCAAAATGTATAGAGGTGGGTTCCTGTAGAGGATGTTATACATCAGCAAAAGACATTATTTGACCCAAATGTATATATTACTTAATTACTTTTACGTTATCAGTGAATCTCGAGTAGTAACCCACTCTCACCCATTTATAGTGGGAAGCAAAAGTCTGAGAGAACTAGTGATAATTTTTCCATTCTTGTCTAATTGAATACAAAAAATTTTCATTACAAACCACATTAACAATAATTTGAAAAGTCTTTGAAACATATACCTGGATTTCAAAAGTTCTTCGTATTTAGTGTGTCCCTTTTTTAGCTTCAGTGACCGTGTGCACTCGAGCTGGACAAGTTTGTTAGAAAGCCTCTGATGAGTAGATCAAATCCAAGGGAAAGAAGAAAGACAGAAAATTTGTATAAAGGTCTAACCATTGTGATACAGATTTGCTTAAATTTTGATGGCGATCTAGAAATAGTCCTGAATCTTTTGTATTTCTTCATTTTACTTTTCTTTGTTTGCAATATTTCAAAATCATGCACATTTTTGTTTATTTCTAGGTTTTAAAAAAATCAGATTT
The DNA here is from genome assembly GCF_015220715.1 of Pygocentrus nattereri. Classification (NCBI taxonomy): domain Eukaryota; kingdom Metazoa; phylum Chordata; class Actinopteri; order Characiformes; family Serrasalmidae; genus Pygocentrus; species Pygocentrus nattereri. The sequence goes on along the minus strand of NC_051235.1, from coordinate 20,104,656 downwards.
TCATTGCTGTCAGACTTTTGGTCCCCACTGTACATGCATTTTGTTCTTTGCCACAAAGCGTTTTCATTGTTGCGGAAGGAGAACAAAAGAACTAAAGCGAAAACAAAGTCTCAGTGCAAATTAAAGTAATAAGATTTAGAGTTGTTTTGGAGCGTTTCTATTGGTTCATTTGTCATGAAATTTCAGAAAATTTCAGAAAAACGTATTTAATTTTGTTCTCAATAGAGGATGTGTTAACTTGTTTTCGCTTAGAAACAAAAATGTAATTTCACTGGGAGGTTTTCAAACTTTCGAAGGCTTCCTAGTTTATCTTTTTTCATCTGTATATTGTTTATTGATCAGGTAAATCTGTTATTGTTTGGCTTTGTTTAAAAACGGATGGGTAGTAAACCTATCTAGTAAACTCTGTACATTATTTGATTACTAATATAATGGATAGCAACAGTAACTAAGCAGCTTAAACAGCAAAAGGCCATAAGTTGTCCGGATCTATGCGGTGGCTTTGCGATGAGGTGGTTCTGGTGCTTCAGTAGTGGGAGAACGTGTGACAGCTGCTGGGCTGCATGCTGAGTGCTCCACAGTCCGTGCTGTCCGTGTTGCACTGGATGCACTCACAGCTCAGGGCGACAGGGTAAGTGAAGGACGAGTCCACCCCTGCCGGGCAGCCCGGCAGCTGGATGGTCTCATACGTCCACTCCCTGAAGTTGCAGGTGTTCTGGACATATGGTGCCATCGGGCTGCGGTAAGCTCTCTCCTGAGAAGTGAAAGAGCCATCATGTTTAAAAGTGTTATTTGAGTTCATTTAAACCCAGCTCGCATTAGCTAAAAGAATACTCAAGTGTTGGTTAATCTAATGTCCATCTGCTGTATCATATGGTCACTTACCACAGACAGTAATTTTAATGTGCTTCCCTGTACGCAGAAACGAACAGAAAACTTGACTCAAGCTTCTAAGAGAAGGCAAATGGCAGTTGCCTCCACACCTGCTCATTGGCCTTGTTATACAGGAGAAGGGTAATTAGCTCTGACGAGCACAATGATGGAGTTTTCCTTTAACAATATAATTGTGTTAAGACTACATGTCTGAACACTGCATGTTGTTGCTTGCCTACTCTCCAGTGGGAATATACATTGTTGTTGATATCTGCTGGTGATTTGGCTTGTCCTCACCCAACACTCAATGTGTTAATGGTGCAGTTATTTTAGGAAACTGATGCTAAACAAATAAACAAGCAGTGGGTGATGTCCTGTCAACTAAAACTCTTCTACAAATGGACCATTTACTGCTAAAATATCATTGCTGCCCTGACCACACCTCATATTTCCAAAATGGTAACTACAGTAAAAATGGAAAAAAGATTCTTAACTTCAAATGGAATAGAACAAGAAGTTAGTCTATTGGCAGCTGGTATTCATTATCAAATTCTGCTTAAAAATAAAGTTACAAGGTTTTATTCTGACAGTGACAATATACTATGTATTTAACAGGATCATAAAAAGTAACTAGAAGGAGCAAATTCCCTGATATGTAATAAAAGTGGTTGTTTAGATGTAACTACAGTGTATGACATTATATTAAATTTCCACTGTGGAAGGAATTGCTTTCTCCATGCTCTCCAAAAATTTGGTATCTTGGCAAGTGAAATGATTTCAAATGTAGCTGATATATCTAATATATCTCATTGTGAGATTGATGTAAGCTCTTACCTTTTGTAACATTTTTAATTTGTTGTAAGTGATGTTTTCAGGTGAAAATCTGACTATATTGATTAGCACCTGTCTTCTTCTATGAAATATGCTTGAAATAGGCAAAATGCCTCTTACTGTAAATCTTATTATTGTCTACAATAATCTCAAAATGGGATGTTTACTACATATAAGATAATCTCACTGGTCTAAATGCCATTTCTTTGTAATGTACCACTTGAAAATACATTTATGGCATTTGGCTGATGCTCTTATCCAGAGCGACTTACAATTTGATCTTTTTTTTTTTTTTTTATACAGGTAGGCGAAGGTGGTGTTAGGAGTCTTGCCCAAGGACTCTTATTGGTATAGTGTAGGGTGCTTGCCCTGGTCGGGGATTGAACCCCAGTCTACAGTGTAGAAGGCAAAGGTGTTAACCACTACACTATCCAACCAAAATAAACACAACAATATTATATCACACATTTCTAGCAGACTGTTCAGTCATCAAGTGCTTCTGGTTGTTTAGGCCTGTGTAATAGAGGGGATGTAATTGGATATCTGCGTGATAACAGTAACAGTAAGGTATCCCAATGATATTGCCTGAAAGGTGATGATTGCTGTGTTGGTAAAGGGAACTAGAACAGAATAATGTACGTTTAACAGTTTAATAAATAGGATTAAGTAATATGTACACAATGTTTTATTGACTTTTACTGTTAAAACATTGAGTTATTATGGGGCCCTTAAAAAGCCACTGTGATAGAGTGAATTCCCCACTTTCTCTGCGGTGGGTTTCAGAGTGTGGCATACTGTTTCAGAAAAGTTATTTTCCATGGGCAGCTATAGCTGAATTCTAGAGTGACTCTTCTATAAAGACAGAAAATAATAATTGCAGCATCTTAACTGGAAAATATGCCGATTATATTTTTAGAAATAGGCCAGACTTAGTTCTACCTGTGTCTGGCAGAGGCCAGCACATGACGTGGTGTTGATGGTGATGCAGCTCCTGCATTCTTCACTCTCCACGGTGATGGAGATGTTGGCAAGGCGACAGCTAGCCTTGCATTCTGAACCAGCGCTCACCAGTATAGGCACCAGCATCATCAAAACGACTACACGCATCCTTACCTACGAGTGGGAATACAATATGCAAATAAACTAATGTCAGAGTTTGCTAATCTCTCAGAAAAGTCAAGGATTAAAAATGATTTTTGTCACTGATTTTGTCACTGAATGACATTTACTATGTAGTTTAGGATTAGCTTGATTAATACAGGTCACATGAACCAGACAATCAGAGAGTATACATTCTTACAAATAAATATTCCTCAATGGTTCTTGGTTTGGACAGAAAGTTTTAGAGATACTTTGTGTGTCGATGTTCTTCACTCCCACACATTTAATTTATAAAAAGTGGTTTAAAACCTAGTGTAATCTGTAGATCGTTCGATAAAAATGATAGCCTCTATTATCTTGCTACCTGTAGGCTTCTAGGACATTTAGAATATATATGTAAACCATCTATCACATGAAACTGAGACTAGTGTAGCCGGAGCTGAGGTTAGCCTTACCTGCTGGATATGCCTTCTGTCCTCTCCATCTCTCTCCATTAGCCTTCATACTTATACTCTCCTGTCAGACCAAACGCCCACCTTAGGGAAAGATGGGCTTCTGACTATCTTCCTGTCATATTTCCATTTAGATTCTAAAGGCAGGGATCTCTCCTTTTGTGTAGGTGGACCCTAATCCCCAAAGCCCTGCAGCCTTGACATTCAGCGTCTGGTCTGACAGAGGTTTAATCTGGGCTTCAAGGCCAAACCTCCTACTAGCTTTTGCACAATTGCTCCTGGCATAGCCCCTGGACCCACTTTTACATTCTATAATGTTCTCTGGAACATGGATAGGGTGATAGGCATGAAGGATGTGCACGACTAGCTAATCTTACAGACCTGTATATTATCAGATAAGCAGTTAATACCTGATATTTCTTTTGGTTGGACTCATCTTGAAGGCTGATTGAGTCTTAGAGTAGATGTTTAGAATATTGCTGTGGGTCAGTATGTTCTCAGCATTGATTTCCAGGAAAGGCTCTTTTTTCCAGACATTGAGCAACCACAAATTGACCTTCTGCCAATCAAGCCTTTAATCCAGGTCACTAACTGAATTTATTCCAGGTAATTGCACTATGAAACTGTATAACATCCAGATATCTTTGGAGATGTTAATTTGATCACAATCAGGAATTTAACCCTAAATAACTCTTGATAACACATTACTGTAGGGCAATGTTCATAAGGCTACATGAAACCTACATAAGCTTGTCGTGATAATTGTTGTAAACCTACATAAACATTTATAAAGACTTATTTCAAGAGGTGTTGTCTGTCTTTAAGGCTGATAAGGGTAAATACAACATTTATGACAAATGACATCTCGTGGAGTAAGTGTTTGTAAATGTTTATGTAGATTTATGTCAGCTGTCATGGAGGCCTCATCAGCCTGATCAACACTGCCCTACAGTATAGTGTCACTGAACATTTACTTAAACATTAAGGAATTTTCTCACATCTTTCTTGCACTTGTTCCTCCAGGCCCAGAGTAAAGACTTCACTCTTAGCTAAAAGGGTTCTATAACTTGTAACTAACAGGGAAAACCTTCTGGTTTATAGAGCCATTTTTCAAAAGTTTTTAAAAGAACTATATACATTGAGTTTTCCTTCTTAGAAAAGAACAATCTAGTCATGCAAAAAAACAATTTTATACAGTCAAATTGATCTTTAAGTTAAGTTAATGCCTGATATTTCCTTTGGCTCTATTTATAACCATTGCCTTTACTAAAGAACCCTCAGAGTACGCTGTTAAAAATAATGAAATTTTTAAAGATTCTCAACACTCTTTCTTTACAGCAGTGCTTCTTAAATCAGTCCTCAAGGACATCCAAATGGTCCATACATTTGCTCTATGTCTCAGGAACTGGGGGTCCCTGAGGACCAGTTTGGGAATCACTACTTCAAAGAACCATCTACTGAAAGGTTCTTTTGGTAACCATAATCTGTTTTTCGACAGCATTGTTCCGAATAACCCCTTTTGACATCTTTAAGAGTGTATTTCTTTGTTAATTAAGCTAATTAATTATTTAATTCTTGACATAACATCTTGACATAAGCCAAATGCAACCTTTATAACAAATGATGTCTTTTGGAATAAGTGTTTATAAATGTTTATGTAGATTAATGTCAGCTGTTATGGAGGCCTTACATTGGACTTAGCCTTACCAACACTGCCTTACAGTGTCACTGAACATGTAGTGAAACATTAAGGAATTTTCTCACATCTTTCTCTGTTTATAACCATGGTTTTTATTAAAGAACCCTTGATGTACTAGTCTATAAAGGGTGTAGTTTGTTAAAAAATAAAGGTTCCTGAATGGTTCTTGGCTTCAATGTGCAACTCTAAGAAAGCGTAATCAATTGGTAATGAATCTTTACATTTTGTGGTAGATCTTTGAACTTTGAAAAGATTTTCAACAATCATTCTTTAAAGCAGTGGCTCGTAAACCAGTCCTCAAAGACTTCCAGATGGTCTATATTGTTGCTCCATGTGTTGGCAAAAAGTGGACCATCTGGGGGTCCCTGAGGACCAGTTTGAGAACTACTACTTCAAAGACCCATCCACTAATGTTCTTTAGCTAACCAGTATCTGTTTTTCTGTGCCATTGTTCCAAATATCCTTTTTTGACATCTTTAATAGTGTATTTCTTGCTAACTAAGCTAATTAAGTATTTAATTCTACTGCACAGTATTTAATTCCACTAGCAGAGCTCATCAACAGCTCTTAAACAGCTAAATAAAATACATTTAATCATCTGTGAGATTTACAGTGCTTGAAAGCTACTCAATGGCCTGCCCAAATCACCAAAATTGCAATTTAGCAAATCTAAGTAAGACATTAGCAGTGAAGACACTTCTGTGTGGTCCATGCCTCTGCAATGTAAAGCCTCAACCTGTAGATGTGCCAGCGAGATCTGTGCTTCATGCTAATGTCCCCATTAGCCCACTTCAGCATGTCGGGGACAGGGAGTGATGAGAATAGGATGAGCCAGTATTGTCTCCTTGGCAGATAGAAGGCTGGTGTGAGAAATATGGCTCTGGGTTTTTAGGAGGTGAGGTGGCACATTTTAAGATAAACTCTTGAAGAATAAGAATGAGGTTGCTTTATATAGAATCTAATATATGACTCAGAATTAATGGGTTACAATTGAGCACAACCCTTGATTGGAAGCTTGTGTTGTGAGACCACCCTTTGTTTTATCAGCGCTAGCTTATTAATTTCAGTACCTCAGAATGCTCATGAGAAATAGCCTCCTGAGAATTGCAGTCTCTTAGCGATTAATTGTGAGTACAAAGCTAATAAGTGGTTTGCTCTGTATTTTTTTATCCTGAACATTATTATCTGCTGCTGTCAAAACTGTGGAAAGCACTAGCCATTTTCTTATTTGTGATTTGTCGTGAGACAGCTCCTGATTTATTGATGTTGCGATGAAACTACAGTCTCATATGCGTGGGAGGCGAACAAATGCTCGTTTTCAGATTTTGGGGAACATCCCAGTGAACTCCCACAAACCTTTGTTTGAATGGTAATGTGACCATCTGGCCTTGGCCACTTCCTCAGTCATTATGCTGTAAATGTCAGCTAGTGAAATACTGCCACCTGTGTTTCGCTCAGCATACTGCATGGCTTATGAGCCACAGCAGGCCTGTAATGGGCAAAAGCAGTAGAAAAGAAAAAAAAAACCTCAACCAAGGCCAAAAAACAAGGCTCTACAATTATCTAATGTCACCTTGGAGTGATGAATGTCTTACTTATGCACTGCTGCAAGCTACTAAAGCATAAGTGAAAGTGGTAGAAATATGTTGTACATTACAAAAACATCTTCAGGAGCTTTAGAATTGCTGAAAGAATTCTGTCAGTATTACACCTCTCTAACTAATGAATACAATATGGATTTTTTTACTGGTTTGGAAGAAGACTACTGCTTTATTGCTCATGCTTCCACTTCACATTTTGTTATATCTGTTCAGAGCACATCTTATTCAACTCAGCTAATTAACCTAGGCTAAAATCGATCTGTTAAAGACAAATTCCACCAATTGTTTGTACATTTCTATATAAGTAAATGGTTGTGGCGAACTGTGACTGTTAGAGGAAGGCCTTCCATTTGCTGCATAAGTGTCAAAACACCATCATACATGAGGAAAAATCACTTCTACAATAATGCTAATTTTCTGCTAGTGTCCCTATGGGATTCTAGCTGTTTGTTAGCACTAATAGAGTTATAGAGCTGCTGCTGGTGTTTTCTATTTCTAACAACTCACTGATTAAGCTGCTACTCTTAATCACAGCCAGTGATGTATGTAGGACTTCCAGAAGTCCACTTGGAAATGAAATTGTGATTTTAGTTGATTTCTCTGTCTCTAGGTAATTATGCTGATAGTTCATCTAAAACAGGCATGCCAAACTGGGGACCTTCTGGGCCAAAGTGCTGTAGAGCTTAACATTTGTCCTCATCTAACGTTCAGAATTCAGTTCATGAAGTCCTCGCTGATTAGCTGATGAGCTGAATCAGGTGTGTTTAATGAGGCAGTGCGCTGAAGTCTGCAGTGTTTTGGCCCACGAGGCCTGGAGCCTGACACAGGTGATCTATATCATTAGGCCTAACCAAGAGGAGAGCTTAGCTATATGTACCTAGTTGTGAATGTACCCTTTTGTTTCCACTCTGTACTTAACAATGAAGCAAGGGCAGTCTAAATACAAACATGATTCTACTTAATAAAAAATACTTTTTAGTTCCCAAAAAATCATTACGCCTTATTAGAAGATTTAGATGGCACTGAGGGTTTCTGAAGTGGTTTGATGCGATATGCTCTGTTCTAGAGAAACTTACCTAGTCAGAACTGTTAAAAGTGGTGGTGATGGGATCCATACTGTGTTTAATGCCTCTATAAGCTGGCCTGGGGATATTGTTTCGCAATAGTTTTGAAAAAGGTTTTGACCTAAAATGTATTTATTAAAATCTATGCATAGGCATGTTCATTGTTGTGAGGCAAAATAGATTTTTTTTTACCGATTTAGCTCTACTTTAGTGTTATCAACATTACATGTAAAAACTCAGAACACACATGTAGGTTCTCATTTTGGATTTGCATTCTACTCCACAACCCCCGGCTACTATAACCACTACTGTAAAGACATTTTAGCCAGTAAGTTTTCCTGCCATGTGCCGTTTCACATCAAACTACTCTGAATGACATCTCATTGGCTGAATTATGCAGAAATTTTGAAAAATCAGTGGAATTCCCCTTTAAAGCAGGGTAACCCTAAATGTGCAGTGGAAAATCACTATATTGTGACCCACTGTCCTTGACCATGCAGTTTGGAATGTTTGCTATGGCTAACATGTGAGTGTTTGCTAAGATAATTGTGAATGTTTTGTAGCTTAAACGCTGCGCTGGTGTTAACGTGAGTTTCATCATCCCCTCCCCTGTGCAGCCGAGGCTGGCAGAGGGCATAGCAGGATAAGCCGTTTGCATTTCTTGCCTTGCCTTTGATCCAGAGATCATTTAAAGTCAAAGCAACTCTGCATATGTTAACTCTAAGCACAGCTTCCAAGTGACATATTGCAAAATTAACCAAGTGTACCAGTCGTAAAAGTGCTGAAATCCAGCTCAAAATAGTGCAGTCCTCTAGATGTTTCTTGGGGATTTGCATCACATCGACTCAACACTATGTCATTCGTATTATCCGTGGCTCTTCTATTATGATGAAGACTGCAAAGTCAGGTACTCATTTGATCAATACAGACATCAATTTTAATTATACCTTAGACTAACTTCTACTCCTATGCAATACTGGAACATACTACATTATCACCCTTGACTTCAGTACCGGCCCTTATTTAAAGGGCAATTTCCACCAGGATTTTAGCATTTCTAAAGGATTAAATTAAGATATAAACAAACCCAGTCAGAGTGGTTTCATGTTTAATGCATTTTACTATTTTCAGTATCACATACTAAAACTCAGACACATGTAGGTTCACTGGTTGTTTTAGATAATAAAATACACTAGGCAAAAGGTAGGCAGCTGCCTAGGGCCCCAGTGAATCAACGGCCCTATGAGAATGCAAATTACGTATACTGTAAGTGTTAAAATATTTTTTTTTCCATCATATCAATTATAGTATCATTTTTATTTGGCCGTACCTGGGTATTGGTTGGGCTATTCCATGCCGCCAAGTGATAACTCAACTGCATAAAGACAGATTGGCATGCAAAAAGCAGTGATAATCCATATCATGGACAGGAGCTTCTTTGGGGTGATATTTGGGAGTTGAGAGGGAAAACCAAATTAAATTTATCTCACTATATGGCAGATCCTCTCCTTGGATCACCACCTTATCGTGGTGGAGGGGTTTGCGTGCTTGAATGATCTTAGGAGCTATGTTGTCTGGAGCAAAAGCTCCTGGTAGGGTCTCCCATGGCAAACTGGTCCTAGGTGACAGGTCAGACAAAGTGTGATCCATAATAACCCCTATGAAGACACAAAAGCAGGACTTGTGTACCCTGCCCGGAACAGGGTTACCGGGGCCCCACCCTGGAGCCAGGCCTGGGGGAGGGGCTCGCCAGCGAGCGTCTGGTGGCCGGGCATTTACTCATGGTGCCCGGCCGGGCCCAGCCCGAAGGAGTTACATGAGTCCCCCCTCCCATCGACCCACCACCAATGGGAGGGGCAGTAGTAGGGGTTCGGTGCGTTGTGGATCGGGCAGTGTCCAAAGGCGTGGGCCTTGGCGTTCTGATCCTCGGTTGCTGAAATTGGCTTTTGGAACTTGGAACGTTACCTCACTGGCGGGGAAAGAGCCTGAGTTGGTGCGCGAGGTTGAGAGATACCGGCTAGATATAGTCGGGCTCACCTCAACACACAGCTTGGGATCTGGGTCCAATCTCCTTGAGAGGGGCTGGACTTTATTCTTTTCTGGAGTTGCCCATGGTGAGAGGCGGCGGGCAGGTGTAGGCTTTCTCATAGCCCCTCGACTTGGTGCCTGTATGTTGGGGTTTTCTCCGGTGGACGAGAGGGTAGCTTCCCTACGCCTTCGGGTTGGGGAACGGGTCCTGACTGTTGTCTGTGCTTATGCACCGAACAGCAGTTCAGAGTACCCAGCCTTCTTAGAGTCCTTGGGAAGGGTGCTTGAAGGTGCTCCTCCTGGAGACTCTATTGTCCTACTGGGGGACTTCAATGCTCACGTGGGCAATGACAGTGAGACCTGGAGGGGTGTGATTGGGAGGAATGGCCTCTCTGATCTGAACCCGAGTGGTGTTCAGTTTTTGGACTTCTGCGCAAACCACAGTTTGTCCATCACGAACACCATGTTTGAACACAAGGATGTCCATAAGTGCACATGGCACCAGGACACCCTAGGCCGCAGTTCAATGATTGACTTTGTAGTCGTGTCATCGGACTTGCGGCCATGTGTTTTGGACACTCGGGTAAAGAGAGGAGCTGAGCTGTCAACTGATCACCACCTGGTGGTGAGTTGGATCAGGTGGTGGGGGAAGATGCCGGTCAGACCAGGCAAGCCCAAACGTATAGTGAGGGTTTGCTGGGAACGTCTAGCAGAAGAACCTGTCAGATTGATCTTCAAGTCACACCTCCGTCAGAACTTTGACCAGATATCGGGGGAGGTGGGGGACATTGACTCAGAATGGGCCATGTTCCGTTCCTCCATTGCTGAAGCGGCTGACTGTAGCTGTGGCCGTAAGGTAGTTGGTGCCTGTCGGGGCGGTAATCCTCGAACCCGGTGGTGGACACCCCAGGTGAGAGATGCCATCAAGCTGAAGAAGGAGTCCTACCGGGCATGGTTGGCCTGTGGGACACCAGAGGCAGCTGGCAGGTATCGACAGGCCAAGCGATCTGCGGCTTCAGTTGTCGCCAAGGCAAAAACCCGTGTATGGGAGGAGTTTGGTGAGGCCTTGGAAAGTGACTTTAAGTCGGCTCCAAAAAGATTCTGGCAAACCGTCAGGCGACTCAGAAGGGGAAAGCAGTGTGCCACTAGCACTGTATATAGTGGAGATGGTGTGCTGCTGACTTCGACTGAAGACGTCATTGGGCGGTGGAAGGAGTACTTTGAGGACCTTCTCAATCCCACCGACACGTTCTCCAGTGAGGAGGCTGAGTCTGGGGACATGGGAATAGGCTTGTCCATTACTGAGGCCGAAGTCGCTAAGGTAGTTAAGAAGCTCCTTGGTGGCAAGGCTCCAGGGGTGGATGAGATCCGCCCTGAGTTCCTCAAGGCTCTGGATGTTGTGGGGCTGTCTTGGCTGACACGCCTTTTCAACATTGCGTGGACATCGGGGGCGGTGCCACTGGATTGGCAGACTGGGGTGGTGGTGCCTCTTTTTAAAAAAGGGGACCGGAGGGTGTGTTCCAACTACAGGGGAATCACACTCCTCAGCCTCCCTGGCAAGGTCTATGCAGGGGTACTGGAGAAGAGAGTCCGGCTTATAGTCGAACCTCGGATCCAGGAGGAACAGTGCGGGTTCCGCCCTGGTCGTGGAACACTGGACCAACTCTTCACCCTCTCCAGGATTCTGGAGGGTTCATGGGAGTTTGCCCAACCAGTCCACATGTGCTTTGTGGATCTGGAGAAGGCATTCGACTGTGTTCCCCGGGGTATTCTGTGGGAGGTGCTTCGGGAGTACGGGGTACATGGCTCTTTGCTACGAGCCATTCAGGCCCTGTACAAACAAAGCAGGAGTTTGGTTCGCATGGCCGGCAGTAAGTCAGACTCGTTCCCAGTGAGAGTTGGACTCCGTCAGGGCTGCCCTTTGTCACCGATTCTATTCATAATTTTTATGGATAGAATTTCTAGGCGCAGTCAAGGGATGGAGGGTGTCCGGTTTGGTGACCTCAGGGTCACATCGCTGCTGTTTGCAGATGATGTGGTCCTATTGGGGACATCAGGCCGCGAACTTCAGCTTTCGCTGGATCGGTTTGCAGCCGAGTGTGAAGCGGCTGGGATGAGAATCAGTACCTCTAAATCCGAGACCATGGTTCTCAGGCGGAAAAGGGTGGAGAGCCCTCTCTGGGTCGGGGATAGGCTCTTGCCTCAAGTGGAGGAGTTCAAGTATCTCGGGGTCTTGTTCACGAGTGATGGTACAAGGGAGCGGGAGATTGACAGGCGGATTGGTGCTGGGTCAGCAGTGATGCGGGCTCTTTACCGGTCTGTTGTGGTAAAGAAAGAGCTGAGCCATAAGGCAAGGCTCTCGATTTACCGGTCGATCTACGTTCCCACCCTCACCTATGGTCATGAGCTTTGGGTAATGACCGAAAGAATAAGATCGCGAATACAAGCGGCCGAAATGAGTTTCCTCCGCAGGGTGTCTGGACTCTCCCTGAGAGATAGGGTGAGAAGTTCAGTCATCCGGGAGGGACTCGGAGTAGAGCCGCTGCTTCTTCACGTCGAGAGGAGCCAGCTGAGGTGGTTCGGGCATCTGGTTAGGATGCCTCCTGGACGCCTCCCTCGGGAGGTGTCACAGGCGAGTCCACCTGGGAGGAGACCCCGGGGAAGACCCAGGATACGCTGGCGCGACTATATCGCCCAGCTGGCCTGGGAGCGCCTCGGAATCCCCCTTGGAGAGCTTGTGGAAGTGGCTGGGGAAAGGGAGGTCTGGGCTTCATTGCTTAGGATGCTGCCCCCGCGACCCGAACCCCGGAGAAGCGGAAGATAATGGATGGATGGATGGATGGATATATGGCAGATCATTTTCCTTTTTTCAAGCATATTTCTTAAAACAAGCTAAAATACCTTCTAATATAGTGACATAATTTCCCTTAGTACAGTCACTTACATAAAAATGTATAGAAATAAGTTTTATAAGTCTTATAATATTCTTACAGCAATCTTGAAATGACAAATGTTAGATATACAGACTAGAATTAAACTGATTTCGCTTGTCAAGATGTCACTTTCTGCAGCATAGACAGTTGCATCACTAATTGCATCACAGGTCCCATTCCAGGATACCAGTGTTTTTCCATTAAATCTTTATCAGCACATTTATTTTGTGCATTCAAGTTATGCATTTTAACTCAACATGTTAGATTCTAAAGAAATATAAACATTTCCCATTAATCAAGGAAGCAATGCTTTCATTTCAGTCACCATTAGAACAACCCCTGCAGAACACATTGTCCATAAGCACTATGTGCTCAGGTCAACACCTTTCTGTGGCTGCAAACACAAGTGGATAACAAGCTTTTCTGAACTCCACATATGCAAGGCTGTGCTAAAATTAGAAAGCACCCTTCATTTATTTAATTTCCAGTCAACATTACAATTGAGTACAAGCATTTTTAGCACCAGAAAAATGTGGAAACACATATTTTAACAGAAAATGACACAGAAGTTTTTTTTCAGAATTTAGATGTCAGTCCTTTGCTTTTTTACAGCTTCCATCCTTTTCAGGAGATTAGCTCTCAGTTTTTCAAAGAAATCTGCAGCAGGTTTTCTATGTGTGAATTTTGGACTTCAAACTTGGTTGCATGAACAGAAACGCTTGTAGAGTATTTGTCAAATGTGAAGCAAGAGTGGAGCTTGATTTTCTCTATTCTCTCAAACATGACAGCGTTAAGTGCTGTTAATGTGATGGTGACAGTTCTAATTGTCTACCAGGTCTTGCACGATAGGAGTCAAATTTTCTCTGAACTCCAGTTTTGGAGACTTTTTTTTTTTTTTTGCTTCTTTACAGAATTAGAATCAGAATTAGAATCAGAATCAGAATCCATTATTGATCCCAGAGGGAAACTGCAGTTGTTACAGTTGCAACCATTTATGTAAAAGAATAAACACTTCAATAATTTAAAACAAAGATAAAGAGAAATTTGCAATATGTACACGAGATTTAAGTTCATATGAATATAGTAAAGTGGTGGGGACTGTGACAATAAATATTAAACATCTAGTATAAGGCAGTTCAAATTATTGTACCTTTGAGTTATTGTACACAATTATTATTATTATTACACATATGAACAGTACAGTTTGGTATTGAGTTTTGCACAGATGGACCACACTTTGTGAATCACACACTGAAGGAGGAGTTATAGTTTGATGGCCAGAGGTAATGTGTCGTAGAGTGGGTGCAAGCCATTGTCCATAATGGCCTGCAGCTTAAACAGCGTCCTCCTCTCCTCTGCTGTCAGTGAGTCCAGCTCCACACCCACAACATCCATGTATAACCCCAATTCCAATGAAGTTGGGACGTTGTGTAAAACATAATTAAAAATAGAATATGATGATTTGCAAATCCTTTTCAACCTATATTCACCACAAAGACAAGATATTTAATGTTCAAACAGATAAACTTTATTGTTTTTTGCAAATATTCACTCATTTTGAATTTGATGCCTGCAACACGTTCCAAAGAAGTTGGGACAGGAGCATGTTTACCACTGTGTTACATCACCTTTCCTTTTAACAACACTCGATAAGCGTTTGGGAACTGAGGACACTAATTGTTGAAGCTTTGTAGGTGGAATTCTTTCCCATTCTTGCTTGACGTACAACTTCCATTGCTCAACAGTCCAGGGTCTCCGTCGTATTTTGTGCTTCATAATGTGCCACACATTTTCAATGGGAGACAGATCTGGACTGCAGGCAGGCCAGTCTAGTACCTGCACTCTTTTACTATGGAGCCACGTTGTTGTAACACGTGCAGAATGTGGCTTGGCATTGTCTTGCTGAAATAAGCAGGACGTCCCTGAAAAAGACGTTGCTTGGATGGCAGCATATGTTGCTCCAAAACCTGTATGTACCTTTCAGCATTAATGGTGCCTTCACAGATGTGCAAGTTACCCATGCCATGGGCACTAACACACCCCCATACCATCAGAGATGCTGGCTTTTGAACTTTGCGCTGATAACAGTCCGGACAGTCCTTTTCCTCTTTGGCCTGGAGGACACGATGTCCATGATTTCCAAAAACAATTTGAATTGTGGACTCGTCAGACCACAGGACACTTTTCCACTTTGCGTCAGTCCATCTCAGATGAGCTCGGGCCCAGAGAAGCCGGCGGCGTTTCTGGGTGTTGTTGATATATGGCTTTCGCTTTGCATGGCAGAGTTTTAACTTGCACTTGTAGATGGAGCAACGAACTGTGTTCACTGACGATGGTTTTCTGAAGTGTTCCTGAGCCCATGTGGTAATATCCGTTACAGAATGATGTCGGTTTTTAATGCAGTGCCACCTGAGGGATCGAAGGTCATGGGCATTCAATGTTGGTTTTCTGCCTTGCCGCTTACTTGCAGAGATTTCTCCAGATCTCTGAATCTTTTGATGATATTATGGACTGTAAATGATGAAATCCCTAAATTCCTTGCAATTGCATGTTGAGAAACGTTGTTCTTAAACTGTTGAACTATTTGCTCACGCAGTTATTCACAAAGTGGTGAACCTCACCCCATCCTTGCTTGTGAACGACTGAGCCTTTCAGGGATGCTCTCTTTATACCCAATCATGACACTTACCTATTTCCAATTAACCTGTTCACCTGTGGAATATTCCAAACAGGTGTTTTTTCAGCATTCCTCAACTTTCTTTTCTCTTTTGTTGCTCCTGTCCCAACTTCTTTGAACGTGTTTCAGGCATCAAATTCAAAATGAGTGAATATTTGCAAAAAACAATAGTTTATCCATTTGAACAGTAAATATCTTGTCTTTGTAGTGTATTCAATTGAATATAAGTTGAAAAGGATTTGCAAATCATCGTATTCTGTTTTTATTTATGTTTTACACAATGTCCCAAGTTCATTGGAATTGGGCTTATATTTGTAATCCTCCACCATGTCCACACTGATGGACACTGATGGACCCCTGATGGACACAGGGTTCACCGGTGCCTTGTCCCTCCTCAGGTCCACCACCAGTTCCTTTGTCTTTTTCATATTGAGCTGCAGGTGGTTCCATGTTTCCACTCGCACCATGCAACAAAGTCCTTCCTTTGATTTACCTAATAACTAGATCATCATACATATTTTCCTTATAAAAAATACTTAACTTGTACTTAATGGCCATTTTCACTGGAAAGAAAATAAACGAATGGTTGAATTGCTGGATTAGCTGAATTTGTGTTTTTCTCAATGTTTAGTCCACAATTTTACTCCTAATGAGATCAGGTAACTGTGTTGTTTCAATGCAATGTGATGACTAGTCAGATGTGCTTTTTTGTTGATTCAGTTGATGACAGACTTTCTTTGCCTTTCACTTACACCTATGTTGTCTTTCCTCCTGGTCCATGTTCCCTTGTATATGTGTTTCCCTTTTGTTCCTTGGTGAACCGCTGAACCTCACTGGCTGTAAGATCAAGTATCATATTCACTGCTGTTGAGTGCACTTCTACACCAGAAAGGCACTAGATAACAACTTAACAAAATTATATAGGTCTAACTTAAGTGACCATTCTAGACTAAAAAATACTGTAATATGTTCTTCATTGTGTTACACAGAATTCTGTAGTTCAGCATAGTATCTCTCAGTCTCATCACTTACACAAAATTGACAATTATACATTCATTCATCACTTTCACTATAACACCCAGCATGCATTACGCAAATACCTCATACAACCATTGGGAATCCCTATGTTGACAACCTATCATGATTGTTATCTATGCATCTTTTATTTTGGCCAATGTGTCATTTTAAATCTATACTTCATGTCCAAAAGTTTGTAGATATCTACTTATCAAGTGCTTCTAAAATCAAGGGCATTAATAGGAACAACACCCCCCGCACCCCGGGTATTGAGAATTGCCATTTATATTCACATTTGAACACCTGTGTCAGTAACAAAGTGAACCTTAATTTAATCATTAGAAGGGCTGTATGGGTACTATTCATACCAATAACTGCTTTTGTGTGATTTATATAAATTAACTGAGTGCTGATTAGCCTGGGTTTGAATCCCCAGGTGGGTGACAAGGGTCCTTTCTGTGTGAAGTTTGCATGTTTGCATGTCTGTGTGTCTGCTTTGCGATGGACTGGCGATCTGTCCAGGATGTTTTCTGCCTTACGCCAAATGAGCGCTGGGATAGGCTCCAGCACCCTCCAAAACCCAGGAGGATAAGCAGTTTAGATGATGAGTAAGTGAATGCAGATCACTCAATCTAGTAGCTAAGGAGCTATTTAAGTATTTGTTTTTATTAAGTATTAAGTATTTATTTAGTAGTTTTATATAGTAGTTTTAAGTATTTATTTAGCATATTTTTGTTTTTTTTCTATTTTTCTTTTATTCTGTTTTGTAAATTCAACACCTAAACTGCTTTTCTGTTGCTCACACTTCTGTCTTTATGAGCATTTTAAATACGAGCTTTATGAGCTTCACAATGTAAGATATGGGGATCTGGAGACCTCTCTGGTGGAAATCTGTAATTACATGCAATGTGTGGAAGTGTTTTCAATTTTGGTGAACAATGTGTTTTCTGAGGATATAAGTGTATAATCTACTCAGTGATGCTACCTTTTTCAATTTTAGCTAAAAAATCTTACATAGTGCAGCTTAAAGGCCAAAAAGATGACAAAATTGAACACTTCATATCGTACTTACATTTTTTGAAGCTGCTGCTTCTTTTTCCACTCAAGCTGGATTTTGCAAGCCTTCTTTTACTTCTGCTTTATTCACTACTTCACTGCAGCAACGCTTTGTATTTTTTAACACTTTATTTGGATAGGCTGCTGTAGACGCTTTGTAGATGCTTACCTTGCATTTCTTCAAACATCAGTTAAATTCACCGAAATATTTTAACTTTAACTCAAAATTCACTGTAGCCACAACCTTGACCTCAAAACTAAACCTAATCCTAACCCAAAAGCAGGTCCTAAAGAATCGCCCGCTATGTTTTGAAATAATTTGATTATTTGTAGAGTATCTGGTGGGAGCTATTCAGCTGGAATGGCACTTTTAGTTAAGAATAGTTCAGACTCTTTTACTCTCATAGCTCATGGGATTGTCAACAGATGCTCGGTCGAGTCTCAAGACCGCAGAGGGCGCGAGCTGCAGTGCCCTGCAGCAGCCACCGGGGGGAGCTCGAGGTCCTAAGAAACACACACACACACACACACACACACACACACACACGCACACACACACACACACACACACTGAGGCGCGCGCGCGCCAAACGGAGCGAGAGCGCGCGCGGCGGACAGATGCGCGGCGCGTCGCCCTTTACCTCCGGCTGTGTCTGTGTCGCGCGCCATCGTTAAACTTTCAGTCATCGCGATCGCGGCTCGCGCCTCTCTGATTTCTCCGGAGCTGCTGCACCTGCTCCTGCATTTTTGGGAGGCGAGAGAGTCACGGAGCTCTCCTGCAGCGGTGCATGCTTTTTTGGGGAGGGTGGAGAGAAAGAGAGAGAGAGAGGGAGAGAGAGAGAAAGAGAAAGAGAGAGAGAGAGAGAGAGAGAGAGAGAGAGAGAGAGAGAGAGAGAGAGAGAGCGAGATGTGCAAGTGATGATGATGATGAGAGATCCTGTTGAACGGAGACGCCGCGCGCAGAGGCATCAGAGAAAGAGGCAGCAGCAGCATCATCCCTCGAAGGCGCGAGCACAATCTGAAGGGTGAGATGCTCTGCGGGGGGCGCGGCTGCTTTCCCGGGGATTTCGGGCGCGAGGGCTTCACGACCCCCCCTCCCATCTCCCGAGAACTGGGCTGGAGGTGGAAACCGAGGAGCCATCCTTCCTCCGCGCACTCCTCATGTAAGTGGGCAGACGGGGGGAAAGGGGGGGGTGGAAGGTGGGGTGCCTGCGCGAGACGCGTGGGGTTGGTGATGAATTGCCTGTGGGATTTTTTTCCAACACAACAATCACTAATATCAGTAATATGACTGATAGCACGGACCGTCTCCTGTCGCCGTGCTGGTCTGGCTCTGTTATAATAACATCATCGTCGTTATTCCTCTTCTTCTTATTGTTGTTGTTGTTGTTGTTAATAAAAACATGAAGTGCATGGAACCCTATTGTCACTGAATTTTCCTTCCTCGCGTTACCATTTTTATTTTTATTATCATGACGTGCGTTCTCTCGCGCGTATTGAGCCATGCTTGATTATTTAACGCCACTTTAAGCGCAGAATTTTTCTCGTTTTTTCTTTTCTCATCCTTTTTGTTTCTGAATGCAGTGCAGTCTCTAACCTGTTTTGTTTTCATGCCCTTTGCAGCTGTTGCTGGCGTCTAAAGAAACCAGTGATTCATTCAGAGCCACTGGAGGGGCAGAGGAGAGCACAGCACCCCCCCCCAAACACACACACACACAGACACACACACCTCCCTCAGCCCAAAGATGGCAACCACAGACCTCTAAAGGGGCTGGAAGTCTCGTCCTCCCGCACGTGATCTCAGGTGACTGTGAGGGACATTTGCCGCGAGGACACTTGCTGATCTTATGGAGGACTGTAAGGACTGCGTGCGCCTTTGGACACTCGCTGACCCCCTCATGGACTCCGGAGGCGCGGAGCTGACTTTATTGCGCGGAAAGACCTTGAAAGTGAAAGTGCTCACGAGCCAGCAGTCTGCGCGCGCACTGTGACTTCACGGCTCACGTCTCAGCGTGGGTTTTGAGAGCTTCCAAACAAACAAACAAACTAAAAGAAAACAAAAAACAACAGCGCGTTTCTATGGACGTTCATTAATGCCCAGAGCGGAGCAGCGAACGACTTTCAAACGTCTCCGTTTTCGTCCCGCAGACCTGCGCTGAAAAGCCAGCGCGTGACGGTGGAGCGAGATGGAGTTCGCCATGGTGGGCGCAGATAGCGGCGGCTGTAACCCGCACGTGCCGTACGCCTACGCGCAGGCTCGCGCCAGGGAGCGGGAGCGCGAGAGGGAGAGGCAGTCTCGCGCGGCAGCAGCTGCTGCGGTGGCGGCGGCGGCGGCAGCGGCGGAGAGCGGGGCGGCTGGCGAGGGAGGCGGGTCCTGCGGCCACGGCCAGCAGCATCAGGTTCGCGCCGCCTCCTCGGCGATGGCGAGCGGCAACGGCGCCTCGCGCCCCTCCTCCTCGTCCTCCTCCTCCTCCTCCTGTTGCTGCTCCTCCTCCTCTCAGCAGCAACAGCAACAGCCGCCACAACAGCAGCAACAGCAGCAGCAGCTCCAACAGCAGCAGCAACAGGCGCAGCGTGAGGCGCAGCCGCAAGTTCTCCGCGAGCGGAAAAAGGCGCGTGGGGTAGCGCGCTGGAGACGCCCGCGCGCGCCTCTCGGTGGCGAGCTGCGCCACTCGGAGCTGGCGCTCCTAGGCTCAGAGGAGGACGTGATGATCGAGGAAGAGGAGGCGACGGGCGAGGAGGAGGAAGAGGAGGGGGCTCGCTCACGCTGCGGCCCGGCGTACGACGCGGATGAGCACGTGGTGGACGACGCGGATGACGCCACCCTGGACGACGACGATGACGACGAGACGGCCTCGCTGACGGGCGGGCGCCCGCGCGCAGGCTACGGACGCGGTGCGCGCGGCGCGCGTGGCGCGATCGGAGAGCGCGGTGGCTGCTGCGAGCGCGTGGTCATCAACGTGTCGGGCCTGCGCTTCGAGACGCGGCTGCAGACGCTCGCCCAGTTCCCGGACACGCTGTTGGGGGACCCGGCCAAGCGCATGCGCTACTTTGACCCGCTGCGTAACGAGTACTTTTTCGACCGCAACCGGCCGAGCTTTGACGCCATCCTCTACTTCTACCAGTCGGGCGGGCGTCTCAAACGGCCCGCCAACGTGCCGCTAGACGTCTTCTCCGAGGAGGTGAAGTTTTACGAGTTGGGCGACGAGGCCATGCTCAAGTTCCGCGAGGACGAGGGCTTCGTGAAGGACGAGGAGAAACCGCTGCCCGAGGATGAGTTCAAGCGCCAGGTGTGGCTCCTTTTTGAGTACCCTGAGAGCTCGAGCCCAGCGCGCGGCATTGCCGTGGTTTCCGTGCTAGTCATTGTCATCTCCATTGTGATTTTCTGCCTCGAGACGTTACCCGAGTTCCGCGACGAGCGTGACGCACCCGGAGCCGCTGGCGCGCAAGTGCCCACCCACGGCGTCAATGGCACGCGCGCTCACGGCGCAGTGGCGGCAGAGGCCGCGGCCTTCACGCCCTTCAACGACCCATTCTTCGTCGTAGAGACTGTGTGCATCGTGTGGTTCTCCTTCGAGATCGCTGTGCGCTTCTTTGCCAGCCCAAGCAAGGCGGCCTTCTTCAAGAACATCATGAACTCCATCGACATCGTATCCATCCTGCCTTACTTCATCACGCTGGGCACGGACCTGGCACAGCAGCACCCTCAGCAAGCGCAGCAGGGCAATGGGCAGCACGCCATGAGCTTTGCCATCCTGCGGATCATCCGCCTGGTGCGCGTCTTCCGCATCTTCAAGCTGTCGCGCCACTCCAAGGGCCTGCAGATCTTGGGCCACACATTGCGCGCCAGCATGCGTGAGCTGGCACTGCTCATATTCTTCCTGGTGATCGGCGTGGTGCTCTTCTCTAGCGCCGTGTACTTTGCGGAAGCTGATGAGCCAGCATCACAGTTTACGAGCATACCAGATGCCTTCTGGTGGGCAGTGGTTACCATGACCACGGTGGGCTACGGTGACATGAAGCCCATCACAGTGGGTGGCAAGATAGTGGGCTCGCTGTGCGCCATTGCCGGTGTGCTGACCATCGCGCTGCCCGTACCTGTCATTGTGTCCAACTTTAACTACTTCTACCACCGTGAGACGGACAACGAGGATCAGACGCCAGCTGTGGAGTATCCGCCCCCTGGCTGCCCTTACTTCCCAGACTTCTTGAGAAAGTTCAAGGGTTCGCCGTCGGGATCCTCACTGGGGGACAAGGCAGCTGAATACATGGAGATGGAGGAGGGGGTTACGGAGTCCCTGTGTGGGGTGGACAAACGCAGCCCCAGCAGGGGCAACGGCACGGACGCAGGCAGGAAAAACAGCACCAATTCCAGAAGTCTACAGACAGACGTATGATTATGAATGGCAAAGCTGTTGGTGAGCTTGTGAAGGGTTTGGACACGTGAAGAAGATTGCACAACTTATTACTGATCAGCAGCACATGTGCACGCGATACGCGTTTTTGGACACGCATACATGCAGGCACGCACACACGCATACATGCATACATGCACTCACACAAATACACATATACACACACACACACACGCACACACACAACAGACACGCATGCGCACACGTGGGCAAGCATACACATATGCACACAAACACACTAGTGCACACGCATACGCCCTTACATGCACTCACGCACGCATCATTTCTTAAGGACCTGAGCTGAAACATTTTTGCAACGTGGCTACTTTTTTGTAGAGAAACACAACCCTGTAATCAGACAACAGGCAACGCAAAAATCACCAGCTGTACGTGACGCGGAGGTGTGAGTACGGGCCCACCTGTAGACTGTAGACAGAATCGAACAACAAACCCGGTTCGCGGAGAGCAAAACAAGTATTTTTGCATAGGCACTTTATAAGTTACATTCGTCAGTAATTGTAGGAAGAGGAAGCAAGCTGTTATCGTAATGCTATTATGCAATAACGTTGAAATCATTTGCACTATCATCAAAATTTGTTCTAGTCTCCCAGCTTCAACCAGAGAGTCAGACACGGACCTTAGAGAGACAGTGAGAGAGAGAGAGAAGGGAAGAGAGTGGGAATTCAATAACTACTTAGTAACTCTGCTTTGACTTAATACATAGTTGTTGTAGAAGTGAATGAGCAGTTTGTCATGTCCTGCTACCTTCTGTCCAGTCACCTTCGAGCTCAGTAGACAGCAACATGTTGCTCTTCTTAAGGCTCCTATACTGACAGCAAAAGTCAGCATGTGAGTCTGAAGTACCACTGGCAAAGCTCAATGCAGCACCCAAAGGTGAAAGAGTTAGCACCAGTTATTAAATTCTTTAATGAGCGTTAAACAAACCAGGCGTTAACATCAACACTCCCATTTCTGTTTGTCCTCCACTCAAATCGACTAGGTTTAACCCGTCAGATCACCCATTGTGGCATGACTGACATTTATTTCCAAAGTGTAGATGCCCACCGTGCCCCTTACCCCAAACCCTTTTGCCCCAAGAGAGCCAGGCCACAATACTGGTTCTGCATTGAATCTCAAAAAGTCTCTCTGATGCCATGGCTAAATGGACTGTCCTGCCATTGTTGGAGTATCCGCTGCTTTTGAAGGGAATGCTTCAATGCTTTGCGCAACTTATTCACTCTCGGTCCCTTTAACCACAATGACAATGCATCCCTTTACAAGGACAGGAGACCCGCATCAAAGCAAGAAAAATGAACTGGCTCGTTAGCTGGTCCTGTGGTGGACTTTTATGCACAAAATACAAAACAACCCCCCCACGTGCCACTTCAGAGGGGCAGCCGGCCTTCATGGAGTGTGCAAGGACCACATCTAGCCAGAGCAGATCAATGTGTGAGGTAAGCATGTGCATTTAAATTTATGTTTATCTAACGTGCAAACAGTGGATACCCAGAGAGACTGCAGGGTGTTAGCATCTAAAACTCAAAAGCCCTACAGTACTCTGGAAAATTTGAAGGTACCTCAGTGGTTATTGGGTTAGGCCTATGGTTCAAGGAAAAACCCTTATTTGGTGTAGAACAATTTTGGCTCTTCCTATTTGCAAATCACTTTTGCAAGAGCGAGCTCCAAAAATGATTCACCTGTGGCATCAAAATAACACTTTTTTCATTTAAGACCATATCAGAGTTGATTTAGTTTAATAATTACACTCTTAAGAATAAATGGTTCTTTTGAGGGATACCTCAAAGAACCTTTTAATCTGTGATTGTTCACATTTTATTAATAGGATGTAAGAGTATGAAAAAGTCTTCATGACAATGAAAGAAGACATTCAAACCAAGAACCATTTAGGAACCTTTATTTTTATGTGTGTACAAACAGACCTTTTTAAAGCAATGTGGTTAGAAAATATGTGCTTGAAGTGGAATGGTCGTGTCTATGCTGGCACTTTAGAGGCATCCAGATGTTCACACATGTTTAGAGGTGCTGGTGTCAGTTCCTTGGACTGGGTGATGTTGCATTCATGAGGTGAAATGGGTGTTTTATAGGTGCAAAGTAAGGCTGTGTCACTGAAAAAGCTTTGTGTGCTCAGCATTTGAGCAGTTACTGCATGATGTATAAATTACATGCATAATCAGAGGTGGGTAGAGGAGCATAAACCCATACTGAAGTAAAAGTATTGTTGCTGCATTGAACTAATGACTCAAATAGAAGCAAATGTACCAAAGACAGCTTTGTGCTTGAGCAACCTTTTGGTCTAACAAAATGTTAAACTGCAAAGCTATTCAGTTCAAGGGAATTCAATGCGACCAGGTAAACTGGAACTGAGGAAAGCTAGAAGCCTTATCTCATAAATATACTTGAGTAGAAGTAAGTGTATTGGTTAAAAATGCTGAAAAGTTCTCTCTTAAAGGTGAGTTGTACTGATTTTCAACATTCCTGCATAATTACATGCTTGGGATGTAAACAGTGTCATTCAGAGGTGTTTGATATGCTTCATTCTAAAGAAACTCACCAGGCCAAAATTGTGAGATGAACCAGACGTCTGAAGAGATTAAGTCCAGAAACTACCACCCAGAATGTTACTACGGGAAGTGGTTACAAACATGCTGCCCGATGCCTCAAACCTTCCCTAACAATAGTTTCATTTTGTACTGAAACATATTGTTAAACATTTTCATAGTGCTTGCATAAAGGTTCTTTCTATTTGCATTTCCAAAAATGATTCATCTGTGGCATTAAAATAACTCTTTTTCCATTTTCTTTACTTTTCAGACCATATCAAAGCTTGATTTAGTTTAATAATTACACTCTTAAGAATACATGGCTCTTTTGAGGGATGCCACTTTTGGCTCCTTAAAGAACCTTTTAATCTGATTTTTCACAATTTTTATTAATAGGATGTGAGAGTGTTAGTTATGTTAGTAGAGTTAGTTATGTTAGAATGTTAGTACAGTAAATGGTTACAAGCATGCAGCCTGTTGCCTCAAACTTTCCCTAACAATAGTTTTATGACAACATTTTGGGCTGAAACATATTGTTAAATATATTCATAGTGCAGAGATACATAGTGGGTGTTGTAAGGGCAAATAGCATTTTTTTCAGAAAACAGATTTTTTCAGATTTATCACTATTTTACCAATATTAACATTATATATACAAAATCAGAAGACGTTTAGGTTCCTTGGTCATTTTGTATAGGAAACAAATTGGCTATATTTGCTATGTAGACGTCATGACCCCTGGTTCCTAACACCGCCACTGTCAGTAATCCTTTTTATAATGCACTATTGTAGAAAAATTCTAACCATACAACTCTGAAGGACTGTTTACACCTCAGAGACTTAACTATGTGGGACTTTTGGGAGAAAAAGAATTTCCCTTTAAATGCGTGTAAACCGGTTAATATAACTAGTTTTTCTCCACTTCTGCACACAAACCCATAATGACCGAAGTATTTACACACTCACTTTACACCTTTTACCAACAACGCTCTCAGCTGCTAAAGTGCTAAAGTTACTGGATGAAGTAAGGATTGGTCTGTTATCTTCACTGTGGATAGTGTTCTTGCTTGGTTACCATGACAACAGAAACCTTCCTGCCTCATTAAATGCTCTGCTTTTCCTGTTTAGACGGTCCAATCGTGCTCTTGCTGTTCGGTAGCAGGACAATTACATTTGAATCTACAGTAAACCTATATTGTCTCATCAATAAGGTATGCATTTTGTGGATAATTCTGCCATTTGTAATACAATCTGCTGCTTTTTCTCATTTCACATTCTCCAAATCAAACTCCTAAGGGACGTGCTGGACTTGTGTAAAAGCACGCTGTCTAATGAGCATTATTAAAGTCCTCCGTCTCTGAGCAAAAGCCCAAATGTCTCTTGATAGCTGTGGTCAAAGTCGATTAATAATTCATGGCTATGGTAATTAACAGGCATTTCCCAACATGATCAAATGTTTAACCCTGAACCTGAAGCAAAAACCACGAGGGCCTTTAGCATACATGGGCAGCAGCCTTTACGCATTGGAGCTACAGTCTCAGGTTACAGGAGCTATCCACTTACGCATTTGGTTGATCCACTGGTGATAGGAATTATATAATGTAATCAGATCATAGAGGTAATGTCCTCCTCTTGTTAATCCAAAGGCTTTACTTGAAAGAAGATATTGCTGCCTTTATAACCAGTGTTTAACAGCAATAGCTCAATTCTTTGAAAGAGTGCCTCTTTTCCAGGAACCTCACATGCTCACAGTATGACTAAAAAATAAATGTAGCTGTCAAACATGATCTATTTTATTATATTTATCATGTCTTCACTTCAGCAGGAAATCAGGGCGGGTGCTGTATTGTATTTGTCATATTGAAAGAATTATATTTGTCTGTGATACGATGCTGCCTCTAATGACTTGTTTTGAAATGCATTAGTGAATTATTAAGAGCTCTCTACATATGTATACGGTTGGTATAGCTGGGCATTTAGTGTGAAGTGGTGTTGAGAATGAATAATGCAAACTAATTTGGAGATTACATTAAGAAACAGGGCCAGAAAGACACTTACATTCAAATTCTTTGCAACATAGTGTTTTTATATAAGTCTAATTTATATGCGTAAAGTGGTTTAGTGGGGAAGGGGGTGGTTGTGACCATCCTAGTGATTGGAAAGGAGTAAATTGTCATTGCCCCAAATTGTCATTTAGCCCAGAAATTCCTGCATCCTTCTGATGGGATGTTTGTTGTTATTGTTATTGGTTGTTAAATTGGGCAAAATTGTTATTATTATTATTATTATTATTATTATTATTAGTAGTAGTAGTAGTAGTAGTAGTAGTGGTGGTGGTATTTAAAAACTGCATCGTTTTTAAAAAAACTATGGACTATAACTATAAATCCATAAGTATTTAAATTTTGTAGCACATCTTAAATCCTCAGGTAACCATGGGACTCATGGGCAATGCAGTCTGTAGTGTCAATGGCATCATTCATTTGCCTTCAGTCAGGGGTCTACAAAAGCAGCCCATGGGTAGATTTTAATTGGCCTGTGGCTTCTGTTTTAAAGAATATTATAAATTATTAATAATTAATAATTTAAATTATAACTACCCCCCCCCAGCCAGTGCATTGCAGTTTTTCTCCTTACCTGATGGCGGCAGCAGTATCGTAAAAATTACAGTGTAATGCTCAGCACTGTGGTAACAAAGTTAGTTAAAGTTTAAGAGCCTTTCTTAAGACCTTAGGACCTACAGCTCAATTAACTGAATAGCAATTAGTCAAGACTACACTTACAAAGCACAAGCCTAACATTGAGAACTGAAGATTTTAACGAGATGGAAATCTGAATACTTTTCCCGTCGAGAGCCATAGCAAATGCCTCATATTTCAAAAGACTAATGAATACAATATCAACACACATTAAAAAAAGCATGGACTTTACGATAAATATTCAGGAGAGAGGGCAGAGAAGCTAAAGCAACTGCATATTCATCAGTTCATTAAATATTAACCCTTTAAGGTTCAACAAAAACATGCCTGTTTATGCTGTTTGATCTGCTCTTCTTGTTCAATAAAGTAAGTGTGAATTCAGTTGCTGCATTTATTTGATAATGTGAAGAACATGATCTGACATAACTGGAATTTTTTAAAGTTTTTGTTTAATTTGTCTCATGATATATTTTAGAACACATTTAATACATGTTTTATGTCTTCTCTTAAACAATGTAATTATGTGTTATAAGCGCCTACCGGTCCAAATTGCTCTGAGCAATCCAACAATAAATGGAGCCTTGTGCATCTTTTATACAGTGATAGGAAAAGTAGTCATACACAGAAAGCTCATATTCTATGTGCTGCTATTTTGAAAACACAGTAGTTTGAATCGTCTGTAATAATTTTTTGGCCTTCAGGTATTTTCACACAGTACAGTTTAGCCCTGTTTGAAAAGGTTTTTACACCCCTGCCTGTAGTGTAGCAGCCTGAGCTTGGTTCACTCTCTAATGTTTGAGAATGACAAAGGTGTTTGAAAGTGAGCTTACTTCAGCAGGTTATGATAATGTAACACATTTCCAGCTTATTACTGCAATCTTTAGCCCTCCCCTAAAAGGACGTATGCTGTGATGCCTCATATGTTAGCCAGCTAGCAAGTTCATGGAGATAATCAAAGACTTTTGAAGGCAATAATTAGATGGTTTGGGTGGGTTTGATTAGGGCTGGAGCTAAAGTCTGCAGAAAGATAGATCTTCAATAGCAGGGTTGGTGACCAATGTAAAATGTTACTCTGTTGCCAGATCATCTAGGGCACTGTTGGTTCTGTGTGTGAAATGTTGTGACCGTGTTGAACTGCTAGTGAACAATGAGGGATGAGATAAAACAGACAGCACAGCTTCAGCTTTCTTCATTTAAAATTGGTACCACAGTAACGTAAAAGCAATGAAAACACAATGAAAACACTCGCTTGCTCACCTACAAAGACAAAAATCCAGAACACTTTTGGTTTTGCAAATCAAGCATGATTTGGTAAATCATTTCCATCTAAATATATTCCATTAACATTATTAACAAAACAAACAAACAAAAAAAAACACAGCACAAAAACCTTTATTATTAATTATTTTGAATTATTACAAATCTTTTGGGACCTCCAAAAGATAGAAATTGCTTTTTATAGCTACTATGAAAAGGGGTTAAAACATAATTACAATAATCAAATAGTAATATTGCTGTCTAATAAATATATTTTTATATATATTTGCATCCATATAGCATAATATTTAACATTCACATAATATGTAATCCCTCACATTAATACTTCACGCAAATCATATTATGAGTTAATAAGCTTCATATTTCACTTTCTTCAGTACTGACTTGGAATCTTTGAGAGGCTGTGCATGGTTTGCCATTGTTCAGTCCATTTTTATTGTTTGGTCTTTTTTTAACCCCTGATTGCCTTTAAATGAGGAAAAAAATAAAGTAGTTTACTCAATTACTAATTAGTAATCAATAATGACAATCCTAACTGCAGATCAGAAATGCAGCCTGTGTACTGGTGTTAACATTATACCTGACCATTTATAAACACGTTATCGAGGGCATATCAAGGTATATAGATACTCTGTGCATCATCTCCTTATATAATACTGTTTGACAGGAGCCTTCTAGCAAGGAGCGTTCCACTAGAGTGGTCTTTATTCCCAAAGATGTTGTTCCAGAGCTGCCATAGGCCATAATGACAAATGTTGTTTGGATCAATTTGTGTTTATGAGGGGTGAAATGACAGCGTAATGGCAGAGCAGGTTAAGTGTTTGCATCATTCTTGCTGAGGTTATGACGCTTGGCTTTAATCTTCCTTAGGCTACCGGGGGCTAGGCCACTGCTGCAAGTCAATGACCTGCCGTGGCTTTTGGTTCGTCAGCTTTTAGCATTGATCACATGTATTGTGTAAAATTGGGCCTTTGCTGGATCGTATGAAAGCAAACAGGGCTACTTAAATGGATCGGCAAAATGGCTGCCAGAATAACAGAATAGCATGGCTCATGCTCCTTCTTGTTTCTCTCTTTCTCTCTTTCTCTCTCTCTCTCTCTCTCTCTTTCTCTCTCTCGGGCTGCTTTAATGTGCAGTGAGTAAGGCGAGTCCTCCAGGGCTCGGGTGTATCCATCCATCTGTGAGCAGCTTGCCTCAGCTCCGTGCATGGCCATGACTCATACATCAGCTCACTGGACTACAAAGACCATGAGCCCCCACATATGCACTTAAAATGAGTCTAAACAGGAGTTAATGTGACGGCCGGACTGGTCACACATCCAGAGCTGGGCTGGAATGAGTTAGATTGACTGAGCTGCATGGACTAATTTGCCAAACTTGACAGCTGTGTACTTCTCAGAGTATTCGCTAATGCTAATACTTTTACATTTACTCAAAGTAATCTACTTTCTCCTCAGTTCTACTTAAGCCATTCATATTGAGTTCCTAATCCTTTTTTGGGTTTAATTCCATTGTGTTCTGTTGGTTTAGCACCTGGACTGCTTTGCTGATGCTTATACCTCTCACTTTGGAGCTTCATAATTTAGTTTTAACCCCACATTATCCCAAAAGGAGAAGAATCGCACCTAAAATCTGCATTTCCTAGGGTGATAGATACTGATAGATGGATGTACTGCCAAGTTCTTTGGGGTGGTGTTCTGGACCTGGTGTTTTTTTTTTTAAATAGGTTACTTTTAAATTAATTCTATGCTAAGATGTCCAAATAAGAGAACTTCTTTAAAACCTTAAGCAGCAATCTTCAAATGCGGGTATTAAGTTGTCTTTCTTAGCCTTATGAACTGGTCTGTTGAGCTTGCAGGAAAAGTTTTTCTCTCTCTCACTCGCTCTCTTGCTGACAGCACAGGCTCTTAATGAGATAGATCTAGGCTTGGTACCTTATTTCTCTTCACCCGCAGATTCACTGCAACTCCTAATTCAAAGTTGAGACATAAATGCAGTTCACTAAATCAGTGCTGATAATCTCTCTGAAGCCTGTGGATCTATCGGGGCATTGAAGGAACATTACCAGATTACTGCAGACCCAGATTTTTTAACCCAAAGAAGCTACACTTACGTCCATGTTTTCATTTGTTGGCATTGAAACTGAAAAATGGCAGAAATGTAGACTGAAACTTGTCAATGTAGAATAGAAATGAATGTAAATGTATTTGCCCCTTTAGAGACTCTCTGTTGAATAACTGCAACAGCTGTTTAACAGTATAGACAGCTGTGTATACCTAGTTATGGCTGTCACTAAAACTACATCTTCCAACAGTTCACACTGTAAACTGCATCCTAGCCTCATTTGCCAAAGTCAAACATCTACTTCCTATTGGAGGGTCTGCTCTGTGTAAATACTTGACCTATGACATTTTTTGTTCATTCCTAACATGCGTAGTGGTGAGGTATTGGGCCTCAATTTTCATTCATTTTTAGTGTTATTTACACAATAGCCCCATAATCTTTACACAATAACCCCATAATCTTTAATATAGTAAACATGTCCAACTCCAGTCTTGTCCATCCCTATCACACGTCTACCACACACATTTTCAACTGTTCTCCATCACACTTCCAAAGTTCAGTCTTAGAAGTTGGTTCCGTTTAGAGAGTCTCACAAAGTGTTTGCAAACAGTTATAATGTTGTTGAAATCTAGACTCTGGGGTGGTCTTTTTCTCTTAATTTCCTTTTCTTAGTAACAGCTACACATTAACTCACTTGCTAAATTCACATTAAGTTTTCTTCTCACAGTGGAAGAAGCTCCTGTGGATTTTTAGTTCAATCTAAAGCTCAAGTGGAGCTTGATCTCCTTGCTTTCAGAGATGAAAGCTTTAAGTGTTGTATCTGATGGTCACAGTTTTGGTGGTCCAGTTTTTTCTTTAGTTTTGTGTGTGTTAAATTTTTAAACTCAAGTTGTTTTCCCATTTTGCAACATCATTGCTTGGGTCTCTGAGGTGCTAAGTCTGTAAGTAGAGATGTGATGACAGATAAGCAGTATAGCAAAACGATGACATTAATAACTTTTAAGGGTTAACATTCTTTATCCGTATTTCTACTACATCATTATACTGATGACCTTCTTTGATATATTAAAAAAACCTGTGAAAAATGTTGCTAAATGACAGCATTTTTATTAAGTATTCACCAAGTCATTTTTTTCTGAGTAAAGTTTAGAAGCTCCATGAAAGATTAAACAGCTAATTGGGCTGCTGGCTTGCAGAGTTTGCCTCCGCTGATGCTAACACAAGCTAAATGTGCTGTG
Organism: Pygocentrus nattereri; assembly: GCF_015220715.1. Taxonomy (NCBI): domain Eukaryota; kingdom Metazoa; phylum Chordata; class Actinopteri; order Characiformes; family Serrasalmidae; genus Pygocentrus; species Pygocentrus nattereri. The sequence goes on along the minus strand of NC_051235.1, from coordinate 20,073,069 downwards.
ATTTAATGTATGAGCCTGCGTGGTTACACTTACTCACACTCCGTTTCCCCAAAAGCAGAGTTAAAATCAGCTCAACTATTAAAGGGTGTGTTTAGAATGATACCCACTCTTGCATTTTGCATTGATGCATGTGTTAAAACGCTTTTTATAAGCTCCACACCATTTAGTCTGAGTATGTTTTGGTTTTTCTTACAGAAAATATGCGATTTAATTCATCCCTGATCAGCAGAACCAGCTTGCCAGAATATAAAAAGAACTTTTCAGTTGAATTTTTATGAGAACAATCCACTGAAAGGTTCTTTATGAAACCAAAAGGGGTTCTTCTATGACATGGTTCCAAAGAACCCTACTTTACTTATCACATGCCAGGAGATGCAGCTTGGCTAAAACGTTTATTCAGCTAGGGGAATGGGGACAGAGCAAGGATGCTGATGTAAAGAGGAAGTCCACTAGTTTTTCCAAATTTCAAAATAATGCAATCTTTGAGATGAAACAAAGTAATTGAGTGTTTTGATTTTAAATTCTGGATTGTAAAGGAACTTTACAACTTCTGTACAGTGGTGGTAATAAGAACCAGGGGTTGTGACCAATGCAAATATAGCCATTTTATTACCTAGTCAAAATGACCTGTGAACCTACGTGGGACATCTGAGTTTTTATATGTAATGTAGATGATGGCAGGACTGGTAAATAGTGGTGAATCTGAAAAAAAAAATTCCTTGGATTCTATTTTGCCTTACAACACAATGCATGTAGCTCTCCACCATTAATCAATTTGCAATAATTACATTTTAAACCAAAACCTCATCTCAACACTACTGTGAACCAATGTGTGTATTTACATAACCAGATATTTGTATCTGATCTACACATTTACATACACTTGAGTAATCAGATAATGTGAGTTTATATGTCCCAAAAAAACAGATCACTGAGCTAAAATCCTGCTCTCTATATCAGATTTCTTAATCGGATTTCTAGACCTTACTCTGATCTAAGAAATCACAGTATGAGCACTTGAATAATCAGATAACTGCAGAAATCTGATTATGATCGGATTATTAAGTGCAGGCACTCAATGTCTCAGGCATCAGGCAAAGTATTTGTAACCATTTCATGTAATAATCTTCTGTGATGTAACTTTTAGAGATGTAAATGGACTGGGCCTCTGGTTCCTATCACCACCACTGCGAACAAATCTGACACTTCAGGAATGGAGCACCTCACATCAAACCACTCTGAATGACTTTATTTACATTTCATGAACTTAATTATGCAGAAACTTTGAAAAATGGGCGGAATTCCCCTTTAACATTTGCTAGAAAACATGAGATGGATTAACTGAAAAGTCTTACATTGAGTTCCTGTAAGATCCTTTAGGCACCCTTTACCCTTTAAGTAACTCATGCAAAGTGCTGACAGCGATAGCAAAGCTATCAATAAAACCATTCGATCCCATCACTCATACAAACACACGCTCTGCTGCAACTGAGCAAGTGCACATAACATTGTCATGGAGTTATGTATTGTGGATCGGTGCAAAATACTCATGGTTTTGTAATGATAGATCCACATGATGGTGGTCAGATTCCTCATAACACTGGCTCATGTGCGTGTATCTGGGTAAGCATTTGAACTGAGGAGGGGGTGTGAGCCTACGTAATTTGGCACTTTTCCAACAGAAAGCAATCATCATTGCTCTTTTCAAAGCATTAATTAGTTGATATGCGTGCCGTCTACTGGGGCAGTATGATATACCAGCATGGCCGCAGTGCTTAAAGCCCTATTAAATTATCACTTTCCCTGCACAGACATCTAGCTCATCTGCTAATAAGGAAATAAACAACCAAATGGATTATGTGTTTGTTTTTATGGCATCTATGTATCTTATAGTTTCATTCTCACTGACTTATTCAGCTTATGTCAGTGGTGGAATCCAGACAATGAGTTGCTAAAGCAGGCCTACTGTAGTACAACAACTATTGTACTATTGTTATAAATTTGTTGCAGTACTTCACGGCTTTTTTTCCCTGTAGCGGTACATTTTTGAGTGTAATTAAATCACAGTTACATTACTTCTGCTCAAGTGTAACATTTAACATTTTAAATACACAGCAAATACTTCGTAACTCAGCTTCCAAACTCACGAAGCAGTTGAACAGATTAAACAGGATGGTCCAGATCTTTCATTTGTGACAATATATTAAATATTAATAAAAAAGATCACTTTGTTAGATTTTTTAGATAAATATCAATATTTTCATGTACATGCATACGAAAAGTCTTACATTGAGTTCCTGAAAGATCCTTTAGGCACCCTTTAAGTAACTCATGCAAAGTGCTGACAGCGATAGCAAAGCTATCAATAAAACCATTCGATCCCATCACTCATACAAACACACGCTCTGCTGCAACTGAGCAAGTGCACATAACATTGTCATGGAGTTATGTATTGTGGATCGGTGCAAAATACTCATGGTTTTGTAATGATAGATCCACATGATGGTGGTCAGATTCCTCATAACACTGGCTCATGTGCGTGTATCTGGGCAAGCATTTGAACTGAGGAGGGGGTGTGAGCCTACGTAATTTGGCACTTTTCCAACAGAAAGCAATCATCATTGCTGACATAAGCCAGTGTTATGAGGAGTCTGACCACCATCATGTGGATTTGTATGAGTGATGGGATCGAATGGTTTTATTGATAGCATACACTTCTGTTCTTACATTAAAGTGTGGTGAAAGACAGCGTGTACAAATCGACAAGTGCTAACATTGCTCTAAATAGATCCAGTGTTAGCTTTAGCATTAGTTCATTTGAAGCGGCAGCTTTGAAAAAACATCTACAAAATCCAGTCCGACACCGCTGACTTTTTAATTATTATTTCACAGCAACTTGTAGACATCATACTTACTATTTTTTATCTCCTGACTCTGTAATGCTTCTTTCAATTTGAGTAAAACATTCAGTCACTTACAGATTTCTTGCTTAATGTAAATATTGTATCCAAATCTAAATTGGTGCACATTCATATTGTCAATTCTCAAACAGCTAACATCTTATAAATCCACTTTATTTTTGACAAAGAAAATGTTTCTAGAGGTGCTTTTAAATTTTTTAGTGTATGTTTGACAGACATAACAGAAATGAAGGGAAGCGATTTATTTTATTATTTTGGAATAACAAGTATATCAGCTGCTGATTAATACTAAAGCTGATGCTTGTAAGGGTCTATTGGCAGTGCTTGTTAGCTAGCCCATTTAACCAGTGGAAGCTAATGTTCAAGGTAAGCTAATGAATTAGCTTAGGTAACCAGTAACCCTCATATTGGACCTTTTTTCATTTGTCAGGTGGCTTTTCAACAAACTACTTAATTACTCTTATTTCACTCTATAATTAATTCCCTTTATTAGTACTTTTGATTGTATTGAAAGGTTAATACTACAAGAGTAGCACTGTAAAGTTTAGTACTTTGTTTAAGACTCCTTTCTTGTGTGATTTATGTAGTCTGAAATGATAGGATAAGGACTTATCTGCTATCGTTCCAGTTTCATGCCAATAAACATTTGTATGTGTGCAAAAAACTGTGAAATATGGGTAAACAAATTGGTTGGAGGGATCAGCGGCGTTGCTGTTACCATTAGATATCTGTCAGACCTAGACAACTGTTGGTGTGTGAATGCGGTGGCTGGAGCTGAGGATTTGTGCAGGGTCAGTGTGTTTGGTTTGGACAGAGCCCAGTGGTTATGCTCGGACAACCCTGCAGTTTTGGCGGAAATAGGCAGGAAATGACAAAGTTCGGGGAGAGACATTTTTCAGTGGCTGATTTAGGGCTGATTTTACAGTAGGGTCTTTCAGCCTCTGGCCAAGCTGGTGAATTTTACTCACTCGTATTTTCCGGGTGTGCAGTCTGAGCCATTTTACAGCTGGAGTTCCGTAAAGACACTAAAGAGAGGCCATAACTCAGCCTGTTGTTAAGAGTTCTGACAATATCTGTCACAGCAGCATTTTCAACAAGACAAGAAAAACTCTAAAGATAATAGTGGATCTGTCTACTTTTTATTTACTGCCATGTCTGATAGAGGCAGCATGTCATGTTACACTGATTTGCCGCTGCGCAATATGGAAAAATATGTAGTACTAAGCACTATTTGATTACTTTTGTAGAAAGGCCTTTGTTAGATCTTACAAATGTCTGGAGTCATCACCAGTGAACATTAATTGCACAAACGCCTTATGCCTGGTTCACACTACACGACTTTTTCAGTCGTCAGGTTTTTGTGCCGTTCACACTGCATGACTGGTTGTGCTGTAATCGCGAGTCTTTCAGTTGTTGTGGCTTTCACACTACATGACTGATCGGCGACACAGGCTCACCAATTAAACGACTTTCACCCTGGGGAATCGCGACTCATCTGGCTGCTGTCCAAAAACACGAGAACACACGAAAACTGAACTCTCGTGAGAACTAGCAATACCACGTAGAAGAGGTCATTTCCAAAATGGACGTCAAAAAACAAGCAATCCGAGTTGTCACTGCGCTGATTTGTAGTGAGACCTTTAGTGACTCTTGCCAAAGCTCTATCAACTGTTCCTCCATTTCTTGTGTCCAAGTAGAGCGAGAAACCTCTTGTAGCCGTTATTCTGTTTGTGTACTCCTCGACTGGCGCGCAGAGAGATCTTCAACGGTGACGCGCTTCTCTCTCTACGCGTTCCCATTGGCTGTAGCTAGACGCTGCTGGGCTGGATATTAAACATGCTAGATATGTTTTTCAGCCGTTCACACTACACGACTGAGCGAGCGCCAAGTGATCGCCGATTTGCCTCCGACCACAGCGATCTACAAAAACCAGTCGGCAACTGAAAAACCAGGCTAAAATCGAGTAATGTGAACTAGGCATTAGTTAAGATTTGTTAGAGTGCTCGTTTAAACATCGCAACTGTGCAGTGTCAATACTGCAAAGTATAGTGATCATTTCTGGGTAGTGATGACCTATATTTAATCTGGATGATGTAATCTGATTACAAAAATCACACTTGTAATCAGAGTAGGATATCTTTGAAAATCAGTACAATCAGATTACACTTATCCTACTGTAATCCAATTACGGTTTTAAGCAATAGAAGACGAGTTGGAGTTTGGTGTATGACTTGATGGCTGTGATTTGGTAGCCATATCATCACAGCTGTATTGTTTTTCATAATTACACACAAACTTGATTATTCTATTATTTACCTTCAACAACTGTGCAAAGCAATAAAGCCCTGAATGTTGTTTCATATCATCTCTGTCTTGACAGAACCATTCAGTGCCCTCTTATATCCTGTTAAATTTTTATAATGAATCGACCAACAGAAACAATCCAGCATTATTTGGATACAAATCTTCTTTCATTAACCTCCTTTAAAAGTGAAGAATATATTTTCCCTCTAATGTAAAATTTCCATGTTGGACATTAACTTTAGCCAATTTCCTGTCAAAAAAGTAGTTATGCATAGAATAAAGCCACCTGTATTGTCAACAGAATGATACAGATATGATGAAGACAGCATGCAGTTATCAGATATATGAACAGGTGAAGATGAAAGGAAAAACATGAATTAATGAGTGGAGAAACATAATGGGTGCAGATGCTTCCAGACAGGCATTCTGCATGATGCAATTAAGCAATGAATGTTCTACCATGCTCTGGGGAATTTATGAAAACGCTGAGCAGGCCCAGCTGACCTCGAATTTGGATCAAGATGGCAAGAGGAAAAGATTTAAGTCACTTTTAAGTTATTGTTGGGGTCTTAATGCTTGATCCCTACTGTGATGGGGTCTGGTGGTTGAGTTAAAGATGTAAATAAGCTTGCTGCAAAAAAAACAAAACAAAAAAAAAAACTTAAGTTCAATGAACTTAAGAATTTTTTGGTTAACTTACTGTTAGAAGACTGTTAGAAGTAAATGTATTGAAATTGACTACATCATGGTTGCTTACTTTATTTTAACTTAAGACACTATAATTAAAATAGTGTAATCATTAGATTAGACATTTTTAGTCATCCAAATGATTACATTGCTGATTACATTTTCAGTGGCATAATTTGTGATCCACATACATGTGCCACACGAAAAGAGGGAGTAGCTAAGGAACCACATATTGAGAGAGAGAATCGACACCTGAGCCACGCCTACAGCAAACGTTTACTGCCAACTTCCCACAACATACAGCACATCCCTTTGATGCAGCCAGTACATAGTGATGCACATAAACCCTACTATGTTAATCTATTTGGCCTTTTACATGGGTCACGTGCAACAAGCAGAGGCTGTGCAAATAAAGTTTAGTTTCTCTTTGGTTGATTTGTTTGCTGCCTGCCGTTAAAACATATAGGGTTTAGTGGAGCATGTTGACTGGTTAGCAAGGCATTCCTGAATGACTGAAAGACTTTGTGACTCAGATTCACCCATAACTGGATGACAACTTGACCTAAGAAATTTTTGCCTGTGTAAAAACACAGTCTGTCTGGTTGGCCAGAATGGTGCTCCCTCCTTCGCCCAGGCATCTAATAGCTGATGCAACAGAACAGGCAGTTAGTGCTCTCCTCCAGGCGTGCTGAGCTGTGTTGCCAACTACTTCCAATGGAAAGTAGCTAAAGCCTGCTTGAAAAGTCACTAAATGTCACAAGGTGATGTCATGCACTAATTAGCATATTTGTGATATCATTCTGCCCAGTGTCACGTGGCGTCAGCGCTTTACATCTGTTTGCTTCCCTCCTAATCTATGTGCTCACATACACTGTATTATAATGCAGCTGAATTCCCAATAAAACTGTTCTCATGTTTCTGTTTCTGTTGCCAGACAAAAGATGAGTATGAAATAGTGAATGAAAAGCGGCCCATTAGGACTACATGTTAACCAGCAGTCACTTCCAAGCCATTTCTGAGCTGCTGCTGTGCACGGCTACCATTCTGATGTTGTAACCATGAGGATGTCTGACCAAATCACCAAACATGTCATTTAAAGACAGTGGCTGTGCTGTGATTTCGGCTATGTTCACATGTAAAATGATCACTCAGAGAGAAAGTTGGAAGTGACAGATTATCTGTCTTATTTTTTCTCTCACACAGCGCCCAGCCACCGTCTGGGCAACAAACCGCAAGAAACATGCTTTGTTTTCAGAAAATGAGCAAATTAAATTGTCTAAATTAAAGCAAAGAAAGAGCAAACAGTACCGATTAGTGATTACTACTTGGCAACACTGCACATGCGAAGCTCATTCACATCTATATCAGACTGAATGTGCTGCTCCCCCTCTCTGCCACACACTGAACAGAGTAGACTCAGAGAGCTGTGCCTCTCACTCACAGGGCAGTACTGGCCACTCTCTTCTGTGGAAAGTAGCTGAGGTTTATCTAAAATGTCACTACATTTGTTGCTAGGTGACAAAGGCTAAGTTTACACAGCAGGTAAAAGTGGCCTGAGTCTGATTTTCTCACCAAGTCTGATTTTTTTTTGTTTAGCTGTTCACATTATGTTTTAAATATGATCTGTATGCGACATCAGTCTGAACAGATCAGCTCCTAAACCGACCCTCATGCGCAAAAGAACAATGCTTCACGCGGCTCGTCCAGAGGTAAACAGTCATGACGGCCAGTGAACACCTGTCGCTCCCGGAGCTTTCAGTGTCGTCTTCGCCAGCATCACAGGAGCGATTATGAAGTTCCGGTGTTGACAGCTGGACTCATCACCCACAGTGTGTTCAAGTTCGCTGTAAAAAGGGTGCGTTATTAGTCCACTTCTTTGGTTCGTGTCCTCAGATTGTTGAAAGTGTTCTCTGGCGCTGCAGCCTCGGTCTGCTCCGGCCGTGCTCGGCCGTTTCATTCGAAACCTCTTCTTTTCTATTTTTTTGGTACCAAAACATCAGCCTAAATGTTTGTGAGTCTTTTGTGAGCGCGAAATTATGACGAATATCGAGTTGGACTGACGTAAAAGTTGCATGAATTCCGATCTGGCTGTTCAGACTGAGCCGCATTGCTCCAGATCCGATACGGATCAGAATTCAGAGTCAAGCGTCTCAAATCGGAATTTGAAATGTCGGATTCAGTGCGTTTTTTTGCCGTTCACACTGCCACACAAATGACACATCTGTGTCACATATGAGGAAAAAGATTTCTTTCGCTTGCTGTGTAACCGTAGCCAATGATTCTGCCTTGGCAGCAATTCAGAAAAGATGTGGTGGCTGGCTTCACGACTAGCATGTGCTATCCTTCACTCTCCTAGCTATAGTAGTATCGCGAAACTGGTGGGAACATATCTACCAGGTGGAATTGGACACAACTAAATTGTGGGGGAATTGTGGAAAAAGGGCCAAATAACAGTGATTAAATAGGGGCCACCACCTTAAATGCGGCAAATAAACACAAAGGTTTGTTTCTAAAATTATGTCTGTGATTTTCTTTGCTATGGTCATGTGCAGACATGCGCAAATGTGTTTTAAGCAAAGAGGCAAAGCAGCTTGAAATGATTGGCTAGCACGTAGTTTGGATAGCAAGGATGCTAGCTGCCTTTCTAGAAATTCAGCTAGCTAGCATACTTATTATACAAACTGCAGACTGACCATCCATTTTGAGTTATTGTTTAACACCACATTTACTCTGTGTAGTGCTGCGTTCTGTCCTTCAAACTGAAGATGTTTCTAAAATGAAAGTCCTGTAATTTTAATTTGTGTTGAACCTCAGAGGTGTTTAGTCAGAGTTTTGTTCAGTGCAAAGCCTGCAGCCAACAAGACTAAACTAGTCTCTGCTCGGACTCACACAAAGCAATTTGTGAACATCTACTAGCTATTTGTAACACGAACTGTGACGGCTCATGTTGTTGTGTTTTGTCAGAATTTGTGTAAAGAATAACACTTTAAGGGCTGATTGAATGATTGCATTGTATGAATGTCTTTTCTTGCCAAGTTATCACTGTGGAACAAAATCTGTGCGTCACTGGTCTTAAGAATTTAGTGGAGACTAAATTTCTCTTCCCTGTTTTGCAATGTGAGCATGTACTTGCTGTCACAGCTCACATCCGATTATGTTCTATTTATTGCCGTGTCCTTCTGGTGGGTGTGATCTTTGGAGAGGACATAGCACTAATACACACTCCTCCAGGGTCTCCTAGCACACCCTCAGGCAAGGCAAGGCGAGAGGAGGTCAAGATGATGCTGAGCCGTTGCATCTTGTTGCTTTGCGTGCCTGTATGTGACGTGTAATGGCCGCAAGCAGGGGCAGTTGTTGCTGGCTCTGGTGGCCCTGACCCCTCTGATGAGAGATCTGACCCTGGCCACACCACGGCGGGACACTCCCTCAGACCCTGCCACTCTGCTGGAGGGTCAGCGCATCACGGCTGACTGTCTGGTCAGTGCCCGTCAAAAGCGATGAAGGGCAGGAGACGTGTGGCTGCGTTTGCGCTTTTGCCTCGGCCTGTGGGGAAACACGCCTAGCACTCACTAACGGCTTCCCAAATGAGCAACACAAGCTCCTGGAGCTGCATGTGTAACGTGTCCTTACGTATGTCCTTACACATCTTTACACTTTACGCCCATCCTTACACTTGATGAAAAGTGGTTTTCAATGTCATTACGATACTGTTCAAAGGTCTGGACTCATTTGTTTTATTATAGGAATAAATGAATTATTTTTGCTTTTTGGGAATTAAAATTGATGTAGTATGTAACATTATAAAAGGGCGCAAACCATTTAAATTGGCTTTTTTTTTAAGTAATAGTTTTATGAATGATGTAAAAACTGTTAAAATTTCAAAACATACCATTCACTCTCCAGTCCATACATGTAAACTAAGCTGCAAAAACAGCCTGTATTCTGTTTAGACCTGCTCTTTCACAATGACGTTATAAGGAGTGTTTCAGCCTGGGATACTTTATGAATGAAGTGCAAAAGACAGCAGCCAACCAAAACACTGGTCATTCATATGTACAAGTCTTAAAAGCACAGTAACAAAAACAGCCTGTTTAATTCTGAAGGATAAAGAGAAAATGGTCATCTAAAAATGACTATTTTTGGTAAACAAAACGACACATATTTTAGAAGTCAACCTCAGGGAACCCCCCAGTCTCTACAGTCCTTATATGGAAACGAATCTGCAAACTGTTTTTGTGATATCATTGCAACAACATATGTAAAGCTCAGGGATACCAGAACCTCTGAAGAGGTTAATCTTTCTCTTGTGAGCACACAGTAAACCATGTCTTGTGAAAAACTTTCCAGTGTCCACTAAAGGGTTGTATTTTGTGTGCTAAATGTATTTAGATCTTTTTTACTGCTCATCACCAATCACATGGGTGGTCTTCCTGTCCACACAGCTTTAACACCGTCGTGTTCCCCTACAGTCTCTCTCTGTTTGAGTCAGAAAAACTTAAAAACTTACCAAGCGAAAGGTAACAATCAAGTGGAAGCCAATCTCACAAGCCTAACTGATCTGTCAAACTAGCTCATCTACCTACTTGCCATCCGTCTGTTTGTTTGTTTGTGTATTTATTCGTCTGTCCATTTGTTTGTCCATTAGCAATCCGTAGATACACATTCAGCAGTAAAGCGAATTAGCTTAACCTCTTAAAGATGCTGCCACATTAAAGCTAGTTAAGTTTATTCACAAGTCATGGACACAAGAAGGTAGTCCACAGCACAACCTGCGTATCACTGCTGTCACAGCAAAACCTTGTATCTCCAAAATGATCTACAAGAGAAGGAAAAAACCTACTTTACTCTTAATGTAACAGAATCAGATATTTTCCAAATAATTTTGGGCTGTTTCTTTTGGTCTGTTCATCGTAAAATTTACACACAACATAATGGGTGATAAACTTTTACAAATTTTGTCAAAAACTGAAAAATTGCAAGAATGGAGATATGAGGTTTTGGTCAGACAGGAGCGATATGTAAAGCCTATTTCACTCATTTCTCTCCATTTGCGCTGTTGTGTTTAGTTCTGCTTCTGTGATGTAGCAGGCTGGGAGATTGGACTGAGAGATGTCAATCACATATGCGCATCAAAATATTAGACAGTTCTCAGATAGATCTGATAAGCAATGTTTTATAGTTTTGCTGTATTTTTTTTTTCTTTCAAACTTTGCTGGATGTTCAGTATAAAACTTAATTTTGGTAACATACATCTAGCATTTTACACTGTGTTGCCTGGGATGATAGAAGCTTATTTAGCTGTAACTCTGCCCATTCATGTTGAAGTTATAAAAGGTGTTTCAGCCTGCCTTTTGCATAAGCCAGAACACAGGATAGCCAAGAGCGTAATTACATAAATTAGTCTTAAAGGTACAGTGACAAAAACAGTGTATTCATTTCTCAGATATAATGAGAGGTTGAATAATTTGACCACTAAATAACCCACACAAACAAGTCACAAGTGACAAATAAGAGAACACATAGGATATGTCCCCTTAATTCTTTGTTATTTTGTACTTAATAATGCCTCAGAAAATGTAGATTTAAATAGTAAGAACCTAATACCAGATGATTTATTTCAATTATGAGAACAACAAGTAGTTGTTATGATAAATGATATACTAATAATCAATTTACCATATAACACTGTCAACTCAACTGCCTTGAGACTTATTTACCACTTTTGGAATACGAGGTATGCTGAATATTGCACTACAACGCGTTTCTGAGTCACTTTAGGCAGATCCGTTTATTACGGACACATTTAAAAAGGAATAATTTATGTAAAAGCTCTCAATTAATTATTTAAATCCAGTGTAGGTGCACCAGCAATATATTGGAATCATTTGTATAAATGTATCTGCAACTACATTAGTTTACCATGGGGGCAGTCGTGGGCTGGAGGTTAGGGATCCAGCCCTGTGACCGGAAGGTTGCCGGTTCAATCCCCAGGGCCGACAGTCCATGACTGAGGTGTCCTTGAGCAAGACACCTAACCCCCAACTGCTCCCCGGGTGCCGTGGATAGGGCTGCCCACCGCTCTGGGCAAGTGTGCTCACTGCCCCCTAGTGTGTGTGTGTGGTGTTTCACTTCATGGATGGGTTAAATGCGGAGGTGGAATTTGTTGTGGGATCAAAAAAATCACTTAATGAGTGAAAACTTTGATTCCAAACTTGTGAATGGTCATTCCAAACTTCTGAATGGTAGTGGATATCATACATCATGCTGGCCTCCAGCAACTGACCTGCCACTGTGTTTAAAATGATGTATTACACATTATGGTGCAGCAAAACAACTCATGGCTAGGCCACTAGTTATTTGCGCTGAAGCTCCTGCGTTGGCTGGCTAACGTGTCGCGCCATACCGCAGAGAGCTGGGCCTGGCCTCGAGTGTGTCTATTCAATCTAATTGAATTCGGAGTGGATGTAAAACCGTTCTCTGACTGTTCTCAGTGAAAATGATTGATGCCCCCGGACTGTTGAGTATGCTAAAGAGCTACGTTGTGGATCAGATTAGAATATTGCTGTGTGTCAGGGCTCTGTCAAATACCAATTTGCTTGTCAGTTTTGAATAAGGACACAAAAAGGATGTTTCGGGCTAATATTTCAAACCCCCAGACGGACCATATATGGAAACTTTCTAACAGCGCATACAGTGAGTCAGTACCTGTGTTGTAACAGCTGTCATATGTTAATGGATGAATTTAAATCTCCTTACTTGGTAGTGAAATATTAAAAATATATGCATGAATGTTGATGATTTAAAATGAATTGTTGATTTTTTTTAATGCCCATGTAAATTTAGTAAAATCTATTATGAATGAACAGTAATGAGTTACATATAATTAATTACTGTAAGATTAGTATTCGTGTTAGTACCTCATTAAAATATATCGATTTTTGAAGATGTTTTACTTAATTTACATTTAATTTTCACTCCATGACTTTCTGCAGCAAGTGATATCCTAGAAAGCTGGATTGACTACAGTTCTGAAATCACATGATACATTTTCACATTCAAGTAAACCAATCAGAGCAGTGAACCTTTTTGATTGGTTGATTTGTTTGACTTATTGCATCCATACACTGCTAGAAATAATCGTACCATGCAAGTACATGATTAATTCATCAAGGTACAAACGATATAAGTGGACCCTCAAAGGTACAACAGTGGTTTTAAGGTCCAGTGGTGTACCTTACATGAGTTTTTCCTAGTGGAAAAGTAGATGTTTGTACCTTTTCATAACCAAACGTTTAAAATCGGAGCATTAAAATAAAAAGCCTGGAGGCAAGATGGGGGGGGGGGGGGGGGGGGGGGGGGGGGGGGGGGTGGAATCAATACAACATAAAAATATCATTTCAGTGGATTCTGGTACAGTTATTTTCCCTGACTACAGGTACTGAGATGGACCCTTGAGGATACCACCACAGTGACAAGAGGGGCCAGTGGCAGTGTCATACCTTTTTTTCTGAGAGTGTAGAAGTTAGAAATATACCTATATCCACACTGAATGCAGGTGTAGCCACACAGACTACTTAACAGAAATGCTTGCAAAAGTCTGTAACAACAAACAAACTTGCAAAGCCTGGTAGACCACCAAAACTGTACTCTTGTAATTTTCTGTTAAATATCAATTTTTTCACAATACTGAAAAATGAATAACTTAATAACCATTTTGACATTGTATAAAAGAAGGATAGTCTCTGACTTTTGCACCATAGTGTTGGTAAAAGTAAGTACTTGTACTTACACTGAAGTATAAATGTAAACGTGCAGATTGTAAAATTTCAATCAATACTACATTAGTGTTTGTAAGTGGAAAAGAAAAAAGATTTTATCAGTTTTAATTTACTGTCACAACACAGGAATGATAAGGATGTAAATTGAATGTAAATGTCATTCACTGTGTAATTTAATGTGTTACTAGGTAATTATATTTGAATAGTATAGATAAGCAAAAGCAATAACACTCCACTTTTAAAGTATGCGAATTGAACACTATAGTGTCCAGAGAGAGCTCAGTGACCTTGCTTTGCATCCAGGTCTCTCAGACAGCCACGAAAACTATGAGTCTGTGGCACACACACTTTCATCAGGAAAAATGAATTGCAGGCGGGACTGGAAATGCCCAGATGTAATTCCTGCTCTGTTTGGTGTTTAAAAGCAGACACAGAATTGAGACTGGGAGTCAGTGACCTTCCAACAAGTCCACACACACACTCACTGCCCAAAAACTGCTGAGCTGTAAAGCCAGCATGTTGCTGCACATACAGCTTCTTGCCATTAATTTTCTTAACAAGGGACAATGTCCGTTTCTATATCTCCTATTATACATAGCCTGCCAGCCACGGCTAATTAGTGCTAGTGTAATAGAGAGAGAACAGGGAAGTGGGGAATAATGTGAAAAAGGCCCGTAGTTTTAAAGCCTTACATCCTGGGACTGATGAGCGTGGTAAAATGTCTCCTTCTCTCTCTCTTGTGAGAGGGGACGTCTTTATTACGGTGATGATTTTTCTGCTCCAACTGTTTACCTTGGTGGGTTTCCGATGCTTTAATTGGCTTGTTGTGCTGCCCCCAGAGAGGGGGCTGAGATACTGCATGTTTAGGAGGCTGGAAATAGCCTGCGCTTCCTGTCTGTCTTCAGGGATAGCCCTGCTAGTACAGCTAGCAGCAGTTTACCCCTTCCCAACAATCCTTACCACCAAGCTTTTCACACAGCAAAGCTAGAGATCATATGAAAACTTTGTAACTACATTTTTGTGTTACTTTGGTGTTTTTTGTTTGATTTTTTTTAACAATATTAGAAAACGCCAGCTATCCATTTCATAATCAATAGAAATTGCCTTGGGATAAAATCTTCTTGAATTAACATACATTAGAGAAGGATTTTTGTTTGTCTGATTTTCTTATGGCAGCCCCAATCTGCTTCTCCTATTTTATGACAACGTTGCTGTAAAAACTCTAAATCTGTGAATTAACAGGAGAAGGAAAACCATTCTTAAATTGTGACTTTCATTGATATTGCCACATGGCAACAGTGTTTTTTTGGCTAACTACAATTAAAAGTTTTTTTTTGTCTTTACTAAGTGAAGACTTTCTAAATAACTTACACCGATCAGGCATAACATTATTATTGTGTCTGATCCACTCAGACCAGCGCAACACATGCTACACCATCACCACATCAGTATTACTGCAGTGCTGAGAATGAACCACCTAAATAGTACCTGCTCTGTGAGGGTCCATGGTAGTCCTGACCACTGAAGGACAGGGTAAATGGGGGCTAACAAAGTATCAGAGAAACAGATGGACTACAGTCTGTAACTGTAGAACTACAAAGTGCACCTATACAGTAAGTGGAGCTGATAAAATGGCCGATGAGTGTAGAAACAAGGGGCTTGTCTTAACGTTATGCCTGATTGGTGTACATCATGTATTTATTAATTGTACCAAAATCTGTGTAAAGTTACCTGGATATATACATATATATGTGTGTGTGTGTGGGTGTGTGTGTGGGTGTGTGTGTGGGTGTGGGTGGGTGTGTTTTGAAGTGACAGCTTCTTCTTCTTCTTCTTCTTCTTCTTCTTCTTCTTCTTCTTCTTTCGGCTGCTCCCTTTAGGGGTTGCCACAACGGATCATCTGCCTCCATCTTGCCCTATCCATTGCCTCCTCTACTTTCACACCAACCATCTCCATGTCCACCTTCACTACATCCATAAACCTTCTCTGAGGTCTACCTCTTCTCCTTCTACCCGGCAGCTCCATCTCCAACATTCTTTGACCAATATATCCACTATTCCTCCTCAACACATGTCCAAACCATCTCAACCTGGCCTCTCTGGCTTTATCTCCAAACTGCTCCACCTTCACTGTCCCTCTGATCTGCTCATTTCTAATCTTGTCCATCCTTGTCACTCCTAACGAAAATCTCAGCATCTTCATCTCCGCCACCTCCAGCTCAGCCTCCTGTCTTTTAGACAGAGCCACAGACAGCTTCACCTGTGTTATATTGTACATCACCTTTCTCTGTGATACAGTAGTGGTGTTGATATGTTAGCCCAGTGAGCCTCTCTCCATTTCCACATCATAAGGCTTATTGTTCTACATGGACGATACACAGTAACTGAATGCACTGATTGCACTGACCAGTATTGCCCCCACTGTGCTTATAAATATGTTGTGGATTTCGGATCAAAACTTTATATCTTAAATGTTTTTCTTCATTTTTGACATTGTTTGAGAAAATATCATGATTAATAGATTTAAAGAAACGTTCCAAATTGTATAACAATAAAATAATAATCTATTTAAATGAATGTAAATGGATGGTTTAAAATGTTTTGTTCCTTCTGTGAAGATACCACTTTGAAGAGGTAAAGTTTTGTTATGACAGTAACAATATGCATAAAAGAGGTAAATAAATAATATGATTTTCCTGGACAAATCAAGGCTGGCCTCTGCACAGGCTCTACAGATTAAAGATGTGAAGTTGAAAAATGCCAAAAATGTATTCAGAATAGCTTAGAAGAATCTAGTCACACTGACTGCAGCCTGTTCAGTTCAAAAGAGATTCTGTTCCAACAGGCTGTCCTTGAAAAAAGCACATTTCTACAATACAGGCTGTGCAATGATTCTGCTGGCTGGAAAATAATAAGTATGACATTATTTTGATTTAAAATGTGGCTCAGACCTCTTCATAGTCTCTCTCTTTCTCTCTCTCTCTCTCTCTCTCTCTCTCTCTCTCTCTGACTCAGACAGACCTGCAAGAATGCAGGAAGCTGATCAATCTCCTCTTTTCTCTTTCCAGCGACAGGGATAAAGTTAGACTCACTCTTTCTCCTCTCTCTCTCTCTCTTCCCCTCTCTTCTTGTCTCTTTATCTCTACCTTTCTCTCTCTCTTTCTCTTCCTCTCTCTTTTTGTCTCTCTCTCTTCCCCTCTTTTTGTCTCTTTACCCCCCCCTCTCTCTGTCCCTCTCTCTCTCTCTGGCTCTCTGTCCCTCTGTCCCTCTCTCTCTCTGTCTCTCTGTCCTTCTCTCTCCCTCGCTCCCTCTCTTTTCCTCTTTATTTCATCTCTGTCTCTCGTCCTCTCCCTCCCCTTTTTCTCTCCCTGACCTGCGGCATGCATCAGCTGGGAGAGAGAGAACACAAATGTTTGTGATAAATGTTATCGTTGCCATGGAAACCTGAGCTGAAATCTCTGATAAGGTATACTTGTTTTTAGCTCCTCTCTGAGTGTGAGTGTGTGTGTGTGTGTGTGTGTGTGAGAGAGAGAGAGAGAGAGAGAGAGAGAGAGCGGGAGAGAGCAGAGCAGAGAAATAGAACAGAAGTGTTAGAGCGAGGGTGTGGATGAGAGTGTGAGGGAGTGTGAGAGTCGAGTGTTGCATAATTAGAACAATTTTTTTTGCACATTTTTACTCTCTATTTGGAAAATATGTGTCAGTGTTGCAGAGGGCACAGTTTCCCCCAACACAGAGATAAAACAGACGCTTCTCCCGTTCTTTCTCCTCCCTCTTTCTCTCTTTCTGTCTCTCTCTCTCTCTCTCTCTCTCTGTCTCTCTCTCTCTCTCTCTCGCTCTCTCTCTCTCTCTACCTCAGGTACCTGCATTGTTTTAGTGCTTCCATATTCATTACAGTGCTGCAGACACCCTGAGGCAGCTCATAATATCTTTGCCGGTCCCCGAAGCTTTGCTACATACTACATGGTGAGCACTTAAGTGCTTTGCAGTCACACACACCGCTCTGCACGCCTCAGTCACACACCCTTCTGCCCTTTATTCTGCATGGATTTGGACAAGTCTCTCTCTCTGTCACTTAAATAATGCACAGTGCCTTTCCGCCACTTAGCACCGCTAACCGCAGCAGGGTGGTCCGCAGTTAGGCTTACTTATGTGTGTGTGTGTGTGTCCATAGTGTGTCCAGTGTAGTAATTCATGGTCTGGCTCTGTCTTGTTTAAAGCTTTTTTTCCCAGTGTGGTCCGCGCTGCCTTTCAGTTGCTTCCTCTCTTTGTCAGAGGTGTGTCTTTCATCTACCACCTGGTGGTCTGCAGCTTGGATTATGATCAGGTGAAGTTTGAAAAATGGCTATGAATGGGGCTTTCTGTGAGCTGGTCAGAAGAGGGCAGGTTGCAAGATCACTGCAGCTGGCATGATTGCTCTCTAGAAAGCCATGCTGTTCAGATACTCTTGGAAGTCGACTTTTTACTTCTGTTTTGCCGTATGATTCAATAGGCATGTTCATAATAATTTCTAGGGCTGATTTCTGCTTCAATGTCAAGACAGTGTAGCGTCCCTCAATTCCAAATCATTCAAATCTCTTCTTCAGGGTTGAACTGGTCATTAAGAGAATCTGGACAATGCCCAGGGGGCTGCTATGTGTGTGGACTGCTGAGATTGAGAAAGAGAGAAATGCATGGTGGTTTCTAGCGTAGTTCTATATAAAGTGATTGGTGAGTCCTGAAGTTCACATATCCAGAGACGTTAATGGCCCACTGCATTCTCAGTATGTGGCCATCAGCAAATCATGCAAATGCCGCCACCCAAAGAACAAAGCATAATGATAACAACCGGGAAAGTTACATTTTGAAGACTACATTCTCTAGTTGTTCAAAATTGTTCAAATGTGTGTGAAAACCTCCAAAAAGCAGGGGATTTGATTGAGGCAGGGGTGCATGATTAAAAAAAAAACAACAGGAAGTTAATTAAACAAGATGCAAAGAAACGAAAGTACATGCTGTGTTTGGATATTAGAGTGAGGAACCACAGGGCCAATACGCAGAAAGAGTGAGTTCGCCAGTTCATTCAGTCCTCAAGTACACTAAGGCTACAGATGACTAGCTTAATGTTAAAGTACTATCACATACTAGCTGCTGTTCAAAAATGTGTGTAGAGTCATGGTATTGGTGGGAGGGGGGTAGTCACTGTGGTTGCAGTGAGCTGGTCTAGACAAAAGTCCAGGGCTGAATAGTTCCCAGTCCAGCCTTGCACTTTTAAACTGTATGACATAAAAGCTTAGAATCTGCACTTGTGACCATATATTTCCTTTTGCACTAATATGCTGCAAATCAAATTAACCATGCATTTGTTGTCACTGGCATTGACACAGACCTCTAAGGCTTAATGAAAGGGATGTGTGTGTTTTTTGCTTTTCATTTATTAAAATGAGTCATGATAAAGCTGGGAATCTCAATGAGAAACTGTCTTTGGGCATACACACTTTGCTTTTTGCTTCATGTTAGCAGAAGTCATTTCATGACCAGTGTTAATTGTTTGGGTGGAAACCCATGTATTTATAAACGGAAGATTAGCTGTATATCATGCATGACGTATAGCTTGTTCTGAAGCAGAAATGGCTCTAAAATGTAGTCTGGGCTGTTTTGGGGGGACATTATGAGACAAATGCTCATGGCATTAACCCTTTAATGCCTACACAGAAATGCATTTGAGTGTACTCTTCGCCTTAAATCCTGTCATGTCTCAGTGTGATAACATTTTTTTTATAGAAAGATACATTACATGTCCAAAAGTTTGTAGACACCTGCTTATCCAGTGTTTCTTCAAAAAACAGGGTCATTGGTAGGAAATTTGTCACTTTTATCATCAGTTACTAGCAGGATTTTAGTTAGTCTAAAATGCGGCAGCTCCAGTACAAGTCACCTCTTTAAGCATTTAATTTAAATCCAGGTTTTATTGTGGGTTTTTGAAAGGGAATTCCACCAATTTTTCAGAATTTCATTATTCAATCACTGATGTAAACAAAGTAATTCGGAGGAGTTTGATCTGAAGTGCTCCATTCTAGAGAACATTACATTGTGTTTCTGGGTGTTGTTGATATATGGCTTTCGCTTTGCATGGCAGAGTTTTAACTTGCACTTGTAGATGGAGCGACGAACTGTGTTCACTGACAGTGGTTTTCTGAAGTGTTCCTGAGCCCATGTGGTAATATCTGTTACAGAATGATGTGGGTTTTTAATGCAGTGCTGCCTGAGGGATCGAAGGTCACGGGCATTCTATGTTGGTTTTCTGCCTTGCCGCTTACTTGCAGAGATTTCTCCAGATTCTCTGAATCTTTTGATGATATTATGGACTGTAGATGATGAAATCCCTGAATTCCTTACAATTGCATGTTGAGAAACGTTGCTCTTAAACTGTTGGACTATTTGCTCACGCAGTTGTTCACAAAGTGGTGAACCTCGCCCCATCCTTGCTTGTGAACGACTGAGCCTTTCAGGGATGCTCCCTTTATACCCAATCATGACACTCACCTGTTTCCAATTAACCTGTTCACCTGTGGAATATTCCAAACAGGTGCTTTTTGAGCATTCCTCAACTTTCCCAGTCTTTTGTTGCCTCTGTCCCAACTTCTTTGGAACGTGTTGCAGGCATCAAATTCAAAATGAGTGAATATTTACAAAAAACAAAGTTTATTGTTTGAACATTAAATATCTTGTCTTTGTAGTGTATTCAATTGAATATAGGTTGAAAAGGATTTGCAAATCATTGTATTCTGCTTTTATTTATATTTTACACAACGTCCCAACTTCATTGGAATTGGGGTTGTAATAGCTTTACCTGAGGGAGCTTTTAGAGGCATTAAATTCTTTAGACATCTGGTTCCTGTGACCACCACTGTGAACAATATCGACATGGTATCTAAGGAGTATCTAACATCAGACCTCTGTATGACTTTACATCTTACATTTAATTATGAAGCAGCAAATACATGGAAGTCCCCTTTAAGGCACTTAATGGACTGGCTCCCATTTGCATATCAGACATGTTTCAGCTACACATACTGTTGAGAGATTTTGCAATCGATATCTCTCCATTCACAAAAAAGTTCATGGCTGATTGGACCCCCTTCCGTTGAGGCTTTAGCTTTTTAAAACACATTTTTCTCCCTATCCAGATCAGTTGTGCATCTTCCTTCCTGTCCTTTGAGTCACAATTCAGAATGCTGTATCGCATGGCTTACAGAGATGGCTTGAGGCATTATGTGTTGTTCTGTGGATTTACTCTTTTTATCTTGTCTGTTTCTCTTGTATTTGACTTGTTTACTTCTTCGTTTTACTATTTATGCGATCCTGTCTGTATAAAGCATTTTCTTGCAGCATCACTTGTTTTAAATGTGCTACAGAAATAAATATTACTTGCTTTCTTACTCACTCATGCTTTAGAGTGTCCCATTCTATTGTTAATACTTTTCTATGAAGACTATATAAGCTATGGGTGTGCAGTTGAGTGCCGGTATCAGCAGTAGGTGGCCCTTAAAGTAGCATAATTAAGCAATTTGGGTGTTTGGATACTTTTAGGCATATAGTGCACTTCACACTTAAGTCATCATTTATTGTTACTCTGATGAAACTAATCCAAAATAAGCCCTTAGTGATCTGAATTCTGTTGTAATCGTGTGCACACTTGCTCAGAGACTATTGAAGTGCATCCAACCACAAAAGCAGCACCATGCTTCTTGAATGCTATATAGTAGAGATGCGCTGACCAGGAGTTTTTTATGGGCGATTCTGTTTTGTTTGCAGCCAAACTGCCAGATGGCTGATTTTTAATTGATTTTCCTCTTTTTAAACTCAAAGCTCACACTATGTGGGCTTAACGAACACAGGAAACACACTAGCACATTTTCAATACTTCCTATTAGCCAAAGTTGCAATATAAATAACATTATATCTTTGAAGTAGGGGTTGGCATTATAACTATTTTTCATCTGTATCAGGATAAACTGTGCCACAATATACTTTTTTGTGCATGTCATGGAAATAATCAGTACTTAACCCCTTAAGATCACAGGCTTATTACATACTAAGGTTTATTTAGTAACCACAGGGATTTTGCTGGGTAAGTGGTTCAGCTTTTCTTAGATTTCAGAAGCCATTTCAGGTGATGAAGAATAAGTATAATTATTCCTATTTAATTGCATTTAGTACAGCATAGTATGTAAACTGTAAAATGAGTCATTGTATTCATAATTTTTGATAGTATTTTTAAAATGTGTCTTTTCCAAAATCAAACCTCAGAAAAACGAAGTATCATGCTGCATATTGTATATTGTGAAGATGTCTCTGTCTGAAGATGTATGAAGATATTATACTTAAACCATATCATCCGCATCGTAAGCCATATCGTCCATCGTACTTTAACCCCTTAAAATTCCAGTCATATTTCATATTAAAGCTTAGTAACTACAGGGACTTCAATGCAAACTGATTGAGCTAATAAAAGTTTGGGCCTGCTGGTGGGCCTTGGCCATTTAAGGGATTAAAGGTCCAAAAAGACATTTCAAATTAATAAATCAAAAACTATTTGAATAAATAATGTACTACATCAATGCTAAGAGTCAACTGAGTATTTTGCACAGTAACTCATGTAGGAACATTTATGCCACAGTATTTTGGTATACAATTCTGTGCAAAAGAGCCCACCCTTCACTTATTTAATTTCCTGACCAAGACCATTAAGCACAAATCAGTTTTCAGGAGGTTATTTCTGATTAGATAAGAAAGTAATAGGACAGTTGAAGGAAAAAGAAAATCAGAAACAGGAGTTTCCAAAACTGGAGTTCAAAAGAATGATTAAAAGATATGAAGAAAGTAGGACTTCCAACAACTGGTACACCACCAAAACTGTCACCAGCAGAAAATGCAACCATATTCTAAGACTGAACTTTGGTGTGTAAAAATATCTCTGCAGATTTCTTTGAAAAACTAACAACAATTTAATGTTACCTGTCATGATTGGCTCCTCCCACTCCTCCATGTGCTTTTCTGTTTACTTTTTATCGTCTATGTGCTTCTTTGTTTGGTTTCCTCCTGGTTCTGCCCCTTGTTTCTTGTCTCTGCCCTTGATTGTTTCCATCTGTTTTCCACCTGTGTCTTGTGAACCCTCATTAGCCCTCTTGTATTTAAGCCCTGTGTTATCCTTAGTCTAGTGCTGGTCTTTGTTTGATCGTGTTTAATGTGTTGGATGTATTGTATTGTATTCTCATGGTGTTTGGTTCTTGTTTGAGGTTTTGTGTTCACTTTTGTCTGTCCCTCCTGCTCTCCGGATCGGCTGTTTGAACCTGGGCCGTTTTGACTTTGACCCTGCATTTGCCCAAAATAAAACTTGCTTATCTCAGCGTATGCATCTGCCTCATCGCTCCTCACCGTCACATTACCTGTTGTGGTTTTGTTTAATTTTTTTTGTTGAATATATATTTTATTGATTTTTTCTAGGTGCTAAAAAATAAATAACTTGCACTTAATAGCTATGTTGACTAGACATTACATAAATGAATTGTAGGTGTAGCAAAGCATTCAAATGCAACCTCATACTCCATGTTATTTATGCCATACCTAAAACAAACTGCAATAAGCAGATATAGACCGTATGTCTCTACTATACAATGATAGAAAAGCTAGTACACAAAAAGCTCTGACTCAATATTTGCACACATTCCAACTACTCTGGGGTCAGATTTTAATGACTTATAGGATGTAAGATAAAGAGAACAAAGTTTCAGAATGTACCACCAAAAATATATTAGATTTGAGCTGCAGAATTTGACCAAAATCTGTTGGATGCATCACTCACCAAACAGTCCATCATCAGTAGTCTTCCCATGTTACAAGCGAATACAACAAGGGAGAGGTTTTAGACATTAACATTTCAAAACTATTTTTTTGCTCTACATAGCATTAAATGGGCTATGCATAATGGATGCTGTCACTAGGACTAGGGACGCGTTTTTTTATTTTATTTTTTTATTCGTTTTTATTAGCATGTCAACTAATATGAGCGGCAGCTCAGGCCCTGAGAGTATTCATTCATCCGTTGCAGCAAACCAACATGAAATGCATCAAGGCACGCCTCAGTGCATATGACAGAACTAACTATGCTCACTACAGATAGTGCCACAGATAGTGTCAGGTAAAGCATTATTGGTTTATGTATGTGTCTGTGTGTACATGTGTGTGGTCGGCGTGGGCAGAGACAGGATTTTAAGCCTGGTGAGGAGGATGTTGAGACACTGACAGTTGAGTCATGGGCTGCTTTGGCTGTGGGAGAAGGAGAAAAAAAAATCAATGGATTTTAAATTCACTTTGTGAGTGAATATCAAAGGCAGGGTGTGTTGAATCACAGTTAAGAGCATGGCCAATCGCAGGAGCTGTGCAGGGGCAGGCCGTAGTGAGTGAGGTGACATGCAGAGGTTGTTCTCAGTATGCACTGAGGCTGCAGCACGACTAAGATGACCGGCAGCGATAAGCCTCAAGGCCATAGCTCTCACCTTCACAGCCACAGCCCCTGGACGCACTCAAGGGGCCTTGCAAAATGTACATCCATACATCCCTGCCATTCTTTTGAATGCTAATGCACCAACCTTTCATGAGAATATTATTGCTGTTCGATTTTTTTTTTTTTTTTTTTTTAACTTGATTTGAGAACATTCTCTGTTCTTTACATTGTGTTGGGGTTTCAAGATGTAGAGGTCAATAGAAATGCTCCAAATTTACCTAGAATAAACTCTTGTTACATTCAATTCCTTTAAAAGTTATGAATGTCCTTTTCTTCTGTATAGTTACCCGTTGTTCCTACCGCAGGTCTTTGCTTATAGGTTTCTATTGGGCAAAATCTGTGCTGACATAGCATATTTTACTATTGTGGAAATGACATACACAGTTGAATCAAGTAAAAACAGCGCCTCACTTATTCAGTGCATTTCGCAGTGGGTGCCAAGGTGCACGGCTGAGATTCAAATCTAGGACCAGTTTTACTCTACATGATGGAACGCACCTGTTTGACTGTTTAGGTGCTTCAGAGAGGATTTACAGTGTCAGTGCCACACATGCAAATGTTTACTCATCAAATAGCATGCTTTGTTTTGCTTGTATCTGTTTCTAAGAGAAAAGAAGTTGACCCATCCTCTAGAGAGAACACACGTCTGCACATCTGAATTCATAACTTTTAATTTATTTGCAGAATTTAACATATAAACCTTAAGACACATTTTATATTTTATGTTTCATTTTTTCCCCAATATGTTAAACATAGTGAATAAATAGAAATTGTGCTCTAAAATTGCTAAAAATGACACATATAGATTTTCCGTGTAGAGGATGCATTAACAACAAAACATGTCATTTGACTGGAGCCATTCAAACTTGTTTGTAACTTAGACAGTAAAAACTTATTTAACGTGAATTTAAATGTGATCAACCAGACACCAAAGGCATTTTTATATGCTTTTTTTCACAGTATTTTGGAAAAATAAAGAATCACTAAGTTATAATAAACTCGTACCTTTTTACAATGATTCTTGTCTGCCTTATCTGATCTTATTCTGTATTTAAATTTGTATGACCTTAATTTCTAATATTATACAGCAAATTTAGAGCCTTTAAGCTTTGTACTACTGATCTGAAGCTTGTGAAGTTGCATGGGATTACCATATTTGAATCATTTTATACATTTCCATGCAGCCCCATTTATTTTATATTATTGAAAACATTGATTCTAAACTTTTAAACCGTAGTGGATGTGTGATTATTGCACAAGGTATATCCTTTAAGCCTCAGAGACAATTTTCTTGTGACAGCCTTAAACAACTTGTTCTGCAGTCACTGCTCTCCCACTGCTTGTTTTCATTAATGATGAATTCTTGCAAGCAATTATCTCAGGTCTTGCATCAATGCAGTTCAGAACTTGGTCTGTCTCCCCTAAGCTTCTCCCCCAGTGGATAAAACTAAATTCTCAAAGCTGCGTATTTTGAGTCGTACTTCGGAGCTACATGCTGTGAAGTGTACTGTTCAAATCGGTCACTTTATAATATCCTTGGTGGGCAATGTCCTTTTTTCAAACACCATAAAATGAGATTTTGGGAAAATAGTTCAGAGAAAAAAATACTTGAAACTCTTACATTCATAGTAGACTAGTTTTAAAGGCCTAAAATAAACATGCCAGACTGACTACCTGGTGAACTATATAGGTAATAAGTAGCTGATGGCAGTTCTGGCTATTGAATGCATTGTGGTCAGGGGGATGACACAACAGAGTGGGCTCAAATGTACACTAGAGAAAGATCTATTAAAATATTTGTTTTCCTCAAGTTTGAGCCTCTTCTGGTAATTCGAGGCTGCACTTAAGGGACCTGAGGGTCTGTATATAAGACCCTAACTAAATTTCTCATTAATACATAACTTATATATTATTCTCACAGAAGTTACTGAATAATTTAGAGTGGTTCATGAATAATATGCCTCAAAGGGCCCTGCATTTTCATTGTACTTTATTTTCTCCCTTATGACGTCTGTGTGGTTTTATGTACCAAAAACATAACATCGTAATTCATTTTTACAAGAAAATGTTCCAAACTCTGTTTTAGTACACTGCCTTTAAGATGGATATATGTAAATGAACTCTGTTTTGATTCGCTGCCTTATATTGTGCTTTGTTCAGAAAGCAGCCCAGGCTGAAACAGTACATGTGCCTTCTACGTGAATAGGCGGGGCTGAACTGCTGTTGGTTAAATAGGAGAATATATGCAAATGCTTTGGCTTTAGTGGCATCCCAAAAGCAGTGGATTCAAAACTGGCTCTTTTTCAGGTTAGTTTTCATATATTGCTGTTGTCAGAACAAACCTTGTATCTCCAACATGGTAACTTTAAAGGAGAAGAAAAAAAAGCATAGTTTACTTTTAATGCAAGTCAATGGAACCAGACTTTTTTCCCAAGTCATTTTGATACATTTCTGTTTGTCCATTCACCATGTAATTTACGCACCAATGTAAAGGGCAACAGGCATTTGGCAAAGTATGCCAAAAATTGACAAACGACAAAAATGGAGATACAAGATCTTATTCTGACAGCAGCAATATGGACAGTATGGACTGGGGAGTGACAACTTTTTGAAACATTTACATGTATCAGCCCATCCAAGCTCAGATTGATGCTATCAGAAGCATTTTAACTAAATCTGCTGTTTGATTGAGGCACAGTACAAGGCAGTCAAACAGAGCACACATTATTTACACATATCTGTCCTAAAGACACAGTAACACAAACAGCCTGTTTAGTTCTAAGGAATTGTGCTTTGGTTGTAAATTGGTCAAGTAAAAATGAATTATGGCTGTTTTTGATACATGAACCCAAAAAAATCTTAAGTGGACCTCAGAGGAGGGAAAATAAAATAAAAAAAATGTGGAATATGAGTTGTTTAAACTATAAACAATGAGATTTGTAGATACATGTGTAAGTAGTGTCTTGCTGTCTTTTTCTTGCTTTATTTACTTCTGCAGAAACCTGATATACTGTATGCCAAGTTCTGCTGATTTAAAGCCTTTGTTTGAGTCTCAGAGCCTGTGTTTGTAAAGAAAAGAAATCAATCTATTACATTACAGATTAATCTCATCACCTACCATATTGACAAAAAAACAATGAAGACGATTTAGGCATGGAATTTGCAGCTGAATGATGGATTCAAATTCTACATTTGATTAAATTCTCAATTTCTCACATATAGGCTCTATGTTGTATTTGCTTGATTTACTAAATGTAACCTTCATAAAATCTCAGATGCAAACGGGCAGCTACTACCTTATTATTTTGCTGTATCTCCCTTCTTACTATCTGTTTCTGAATTCTTCTCAGATATTATTGGTACTTCAACTGAACCCATTCTGTTGGTGGGCCTGTTTGGCATGTTGCCTGAAACTATGACCCTGCGCAAAAGTGAATCTGCCAGTATAGCATATGATTCTGTTCCAGAAAGGCGCTTAATTCCATTGAATTGGAAAAAATGTCCCATTGCCCTAATACATGCTAGTATCTCTTACTAGCCCTATAGATTTCAATTTTCAAAGACAAAGTGCAAACTACTTTGCAGTCTTTCCGCTGTTTGTTCAGAATGTCATTTTCTCCTTTTCTGGCAGATTCTGGGCTCTTTCTGTGACATTTATTGCTTAATGAAATATCAGACTGCATGCAGTACAACTTTGGAGGTTGTCTACTTCATAATAGCCACTCAGTGTCTACCACTGTGAAGCCAGCTGTATGTCCCTTATCAGGCTGTAATATTCCTATTCCCAAACCCATACTCAGGTAAAAGTATTGTTATTTCAATTATATACTAATAATTTAAGTAGAACTAAAAGTAGCCTAGCAAGAACAGCTTAAGAAGTTAATGCTACAGAGATCCGTATAGAACTGCAGTGGAACTTCTTAGTACATCCAGCATCTATCAGCAGAGGAACTGAAGTTTCTCAAATGCTGTCATTCTTTTTGGTATCATTTTGGTCTAAAGTACAAGGTTGAAGTTGAAGATGTTGCCATAATGAAGCAGTGCAGGAGGTCAACCAGCAGAACAGAATAAAATGAATCTCTTATCAGATTAACTAGGACACTGTTGGCTCTCTGTGACTGAAATGGTGTGGCTGTGTCGAGCTGCTAGTGAGCAATGAGAATGAAAGGGATGAGTCCTCTGAAGTTAAACCCATTCAAGCCTCGCCACAAATACTGCAGTTCAGAGATAAAACTGATATCACTACTCTAGCTTTTTCGTATACAGCTGCCACAATAAAAGTATAGCATTTTTACACAATAAAAACACAACTTTTTATTAATATTGACTTGCTGATATGCAGAGACCTTTGAGATATTTAAGATCTTACTTGCTTCCAGTTTTGTAAATACTATACATTTTCATTAAAATATATTCCATCACCGTCATTGAAAGAAAAAAACACAGTTCTGCTGAAGGTCCTCCACCAAAACATGCAGAATTTGCATTAAATGGCTATAGTGAAAAGAGTGAAATGTATGTGACTGCGTAAATACTAGTAAATACTAGTGAGGAACCCTCAGGGTCTTATTTGATTAAATTAAAAAAAATGTCACATCCGTCATTTGTAGTTTTATTTAACATAAGCATGCTGGTTGTGTTAAAACTCTGCAAGTTTCGTATTGTTCTTATTTTATTGTTAGGTTTTATGTTTAGGGTATTTAAAGTCTTTTCTCTGTGATATCTAATTAGATACAGCCAGAGAGGCTTGGTCAGCCCTGCAGACACTGAAACGAAGGCCCAAATAAATCAAAATATCAAAAATAGAATGATCTACCAGTTAAAATTAGACTGGTAACACCAGTACATCATTGTAAGAAGCAGCTACATTTTTACAAAGTTTGTTTTTAATAAATTCCTAGTTTTTACTTTTATTATTTAATTTTTTTATTGTTGCTATTATTTTTCTTTTTTGATTTTTTCCCTATTATAGTTGCTGATTTATTAGTAGTAACTTTTATTACTACTATTTCTATTTTTTTTTTTACCTTTAGTTATTTATTGCACCATTTCTTAATTTTTGATCTTGTTTTACCACATTCTTGCCGTGTTAGTTTTTTTTTTTTTTTTGGGGGGGGGGGGGGGGGGGTGTTATTTTTATATAAGTTTTGTCTTTTTTGTCCATGAGGCACTTTGGGCTACATTATATGCATGAAAAGTGCTGTAAAATAAAGAAAAATTACTGTAAAATTATTATTATTATTATTATCATCATTATTATTATTGTGTCAAATTACACAATAACGTGAAGTGACGGTGGAATCAATCAGTCATGTTTGATTTACAGTGGGAGGGACCAACATTATTCTAGACCACCTGTTCCGACCCTTCCCTGCACATTCTGGTGTTTTCGTTACCAGCACACCTGAGTCAACTACATAGTTAATTAACAAGCACTTCCTGAGTTGAAGTCAGTTTTAGAGCAGGAAAACAAATACATGCAGAGCACCTGGGTTGGAAACCAGTCCTCTAGCCTCATGGACTGTGAATAGGAGTGGTAGCCTGACCAATGCGTTTCAGTCAAATATTAAAAATGGAAGGCAGCTCCATGCCACGAATCTCTGAGAAGCTTCACATAATCATAAAATTCTTTTTACAAGTTTCAAATGTGCATGTTTAGTCTAGAACAGCCCAAAAAAGCTGTTGTGAATTGCCATTAGCTTAGTGCTAACATACTACTGGAATTCTGAAATTAGATTTTTGGTGAAGGTGTTTTTTTCCTCATTTTTGAGAGACGTTTATGTCTAAACTGAAGGCCTAGCTATAATAGTCAATGTTCTAACTAACTAGTTACCACACAAACATATGACTAGTAACTTGTTGCTAACCATGTGTGATAATGTAGGGATTGGGCATTATGTGGCTCTGTTCTTTGTCTTGCACAGTGCAAAGCCAGTGCAGTTTCTCATGGCTGTTGGGGAGGATGTAATTGGCATTAGCTGCGGACCGTCTGGCGCATTAGAGCTGCTCCAGTCTGATTGGGATGAAGGTCATCAACAGCATAAAAACCAGCTCAGGAAGAGAGATGGCAATGGGCACAGAGATGACTGCTGAGATCAGTCGCGTAGCAGATGAGTCTGTGTGATCGATGAGGCCAAACGTGTGCCATAAATCTCTGCCATAGCAACATGAAGTGCCGAGCACAACTGACACACTTACTGCTCCGCTTTAGCTCCCTGACAGGCCACCGCCATCCCCAATCACATATTGGCATTTGGCTAAATCACAAGCAAGTTGGCAGGAGCTTGGATTCAGACATTGGCATTTAAGGTTAGTTTGATTGCACTCATTGGAGAATATTTCACTGGACTCATGATTTTGGGAATTCAGCAGACTTATGGATGGTCTACTGAAGAGATGTATTGCGACATAGAGTCATAGATCAAGCAGAATTGATCACTTGCAATTGATCTGTCTTGCAGACACGCAGTAAACATTCATTGAGGTTATAAACGCATACACGTACAACTATAAACACTTCGGACATCCTTGTCTGTTCACTGCACTCTTGAAGTAATTCATTATTAATCAATTAGTGTTTCATGCCTCTCAAAATATCCTAGATCCGTATAGCATTTATCAAAGCTACACTGATGGTTAAACTTTTAAAATCACTGGATCACAAACATCCAGAATGTCTCATATTTGAAAAGTGAAAAACCTCAAGACAGATAATGCATCAAGACCGGACTGTAAAACATAGGGTATATTTGTATTTTACAGTATATATTATAGCATATTATAAATTGTAATTTATCATTTAATAACTTCTAGGTGTTCCTAAAACATGAATACATGTAATTGAGTAAAACATTTTAAGATATCTTCTGGGAACTGACTTACAGCTTTTCAGTCCACATTTTTTAATATATTATTGAATCAAACAACAGCAATTATTAATATGACAAGTGATGCCAAACTTTCTAACCCTTTGTTTTTAGTTACACCATTAGAAAATACAAGCTGCCCTTTCCATTGTGCTAACATTTCATGATGAATGGACCTTGATAAATGAATCATATCTAAATGACTTGTAATTAAATTTTTTCTTATGTTAATGTACATTAAAGTTCAGCATTTTTTTCTATCTTCTTTTAAAATGTTTTGATAAAGAAAGTGATTTAAACTGATAAAGTTACTAACTTGCTTGGCTTAAAAGTTTGTGTTGACTAAACTTCAAATAGTGTTTTACATTCTGTTTACTTATTTAAAATTCAGAAAATCAGCCAACTTACTTAGATATTTAAAGTCAACAGCTGGACATAATTTATTTTCATGTATAATAGCTTAACTGTTTACAAGGTGTTCTTTTCATCAAATGCTACTTCTGTTTTTCTTCAGACATACATTTATGTTTCATGAGACCACTTGATTCCAAAATGCCTTTATTTTATCTGATTGTTATGTTGTATACTTCACGTCACAGTTAAGGTTACCTTCTGATGACCCTTCCATGTAGTTTGTCCAACAGCAGGGCAAAGTGTGAGGGCAAGTGTATCACTATTCCTGTGGCAGTGAAGGAAAATCATAGCAAAACAGGCTAACACAAGTTGCTGATACTTAAATTGAGCAGAATATGTAATTAGCTGCATTTCTAATCTCCACCCACTTTTTGCACAGTCATCCTGTGGTTCTCCCCGAATTGCATATTTATGAGGAAGATAAGCACATTTTGCGTTTTTCTATGCACATAGCCCATAAACAGTGTGTTTAGGCCCGTTTGCCAGTTTTCTGTAGAACTTGTGGGCAGGATGTGTCTCATTTACACCTGAAACTAGTGCAAATGGCTTAGTATATCAGGCCCTCAATGAGAATCTAAAGAAATGGCATATAAATAGGTGTTGTTAGGGTGGAGGCAAAATGTCGGTGGCAATATTTGTCCAAAGAAGTGGTTCAAAAGGAATACATTCAAACAAATGTCTCTGAATTTTAGGGTCTTCATGTATTGAGTATACAACAATTAATAACTTAAGGGGCCAGTATTGCCCTTATATGGAACTATCTAGCCTCACAAGTTGCTGTACATTCCTTTCTCGTGTTGTGAGCTTGGCATGGTGGGGAAGCTTGTGCGTCACAAACGTCTGATGGAAGCTTTGCTGCAGAGGAAAGTGGTAGATTCAACCATACTGGATTAGTTTCACTTAAGAGTCCAGACCAATGACAGTAAATTGGTCCTGCAGGCAGGGAGGTTTTTGAACACTGGAAACAGTCTTATTTGACTTATTCTTACATTTATATTTACTTATACATTTGCCTCTGTATTTATTTTCAGAAATATGATGGTAATTGCCTGAAAGCAGCTTTATATCACTGTAGTAACAAAGACCTTATATCTTCTGAATGGTAAAAAAAAAACAAAAAAACAGTGCAACATTTTATTACTAGTAATTTTGGTTCGCACAACATTAAGTACAGCTTATATTTTCAAACAGAAAATGCTTTCGGAGTTATGAGATTTTGATAGGGCAGCAACGATCTAAAGATGAGCAAGCATTTCTGCCCCCACTTTGGCAAGAACCCGTCCACATTGTCCCTGGAAGGATAGCCTGAAATTAGACCAGTCACACCTCTTGCTTTTTATTTCTTGCCCTTAATTTAAAGTCATTAAAGTTCCTTGGAGCAGTGCCACAAACAAGGGTTTATAATGTCATTTTTAAATGCTGACCTTTGGGTCACCTTACTGCCTTAAGAACTTGTTTGAGAATTCCACCTTAAGCGTTTGGCTAAAAATGGAGTTTAATCACCTCGTAAAAACCAGATGCACATTTAAACGTCCAGCCTTCAGCAGAACTTTGGGCTCTCAAGCGTAAACTGTGTTCTTCTTATTGCATGAAATAGGGTCAAATTCTGCTAGCAGTCAGGACAGGAGGACATCAGTTGAACTGTAATTGCATTCATAGTGCCTGTGAAAGATGGGAACACCTTACGTTTTACCACAATGGGAAATTAATTAATGTCACTATTGCTTTCCAATTTAGGAAAAAAACTACAACATTAAAGTCTTAAACATAAAGCTACCAAAAATTAATCTTTGAAACAATGCCATAGAACCGGTGTGCCTAAACGTTTTGTCTTGGGGACCAAAGTGTAATATTTATGGTGGGCCAGTAGCTTTTTTTCCATAGTTTTTTGCAACTTATCTAACATAGCTCTGCAAATTTTAATGCACAATTAAAATATCTGCTGAATGTAAGATAAAAAAATAAAACAAAAAAAACATGCTCTGTACAGAGGTTTGGGCACCCTTTCAGTCAGTGCTTAGTAAACCCCTTTTGGCTGAAATCGCAGACTCTAAATATTTCCTGCAGCCAGTCTTTCTAGGCTTGATTCTTAAGATTCTTTTCCATTTTTCCTTGCAGAACTTATCAGAAACATTCATAGTTCATCTTGAACTCGCATCATGTTTGAGATCTACTCAAGAATATTCAAATACTCATTTCTTCTTCAGTTTCTTCACTGACTGTGAGACATTAGCTTCCAGTATTTGTTGACATTTAGTATAATCCTTTTTTCTCTCTATCCTTGATCATGGTTTGTACCACCAGTTGCCATATAACCCCAAAGAATGATAGATCCATCCCATTCTTAACAGGTTGCAAGGTGCTCTTTTCATCAAATGCTGCTTCTGTTTTCCTTCATTCATACATTTGGTGAATGTAGCCATAGAGTTACATTTTTATTTCATCAGGCCACAGTACATGTTTCCAAAATGATGGTTGTGCTGACTCTTCCATGTAGATGATGCTTGACAAACAACACTACACAGCGGACCGGTGCAACACTATTCCTGTTTCAGCCAAATCTTTCTATAGATCCTTGGCAGTGATGTGGGGATTTTGCTTTGCATACCTGTCTAGTTAAAGAGTGTTTTTCAGTGTTATTTACTTTAATATGTAGTATGTAACAGTTTCTTAATGACATCTCAGACAGTAAAAATTACAAGCACAGAGTGTTTAGATTTGTTTTATAGTCTAAATTTGTAAGATTCCCTTACCTTTAGTTTTAGTCCTCAGTTCGGCTCCTTAGATGAGCCCATGGCTGCTGAATTTTAGCAACACTTTGAGATGTTTGAAGGGTCTCACAGTGATTCAGATAAGATCTGAAACCTTAAAAAATGCAATAATACTGGATCAACTGAAAAGGTTTCCTAACCTTTGTATATTAGCAATGATTATTTATTTTTTAAATAAAAACCCAGTTTATTCCATGCAGAGGTAGTTTTGATTTCTTTTCACTTAGACAGTTTTGCCCAGCCGTGGCCAGACATTCAAACATAGCTGTTGTTTTGGAGAAACAGTATTCTTTAAATACTCTAATGGTTTTTGTGCATACAAGGTCTTAACTTTAAATTCAGTCAGAAGATATTCATAACCCTGGTGGTCTCCAAATCTCCTCTTCTCTGTGGTCTACTAATAGTTATACCCAGTTAGCTTGTTACTGCTTGCTACTTACGTGTTGTTACATCAGCATTGCTATCAGTGACAATTGTGTCAAAAATTTTTGATGTTTTGTCTTTGAGCTTTACCCAAAGACTTCAAAACTAGAAAACATACTACAGTTTAGATAAAATATGCATTCTGTCTCTGATAGGGTGTGGGGAGGTGGGGTTAAATATGACGTCCTTGGCCTGCATGATGAGTCTGGGCAGCTCTGCCACAGAACAACAATTTTTGAACCTGCCAATGGTCGTTTAAACCATGTTTATAAATGAGATATGCAAGTGTGAAGCACAAATTTGAAGTTTAAAGAACCTCCACAAACGTGATCTTCTTTCCAAATTAAATGTTTGTCCTAGAACTATACATCCAAGCCAATAGCCATTTAGAAACCTTTATTTTAACAAGGCGTATTGTGCCACATTCAGCTTTAGGTTGATTAAAGTGTCATCCTTGGTATGATTACTGGATTTTGCCTAAATAATGATTTGGCAGTTTTCTTTGAAACTCTTTCAGCTCAAACGTAGCTCAAACAGCTGAAAGGTTTGAGTGCTGATGAGTGCTAACAACACAACAAGGAGATGAAATGCGTAGGCTTTGCTATTATTCCCAAGGTAGTACCTTTGTTAATTGTTCATTCAGTTTCACAACTTTTGCAAAGAAAAATGGCAAGATCTCAACAGCTTTCTATTAAAATTATTTATTTAAATTATTAAATTACTACCTCAAACTTTTGATAGGCCATGCTAGTTTGTTGCCATAATCCATTACACGCTGTGAATATGTATGCAATGTTTCAGTTTAGTTATTTTTGCAGTTTGGCATTAAATATTCTCTGAATATTTCAGCAATGATTTCTCATGTGATTTCTTAGTAATGCTAGCTAAATTGTTAATGCTCCTCAATTAATTTCCATCTGCTGCTGTGCCATCGAATGCCAGGCACAGATGTTTCTCACTCTCAGTACTCTTAGTAAGATTTTCACTGTAATGTTTGACATAAAAAGTAAATAATTGTTCCCTTTTTACTTCAAAGTTCTTCATTTCAAGCATATTAAGTTGGTATAAGAGGTCCAAAATTATTTTGATAGTGTCCAGTGGAAGCTCTGCAGTTGCGCAGATAATTAAAATTGTAATGAAATTCAGTTGACAAACAGAAAGTCAGAAATATACAGGGTGAGTCAAAAGTCACAGGACACCATTTTATTTTACTTTTTATTTTATTATCGACTTTTATCTCTGGGGTCATCCCAAACAAATTGTGTATGCTGAGAAAATCCGCAACAAACACTACCTTCAGCATCGCATCGTGGATGCTTGTGACAGTATAAAAAATAAAATAAAACAGTATCCTGTGACTTTTGACTCAACCTGTACATATATTAAAAACTTGAGTTATGGTTATGGCGGAAACAAAATAATAAGGATTGGGCTTGTGTTTATTTCCCTAACTTTTTTATACATAATTCTGTAAATGGAAATTCCGTGAATTTTTATTTTTCTGCATTTCTGCATAATTAAAAGGTTAAGGTGAACAAAGTCATTCAGAGTGGTTTGATGTAAAATGCTCCATTTCAGAGAAACACCCGTTCAGAATTGTTCACAGTGGTGGTGATAGAAGCCAGTCATCTGAAAGCTAATTCACAAACCATTATTACTTCAAATGGTTATAATTACACATGATGCATATTTATGCATATATA
This sequence comes from Pygocentrus nattereri, assembly GCF_015220715.1. NCBI lineage: Eukaryota > Metazoa > Chordata > Actinopteri > Characiformes > Serrasalmidae > Pygocentrus > Pygocentrus nattereri. Next base: position 20,036,656 of record NC_051235.1, on the reverse strand, counting down.
TATATATATATATATATGTGTGTAGGTTCAGGAAATGGCTATATTTATACTTAGACATTACAACTTCTGGTTCCATTTTCACCAATATAAGGAAAGTACAATCAGAAAGTTGCACTGTTTCACATCAAACTGCTCTGAATGACTGCTTACATCTCAGCAATCAAATGATACAGAAATTCCTTTATACAAAATTCCTCTTGTAGAACCGACATAATCTACAATATGTAAAAGTTATATTCTAACCAAAAACCATAAAGGAACCTTTATTTTTAACCTTCAGGAACCCAAACATTGATTTTGTCAGTGTATTTTCATTATTTTTCCTTTTAAACGGTTTTGTGAAGTATGATATTTGGACATATTTTGCTGTAGGTGGGTTTTGGAAAATGCTGGAAAATTGCAGACCTGGGTTTTAAAGGTTATTGAATTTAGTCACTTTGTCACTTTAACTTTTAATGAAGGTTAATTTAATGTAATATCATGTAATTTTATGTAATTATTTTTTGGAGCACTCGCAAAAACAGACTTAAATGCATTTATTTATTTATTCATTGTATTTTTACAGATTTTATCAACAAACAATAAAACAAATAAAACAAAAATATCACTGCTCAAATACTTGGATGATTGCCCTTCAGCTCCAAAACACAGAGCAAGGATGCCAGTAGGAAACAGACATGTTGTTTGCCTTTAACATGTTGTGAATTTCAGATTATTACATTTTTCCACAGCAATCAATGCTGCAGTTTGGAGTGTGGACTGTACAGGTATGTAGTTTTAGTGACATTAAACAAAAGGCAGAAACAGATTACGTTAAACAGTTGTGGCAGTTTTTCAGCAGAGGGTCTCTGAGAGTTAGGAATGCAGGGCAAGGAAACAGTTGTATTAGTCATTAATATTTAATAAGTGCAATGTTAGTAGAAGATTGCTGAATGGCAGATGAACATCTCACAACTATCTGCTATGGATTATTCAGATAAAACCTAACCAACAAATGAATATCAGTCCACAAACAACAAGTCCTGTGGGTCCACTATACTGTGGTCACTATCGTTCCATCAACTGTGCTAAATCAATAAAATGGACACTAATGTCAAACTCTGAGAGACTGCAAAAAAGAACATGTGGTCACATGGGTCCTGTGAACTTGTGGTTGAAATGTCAGATTCGCAAATGTTGCCATTACTTGTTGACGTCTGCTGAGAAATCTAGCCTTTTCTTTATTGTGATCTGGGACTGCACTCTGGGATTCAGATAACTGATATAGTAAGAGCATTATTTATAATTGCAAATAGATTGCTGTCACAGACATGGCTCTCAGAGGAGACAATGAGTGTGTCTTCTGCAGGATATCAATAATTGTTTCACAGAGCATGCCAGTTCAAGTTGCAGTCTTCATCGTCTCTCAGAGACCTGCAGTGCACCGCTGACTTCATGCGCTATCAGTCAGCTCTTCAGGGTTCCTACAGTGCTGGAAAATATTGAAAAGCTAGTGAATTTTCAAATCACATTTCTAAGCCTGGAGGCATCATTCATATTTTTTTTTCAAACATTGAGACATTTTATTTTCTAGTGAGAAATTACATGTAACGCAGGATTGCTTTATAGTAATTAGGTTACAAGATCTGAATTCTGAAATACATCAGGAGACCAGCTGGTAATGCTACAGCCGTCTGCCACAGCGAATCCACTGGGTGAAGTCACACATATCCAGTTTTTGCCTTAAAGTGACACAGGTCTGACTTTTCCAATGCTCAGCATTATACCAGCCAACATGAGAATCTGTTAATTGAAGGAAAAGAAGTGTCATTGAAGTCTTGAAAATAGCACACACACTTTCTCAGCTTGTGTTTTGGGGAGACCTAAGAGGGTAGGAATTGGATAATTTAGACATTAGGCTAATGTCTAAATTGAAGGGACCAAATATATAGCAACCACACCCCCTTCAACTATGTTAATTTTTAAACTTAAAAACTGTTTCATTAAAGAAAATCTCTGGTAGGAGGAGGAGATGAAGCATGATATTATCAGTTAATATTATTTTTCCCTGCCCGCTTGTGCATGGTGACGTAGGTAGTCAAACCTGTTTGAAAGGTGGGCAAAAGTCTTTATATTTTGATGAAAGATGATATGATGAATTGTGCTTAATAAGAGGTCAATTTCAATTTGAGGTTGAACTGAAGAATGTACCAAATTGATATTTCCTTCCATCATATCACTGTTTCTAGGGTCTAAAGTGAGTTTCCCAACAAAACGTCTTTGCCAATTTTGAAAATGCACAAAAAACTGAATGGAAAAGCCTGAAATTTGAAAAATCAGCCAAATATCTCTAAAAGAGTTTTTACACTAGGACGAAGTGGAAAAGTTAGAATATCGCTAAAGCCAAAATGCAAAAAAGAGTGATATAAAGGGGTTTTTCGATTAAATGATGTTGACGTTGTTCGGGTGGCATGGTTATTTCAGCCCTCATTAATTGGACCAGGGCTCTTCCTGCACTGCGTCTCTGAACACGGCCATAAAAAGATTTACAGCAAATGGCTGTAAATAATTCAACTTAAAACAAAAACCAAGTTAAATCAATCCACCATTTCGATGCAGCACCTAATCATGGTAGCCTACATCATCGAAAGTTTCTACGCATAAATGATGAAAACATAACTTACTTTGACTTACTTTTATACCTTTTTCTGCCAAATGTTGGCGAATATACGTAACATTTGTCAAACGTTTGAATGGAAGCACATCTTATGTTCTGTTACAGATAAATGAAAAGCAGTGTAAGCAGCCAGCTTCAGCACTTTCAAAGTTAATTGAAGTTGTGGTCACTGATCACAGAAGTTTGAAAATGGATCTTTTTTGGTCTTGGGAAAGTATTGTTTTGTAAAGGTGTGGAAACCCTGCCTTTTTTTCTGGGCCCATTCCAAGTACAGTAGGTGCGTGTCTGTGGAGATGCTGTACTCTGGGCCAGGATGTGTTTGTGTCTCGCTGTCAGGGTGGAGGAGGGCGTCTTAGCTTTAATGATGTTCCGTTGCCCTGGCTCGAGCAAAGCGGGACGCGGGTAATCGGCACTGACTCTCTGCCAGGGAGTAAGATGACTCAGGGGCACATTGGGCATATGCGCCTCCGAAGTGCATCCCCCTCTCTGCCTGTCCCAATCAGGAACACAGCTGAGGATTCTGCTGTACTTCTCCGCCGCCAAATATTTACTCTGTGCCCATAAGGCCTGGAGATGGACAATCTCAGAGAGACAATCAGAGGGAGAGAGAGAGAGAGAGACAGGGGCATGATGGCAGCCACGTGGGTAGTCAAGCGTGTCCGAGAAGGATACATCACCGAGAATTCAGAATAGATCAACAATGATAAATGATGTGGGTATTTGTGGCGGACATTTTGGAATTGCCTTGTCTGAGCGTGTGTGTACAGAGGTCTTCTGGTAAATGTTCTGTCTGAAGTGTTGATGGCAGAGAAAAGAAAATCTAACAGTGATCTACATGCATTGTTTTACAGAATTTTGAATGTCATTTTCCTTATGAGGAGTTTCATTCTAAAATGCTGTGTGTGGATCATTGTAAAGAATTAGCTCAAACTACAGTCACACAGTAACAAACAATAAATACATACATAAATAAAGCAATTATGTCTTCAGACTTTAGATATTTACAAGAATTATGTTATATTTAAACCCAAGGCATTAATTGATATGGTAATATGCTGAATATATACATAATGATCATTTATGGGGCATTTTCTTTTGGGAGGTGGCTTAGAAATTTTTAAAAATATTAAAAGATCGTGTTGATTTCTTTTAGATTGAAGTTGAAAGATTTACATTCATCATGAGTTAATTTTTTAGCATTATTTTAGCCACTGCATTTCAGAGCAGGAAGTAAGACTGCATCCCTGTCCCTTGTAGCCACATTGTGAGCAGTTAGATGCCGTTGTTTTGACATAAGTGTGCACCAAAGTCTAAAAATCAGTTAACTGTTACAACCCAAACATATTTTCTGCAGATAAGTAAACTTTGGTGTTTTAATAAAAACAATTATGATTTTACGTGTGTAAAAAATTAGCTGAAATTGTCACTGCCCAAACATTTGGTAAAGTTTGAGTACTGTTATGATGATTTTGTTAGTGACAAAATGGAAACTAGCCATTAGGGGTGTACTTTGTGTACTTCTGGTGCCGGTCCCAAGCCCGGATAAATGGTGAGGGTTGCGTCAGGAAGGGCATCTGGCGTAAAACTTGTGCCAAATCAATCATGCAGATCACAAATATGATTGTCATACCGGATCGGTCAAGGCCCGAGTTAACAACGACCGCCTCAGGTGCTGTTGACCAGCAGGGTGCTGGTGGAAATTGGACTACTGTAGGTCGAAGATCATCAAAGAGGAGAGGAGGAAGGTGGGTTAGAAGGCAGCGAGAGAGAAGGAAAGACAGGAGTGTGGAGGTTAAGAGTAGGGACTCTGAACATAGGGACAATGACTGGTAAAGGCAGAGAGCTTGCAGACATGATGGAGAGAAGGAAGGTAGATATTCTGTGTGTCCAGGAGACCAGATGGAAAGGAAGCAAGGCCAGGAACATTGGAGGTGTATTCAAACTGTTCTATCATGGAGTAGAGAGGAAGAGAAATGAAGTAGGGATAATCCTAAAGGAACAGCTTGTGAAAAGTGTTCTGGATGTAAAGAGAGTGTCAGACAGGATCATGAGCCTGAAGTTGGAGGTTGATGGTGTAATTTTGAATGTGGTCAGTTCATATGCACTACAGGTTGGTTGTCAGTTAGAGGAGAAAGAGGAATTTTGGAGTAAGATGGATGAAGTGGTAGATGGTGTCCCTAGAGAGGAGAGATTAGTGATTGGTGCAGACTTCAATGGACATGTTGGTGAAGGGAACAGAGGGGATGAAGAGGTGCTGGGTATGTATGGTGTGAAAGACAGAAATGCGGAAGGTCAGATGGTTGTAGATTTTGCAAAGAAAATGGAAATGGCTGTGGTGAACACATATTTTCAGAAGAGGGAAGAACACAGGGTGACATACAAGAGTGGAGGGAGGTGCACACAGGTGGATTATATCCTTAGCAGAAGATGCCACCTAAAGGAGATTGGAGATTGTAAAGTGGTACCAGCGGAAAGTGTAGCAAGGCAGCATAGGGTGGTTGTGTGTAGAATGAGATTAGAAACAAAGAAGAGGAAGAGAGTGAAGACAGAGCCAAAGATTAGATGGTGGAAACTGAAAGAGGAGGATGGTTGCAGGCAGTTCAGGGAAAAATTGCAACAGGCCCTTGGGGGCAGTGAGGAGCTACCTGAGGACTGGGAAACTACAGCTAAGGTGGTGAGAGAAACTGGCAAAAATGTGTTGGGTGTTTCGTCTGGTCAGAGGAAAGAAGACAAGGAAAGTTGGTGTTGGAATGAAGAAGTCCAGGAGAGTATTCAGAAGAAGAAGGCAGCTAAGAAAAAGTGGGATAACCATAGAGATGAAGGAAGTAGGCAGGAGTACTGTGAGGCTAGTCACATAGCGAAAAGAATGGTGGCAAAGGCAAAGGCTCAGCCCTATGATGAGCTGTATGAGAGGCTGGACAGTAAAGAAGGAGTAAATGACTTGTATCGTTTGGCTAAACAGAGAGATAGAGCTGGAAAGGATGTACAGCAGGTTAGGCTGATAAAGGATAGAGAGCGAAATGTACTAGTGAGTGAACAGAGAGTGTTGAGTAGATGGAAGGAGTACTTTGAAGAACTAATGAATGAGGAAAACGAGAGAGAGAGGAGGACAACGGGGGGAGAGATAGTGGATCAGGAAGTGCAGAGAATTAGTAAGGTGGAAGTGAGGAAAGCTTTAAAAAGGATGAAGAATGGAAAGGCAGTTGGTCCAGATGACATACCTGTGGAGGTATGGAGATGTTTAGGAGAGAAGGCAGTGGACTTTTTAACCAGGTTGTTTAACAAAGTCCTGGAGAGTGAGAGGATGCCTGATGAGTGGAGAAGTAGTGTACTGGTCCCCATTTTTAAGAACAAGGGTGATGTGCAGAGCTGCAGTAACTACAGAGGTATAAAGTTTATGAGCCACACCATGAAGGTATGGGAAAGAGTTGTTGAAGCAAGCCTAAGGCGAGAGGTTCAGATCAGTGAGCAGCAGTTTGGTTTCATGCCCAGAAAGAGTACCACAGATGCAATTTTTGCATTGAGAGTGTTGGTAGAGAAGTACAGAGAAGGTCAGAAGGAGCTGCATTGTGTCTTTGTGGATCTAGAGAAGGCATATGATAGGGTGCCAAGAGAGGAACTGTGGTACTGTATGAGGAAGTCAGGTGTAGCTGAAAAGTATGTTAGGGTGGTGCAGGACAAGTGTGAGGATAGTGAGACAGTGGTGAGGTGTGCAGTTGGAGTGACAAATGGTTTCAAGGTGAAGGTAGGGTTACATCAGGGATCAGCTTTGAGCCCCTTCTTGTTTGCAATGGTGATGGACAGGTTGACAGATGAGGTCAGGCAGGAGGCTCCATGGACCATGATGTTTGCAGATGACATTGTAATCTGTGGTGAGAGTAGAGAGCAGGTGGAAGAGAATCTGGAGAGGTGGAGGTTTGCACTGGAGAGGAGAGGAATGAAGGTCAGTAGAGACAAGACGGAATACATGTGTGTGAATGAGAGGGAGGCAGATGGAAAGGTGAAGATGCAAGGAGTAGAGGTCGTAAAGGTGGATGACTTCAAATATCTTGGGTCAACCATCCAGAGCAATGGACAGTCTAGAAAAGAGGTGAAGAAGAGGGTGCAGGCAGGATGGAGTGGGTGCAGACGGGTGTCAGGGCTGTTGTGTGACAGAAGGATAGCAGCAAGAGTGAAAGGGAAGGTTTACAAGACAGTAGTACGTCCTGCTATGATGTATGGTTTGGAGACTGTGGCTCTGTCTAAAAGACAGGAGGCTGAGCTGGAGGTGGCGGAGATGAAGATGCTGAGATTTTCGTTGGGAGTGACAAGGATGGACAAGATTAGAAATGAGCAGATCAGAGGGACAGTGAAGGTGGAGAAGTTTGGAGATAAAGCCAGAGAGGCCAGGTTGAGATGGTTTGGACATGTGTTGAGGAGGAATAGTGGATATATTGCTCAAAGAATGTTGGAGATGGAGTTGCCGGGTAGAAGGAGAAGAGGTAGACGTCAGAGAAGGTTTATGGATGTAGTGAAGGTGGACATGGAGATGGTTGGTGTAAAAGTAGAGGAGGCAGTAGATAGGGCAAGATGGAGGCAGATGATCCGCTGTGGCAACCCCTAAAGAGAGTAGCCAATAGAAGAAGTTAGTGACAAAATGGAATAGTCAATAGTTTGTTTAATAAAACAAACATAATTAAGGTCACTCACAACACAAAGATTTTAGTCAGTTAAAAGTCCGAAATGTGTTTTGAACCCTGATTTTGAACCAGTTTGGTAGAAGTTTTTGAACAGAATCACAGCTGATATGTAACAGAAAACACATTTTATTTCAATAATAAAGGTGGTATTAATCTTAATATAGCATTAATATTTCTCGTATGTGTAGTCCACTCTCAACAACGTATTTCACCACTAAAAAGTGATCTGCCCATCTGATTCCTGTGCCCAATAAGTGAATTATGGACAGAACCTCCAGTAAAGCATAAATGTCTATGTTAAATGCTCACAGTATCTTAAGATGACAGAAATGGGAATAAATAAAAATGTAAATATTGGTGGGAAGCTTGAATGCTTGTGTGCTAATGTTTGTAATTGATCTGTTAACTCAAACTTGTGTGCGAGAAAAACTTTAGTCAGAGGTTTCTATTTATAGTCTACTCCATTACTTACACTAATAAAGTCATTTCGACTTTTTAATTTTGTTTACACTGTCAGGTACAGGCATAAAACCATAAAGCAACAGCATTACATAACAGTGTTTAATGGGCACAGCTTTGTGCTTTGAAGCACTGCACTTATACTTGTAAGACTGTAGCGACTGCTGTAAACTCCACATTGTCCCAGAATTAGACTTTTAATGGGCCATAAGACAATAACAAGTAAGCACACTTTCCTTAACTTCACTTAAACAGTAACAATAATTGTGTTCCCAACCAGAAATTTCGGCCATAATCTCAGATTGCGGTGGTGACATGAAAAATAAGTTGGACAAAATGATTTGGAAAAACCCTGTAGATGTTCTGTGTTTCATTATATTTTTGAAGTATGAGATATTGGAAAGCAGGACTTATTTACTAGTTTTGCTCTATTATTTCAGTAATGTTATACATGATTAATCCCTTAAATGCTAGGTTGTTATTAATCTTAAAGTTTATTTTCTATTGACAACTAGAAATTATTTAGTAACTATTGTAAAATGAATGTAATCACTGTCATATCAAGCCTATGTATCTCTATTTCTTCTTCTTCTTCTTCTTCTTCTTCTTCTTCTTATTATTATTATTATTATTATTATTATTATTATTATTATTATTATTATTTGAACACATACGTTCTTATTTTACTGTGGAAGTATCATCATTGGCCTCATAATAAGTCTGATAATGGGCCTCCACTAAATGTTACATATTTACGCTGTAGAAAGTGGCTCCTACGATCAACATAAAAAATACTTCATGTAGTACCAACCAAATTAAATAAATACTTAATGAATAAAATAAATAAATGAACAATTATTTGAATCAAAGTATTTTTTGGAGTTGAATAAAACTAGTTTAATTACTTTTTACCACATGAAGTAACTTTTTAGGTTGATCTGATGAGCCATTTTGTTACAGTGTAAAACAATCTGGCTTTTAACTTTATCCCTAGAACTTTTTAAAACAAAGTTATGCCAATTATGTCAACAAATTACAATAAACTTGGCATCTTTAGGGAACCAAATAACCCTTTTTATCAGGATTTAAAGGGTTAATCAAAGCCATTGCTTTGCAGTTTGCAAAAATGTGCACTGTAGTGCAAAAGCATTTCAAGACTGTATTTTATGTATTTCTCATTTAACTGATGAATTATCTGGTTATGTGTATTATATTCAGTGTTTTGTTGGCACCATATACAGTACTTCACTTTATTTCCTATTCTGCAGTCTTTGTTTCAAAAGATGTCCTTTACATGTGTCAGTGTTTTGACAGCAAAGATCAATATGTGTCCCATAATCTAGAGCTTTTCTGTACATTAGAAGTTAAAGGCATTAAACTTAGCCTAACACTGTAATATCAAATGTGCTAAATCTTTGCTTTCCTCAAACAAAAGGAACACGGTTCCTTAGAACATTAGAGATCTTTCTTCTGTTCCTCTTTTTCGCTCAGTCCCACCCTCAGGTTTTGGCAAAGTGTCGAGCTCCCAAGGGTAGCGTGCCTCCATCTCTCTCGCTCTTTTTTATCGCATTTATCAGCTGCCACCTTATTGTGCGTGTCTTTTGGCTTTTATCCTGTAAATCGGTGAGGTGGACATAGATTTTTTTTCATGACACTGTCAACCTCTGCTGTCTTCGGCTTGCTGTTAACAGCCCCGAGTGCTAGCGAGCTAAAATTAGCCTGAAAATGAGACAGCTCAGAAAAACAAAAATTGGCTGCAATTACTGCAGAAATCCTTATTGGGTCATGTTTTGACTCACCCTGTGCCAGGAAAATATGAATATCGTTTAGAACGAGGGAGCGAGGGGGGAAAGGCAGTGAGAGGGCTGGTGAGTGAAGAATGGTGAAAGGGAAGGAAAAAGCGAGAACGTGAGAGAAAGAGAGAGAGAGAGAGAAAGAGAGAGAGAGAGGGACATTTTATTTTCCTTCAGCACATCTATTGTGCTAAAGCAGAGAGAGCCAGAAGGCTGTTTGCCGTGAAGCTGCTAAGTAACAAGCTGACTCATTACATTCGGACTTGATGGGCCAATATGCTCGCTTCTTTTATAAGTTCACGTTTTCAGCATATTAAATCATCTAAAGCCTTCACTCTGTTTGCTAGGCGCTCACTGTTACCTTATTGTTTGTTTTCAGGCATCAAATGATCCAACCACTTGGGCACTTGGCAACATGAGGGCAATAAAGAGAAGATGTTCTACTGTATATTAGTTTCATAAGCAAGATGCTTGAAATTGGACAATGATATTCATCCCTTTAGGGCCTGAAAGAATGTAACTGCAGCATCACTTCAAATTCAGACTGCCGCTGCAAACCAGCTGTATGTTTAGACTGTAAATAACTTGCTGTCATGCTGGTCAGGGTGATGCATCTGGGTTTCAGACACTAAACTACTTTAAACTGTTTAAGCTTGGTGACAGTTGAGTGTTGGTATGGCGTCACACTGGCCTTGTATTTATAGTATTTCTGCCATGGTTTATGCCTTAGAAGCACCACATATCTTGCTATATAGCAAAACACCTGTAATGTCTGAAATTTCACTTTACAGCTTTTGCTATCAATTACATTAGCAATCATCAGTGTTGGGGTAGTTACTCAATATAAGTGTAATCCATTACAAACTGTATGATTATATGCTTGGATGATGATTAGATGCTTGGACAGAATGTTTCTGGCTTTACACTGCTTCCTGTGTATACACTGTGCTATGTGTGGTGGTTGGGATAGTGTAGTGCTTAACATCTCTGCCTTCTACACTGTAGACTCGGGTTCAATCCCCACCTGGGCAAACACCCTACACTATACCAATAAGAGTCCTTGGGCAAGACTCCTAACACTGCCTTGGCCTACCTATGTAAAATGATAAAATTGTAAGTCGCTCTGGATAAGAGCGTCGGCCAAATGCCATAAATGTAAAAAGTAAAGTTTTATGCAAATTACGTAAAGGACAGTCACAAATAATCTATACAGAGGAAATATGTGTTTCCATGCTAAATTAGTATTGCACTCCTAGAGTAATGAGTAATGCAAGTAATGGAATTCTACCACCAGTTATACTAATTATCAATTTTTATTATTAGATTTTGAAACACTTCATACTATAACTAACTGACAAGAAAGTTGATTTACAATATTTTCAGAAAAATAGCTGAGGTCCAGTCCTGCCTCACACTAAGTCTACTAAATGAAGTATCAATGCAGAACTTGTTTTTTGTTTTTGGAAAGTTTAACCATGTTTTGAGGAAAGATGGCAGGTTTAACTGCAGTGGTGGAAGTGCATCAGTGTGGCCGCATACCAATGTCAGAAACAAAGTGTCAAAAACTGAGCTCTGCTGCTCGTTTTAAATGTAAATACTTGTCATTATAGTCCTTTGGATGGTTTATTACTTGTAAGAAAAGTTGTGACGGCTACTTATTTTAACAATTGGTTGTCTACATTACAAGCAAATAAGGTGAGGGTAAAAAGTCTATAATGTGACACTGTAAACTGTAATGTGATAAGAGTTTGTTCTGTATTCAGTGGGGTTGAGATCAGAACTCTGTGCAGGCCACACCATAATCAAACGTCTTTATGAACCTTGCCCTGTGCATATGTGTTGCCACATTGGAAGCATCTAATTGTATAAATATGTCTTTGTATGCTGTTGCAATAAAATCACCCTAATTGGTATTGTATTGGCCAAAGTTACAATATCAGTTTTGGTAATAGAAAAGAAAAATGGCATCACGACATCCTCACAAATCATGTATAGCCTTTCAGAGATTAAAACTACACAAAAAGATGAGCAATGAAGCCTTTTAAAGTACTTAATCTGTTTTGCTTTGTTTTTCACTGTCAGTGTGAATGTCTCTTTCTCTGTCAGGACTGTGCCTCATTTGCCTTCTGTAGACAGTGGTCCATAGCTTTTGTGGTGGTCTCCAGAGGCGGGTAGGACAGTTAGATTTCTGGCTCTGCTCTCCATTCCAGATGGGCTGCTGTCAGTCATTACATTGATTTGGTATGCCTCAGACAACCTGGGTTCAGAGGCTTAAGAAAAACATAGAGAAGCTTTAATAAAGCAGTGGATCTGGAAGAGGAAAGTGATTTGCACTCTGGGTGTGTGTGGGTGTGTGTTTTTGGGTTCATTCGAGGATTAAGCATATAGGACATCCCATTTGCATCTTGCTGTGTGGAATTATAATAAGCTGCACTGCTCTCCCTCAACTTTCGCTTAGAAGTTTTTAACCTTTGAGGTTGTTTTGTATGAGTGCGAAAAAAATCTCAGCTTAGCATCAGGAAAAGCCCAGAGTCTATACCATTTTGTCTATGAGATAAACAAATGCAGGTTGTCACAATCTGTGATTAAGAAGTTCCAGAGAATATAAATTTTGTTTTGTGTACATATTCCCCCTGAGTACCACTGTTGTTTGAATTATGGTTGTGTGCAAAAGTTTGAAGATCAAATTACATGCTTTGATGATTTATTAAGTGAAAGTAAGTTAACACACTCTCCAAGGGACCAACTTAAATATGCCATTTTCTGATCATTTTAATGCACAATTTCAATGTGTCTTACATTAACAGTAAACGATTTTGCCGTCTGCTATAAAGCTGCAATTTTTGAGGTACTTTTTGACAGTGACGATATATAAAATAAAACATCCGCTTAGAAAATCAATGAATCATGTCATTTGACCAGGGGCATCCAAACTTTTGCATATGACTGTATGGACGTCTTTGGAAACCAGCAAACTTAGTCAAATGTGGCAACCAAGTAGCTTTGACAGTAGCAGCCTACATTTGAGCAGCTGGTGTTGTTGTATAATAGTTTGGAAGTAATATAATAGTTATAATTAGGGCTGAAAGATTAATTGTTTTTATATCTGAATCGCAGAAGCATCCACGAGCTTTGCCATCACAACCAGAATTAACTTGCAGGTTGTTGTGTTATTTAATTTAGATTTTGTGTTAAGCCTTCAAGTCTCAAGCCAGAAAAAGTATGTGCTGGTCTTCTTAGCCCAAAAAAAGCTCATACCTCAATACACAGAAAAATTGCAATTTGATATTTTTCCTAAATCGTTCAGCCCTAGTTGTAATCCTACCCTTACTTCCACATAATTTATTAACACCAATATGTTAAAACAATACTTGCCACATCATCTACAGAGAATAACCTCTAATATAGCATGTACCTGAAAAGGTGTGTGCTCATTTTCGAATTATCTTTTTTATTTGAGTGTAATAAATTGAGGGAAAATAAAATGTATAATATGAACCACATTTTTCCCCAATATGTTAAATTTAGCAAATTAACACCAATTGTGCATTATAATTTGTAGAAGTGTGAACTCTCTGAAGACGATATGTGCTTATTTTTACTTTTATTGTTTAACTAAAGCCAGCAGTGTCATTTGGCCAGGGGTGCGCAAACTTTTGTATACAACTGTACATAGGATAAAGCATATCTACTTTGCAATATTTTTGTTTATCATGTGATGCAATAAGGGAGATTGCAGAAAATAGCACTTTTCTCATAGGGAACAATGGCTTACACTGGATTAGTCTTTTTTGACCTGTTGGTGCTCCGCCCACAAACGCATTCTGTTGTAAAGTTGGAACTTTTACATAATGTTGGGCAAACTCCTGTTCAACATAATGAATTTAAGATGTAATTTAGATTTAGATTTAGACTTTAGGCTACATTTTTATTTTCTAGTTTAAAAAGCTACACTGACCCAGCTAATTGCAGCTAATTGAAACCATGCTAGCATTACCTTGATTATTGACCTTGATTATTATTGATTCCTGATCAATTAGTGTGGGCTTTCATACGAATAGACAATAAACTAAAAAAATGAAGTGCTCTAAAGTCTTTCATTAGCTTGAATGGTAATTATGCAAATTTTCTTTAAACCTGGCAACAGTTGCTACAAAACAGCGCATTTGTGGGCAGAACTCTGATAGGTCCATTTAGGCATGTTGCCAGCTACAAAATAACTCGGAACCTCAGAGGTCTATGGATGCACCTGTATTTGGCTAAGCACCTCTTTCCTGTTTTCTGCTTACAGCGCTGTGCGTCTTGATCATGAGAGACTGACCCATCAGCGAATGGATCTCCAAAGCAAAGGACCCGTCGGTGTAGGCATAAGACTGTACACAGCTCTGAGGAACCAAAAGTCCCGATGATGTCCTCCCTGAGTGACCAGTGCTGGACAGCAGAGGAGAGTGTGAACACTGCTTGCTCTCCCACCACCAGTAAGACAGGAAGTCCACCTTCAAGCCTGGCATCAATCACTTCTTAAGTCCCGCCCCTTATGAATGCCTTAAAGACACAGTACACTACATCTCTGCGCAGAGGGATACAGAGTAGAAGACTTCTTTAAAAAAAAAAAGCTTGACCTTTTTTTTTTTTTTTTTTTTTTTTTTTTTTTACCTTTATTTTATTTTCTTTATGTGTGAACCTGTGTCTTGTATGAAACAGATGTGAATATTTTAATATAATAGAGAAATATTTGTTTGGTTGTAATATGGACACTTGTTTCCATTGGGTGGGCTTGTTGAGAGATTTGCGAAGCAGGTATAAGGCCATGCTCTCTGTCTTCAGTGTCTAGTTTTTTAATCTCCTCCTTCTGTTTCGACCCAAACCGCGGGCTTGAAGGGCGAGAGCTGGCAAGCAGGCTGCCTGATGTCAGCTTGGAGTCGTCCCAGGGCCTTTCATTAACAGTGTATTCATGCAGGATCAAAACCCATTCCACTCCCCTCGCCACCGGACTCAGTATCATGCCACTGCTGTCAGAGGAAGCGCTAACATCTCGCCAACTACAGAGTTCTTAGGAGGTTATATAAACTCTTGTGCTGGTGCGAGTTGTTTAGAGTTTGAGTATCTCACATCAGTATATATTGCTAGTATTGCTAGCTGCCAATTCATGTAAAATTACAAACAATCAAACAAAAAGACAAGGAGCTACAGGGTTTCCTCAGGAAGACCAGGACAGGTCATGGGGTAGAGGATGAAGGATTGTGCTGCCAGGTGCCATGGACATTTAATTGGGCTTACGTGTGTTCATTCTTGGACCGGATCGATTGTTGTGTATACATCATAAATGTCTCATTTGTATCACCATATGCAATCATAGTGCATGCTGCGTAGTCCCGCTTTTAACCATTGCTAATCAAATTAGCATAATCAGCAGGGATATGAACCATTGGCCTGGCAACAATTACCATTCGCATTCAATATAGCAATCAGTACCATTTGGTATTATATGATGTGATGGATGACCCAGCTGTCTGGTGGGGTGCTTTATCCATTACTCTGCATTCAGCAAACATGCACACAGACAGGGTCACAAGAGGCAAGCAAAACTATCTGCTTAAATTAGGAATGTTGTTCCACAATTGTACATTACAGCAACAGCAAATTAAAGCCTTGAAATCTAATGCAACAGCACAAGATACTAGTTAAACTCCTTAGTAGTAGAAAATGCATTGAATTTACTTGAGTTTGATTTTTCCACATGAATAAAATGCATCAGCACTATGTTGGTGTAACATACTTCATTCATATGGAAATTATGTGCACATTTGCATCAAGTAAATTCAGTGCATATTTCTGTATTTACATTCATAAAAATAAAGGTTCCTAAATGATTCTTGGCTTAGATATACAGTGCTAGGACCAACCTTTAATTGGTGTGGAAGTTTTATATTATGTGGAGATACTTTTGAGTCCAAAAAGATTGTTTTTACATGCATGACAAAAGTGTTTGTTTTAAAAAAACAATCTTTTGAAAGGGACTTGGCTGTCTTTATGTGTTGGCATTGAAAAAGTCACTCAGCAGAATTGGAGTAATCAGCGATGGTATGCAACTGATGCTATACAGCCATGTAAACATTGCTATGGTGATAGCCAGTGGCAGCATTATGGGCCACCCACATTAGTCAAAAAAATGATAGAATATAGAAAAATAAAGTAATATCAGTATAAAATTGAAAGTGATAGATATTCCATGAAAATGCAGTTTTTGAAATTAGACCATCAAAATTCCAGTTTAACTGAAAGTATACATTAAGACCTTTTTAAAGCTTTTTAATATCAGAAGTGGACAAAATATCATCATAGCACAAAAAACTTTTCCAAGACCATGACTGCTGCATATGAACATAACACATTCAAGGCACAAAAGTAACTAAGCAGGGCTTATGATGTTACAGTACAAATCTGAATGTTGTATTAAATCCAAAAGCATTAATATCAATAATAGAGAGAAATCACAAGCAGATTAATGTTATGTTGGATGTAATTGCATTTTGCTGCAAAGTGGGTTACATTTTTTTTCTAATTATGACTTTTGGGCATCTCAGTTACGATGCCTAGCAGACAGTTGTTACTTTGTTTTAGCTACCAGCCACAGGAGTGAAATTCAGGGTTCTGCCCACTCACACCACCACTGGTGATAATGTTTCTTCCTATCCCATTTTTGCGGTGTTTTGAACACTTGCTAATGTTTGTAATGGTGTGCCTTTGGTGAAGAGTTACACCTGGTCTTCAGCTATGAGCGCTCAGCACTCACATGTTGAAAAAATCATCATCTGGTTTATTCCAGCTTGCAGTTGTAAATCTTTTTGTGCCAAGGAGAGAGCCAGGAGACTGCGATGCAGCAATGAAGTCTTTATTCAAGAGCGTGCTGTCCATCAGTTTTCAGCAGTCCAATGTGACAACAGTCTTATCATACAGGCATTTATACCATGTATTTCCCTTGCAGCAATTGGTACATCTGCTTGTCAGGAAACACATACAGTAGACATCTTGTTGCAAGCCAGGAAACATATGACCATTCATGTGTTGGAGGCTCAATCAATAGTTGAGGTAGACATCTACTAGGCATGTGATCAGTCATTAGAGAGCTCTGCGATTCAGAATCAGGAAAAATAGGGAGGAAGTAAACTAAAGGAACTATAACTAATGAAAGAAAATAAAGTAAACCTCTTGGCTGATGGCAAAAGTTGGGAAAATTGAACTCTTGACAGAATATACTGCTGACTGCTGCTATATACTGTCATCACTGTTGGCAGTGGCAGAAAATTCCATCGCTACTCCATTGAAAAGACATAAAATGTCCAGTTTACCATCATCTACCTTCATAATAACCTGCATTAGTGACTCAAGAACCCTCCAAAGAGCACTTTTTGGGACCTTTATTTTGAAGAGTGTAAAAGGTTTGAGCTATAACTTTATTTTGCTTGGTTACTGTCATGCCCCAACAGGCATACAGGCATTGAGAGTGGATATGGAGTGAAATTCCTTTTAAGCGATTAAGTCAGCCACTGTTCTTGGTGTGTGTTTAGCATTGTCACTTCTTACTGTCATTGCTGACTGAACTGCCTGCTTAATTTATCAAGCTACTCAGCCTGGTAAAAAGAGCCTGAGATTGATTCTGGATGTATAAGGCTGAGGAATCAAGGCCAATGCTTCAGCATCCATGAGCGCTTCCAAACAGTTTAGGCTCAAATTTAATCTGCGCTTTTATAACCCCATGCTGCAAACGGTGCCCTCGCAGCCACGGCAGCAAATTACAGTATCACACAGTGACAGCGCAACAATAATCCCCACCACCATCACCACCACCGCCACCACCACCCCCAAACTCACACAAGCACGCATACACAGCGCCTGCAATATCGCATCCTCACTTCACAGACCCTTTCTGTACGGAGGAGAGAGGCAAAGCTGCTTGTGAATAACACAAAACACCCTCTGAAACTTCCACAGTACTCTCTCTCTCTGTCTTCCTTTGCTTATCTAACACATTCAACCATGCATGCCGGCATGAGCACAAGCAATCTTGCATTCACTCTTTCTCCCTCCTTCGCACTCTTCTCCTCTCTCTCTCTCTCTCTCTCTCTCTCTCTCTCTCTCTCTCTCTCTCTCTCTCTCTCTTTCTCTTCACCACAACCGCACCTGCTGAAATCAGCTCAGAATAGAGATAAGCCTGTCAGAGACGTTACGTAAAAGGATGCTGTGGAGTTTTCTTAAGTGAAATATATGAAATTATAGCTTGTATCTAAAAGGATGAAGCAGCTGCTTTGTTTGTCATGAAAAAAATGCATTCAATTCATCTGTATGCAAAGTACTACGGAGGTGTATTATCTATTTTTTTAAAATCTAGCCTTGACTCTTATATAACCAAAGTTGAATTGAAATTCTGTTCTTTGTCGGAGACTCTCTTGCTCTCTTTTTTTCCACTTGGAGGTATAGACCTAGTGAGGGTAGATGCACATTAAACATATGTACATAAAGCAGATGTCTATTTTAATGTGTCCTGTTAAGGAAATCACATGCGTCACTTGGGGAAGTTCTACTTTTTTGACTGTTAGGCATCTCCAGCCCCCCTAAACCCCATGTTCTCGTCATCTTCGTGTCTTCAGGCTCTGTGATCCCTCCCTCCGTCTGATCTCTAGTTGCGACGAATGCTAGTTCTACCCACCAAGAACTCACTCTTTCTTTCTCTGTCCTCTCTCCCTCTCTCTCTCTCATTGTCGTTCTTGCTCCCTTTCTCCTTGTCTGTTTTTTTATAGCTATCCAGGCTTTCTAGCAAAGAGGTCCAGCAGAGCTTTCCATCTACCTGATGACAATGTGCAGGTGGATCGCTGCTTGCGAGCTGGACGCAGGGCAACGTGTCACGTCACATGTCGTAGACGCACATGTGACACAAACATGTAAATACATGCTAGCAAGATAATGATGTCACCCTGGCACGTTGCTCTGGGCTCCCCCGCAGCGGACTGGGACAGTTTTAAGGGACGAAGCTCTTTACCAACCCACAATGCAATGCGCATGACTCTCGTTGTACATCCAGTCAAGAGCCAAGAATTATCATCCAACCACAAAGGGAGAGGGGGGGTCTGCGTTACCATGGACACTAGACCAGCACTGATTGGTCGGCCAGTTTTCTTCGAGGAAGAGGAAGAGTCACTTGGAGAGCGGAGGAGAGTTACTTGATGGTGCAAAATCAATGCTGGTCACATACGGCACATTTTCTGATTGATTTGATCAGTCGATAGCTTTGTTCAGATACAGCTTCCTTTGTTCAACTGATGTATGGGCCTGTTACTTCTGCTCAATGAGGCTGTCCAATAAAGAAGACAGAGGTAAACCAAATGAAGAGTCCTGTAGAAGCTTGTAGAGATGATACAACACACAATAGCACCAGCACAGAGAGTTGCGTCTCAGTCCCAGCTCATTATCGCTATCTTTCTCAACCTTAATCACCTTAATGTGGAATCCAGTAACACACGGAGCTTCTGCTTCGAATATTAAATACACTTAATTGGAAAGGACCAGTGCATGGAAACAAAGTGGAATTCCAAACTTTGAGGGCACTACAGTCTCCCACACTGCTCTCTTAATGTCAAGGGAACACCATAGATTACTATATCAGCTAAACGTATACCAGAATGCATTGGGAGTCTCTTGTTGCTAAGCAACAGACATACTGATAGACAAAGCACACCTGAAGCAAGAGTGAAGCTTGATTTTCTCCTTTCTCTCAAAGACGAAAACATTAAATAGAGTTGATCTGATGGTGACAGGTGTGGTGGGCTACCAGATCCCCTTGTTTTTGAACTTCAGATTTGATATTATACTTAAAGCCAGAGGCTGCTGGTTAATTTTCTGCTCTCTGCTTATTTTCTTACACTGAAAATGAATAAAATATGCTTAATGGCTGTTTTGACTAGAACTAAAATAAATGAAAGGGTGGTCTCTGACTTTTACACAGTAATGGATGACGAGCAGGAGATTAGCTAACATTTACGGTGGTCACTGAAGTTATTGAAAAGTAAGCTTACTGAACTCTCTTCACAAAAAACAGGGAAAGAAAAAGGGCAACATGAATGTGAATTAAGCTTAATTTAATTAAATGCATATTGCAGGCACTCTTATCAAGAGAGACGGTGTAATCATGCTTCAGAGGAAACCGAATGTAGTGTTAATTATCCTAATCCTGACAGGTAGAGGGAAAAAAATGTCCATTTCTGGCAGCAATATGTTGAAATACTGACTCGTTTTCTCAAAAAGTTGTCTGTCTCTAAATAGTGAATTACATTCTTGATATTTAATGTCATTGTTTCAAGATAGTAATGTTTTAAGAATTAAATTATTTCAATATAAGTCATTATTTTGTCAATATTTTCACAACTTGCTATAAGAACAGCAAGCTGTTTCTTTTCTCCCAGGGCAACCAAAAATACTAGCTCTATTCCAAGACCAGAGATTTGTACCCTAATTCAATATTATAAACTATGCCATCTAACTTCTGTGACCTATGAGTTAACTCTGTTTTAGAATCTGGCATGAACCCATGTGTTTTACTACAGCAAAACTTGGTGTATTAAGTTAGTAGCCCCCCTTAATGATGACATTATGCTTTGTTTGTTGTACCCCCATATAACTACTGTACTTTATAATACTAATAATGGAGTAGGGACCAATTCAGTTACAGCCATGGTTTCAGTTAGGTCTACTTCAAAATACTTCAAAGGGTTCCTTGAGCAATGCCATAGAACCATATTTGGTTCCATTAAAAACATTTGTCAATGTAAAGAAACTTACAAGTTTACATAATGTAAAGGCTCTATAACAATTTAAGGTTTTTTTCCTAGAACCTTTGCATTATAAGGTTCTTAAAACTTTAAAAAGGTTTATCACTCTCACAAATATCATAGTCAGCAAATGGTTCTCTTAAGAACCAGGCATTGAAGTTATTTATTGATTCTTCTATAGCACTGAAACTTTTTTGGCCCCTAATTTATGAGAGTGTGGTTCTTGGCATAAATGTGTGGTTCTAGGAAGAGCCGTAAATTTATGTTGAACCTTCATAAACTTTTGTGCTTGCATCTTATTGACAAAGTATATTTTTTTAAAGAATGTTCTATTAAAAGGCTCTTCAGGGAACAGGTGGTGGTTCTTCGATGGCATTGAACCTTTTATGACATCTTTATTTTACACAGTGTGGATCTTGGCTTAAGTGTGGTTCTGGGGAAAAATCTTGATAACACTTTACTATAGGGTTCTGTTGTTAAGGCAAAATGACACCTACATAAGATTGTCATGACAACTGACATAACCCTACTTAAATGTTTATAAATACTTATTCCAGTAGTTATCATAAAGACTACTTTAGCTAACTTTGATCAAAACTGACCACTATATTTAGAGCGAATTATGCCTATTGTAATAAGCATCTATAAACATTTATAAAGGGTTATGTCACTTGTCATGACAACCTTATGTAGGTGTCAAAAAGTGTTACCAAAATTTGTACTTGGATATTTGCGTTATGTGGAGATTCTTTGTACTTTTAACAGATTCCTCACACCTGCATTTCAATGGTTCTAAGTCTATTGAAAGGTTCTTTAAGGAAGAAAAAGTGTTTTTTCTTTTTTTTGCTCAAAAGAACCCTTTTTGCTTTGCTTTTAAGACAGTACACTAATTTATGATGCCTCTATGGTATAGAGTGCACCGTAGTGACTATAATGCTATAGCATATACCTACGTGACTATGTTGTGTAAGCTACATGTTGTACTGATGAAGCATTTTCCACCAGTCTTAAGAAGCATTCCAATGGGACAATCCACAAGATTGTAATCCACAAGAGATGGTAATGCTTGGCTGCTCCCTGCTCCATCTCTCCATGGTAACAGAAGCCAGGTCTATAAAGCCGCACACTAGAAAAGATCTCTTTCAATCGCCTGATCGTTTTACCCCCTCTATCGTATCATGTTCATCAGCACTGGCCCTTGTATGAACAATCGCAGCTGGAACTCGAGGTAGCTCAGTCATTCTCCTCATAAACAAAGCAAAGCTGTCGCAACAGATTAAAACGACTGAGGCAGGTCATATTTGATTGTTAACATTGACGTGGGCCTCCACTGACATCCTATGCATAGCTCTCTTGGCTGATGTTGCCTTGTGTTGTGTCATCTCTAGAGCCTCGTCATTAGCACAGAGTCTGGAAGAGGCTGAGATGCACCTGGTGCGCCAAACCACCAGGAAGTGTATAATATTGTTTACCAGACATTTCTTCATGTGGGTTTAGGACAGCCTTGCCTTTTCTTTATGCATGATGCTTTGTTTTTTGGAAACGTGCATCCCAATTGAAGATATGTGTTTGTGTTACCCTTCGTTTATTTTTAGGTGCTGCTGTGGTATTTTTGGGACCCTCAGATTTTCCTTTTTCCACTTGTTTTGAGTTTTATTTTCCTGTTTTTTTTTTTCCTTTTTTTTTTTGGTAAACTTCATCAGTCGATATTCTAAGTTTTTCTACATTCTTATCATTTTGTAGGCAGCAATATGAGATGTGATGGAAAATGGAATTATGTGCAATGTTTAAATAAAAAAAACATAATATATTAAATAAAAAAGCAAAGAAGGTGCATTTGTCTTTCTTTAGCAAGTAGTGTTCTAAATTCTTGTAATAAGGTAATCAGGGGTTTTGCCAATAAGGACTGCATCATGATAACTATCATAACCAGAAAAAATTATTGCTATAAGTTGTATAATTACTTTGGGCCCCCAAGATTAGTGTTATTTATTGTTAATTGTGTTAGTCATGATATTGTGGTGTGTGCGAGTGACGATATTAGAATGTTGCTGAATGCCCCCACGTGTTCAGAAATGACCCTGACCCTGAGAATTTTGGGGATGTTTTTACAGAAAAGATTTGGGTGACTATTGACTTTTAGTGCAATGTTAGCCTCATAGCTCCAGCACTAAACCAAAGAAGTAAAACTTGGCAAAACACCAAGAATGTCTGAACTGATAAAGGGATACGTGTAAGATTGATTTTTCATCAAACCATTCCTTTAACACTGTCATAAGAACATTTCTCCACTTGTTGTTTAAAAAAAAAAAGAAAACACAAGCTGCCCTTTACCTTGAGTGAATTTTTTTACCATTTCTCACATTGACAGAGGCTAATTGAAGTTCTATAAGATTTTTGTTTTGTTTGTGATAATATATTTGATTCATTACAACATTTTCAATGCTGATTTTATTTGTGTAGTTTGCGTGAAGGTCTCGGTTTAGACAGAGCTTGGCCTGTGTGTGTGTGTGTGTGTGTGTGTGTGTGTGTGTGTGTGTGTGTGTATGCGTGCCTGTGTGTAGCAAATTGCTGTGTTCTGAGGACAAAGAACCCTCCATGATAGAGCATTTTGTCCATCGGGGTCTTATTTTGACACCTGATCCACAATTACTCACATAAGATTGAGATTAAATATTTAAAATGCATGCTGCATGCGGCAATTACTGGACCCTTGGACGTATTCCAGATGCAGCAGCCAACTCCCATAGAAAACCAGTTCTCTCTCTCTCTGTTCTCTCTTTTTCATTTTCTTTCTTTTTTTCTTACTATTCTCTCTCTTTTTCTCCTCCCTCTCGCTTTCATTCTCTTTCTGCTTTCTTTCTTGCTTGCTTCTCCTGCACTTTATCTTTAACTTGATCTTGCTCACTATCTCTTTTTTCGGACTTCTTTCTATCTCACTCTTCTTTCTCTATTCTCTCTCTCCTTCTCTTGCTTTCATTCTGTCTTCTCTCTCATTCTTTCTCTCTGTCTTCCTCTCATTCTTTTTTTCTCTCATTCTCTTTCTCCTTTGTCTCTCTTCTCTTACTCTTTCTCTCTTATTCTCTCTCGCTCTTTTCTTCTTTTGCTCTCTCTCTCTCCCTATTTTTCTCTTTTCTCTCTCACTCTTTTTGCTTTCTTGATTCTCTCTCCCCTTCTCCTCTTTTTCTCTCACTTTCATTCTTTCTTTCTCTCTGTCAGTCTTTCTTTCTCTCCCCTGCTCTTTATCACTTTCATTCTCTTTTTCCTTTCTCCCTCTTTCTTTCTTGCTTCTCGTGCTCTTTCACTTTCTCTCTCTTGCTCTGTCTTCTTTTTTTCTTCATTCACTCTCCCTGCTCTCTCTCTTTCTCTCTGTATATGCTCACTTTCATTCTTTCTCCTTACTCTCCTTCTTTCTTGCTTCTCTTGCTCTTTCTCTCTCTTGCCCTATCTTCTTCTTCTTTGGCTCTCTTTTTTCATTCTCGATTCTCTCCCCTGCTCTTCCTCTCTCTTTCATTCTCTCTCTCTCTCTCTCATTCTCTCTCTCTCTCATTCTCTCTCTCTCTCTCTCTCTCTCTCTCTCATTCTCTCTCTCTCTCTCTCTCTCTCTCTCTCTCTTCCAAACTAAAAAGCAGTGTGATGCACTGCAGACTGTTTGAAGGTATAGACGCCCCCCAACCGTGCTATAAAAGACTATAAACAGATTCATACAGCTGCGTGAAAGCCCTCCTGCATGCTGATAGCATCTTCTCTCTCCACACCCAGTTTTTCTTCTCCATCCCTGCACACCAAAATAAAGAAACATTAATTAAGGCCGGTCTCATCTTCCTACATTGTTTTCCTTTAGCAGATAAGACACCAGTGGCTAGAGGACGTGAGTCAACAGGTAACGAGGCACAGGTGACCTTTTTTCTTTTAATTATGGATCTCCCTTCTCCCTCCAGGCTCCTTTATTTACTGTAAACTGCTGAAGTTGGCATGAAAAGAGACAGACTTGTCTTTGTGTGTTTGCGCTCCACCTTGAAGGTCAGTGCCTGTGGACTCTGCAAGTAGTCCACAGGGTGTAAATCAGCGTCAGGTGCTGCTATTTATATGCTAGCGCCCATCAGAGCTGTCTGTAAAAGTGGGTGAACTTGCCGAAGGACCCGGAACCCTCAGCGAGTTTTCAGTCCTCGCACTCATACTGGCCACTGGGCAGCACCACATTAGGTCACATATGCAGAGGTTACAAACACAGAGGCACATCAGTATACTTACAGTCACTGTCATATGACAAGCTTATGAATACAGTTTTTGTTTTTTTCTCTTAATGTATCCATAAGTTTACATGACACCTCCATGAGCTCATTATAGCAACTGACTTAAACCTACATAAACATTTATAAATTCTTATTACAATAGGTGTCATTTTTATAAAGGTTGACAACTTTGATGTCAAGATATAACATCTATGCTAGGTGGCATTAGACTGAGCCATGACACGTTCTGGGGTGAAATGACTTTGAAGTTCAGTTGAGCACTTTATTAGGTACACCAACCTTGTATCTACACTCTTTGTCTGTTGCATCAGCTCCACTTACTGTATAGGAGCCCTGTGTGGTTTTACAATTACAGACTAGTCCATCTGTTTCTTTGCATAGTTTATTATCCCACCTCAATGTTGAGGACCCCCAAAGAACTCCCACAGAGCAGGATGTTATTTTATTGAGGGGGTGGATTACACTGAAATGGTGGTGGCATGTTAGTATGTGATTCTAGTAAATGTACCAGCATCACATACTAACATGCCACCACCACGTCAGCGTGGACCATGTTGGTTCACCATGTAGATGTAAAGTCACAGACAGTGGCTCATTTGTTGGTGCACAGTTTGTGTTGGTCATTGTCTAGTCCTTCAACAGTGGTCGCAGGACACCGTAGGCTGGGTATTTTTGGTTGGTGGACTTCTCTCAGTCCAGCACTGACGATGAGATGTTTAAAAACTCCAGCAGCACTGCTGCATCTGATCCACTCTTATCGGCGCAACACACACTAAAACACTACCACAAAAGTGTCACTGCAGTGCTGAGAAAAATCCACCACCCACATAATACCTGATCTGTCCTGTGGATGTCCTGACCATTGATGAAGGGGGAAAAGGAGGCTGACAGCTGGGATAAGCTCCAGCATCCCCCACAACCCAGAAGGAGAAGCAGCTTAGAAAATGAGTGTGAGCAGACTGCTGCTCTTGAATTCAACTAGAGGGCATTAGAGTTGCCCCAACTCTAACTTCTTAGTTTAGTTGAAACTTCTTCTAACTCACGTTTTTTAGTTCTTCATCATAGGTAAACAATATAGAAGGTACATTTATTACTCAATTTCTCCACTAGCTGGTTCTCTTTCTATCACCTCCTCTTGGTTTATGGATGGTTGTGGCATTATTGAACAAACAAAGTCTATATTGTTGATTTACCTGAGAAACTACACTGTAATAAAATGCAGCTTTTAAACGTAAAATAGGACTAACCAGGTAAACTTGAAATGTGGAGTCTGTTGAAAATACGTTAACAAATGTAAAGCACAAATTATTGTTTTCAGTTCTATGAGCCTGATTACTGACTTTTTTAAGTTTAAAAGCTCCAATTAAATCTTATTAAGTTAAAAAACAGAAAATTTACAAGAATAATTTATTGCAAAATACACAAAATACACAAATGTCCTCTAACCCAAAGCTGACAAAGACAATATATGCTTGATGCCCAAAGTTTGCTCATTTATTGAGTCTGTAGTGGAGCTGCAAGGCTAGAACATTTACTAGATTCAGACTGGATTAAATTTATATGAGGCCGTGGGGTAATTAGCTTTTTTACAGGTGCTACTCTGTGAATTTATTTCCATCTGGATCAGCCGTACTGCTGTTTTTCTCCCTCCTCTGCTGAAAAATCTACGAGTTGAATTACCTACTGTTTTTCACCGAACTCAGCAGTGGTCTGATTATTTTAGGGTTGTGTGGATACTGGGCTGCCCAAAAGAGGGGAAAATGGGAAAGCTTTCAGGGGCCCTGCCACTAAGGGGGGATTGTGTTCAGAAAACACAGCAGTGTACTAAATTAGTTCAAACTGCAGTAGCACAGTAAATATTTACAAGGACGAGGATTATATTATGATCTCTTTAAATGCAAGGCCATAATTGAGATAGTAATAGGCTAAATATATACATAATCATCAATTATAGGGTGGTCCATACATGCTTTTTTGCGATTTTTAGTTTCTGTGTAATTTGAGCTCAGCAGCTGTCATTTATATGAAAATGTCATGATGTATGGACCAGTATAAATGCTCCAAAATTGTTTTGAATGAAATATCTTTACATTAACTTACGTTGAAAGAAAAGAAAGTTTTTGCCCTCTCCTGTAAAGTTATGACTTTGCATATACTTGTTTTTCTTAGGACAGCGACATCCACATCCTTACATTTTGGAGCAGGAAATGAAACTGCATCCCTGTCCCTTTGTCCACATGGTGAGCAGTTAGATTCCATTGTTTTGAAGTCAGTGTGTTCCAAAGTCTGAGAATATGTGTGTAAAACTGGGTTTGTCAAAACTGCGTTTGCTAGTCATGGTTTTATGTGTGTATCTACACAATAGTGATATTCTCAGGCAGATACTACCTCGTTTTGGAAATATTTTTCTCTTTGCCATATTTAGTGTCCTATTGCATATATCCATATTAAATACTTCCTGTGTCATGTAGCATACTTTAGAAGAGTCTCCTGACCACTTACTTGGTCTCAGTCATAGAACTTCATCCCTATACTCTCTACACTGGGAGAGAATTAGCTCAATTAAAAAAAAAAAAAAATCCCACAGGCTGATTAAAGGAGTGATATTGGCAGCTGCAAAGCATTACTTTACATTCACATACAATGCTGTGAAAAAAGTATTTGCCCCTCACCTGATGACATCTATTTTAGCTAATTTGTCACATTTAAATGTTTCAGATCATCCACTTGACTTTAATATAAGATTAAGGTAAGGTAACACGAGCAAACACTAAATGCAGCTTTTAAACAATGATTCAATTTACTGAAGATAAAGATTTCTTCAAAACCTATATCACCTATGTGAAAAAGTAATTGCCCCTTTACCCTTGGTTGTGCCACTTATGGCAGTAACAATTGTAATCAAAGATTTGCGAAAACTTGCAATATGTCTTTTACATCACTTTAGATAGGATCTGTTTAAGTGATGTTTAGATTCAACAGGCCTGGCAGTAATTGTGCCTTGGAGTGGCTAGTAAAATTCAATCAATAATTGAATTTGGTTAAGTGATTGATTTAGTAGCGAATACTTTTTCACATAGGGCCACGTAAGGTTGAACAGCATTTTTCATTCAATAAATAAAATCATCATTTAAAAACAGCATTTTGTTTTTACCTCTGTCTGATATTAAAAGGAGTCATTTTAAAAGGAAATGAAAACATTCAAGTGTGACAAAATGCAAAAATAATAGAAATTGGAAATGGGCAAATACTTTTTTACAGCACTGTATGGCCACATGTAATTCAAACATCCAGGTTTGTAGAACACACAAGGTTTTCTTTCAGCAGGAACATTATGTAATATGCACCACCCAGTATATCAGCTGTCATATTCAAATTAACACAGGCTGTTTGGTCACTTTGTCTGTTGGACCAACATGTCTGATGGTCACTTTAAGGACCTTGCCAGTTTGTTTATAGGAGTTGGCTATCCATTTGGCAAGCCCTGCTCACCCCTGATACTACCCTACAATGTCATCTAAACTTCATTTGAGCTCACATAACTTGCCATGAATGGTAATAACAGGTATTAGGCAATATAGTGAAGTATTATGAGTATTATGTAAGCACTACATTACAGCTAGCTGGCAGGGTATGAGCCCCCGGCTGTCTTCCAGGAATAGGCCACATCACTCAAAGGGGTAACATTAAACCTGACAGAACAATAGCCAAGCACATGGTGGGCATTCTGCAGGCTTCACACTGCCAGGAAATGTGGGCCTGGGCAGTTAGCCTCAGCCCGGATCTAGTGTTGGAAACATAACACCCTGTCTGCTACTGTGCCCTGAAACTCGACGCCCACCAACACCCCAACACGTCCTTTTTATGCCCCCTTGTTATAATCTACTGGGCCACTCTCTTCCCTCAACTAATCCCCAACTACTTCTCACTCCTCATCTTTCCAAAATGCTCCTCTTTCTGTTTACTATTCCATCCTGTCTGCCCGCTTTGGCTTCGGACACCAATTCCCAGTTCTATTATTATGAAGCCTCTGCAGCGTATTTGATCTAAATAAGCAGTAACACATTCAATTAAACTGATCAACTATTCATCAAACCTTTGATTAGCTGAGGCAGGGCTGTCAGTGTTGGGCTAGAGCAGAATATGCAATTAAGCTCTTCTCCAGGACAAGTGCGACCGGACAACAGAGCATGCACTTCTTCACATTACCAGCTAGGAATATAAAAATGTGCATGTTTTCAGATGCAAGATTTGATTCTTTGATTCTGAGGTCAAGATTAAATTAGGATTTTTTATGCATTAAAATGCCTCAATTCTGCAGAGCTGTAGTGAATAAAAGTTCTCAAATTGATATTTTATTCTATTTGAGAACTTCCATTTATGTCAGCCATCCCAATCTGTGTATTATATAACTGTATGGCCACATGCAATGCACACATCCAGGTTTGTAGAACACACAAGGTTTCCTTTCAGCAGGAACATTATGTATTATGTCATCTTGCAGGTCAGATTCAATTCAAGATGAATAGTCTAATCAGAATAACATATCAGTTAGTTTCTTAGTTTACTTAGACTATTCATCTTGAACTGAATCTGACCTGCAAGATGACACAGAGAATGCCCACTTTGAACTGTTTTGACCTCTAGCACAAGGGTCCAAAGAGAATCAGAATGCTTGCTTTGACAATCACTAGTATTCATAAGGTTGTGCTCAGGCTAAACATTTCTTCCTCAGCTGTCAGTGCATGTTTTACTCTTTCAGAGCAGAATGCTTTCAAAAGTTCAAGAAAAGTTCGATTACGTGGTAATTGCACTAGCAGTGCTGTTATGGTTAGCTCTCTGTGGTCTAAGGGCATTTTCTTGATTTTTTTGCATATCTTCTGAAATTTATCTTTAAAGCCACTTGCATATAACATGATGCTAATGTATGTCATACCAAAATGCTCTATTCCCTTTGTTGCTTCCTTCCAAAACTGCTGTAGTCACTTCAGCGGCTGTAAACTCCTTGCTTGTCAGTTCCCGTTTCTCCATGTCAACTGAATGTGAATGAAGTTTCCAATGTGAAAAAGTAAGTCCTTCCTGAGTATCTGTTGGTCTGTTTCACACAGAATGTAGACAAACACTGAATCCACCAATTACACATGATGAGAGATAGATGCCATGTGTATCAACTCCTCTTCATAGTCTCATAACTCCGGATATGAGTCATATTCAATCTGACAATCCCATGGTAATATGGAATTCAAAGGGCAGACTTATCTATCACAAAGATAAAGAAATCTAAATAGAAACATTGAATTAGACACATGGGTGCTTTCATGGACCCCAGAGGGTTTTCATGTGAGTAAAACACAGCCTGTTCCACAGAGATTAATTCTTGATTTAACTAGTGGCCACTGATAGAGATCCAAAACCCCAGCAGGCCTGCTCCTAACAAAACAAGCCAAAATCACAACCCCTGGAACTTAAATGTGATTTTAGAAAAAAAAAACAGGTCTGTACACAACATAAGCTTTTCCCCCTCCCCTTAGAATTTACTTTGATAGGCATGTTGGATCACTGATAGTGGTTTCCACAAACAATGGCAAATGAGAGACCCTCAGAAGTGGCCATATCACGAAGCAGTTGTAAATTTCAGAAGAGACCAAGGGGCATAGCTCTGCAACAGCATTGTTTAATGTTTGTTTTTTTGTTGTTGTTGTTTTTTTCAAGCTTTCAGTTTTGAATCCCTATAAAAGCAGCACAAAATGAGATGTATCCAATGTAAAGAATATGTATCTATAATGAATCGCTAGCTTATAGACTGGCTTCTAAAACTTCTTTTTGCCTGGCAGACGAAGGGCCTTTTATCATTATTATTAATTTATACTGCTATTCATAGTCTATGTCTATCTACCTGTGGTCAACTATCTGGAGTTCTGTACATACTTCTTCAGCTTCTTTGTGTTTTTTTTTTTCTTCAGTTCATCAGGCTGATTATGTCATTGCAGCCACTATAAAAGATTGAGAACTCGTCTGGCGAAACATTTTCCTGCAATCCAGTGTGTCTTTTCTCAGGACCTTGTGAAACAATTGTGAAACATTTTGCATGAACGTAAACATTTTTGGCTGTAATTCTCTGCTAATCACTGTTATCAATTTGTTGTTATCCTCAAAATGTAAGACAAAGTTACATCTTTTAAAATTAAGTCAGGACACCAGGACATGGATTGAAATACAGGGCTGTCCTGGGAGAAACCGGATGTCTGGTCACCCTAGTTTTTGTTGCCAAGCGATCTGCTGAAAGAGGACAAGAATTTTCAGTTGCCCATGATTGCAGTCGTGTCATTAACTTTTTAAACTTTTGTCATATAATACAGAAAATAGCATAGCATAAACGTTCACTTTAGAAGTAGTTTTTGCTCTAATTTAAATGACCACCTCTATGCAATTTCTAGTCTTATTTAGCAGCAAGCTATCACTTCACTCACACTGGTGTTGAATCTGGCTCCCTACTCCCTATGTAGTGCATTACGTAGGAATTAAAATGCAGGTGTCTAACAAATAGCAATTCCATACTGAACAAATAGTGCAGTGTTTGAATGTAGAAGCCAGAATTAGTTAATAACTCACATAGCATATTATATAGGAAGGAAGGAGCTGTTTCAGATTTAGCCCACATTTATTTGTGCTTAAGGCAGAACTAAAACATGAATATTTTAAATGTTTAAGTCATTCAAATGATATATTCTTTACTTACTACTTCATATTGCAGTAAGTAAGTATTTTAATTCAAAGCATTTCATATTAATGGAGAAGTTGTTTAGCCTGTCAGCAATTTAACACTTTAGTTTAGCATCAGCCTAGTTTTGTTTAAGAAAATAAGTTGTCAGCTTCTCAGTTTGAATGAAATTGGGTTCTTATTTCATAAATAAGCTCTATGGCCCATGCAAGCAGCATTATTATCAAAGATTATTCCATTAACAGCACAAGGGCTTTTCATGACTTGGTACTATAATGCAGAAATCACATATTTAAACACTGTGCTTCAATTTTTAAACACTGTGCTTCAACTGTTTTTGCAAATACAATTGTTTTTGCACCTGAAGGAAAGTTTAAAATAATTAGCCTCATACACTGCCTTCAATAAAGTAAAAAAAAAGTAAAAAAGAATCTTATTTCATATTCTCTGAGTAGGTCTCAGCAGAGAGTGCATACATTTAATATCAAACACAGTCTTCTGATCCTTGATTATAGCCAGCATCTTCACTCTATATAGCTATAGTATATATGGACATGACCATTATGCTCTTGATATGGATAGAAACCATAAATCAGGTGAACTGACGCTGACATTAAAGACATTTGGAATGACTGAGGGTGGTTTAGAGCTGAAGGTAGGGGTCATCGTCCCAACATCCTGTCACTGCCCGGGGGCTCCATCAGTCAGTGTCACGACTAGGATACAGTACGGTTACGGCCTCAGGACAGAGCTGGAGGTCAGAGGTCAAGGAGGGATATGTCAGTGACACATGGGGGATGTATCAGTAACATACTGAGATCTTTCCACTTTGAAGTCACTCTAGGTGTAATCACACAAACACATATATATATATATATATATATATATATATATATATATATATATATATGTACTGTGTTCTCAACATGCAAGTGATGAGCGGTGGGGCGTGTTCAGCAGAGGGCGGAGTGTGAGCAGAGGGCGGAGTATTAGAGAGTTGTTTCGCTGATCACCGATAGACACATGATCACTATGAGAATGTATGAGTGGGGTGATGGGGAGTGGGGGTGTTGCAAGGAGGATGAACGTGTGAGCGCTGGGGTGGAGAGTTGTTCCATCGGGAGCAAAGAACTCTCTTCTTAAAGGCACAAACACCTGTCCCACAGCGAGGTGGAAGACCAAGCAAAAATTTTGGGGTGGCATTAAATTTCAGAAAGGGCCCTGGCCACCCTGGCCACCCCTTTAGAACTGCACATATACACAGTACAGTGTAAACAGTAGTAAATACCCCCGTCAGTTAATTCATTGCAAGTCAAAAAGTGCCTCTTTATAAGTTATTTATTTTTTATTGTTAAAAAGCAGAAAATACACATTTCATATATTTAACAGAACATTACACAGAAGCCTCAAAAGCTAAATATAATTTACATTCAAGTATATTGAATTAGTATTCAAGTATTGTATGCATCTAACCTTTGCTTTAGTTCAGCTTGATTTCAATGCTGGGATATTTTTCCACAGCTCCAAAGTTCAGATGTAGATTGGTTGCATTTTCTACTTTTCATGGTTCAAGTACTCCGCATTCACTAATGTTGAGGTCTTGACTCTTGGGTGGCCAATCCATTGCTCTGAGAAGACTAGCAGCTTCATTGTTTGATTTGCAAATGTTCCTTTTCTCAGTAAGGGCTTCTTGACAGCTTCACATCCTTTCAGACTCATAGTGTTGAGTTGTCTTCTCACAGTGAAAGGATGGACAGAAACACTTGTGGATTTTTCAGAACTTATGCAAGAGTGAAGCTTGATTTTCTCCTCTCTCTGAAAGACAAAAGCTTTTAGTACTGTTTATCTAACAGGTTGACAGGTTTGGTGGTCTACCACGTCTTACATGTTTGTTAGGAGCCCCATTTTCTCTACATCTTTTAATAATTTTCTGAACTCTAGTTTTAGAAACTCTTTGATGTTACCCTTCCTTATGCAAGTGGACTCTCTCATCTAATCTCCTTAAAAATGTCTCCTAAAAATGAATGAATTACATTTAATGGCTGTTTTGACTGGAAATTCAGCAACTGAAGGGTGGTCTCTGACTTCTGCAGATTAGCTACAGGATTGCTTTATTGAAGCCTAACCTTTAAGTCCATAGCTTCTGTCTGCCCTGGGAGCCACAAATGCAAGCTGCAGCAGTCCAGTGGCACTGTAGTGCCGCGTGAATGAAACAAAGAGGGTGAGATAAGGGAGGACAGGAATGAGTGGAGAAAAGACTAAAGTAAGCGACTTAGACAGAGGCTGACAGATGAGAAGAATAAACACGAGAACAAACCTGTGGATGAGTGAGGGAGCTAAAACAGTGAAACAATGCGAGTGAAGGACTGTAGAAGAAAAGAACAGAGGAGAATGAATGAGAGTAGGCAGCAGTAACCACTGATGCTGAAGGAGACAAGTGTGAGAATAAGCAGCCATATTCACTCTCCCACAAAGCCATCACTCCCTATTAACCCTTTAAACTGCAGCTTATTCATTTTCAAATGCATTATTCAGTGACTGCTATGACTTGTTTCGGAATGAAACTATTACTATTACGATGAAACTAATATGGAAGTATTGTATTAAATGGACTTATGAAGTTATGCGCCATTCTGTAGTTGGCGTCATGACTGTATTAGGAACTCTGGGTCTGAGCAGATTTTCTCTATGAGAGAAATTAATTGTATTTTCATGCCCTGTGGACAACAAAAATGAATCAAACGTTTTGAAGTAAATCAAAATAAAAATTCTGATATCTTGACAACATTAGTAATGATTATGGCTGTTACTTGTTAGCTACATTAGTCTCACTACTCCAGAGTAAACTAAAGAAGCAAACATTAGACACCAAGTACGTATTTGCGGATCAATTACATTTTACATTTGGGATATGGAGGGTTAAATTTTCCATGTCATCTCAAGTAGTTCATAATATTAGACCAGCCTACAAAACACGGGAGTGGCACAATGCACTCATGTTATGTAATGCTAGGGCCACAGGCATCAAGGGAGATAGGTGTCAAATCGGCCCTGATCCAGTTGGAGGCAAGAGTCTGGGGAAATGGGATTTGGGGGTGGGGAGGTCGTAGGCACTGGGAAGATGGCTGAGGGAAAAGATTGACAAGGTAGAAGCACTGACAAGGTAGGAGCAGGCACATGTTGAGGAGGTTTCTAGCTTCGTGTTGCTGGCAGTGAGATGCGCTCACATGAGGTGTGCAGGGAAATTTCTATTTGTTGTCATGGAAACTGCTGGTGAGGGAGAGGAGAAGAGAGGAGAGGAGAGAGAGAAGACGATAGGAGGAGAACAGAGATGAGGAGGGGTCTTATTCATGTTTTTAATGAGGGGGCTCCTGTCCCTCTATTTCAGGCTTGAGGGTCGTTTAATCGATTAAAACAAAGAGGACCTAAAGGCAGAAACGCCCTGTTGCTTTCCAATATAAACTTTGCTTAATTGAAAGGGTGATTTGTCTCAAAGCAGGTGTGCAAAAAGCTTTCAGTGAAAGACTAGAGGCATGCCATTAACCCTTAAACAGGCACAGCAGTAAAATAAGTAACACAAAATGATTTGGTATTGTTTTTTTTAGCTTAATTAATCTGACATTCATTCATCTACCAATTATTTTTCAAAATAATTGAATTATTCTCATTGAACACTGTAATGTTGCTATGTAATATTGCATTTCCAGGTTAAAATGCTACATTACTGACATGTTGTAATAATTGAAACTTGGCAGGTTGGAAACATCACTGACAAATAATTTGTTGCCATGATAATGTGGACAATAGGAAAATAAAAGACTGTTTGATTTATACTTATTTTTATTTTGGAGAAAAAAAACACCCACAAGTTTTATTCAACAATTTCTCACTAGGTTAAACTGGATTCAAGTTTCCATCCTTGCAACAGTTGCTATGAAAGAAAGCATTAGTGGGCGGAGCATGGATAGGTTAATTGGCCTTTGGTGTTTATTTTGGGTTTATGAGTTGCATTTCTCATGCATTTCTCTTTTAACACATTAATATCCATATCTGGATTTATATGGTCAATCAATCAAGGCAATCAACCCATGTGAATTTTTAGCACTTCATTTTAGCAAAACATCCAAACTTGGTTGCAAATAAAGGTTTAAAAATATAGTCACAGAAATCTAATGAATACTGTTAAACTGCATTATTTTATGTAGTCACATATTTTTCTTATTTGCTCTAATTTGACCCTGAAGAAAGATGTTTTCCTTTTAAAAGCAGTGCATTTGTTATAGCTTTTTAAATGGAAAAATAAGCTATCAGAATGTATTTATTATTTTCAATAATTCAATAACATTATTTTCACCAAATGAACACAGTATCACTGAGATCCAGTGACAGCAACAGTGGCTACATATGCCAAAGTGTACATATCAAATGTCATATATACAGTCAATTGTTCTAACTCCTCCATGACTGTATCCCTCTCACTCCTGTTCATGTAGCTTGTGAATTTGTGTTACAGTGGAGTCTTTTGAGAGGAGCTCAACCTTTCCATTTTGCTTTTGTTAGTTTGTTGCTTGTTGATTTATCTATGGGTCTCCTGCGAGCTCAGTCTGGTGTAGTCCACTAAATTACTGATATGTACTTTAATGATAACCACATTTTCCATTGCAATAAGAGAGCCGTCAATAGAACTTGCCTTTTAATAGTTGTATATGAACAAGAGAGCTACAGTTATGGCATAATAGCAACAGCATGCAAGTGGTTAAGCTTCCAGCCTCCACTTCTGTCAGGGGCAGTCCTTGTATTATGAGCCCACTGTCACATGAAGGTGAAAATTAGATGTAGATGTACATATTCTACAGTTTATTATGAAATTAAAGTACTTGTTATTTCCAATTGCAGCGATTCTTTCCAGTAATTTCTATGCATCCCCAACCCATGATTATGATTAAAATTTCTCTTCTATCTTGTTACGTGAGGACAGAACAACATGTCAATAGACTGGTACAAAAAATGCACTAATCTAAACTTTGGAGTGGGGGTGCTTTAGTGTGAATTTGTGTGTTTTTAAAGGAAAATTCAAACAAAAGTTATCCAAGTGTAGCAGAGAAATTCAAAAACAACAGCTTCCAAATGTAGTATCACAACACCTCAGTGTCAAGTCAGAACATAAACAAACCAGACATATCAGAGAAGAGCTCGAGACATCCATTAAAATGGGTAAGTTTCATTGCTATGCGATTCTTTTATCTGCCAACTTGTATCTGCTAAGTCTACTTATTAAGTCTAGTTATTAACCAGTGACACAAAACAAATGGAATTCATTTACTTCCAACATTCAGCAGTCTGAAGCTTACTTTCCCAATTGTTTACTTTATGTTAATATCATTATAATATTTACTGGAAGGGTCAATGAGATCCCTTCTTTTCTCCACTTCATGGAAGTGTTTCTTCTCATCCATTTAGAGAAGGAATGGCAGAAAGACGCTAGCTGTCAAAAATAGATTCTACTTTTGTTCGTCAAAAATGGCATGTCGCATTTCATGATGATTTGCCACTCACAGCTGAAATAGACAGCTTCATTAGTAAGAATGTGAGCATTTTTGGTTTTGTCATTGTTGCTTGCTCTCATTGCTCACTGTTAGGACATGGTACAAGTTTGAGAAAAGCAAAAAGTTTGTCACTACACTCGCAAATTTTCATTTTATTTTTCAGTCAGAAAAAGGTGCTACACAGGATCAGTTAGCCATACAGTGTGCTATCATTAAAGTTAGTATGTATAGCTCTATTTTTGGGGTAGTTACTCAAAAAAGTAATCTATTACAAGTTACTAAATACTTCTCTCAAAATATCCTTACATTACTTATTACTTCCTGGAAAGTAAAAGAAACAAAAAAATTGTATTTCTTTTCTTCTGAGTTACTCCATACCAAACTATCTCACTCTACTGGCAGATAATTTCACTTGTTTCAAGCATATCTCTTAAAACTAGCAACATTACCTAATAATGTAGTGACTTCACTTTATAAAATTAAAATGTCTCTTTTTTGCAGTGTAGATGGACGTGCCCATTCCAGTGGGGCCCAAAGCTGTCTTTTGTCTAGAGCACCAGAATCAGTAAATCTGGCCCTGACTACTGGTGTGAAAGGTTAAACTAGGAAAATGCATTATAAAAATGGTAGACAACTCTAATAAGTACACAACATTTCACCTTTTAATTCCTTACCAAGCCATGGGCCTAAAGTTTTATTACACAATTCTATAACCTAATAAAACTTCCATTAGTTTGTCCCTGTAGTTAAAGAATAATAAGCCCTAGTATGTAGTACACCTGGAATGTCAAGGAGATAAGACAAAACAACTACATTTTGTGTTATTTTCCCTCTCATTCTAAATTTACTTGCTCAACATGGATGGCTTAAGGTAAAAAAAACTTTCAAAATCTGCATTTTTATCAGTCATGTATAACAAACATCATTGCCTTTGCAATCGAGACTGTTTATTCAACTACTTGCTACATACTGAATCATGGAATCTAGCTATATATATATATATATATATATATATATATATATATATATATATATATAAGAGATTCAATATTTAGACCATAAATATAGTTATTGGAAATGCTACACTGTATGCATGCAGACACCATCACACACATACGTGGACTGCCTCAGAGGTATTTGACTGAGCATATATCTCCCACGAGGCTCTGGGAGAGTGATATATAAGTGTCAGGCCATGTCAATCATCTGCTGCAGATCTTTCCATTCGTTGGCTCGCCCTTTGGACTGTACAATGCATCGGACCCTTTTGGAAAGGCCTCCATTTCACACACACACACACACACACACACACACACACACACACACACACACACATGTGCACTCTTACAAAGGCCTCTGCCAGTCATACAGACCCAGGGCTGAAGCTGAGCAGTGGGAGCCAGTCTGATATTTTCAGCCTTGACATCACTGACCTGCCAGTGCCCTCATCAGCTTCAGCGTGAGCAGTGTGTGTGAAGCGTGTGTATGCAGGGGGTTAGGGGATCAGGTTAAGTTTCAGAAATAAAGAAAAGACTGATGATAATGCAATAAAAAGACTGCTGTAATGTACAAAATTTCCTGGAACAATTGTACTGTACATACCTCTATCTGGGGTGTCAATGGCATCAATGAGTACTAGTTTAAGTTTGTACAATTCAACTACTGAACTGTGAAACAATATTGTCAGTTTAAATTGTTATATTATAGGCCATTTTTTAGAAAAGCAAAAATATAAATATATATTTTAAACAAAATCAATATATTTTATTGATCCAACTTTTAAAAACTTATCAATAGAATATCAATAAAAGAATATTCAAAACAAATGTAAAAATACCTTTGTAATATTTGAATCCACACTGTAAGTTATTACTGTGCATAAAATAACAAAAGATTTGCTAAATTTAGAGGAAAATGTATAGAATGTGTTAAATCATCAAATCAACAAAACATGTAGGTTGATGCTCA
Source organism: Pygocentrus nattereri (assembly GCF_015220715.1). Taxonomy (NCBI): domain Eukaryota; kingdom Metazoa; phylum Chordata; class Actinopteri; order Characiformes; family Serrasalmidae; genus Pygocentrus; species Pygocentrus nattereri. Next base: position 19,997,752 of record NC_051235.1, on the reverse strand, counting down.
AGATGTTCAAATTTTGCCTATGATTGTATAAAGTAATGTACACTGTAGTATATATTACATATATTATACACTGTATATAGTATATTTACCATCACTGTCCAAAGAAAACCATGTATTTTTTCAACACATTTTTTGTGATTGTAGCTGTCCTTTACATTGTGCAAAAAACCCCAGAAATGCTCTAAAATCACTTTTTTTAAATAAAATATCTTTGCATTAATTTACATTGAAAAGTATGAGTGTTTTGGTTTCTCCTATGAAGTTACTATTTTATTGGACAATGACAATATATACGTGTGTAGTAATATATTGTAGCGCATTGCTTCCTATTTACTGTACAGTGTTGCACTGGATTATTTTAAATGTGTGCTGCTACAGTGTCAGTTCCAATCAGGTGGTCTTTGCTGTGTAATGTAAATCAGTGTGATGCTGTATATGGGAGTATGTCGCTGTGTGTGTGTAGACCTGTGTGATGTTAAATTGCATTGCACTGTGTTAAACTGTGCCATCTTACTCTAAGCTACGCTGAAGGACCTGTCAACTCATCTCTCTCTCTCTCTCTCTCTCTCTCTCTCTCTCTCTCTCTCTTTCTCTCTCTCTCACATACACCTCCTCCGTGGCTGAGCACCTCACAGCCATGCGTCACATCACTCAGCCTTACAGAAAGAGAGAAAGAGAGAGAGAGACTAACGGTTTCCTGTGGGATCTGAGCCGCTCTTTTTTAGCCTCACACTGCTGGAATACCAATTCATTCATCAAAGACTCAACGAACACACACACATATACTTTCTCTTTCACTCTCTCGAGTACAAAGATATCGCTCATGGACACAGTATAGACCCATCCTTCTGTTCTCTCTTCCTCTGCCACTCTCTCTCTCTCTCTCTCTCTCTCTCTCTCTCTCTCACTGATTCAAATGAATATCTCACATTTCCCTTGCATGTGTGGTTTGTAATCCCCGTGCACAACGGTAAAGTGATTGAAGGCTGTTTTGATTGACTGTGTGAGTATGAAGCGAAGGCGTGCTCATTTCTTTCCCCTCCTTCAGCTGAGAAACCCCTTCTAAAAATATCCTGACCTTTTTATCTTGTTTTGTATACCATGTGTATCTTTCCTCTTCCCCATTCACGGAAATAGAATATATTGCTCTGCTGGGGGGGGGGGGGGGGGGACAAAAGGCATCCTCTGGATGGAGAAAGCACAGACTTTGCCTGCAAGCCTGGGCTTTGCATAAAACGAGCACTGATAAATTTAGCAGACTTACGTAACCCTTCCTCGGTCAGAATCATACTGATGAGGCAGAAAAGGATATTTATTTCATTCCGCAGAGCTCCCATGCTAATGAATTGTGCTAGTGCCTCGGAAGTGTCACACACAGCTAGCTAAGTGACAGGCGGGAGAGGAGTTGGAATTGGTCTCAGGCTTAAGCCTGGATCCCTCACGCTGCCTTTCTGATGAGCAGGATCGCCTGCTGAGGGAATGCTTGGCTAAGGAAGACTCCGGAGGAAGGATAGGAAAAAAAACACAACAAAGAAGAGGAGCCCACGAAAACAAAGCTCCTTCATGCTGGGTTTTGGAATCTGCAGTCACTGTTTGCTGTTCAGTAGCACATTCTGTTTTTACACCACAGTAATTTGTTGGGTACTCGATTGCACCAGGAGGAACCGAGCAGGAGTGCGATTCTGTGGTGTATCAGGAGTGGCCCACATTCTCACCACACGATTCTCCACACCACAAACACGACTCGAGCCAAAACATTTTATGGCCATTCTTTCCAAATTCTGTTCACAGCAATGTAGCCAAGAGCACCAAAAGTATATCACCGACCCGAGCATACTGGCTTGAGACTAGTAAAACATTTTCGCTACGTAACCGTGCCGCTACACTAGTGTGTGCCCAAGCATGGTGGCAGGTTGGAGAGTATTTCCTCATGATAAAAAATATTACAGCTGGCACTGCGCCAATCTGCCACATAGGAGGGAATATATCATTTCCTTGTTTACAACAGGTACATCATCTGCGTCTTGGCGCCGCTATCTCATGTGTCTACTGCCTCCTCTAATCCGCAGATATCCTGCCAAACTGTCTCTAAACCGCCCCCAATGCTCTTACGGTATCTCCGCTGAGCCTTCTTTGTCGACGTGCATGCAGAATATGGGCACAATCCACTTCCCCTCTGAAACGCTAATGTATTTTGAGAATTGGTAAAAGAAGTTGTGAAGCAATTCATCCAATCTTAATGATTTCCCTCACCTGCATCCCCTCCATACTGCATCATATCTGCAATATGCATGAATCCAATAGCAGTTGATTTGTGATGATAAAGTAGGTTTGTGCCATTGGGCCATTTAGGGAAGCAGGCCAGAGGAAGAGAGCTCAGAGTCAATAAGGTATAACAGGGTCATTGTAATCGAATGAAAATGTCTAGCAGACAGAATAATGTATTACCCAGGAAGTTCCACTTTAATGCTTACTCACTGTAAGGGTTTGAAACTTTCATGCTACTTTGTCAAGGTTAGATTTAGCCATTTTTCTTGCTTGAATGAACTGGTAGGTATGAAAAGATTGAAAGATCAGTCTCTAGGAATTCCTAATTCCTACCTAACTAAGTTAGAGTTAGAAGGCCCAATCGCATTTCACCCCTTTCCCCTATGCCACTTAGCCCTTACCCTACTGTTTTGTACATTCACACCTTGGGATAGGGTGTCTTCATTGTCATTAAGAAAGAGGGCTAGGGCGAAATGTTAGGGCAACACAGCCCTCCAAATGGAGGCTTTTCAGAGGCACACTCTAAATAGTGATAGGAGAATAAAATAAAGGCAGAAAGATGGTAGCACAAGAAGCCAAAGGACCCCACAAATGTAAGTATTTTTCAGTTGAAAAATTGTAATAACCATTGTATTATCTTAGTTTAATGCTGCTTCAGTGTATTATGGTCCTTTTCTTCATAACAAGCATAAACATTGGCAGTAATATGCTGATGTCTTGGTAGCTAAATGTTGGAATATTACCATAAGTGAGGTCAGTAACTAATGTTGAACCTATCCCAAATAAATTGAATGATGCTCCTTAGCTCCAACTGCTCCAAAGCTCAATGCTGGGGTGCTTTATACTTCTCTAGTCAATGTCTGGCTTTGGGCATGGTGACCTTAGGCTTACAAGGTGGCTGCTCCAGAGCATCTTATTCTGTTGCCAGTGCTTTTCTATGATGATTGTACAACCTGAGTGTGTGCAACTGACTGCCTGTGTCAGCAATAGCTGTTTACAATTGCAATGCATTGTATTATCTAAGTTTGTCATTTCAATATACAGTATTATGGTTGTGTTCTTCATAAAAGCATAAAAATCAATAGTAGTATGCTGATGTCTTGGTAACTAACTAGCTAAATTTCCTGTTCCACCTTAAATGGTTTTAAAAAATGAACAAGAAGCTGGCGAATAGCCGACTTCAGCTTCATATCACTGAAGAAATAGAGGTGCTCAATGATAAATAATTGTTGCATCCCCCTCTTTGAAGACATAGGATGCTGTAAATATAACTCAACATTGGCAAAAGTCTCATTTAACCAGAGAAACACCTTGATCTATTCAGATATATACAAAAGCACTACACTGCTTCATACTTTGTTGTTGAGTTTCCAGTTTAAAATGCTACACTACTGAGCTAGATTATGTTGCTATAGCTAATCAAAGTTACTCCATTAATTAATGAATGAACAACATGCTCTAAACGTACAAATATTACAAAAAATGTAAGCAGTTGCTATAAAAGAAAGTATATGTAAGCTGAACACAGATAGGTCAATTACTACTGGTCCTGATTCAAAATGAACATTGCAAATATTCACTCTCAGTTCACTTAATTATGAATAAAATGTAAAAACGCAAAACAAATCATAGAGGTGCCTCAGTGAGTCAGCATCCAGTTTTGGAATTCTGTCTGTTTGCAGAGGGCTGAAGGGGAAAGGTAGTGTTGCTTTTTTTTCTCCCTTCTGTCACATATTGAGAGGCGGAAGGCATCAGGAACAGCTGAGGCAGAGCTGACAACAGCTTTGGGAGTGACAAACTCATTGCCTGAACACTGCAGCATTCGTGCAGGATGAAAAACGACAAGCTCTTGAGCGGAAAAGAGCAGCTAACAACAAACAGCACGTGTCCCAGATAAGGGCATGGAAGGTTTATTAAATGTAGCCTTTTAATGTTGTGCACTTCATGAGACATTCAATGGACTCCACACTTCTGTTTTGCTCATAACAAAATCTCCAAAGTGGTGATGTTACCACTTTTTTGATGTTAAGAGAATGAAACATTCTTAACTTTAATGTACATTAATGTAATGAGATTTATTTTCACTAGACATTTTGGACTATTTCTATTGGCCCATCCATCTTGAAATGTTCAAAAAATGTTAAGGGCAGTCGAAATGTCAAAATCAATCACAGTTTTGATATGATCGCACTGATTCTCAGCACAGCTGTGCAGTAAAATGACTGTAGAGTTCACTTTCCTTGAGAGAAACATTTCATACTAAAATCCCCCACTTTTCATTATCATCAGTGTTCCACTCAGTCATAACCTTGAACCCCATGTGAAATTAAGGGAGGCTGGATAAATGCAATCAAAATTGGGAAACTTTAAGTGCAATTATTTCTCATTCTGTAGTATTTTCAATCATGGCCACTTCAAACTGCCTTGCAGCAACGAGCTCTGGCATCCAGAAATTACAATTTAATATTTGATTCTTGTGTTTTCTTCCTAACTATGAAGAAAGTCCAAGGTTAAGTTAATTTATCCAACATTTCTCATGTATTCTGTAACTAGGCAAAATATGAGAAGCAAATGACCACACTATATGGTAAACAAGTACACTGCCATTCTCAAATCCAAAGCTTCTAACTCCATACAACAACGTTTGATTGACATGTTTTGTGTCCTGATGAAGGCCTGAGAAGGCTGGAATGCATCAGGACATTTTTATGCATATTGCCATGCTTCAAGTAAAGGCTTTCTATACTTTTCTTTAGATGATATGCCCAGGAATTTCTTTGTTCTGGGATTTATTTTGTGCATGCCTTTTTTTTTAGCTTTTGCCGTTCCCATCATGGAATGGTTACTTTGAGTTTTCGCACACATGACCCAGGAGCACTTGTCTTTATATTTTATTTTCATGACCTCTGCAGCACTTCTTCATTGTTGTTGTTTCTTGAAACTCCATATTTTCCCATTTCAGTGTTTTATACTATTTGGTAAAAAAATAATTTACATTGCTATTTACATTGTGTGAACATTTCATCATAACAGTTCAAATATACAAAGAGAATAAGATTTCATTACAGTAACATACAGTAGTGTGAAAAAAATTAAATATATATATATATATATATATATATATATATATATATATATATATATATATATATATATACGTATGTATGTATTTTACTACAGCTTCCATTCTTTTTGGAAGACTTGCTATTAGTTTCAGCAGGGATATTTTTCCACACCTCTAAAGTTCAATCTGAGAAGTTGGTTATATTTTCCATTTTTCATGATCCAAGTAATCACGTTTTCAATTGCAGACTCATCAGACCTCATATGATCTCACATTTCAGCTGTCCGGTTTTGGTGATTTTGTGCAAATGCTCTTTTTTTGTTTGTTTGTTTATTTCCTTAGCTCAGTAAGGGCTTCTTGACAGCTACACATTCCTTCAGACTCATAGTGTTGAGTTGACTTCTCACAGTGGAAGGATGATTTGATGGACCTTGATTTTCTCCTCTCTCTCAAAGATAAAACCTTTATGTGCTGTTTATTTGATAGTAACAGTTTAGGTGGTCTACTGGGTCTTCAGTGGTTGTTAGGAGTCTCATTCTCTCTATATTACTTTGGTTTAAAGACTGAAACACTGGAGAAGTTAAAGTGGCAGTAATGCACAAATGTTAGGAGTGAACAATACTGATAGATCCCATACTTAGTGTTGGTGGCTTTGTGTAATTTTCTGTTAAATACTGAACACTGAACACAACTTCATTGTACATGCCTGTTTTGACTGAAAATTAAACAAATAAAATGGTGGTCTCTGACTTTTACACTCAGGCTAAGAACCTTTCTTCCTGTCCTACAACCTTTTGGAGATATAAGGTTTTGTAACAATACAGTTACAGGAACTCATTCATTCTTGAAAAGAAAAGGCACTCCACAACAACAAACTCTGCATTTAGTGAACATTCATGTTTCTTAGAATGTTTTAAAGTTACAGTCTGAGGAAACAACCACCGTAACCTTCTCCAGGAAACCAAAAGTGACATGTCTGAATGATTAATAGTACAGAGGCACTGATCTAAGTGGGCATGAACTGCTGGAAGAATCAGTGACACATAAGCAAATACTGAAGAATCTGGACCTGCTCTACACTTGACTCTATGCAGTACTAGTGCAATGACTCTGGAAGAGTTTCATTAAGGAATCAAGTAGTACAAGTGTGACTGCTGTTTCATGTGTGAAGGAACACAAATCTAAGAAAATATGAATTGCAGCATCAGTTCATATTTCATTTCCTATAAGCATAGAACACACTTGGTGGTGCTAGATGATAGGTTGTAAATGGTGTTACAGTGCAATGTAGAGTGCATTTAGAGTATGTATCTGATTGGAATGCATATTGACTGTGTAGTGACTTGCTGATTGGGGTACCAATTATCAGAGGTGGGTAAAGTAGCCTAAACCCACCCTCCAAGTATTATTACTGCAACAAAATAATGATTGAAGCAGAAGTAAAAGTAAACTAGTAACAACAACCTGAGTTGAAGTAGCAGATCAAAAACCCAACCAACCAGCAATTTTCCACTTACTCCAAGTGTAGCTGATCAGCAAATACTTCTTTAGTTTAGAAATGAAGCTACAAAGCTAACATTACTAACAATCGCTAGACAATCACTAGATCGGTTTGATCCCCTGAGCTGACAGGACGTGACTGAAGTTCCCTTGATCAAGGCACCTAACCCCCAAGTGCTCCCTGGGCACTGTGCATACGGCTGCCCACCGCTCACTGTCCCCTAGTGTGTGTGCTTTCACTACTGGGTATGTGGGTGATTCACTGCACAGATGGATTAAATGCAGAGGGGAAATTTTCCTGTTGTGGGACTAATAAAGTTAATTTAACTTAACTCATTATTTATCATTTATCATTTCACTCTCCTATCTTCATTAAGGATGCTCTTATGGTTTAGAGCATAGTATGACTTACTGTGAACAATAAAAATAAACAAAACTTCACTGCGGGAGGCAGCCAGACAACACCAGCGCTGGAATTCACAAAGCAGGCCTGATCTTGGATCAGATTCCTCCATATTTATTATTGTCATTGTCATAAATCCTGATTCTAGATCAGCATTCTTACTCCTGCAGTAGTTTGTGAATACAGACCCTGTTGTCTAAAGGGGCTTTCAGCATTTTCATTCATTTGTGTAGCTCACAGTAAGTCATACTATGTTTAAAACTGCATCTGAGCAACTTTAATGAAGACCTGGATGTGGTTAAAAGAACATGATTTGGAGATGTATTTTTATAGAAATGATTTGGACTATTGGGGTGACTACTGAGCTCCAGTGTGTTAGCAATATTTGCCTTGGTGCTCCAGTTCTAAACTAAACAAGCAAAATTTGGACTCCCAACATATCTTGGCTGATCCACATCAACCATAACTCAGTGGAAAATTGTGTGCATTAGATTTTTTTGCAGAGCATTTTCTTTTACTTTAAAAGTTGAGTAATTTATCAGCAAGTTTGTTAGTCTCTCTTTCTCTCTTTGTGGATTTTTTTGGTCCAAAATTGAAATGATAAAGCTTAAAAGCCAAACTGGGTAAAAAATAGATTTTTTTCTTTGTCAGTGTACTTGAGTAGAATTAAAAGTACTCAAGTAAGCACAAATAAAATTTGCAAGAATTACAAGTAACTGAGTAAACACAGCTAGTTACTCTCCTCTGCCAGTAACTTCCAGCAAGTACCCCAGTCTTCAGGTATACATCAAAGCTTATGTTACAGCAGCAGTCATAGTGTTGACAGTTTGCCAAAGCTACCAGATCATTTTTATGTTGTTTATTAAATTTTTGGCATCCTTTAACCCATTAAAGTTGCAGTTACTGACAGTGAAAACAAAAGCATTTTGTTATTTTATATTATTTTTCATTCTTAGCTCATTCAAATGAGCAGACAAAAGACTGGATTCTAAACTTTGAATCAATGTATCTTATTTAATTAGAAAAGGAGATGTTTTATTATGATTTGAATTAGATATAAAATCACTCTTCTATTTTGCAGAAAGAAACTAGGACATTAACTAGGAACTGGATGATGTATTGTTTAGCTGATCATATCAGTTGATACTGGCCACACACAGATTTATCAGCATTCATGATATTTTAATTATTGGTGCCAGTCACTAGCTTCTTCTTCTTATTTTTTCTAATGCAAAACCATAGATGGTCGCTCAACAGGGAAACCCAATCTTGAATCTCTCTGCTTAGTAACAGCAATACAGGCTGAACCGGTGAAATCTCACACAAAACAACACCGATCCTAACCCAAAATATGACCTCACCTGACCATAACATGTTATGTTGAAAGTCTGACTATGGGGTGATCTTCATATTGATGAATTAAATTTTCACAATATTTTTTTGAGTTATTTAACCTTATAGTTTCTTCACAAGTATTACAAGGCAGGGGCCATTTAACTCGATATTTGTATAGGCCTAATAGTCAACCATTTTCAGTTCATTATTTAACCTTTGTTATTTAGGAAGTATCCATCCATCCATCCATCTGTACATCCATCATCTTCTGCTTCTCTGGGGGTCGGGTCGTGGAGGCAGCATCCTAAGCAATGAGGCCCAGACCTCCATTTCCCCAGCCACTTCCACTAGCTCCCTGGGGGGGATTCCGAGGCGCTCCCAGGCCAGCTGGGTGATATAGTCATGCCAGCGTGTCCTGGGTCTTCCCTGGGGTCTCCTCCCAGGTGGACTTGCCTGTGACACCTCCCGAGGGAGGTGTCCAGGAGGCATCCTAACCAGATGCCCGGACCACCTCAGCTGGCTCCTCTCGACATGGAGAAGCTTTTCAATAGGCAGGGTGAGTGGGTCCCATACAAAATAAAACCAAATAATGATTCACTTTTTTTTTGGACAAACAGATAAAGTTGGTTGTATTGGTTCTTTCACAAAAACATATTTTATTATCACATGAAGCGATGTGCTAGAATGAATATTATCCATTGCATGCTTGAATAATAAATGCTTAAATATTTAATATATGTATTTAATGTAAATACTTGCATATTTAATATAAAGTTGTCTAATTACATTAGAGTTCATGACTGTTCTTGACTGTTCTAGTGTGTGTCTGCTTAGTGTGTTAGATAGTATGGTTACACAGTAAATTCAAGCTAGGTGAGCTTATATTTTATCCAGGCAGAGTGGTCTAATGTTGAACATGATGAAAATGTACAACCCAATTTCCAAAAATGTTGAGACGCTGCAGAATGTAAATAAACACAAAATGCAATGATGTGCAAATCATTTAAACCCTATGTTTCATTGAAGATAGTACTAAGATGACATATTAAAAGTAACAAAATACTTTTGCTTTTCATTGTCTACAGAACATAATAACATTAAAAGAAATCTCTGTATACAAGGGACAAGGCCAAAAGGCAGCATTTGCTGGCCAATATCTTTGGCACTGCAATAAAAACAGACATTATTCTGGTGTGGTAATCATTACATGAGCTCAGGAATGTTTCTGAAAACCACTGTCTGAGAAAACAGTTCATCGCTGCATCCACAAATGCAATTTAAAACTCTAAAACAAAAAGATGAAACCAGATATAAATGGAATCCAAAAATGCTGCCAGTTTCTCTGGGCCTGAGCTCATTTAAAATGGACTGAGGGGAAGTGGAAAAGTCAGGACACTTTTCCAGAAATTCTTTATAAACCATGGACACTGTGTACTCCAGGCTAAAGACTATTCAGCTTGTTATCAGTGCACAGTTCAAAAGCCAGTATTCTTGATGGTATAGGGGTGCATTAGTGCCCATGGCATGGGTGACGTGAACATCTGTGAAGGCACCATTAATGCTGAATGAAATATACATGGTTTGGCAACATATGCTGCCATCTAGGCAACGTCTTTTTCAGGGAAGGCCTTGTTTATTTCAGCGAGATGATGCCAAACCACATTCTGCATGTATTACAAATGCATTGCTCTGTATTTAAAGAGTCTGCTAAACTGGCCTGCTTGTAGTCCAGACTGTCACCCACTGAGAGCATTTTGCAAATCAGCCCCCAAACTGATGAGCAGCTGAAATCCTTCATCAAACAACAACAGGAAAACAATTAACTTTTAAAACCACAGGAATTGGTCTCCTCACTTCCCAAACACTTACAGAGTATTATTACAATAAGAGGTGATAAAATACAGTGGTAAACAGGCCCACATCCCAACCTTTTTGGAACGTGTTGTTGGCATCAAATTCAGAATGGGCATATATTTTTCAAAAAACAATAACATTTCTCAGTTTCAACATTTCATATGGTGTCTTTGTCGTGTTTTCCTTTTAAAAACATAGTTAAACATGATTAGCACATTTTTTACAGAGTGTGCTGCAGTTTAATTTCTTCTTTATGTTAAACCAGTATATACTTTAGGCCCTGATCAACATTAAAATTCTGTGGCTGATTCTGTGGCTGAGAAATCAGCACAGTTTGACATATTACTTTAAGTACCTTGACCATGTGTTCTAGTGTGACCCTAGAAAAAGATCACTTTGATCAGATCTCTCTCGCTCAGATAACTCTGTCTCAGATGTTTCTCTTTAGTGAGGAAGAGAATATGAGACTGAGCCTCAGCATGAGTCTTCAGTGAAACTCTTCTCCCTGACTGGGCAGTGCTGCGAGTGAGAGGCGGAGAAAAACACTGCGAGCCTTGGCACAGGAGGCAGATGGCGAGCCGTCTCGTACCCAGTGCTCTCCCCTCAGGCGGCTGCCAGGAAGGCTACAGAGATGCCAACTGTTCCACCACGGACACCACAACTGAGCTTTCTCAACCACATGCACACACATAAACGCACATACTGAAAGGAAATCATGACAGCTGTGAAATTCACATTCTATTTGAATGTCGAGGGTTTAACATAAAGCTGCTTTTTATAAGAGCAATATTTGAATTTTTGTCATATGGAGTGACCAACTGGGGTAGCACCAATGATATACATACTTGAGATATAGATAGCTGAGAGACAGGCCCCAGAAGTTTCTTTAAGATATGTGAAAGGCAGACATTTGATTTCTGAAGAGAACAAAATCTGAATTTTCTTCATAGAGACTTATATATACACTTTCTGCTTGTTATTTGTCCAAATCATTGTCCAAAATGTCATTGTTGAAAACTGTTCAAGACAAGATTTGGAAAAAGGAGGAAAATGTCTGAAACAACTGCTCATAGATTACTCAGATATGCAAAGCAAAACCCCCACATCACAGCTAAGGGCCTACAGGAAGATTTGGCTGACATGGGAATAATGATGCAATGGCCCACTATCTAGTGTTGCTGAATAAACAACATCTACATGGAAGGATCATTAAAACATAACATTTACAGTGAACACCTACAACAGAACACTTGGATATGTCAAAAACATTTTAAAATTAAGAGCTGTGGACAGATGCAACAAAAATAACTCCTTTTAACTCAAAGGTATGTTTAGAAATAAACTACCAACTGTTAAGCATATAGGCTGAACATTACAGCAAGTCAGTCACCCAAAAAAAATATCCAAAATAATCTTTTCAACACAAAAGATTAAGGGTTTGGAATGGCTTTTACCTTCCCCAGATTTTAATATTATTAAAAAAAATCTATGGGTACCTCTCCAACATGATATGCCTGCAAGACAACCTATGAATATTTTTTAACTTGAAGCATTGTGCAATGAAATGTGAGGGTGGTGTGTGGTGCCTAAATATATGCACATACACACTTTTTTTCCCTAATACATTCAATTCAGCAAATAAATATAGATTGTGCAAAAAATGTGTGGATTTTGTTTTGTAAGGTTGTTTCATGTACACATGGTGTTCATTTCTTTTCACTTAGAAAATCAATAAAATGTGTATTTTGTAGTTGTGTATTTGGTAACAGGCTTATTATTACATTATTAAGCAGCAAGGAGACTAAATTAAGCAGTTTTCTGGAGCACCTATAATGTTCTTATTTGGCCTCATCAATTAACTGGCTGCTCAGTAAATTATTAACCAATAACTAGAGTGAAACATATTCCAGAGCATTTTTAATTTGTATATTATGTAGTATTGTTCTACACGTCTCAACACCAAACATTATTGTTTAATAATGTACAAATAAGCAGTCAATTACTTTTACAACCACTAGCTTATTAAGGCTTAATAAGCACATTATAAGGGCATTGTAATACAACCTATACTGAAGAGTTACTTATGAAAAGTCTTTCCCTTCTTATAAGGAAGTTCCTTATAAGGCTTATCAGCTGTTGTAATTCTTAGAAGCCATTGCGAGTCAGTGGTACTACTTGAAACGGTTCTCATAACAGGCCAAGATTTAGATACATATTCTAGTGTTTGGGTTACTAAGTGAAATAATGGATCACTTAGACGAGGCCATCAGTTATTCTCCCAACTTTTACAATAAATACACTTTTAGATAGATATTTCCAGATGACATATCTTACCACAAACCTTAAACTGAGTGTTGTTTCAAGAAAAATGAGAAAAGGCAGCACATCTTCATCATATCTGCACTTTTTTGGGAATATGTTTACATGACATCCATTGACAGTGCTGAGTAGTACCAATGCTTAAGGCAACCTCACGTGGCTATGAATAAAATGACAGTATCAGCCATCTAAGTCTTTAATATATATATCTACATGTAGCACCTATAGTTCAGAGGTTCTGTGGCCCTAGAATGGCAAGAACATCTGATAGATGATGCAAGAACAACCCAAGCGTAGAGCAAGCACAAACCATGTGGCTCAGTTTCACTTGCAATGCTCAGTGTGGCTATGACATATGTTGTTACACAATGTACCATCACGTCTGACAAGTGTTCCCCTAAGAGTACATAAATGTGTAAAAACAATTATTTTTAAGCTGCTGAACTTTCAGGGACAGAGACAGAGACTTTTTAAATAATGTGCTTTTGCATTCGACCTTGCAAGAGGCAAGACAGAGAGTCGCACTGAATACTAAGGAATCCATCTGGTCTTCTGTTCAAACAATTCAATTCTGTTACTGCTTTCTCTTGTCATTTTCACATTTTATTGGTTTCTAATAATTGCCTGCTTTGCTAATTTATGTCTGATTGTATGTCCAAGCTTGGCAACATTTCATACTTTGTTCAAAACACAGTGGAGGACCTTTAGCCTTTTGATCTAGTAAATCTACAAAGCTTGTTATGTTCAATAATGTAATGACCCCATGCTAATTTAATATCAAAACATGCTAAAAGGCACAGCCTTATGCTGTGTTGTTATTGTTATTGAGTGCCTGATGCCTAACAGATATGAACAACCATGCTATGACTTTTCAATCAGTTACCTGGATGTACGTGTTAGAATTGCAAAACATATGCAAAAAGTTCATAACAATAATCTTGGGTAATTTGGGATATATTGCACAGATACTTTATCCTATACATAACAGACAGTCAAATCCCTCACAAATTATATTACAGAGCCTCCTCTGGTAAAACTATCAGTTTTAACTCAGAGAGTGCTTATGTCACATTAGCTCTATGTTGGCTTTGCTGTGGAGTAGAGCCACACATGCTGCAAACAGATGGCACATTTGTCCTTAAAGACACTTTCTCTACTCTTGTCATTAACCTGAATTAATGAAATCTGGCCTAAACAACTAGCCATCAGTGTCTCATCCTAGCTGTCCCTCTCTCTCCCTCTCACTCTCTCTGTCTCTCTCTCTCTCTCCCTCTCACTCTCTCTGTCTCTCTCTCTCTCTCTCTCTCTCTCTCTCTCTCTCTCTCTCTCTCTCTCTCTCTCTATCTATCTATCTATCTATCTATCTATCTATCTATCTATCTATCTGTGTGTGTATATTCTAGAGAGTCCTGCTCACTGGTCCAAACAGATGCTTCTTCTAAATGGTGCCACAAAGTCACTGACTGACATCTGGACCGGACCTCATTTGATCTGCCTGTCACGGTTTATGACCAAAGTGTGGGCAACTCTAAGACTGTTTAACTGTCAACAAGGCAGACATAGAGAGGCCACTGTGCTGGAGAGAGTGGAGAGAATGTTAAATGGCAGTCTGTTGCGGTTATAACAATCTGCTCTCAGGACAAAATATGGCATTTTGTTTAAAGAAAAGGTGCAGCCAATTTGGCTGAAACAAATAGTAATGGGGAGGAAAATTGCTGTAATTACCACAAATCACTGTCTTGGCTGAAATGCCATTTGTCCATATTTGATTTTGGCCGTTCAAGATTTGGAAACGTAATTCCCAACAAAGCAGGTCTTCTGTAAACTTTCATATAAGCACATTTTACATTAAACACAGTGCAGTGAAATAAAGCATAATTCATTTCTGATTTGAAATGCTTTAACCCACTTAAGGTTAAGTTACACAGTTATCAAGAGGGACAATAAAGCAGGTTGTGAATTTATATTTCTCATTATTGAAATAAGAAGATGTGCTTTGTTGAATGGATAGGTTCTCAGCTTTTTGTTATGCTTTTACTGGAAAATTTGGAAGTGGAGGCTAGAACCTGTTAATACAGAAAGGAATCAAATGTTGTTGTGCAAAAATGTGGGCACTCCTAGTCGAATTATATATTGTGTTGATTTTCAAAGTAAAAATAACATGACATATCTTCTATAAAGAACACATTTCTGCAAATTTAATCCATAATCCACAAATTTCACATTATGTCTTATTTTTTCAATGGTAATATGAATTTTGTACTAAGATTTGTAGAAAAAATGGCATGTTTAAGTCTGTTCCCTGTAGAGGATGTGTTCATTTATTTTCACCTGGAAAATCAAAAGGAAACTGTAGCTGCAATTCATTATGTAATTGATTATGTAATAACAATGTAATTACACTTAAACAACTCTAAGCGTTAAGAGATGGATTTGCTTATGCCTGTGGGAATCTGCAGGCAGATTATCTCTGGAAAAATCAAGCACCTCCTTTGACAGTGTGCCAGACGGTCCACTCTTCATTAATAATCCCTGGAAACAGTGCTCTCCATCAGCTTTGTTTTTCAGCTTCTCATGTAGGTGACTCTGCCAGCCTCCCTCACCACATCACCTTCTGATGGAGATCAATAGTCTGGGACACAGGACTCAAAGCTAATGAAGTTCTTATCAAATCACTCAGGGCCCATTATATTTTCCCAAACTGTCTGCGTACAAGGGTCACCTGGTCCACTGGACATTGTCCATATGTTTTTGTAGGACTTTTGGCACGTCAGGCACTCTAGATCCAGAGAGCCAGAAATCCTTCATTCCTCTTAGCCACCTGCCCAAGCAGATGAGCACCCCGGCAACCGTTTCATAACCATATACTCATCACTCGACTGCGGAGGGGGGTTTGTAGGCGATGGGCTCTTCGGCTGGGCCTGAGTAATCAGCCAGCCAACAGCAGAGGTGTGCTCTGACCTTCTGCCGCACCGCTGAATGGTGATAAATGCACTCGCTACAGGATGATTTATGATCTGAGCACCATATATAATTGATTCAAGTGAAGTAATTAGCATTTTTGAAAGCCCGTTGCAGAGGATCATATCTCTCGGCGTGCTTTTAAGCCGACAGTACCCTCAAGCCAGGAGTTAGTGTTTATGCTCTTACTTATATGAATTCAGAACTTTCTTATGGATTCAGTCCAGATGATCTACTCATAAAGCAGCAGTAACAATGTTAACAAAGCTTTCTACACCATTTTCTATAGGAAATCCCATTGCCTCCAAAAAGGTTATGCAACTCATTGAATGTCATAGATAATTCATGGCAGGAAGTTGCATAGACTAGTCAACTAATATCTCCACAAGCTGGTGCTGTGGACAGCTGTCAGCTAACCAGGCACTGTGCCTTATTTTAGTAATGAAATATGACACATTGTTAAAAATTCACTGTAAAATGACAGTAAATTATTGCCTACTAGTTGCATTACTTTCACAGTAATTTACTGTACCAAATTAATAATAAATAACTAAAATAGCAACTGTTCACGGAGACTTCACAGTCACCTACAGCACAAGATTACTGTGAGGTAGGGTTAAACTTCTGTTCTGTTAGGGTTATAAGCTGCAATTGAAAACACTGTAAAAAGTAATGCAGCTCTGTAGCAAGAAATTTACTGTAAATTTACATATGAATCCAGCATAAAACCTTAAACATCTTTATAACAACAAAAGCTGAATCATCAGACTAAAATCATGAAAAATATGTTTATAACTTTTAACTACTAACACTAAGCTAACATTAAGCTAAACATTCTTCCTTAGTCTGGAAACACTTCATAAGAGAAGCTGAGTTACAACAAAATACTGCTGCTATGCATAACTATGTCAAAATTAAGCACTCACCTTTAGCTGTTAGTCACCAGTAGTATGTTGAAGTACACTGGACACAAGCAGGCTATGGGGACACAAGGTATGGTGTCCCACAATTTTGAAGCCATGAAAATGAACTCAAAATGAGAATAAACCAAAGAAATTTTGTTGTGCTCTGTTTCTAAAACAACCAACAAAAGTGTATTTTATTCTATTTTAAAAAGACTTACTTTGAGAAGTCCACCATCAGTAAAATCTCTTTTGTATTTCTGATAAATTTGGCTTAAGTACTGCATAATAAAAAGATCAGCGTCAGTGGTGTTACTAAGCAAACATGAGTTGGGTTTTAAATTTGAATGACAATAACAACATGAAAGCAATTTTTGTAATTTTCTACATTCAGTGTGACTTTGAAACTGGACTATAGTGGCAGTGGACTTCAGTGGACATTACAGAAGCTTAGGTTTTTGTCAGTTTGTGAGCAGTGATACAGTCTGCAGTGTTTCCCAATATGACAGACTATGTTTTCTTGAATTGTATTGCCACGTTCATAACTTATTTGCCATCATTCCTGTTATGGATAAACACCTTAATATGAAACCACAAGCACACAAAACACTAGACAATATCAGAATTTAAAAAACCTTTCTGCTATTTGTAGTAAAAATATTTCTGCTATGCATAGCCACCTTAAAGTGAAACATCCCCTGCTAGCCGCTAGCCGCTAGTAGGAGTTACATGAAAAACAGAAGCAGGCTTGCATCAGAGTTTTCAGAATGTACAATTCTGGTACAGCTGTTTAAACTATAATAAATGACCAGTCAATAATTTGAATACTTCTAGTCAATTGGTAAAAATGAGAAGGTGTCCAGTTCCTACTCTGGCTTACTTCCCAGAGCCAGGCTTCTCTGTTTTGTTTCCTCTCAGGCCTCAGTGAAGCCTGACAGGATGGGTTTAGCCTGCGGCTCCACTTATACAGGGTGAGCTCCACAGTGCAGTGGTCAACGCTTCCAGCATGCTACAGCATTTCTCCTGTAGTAGAGGAACTCCAGAGAGAAACTACTGAACAGATTCTACTTTGACAGCTCATCCACAGTCATCCACACACACACACACACACACACACACACACACACACACTTTGACTTTCTCTTATACACTGCCTGTCAAAAGTTTGGGGACACATAGCATTTCGAAATGGCTTTACTGCAAGTCAGCATTTATTTTTTATTGGTTTACAATAACATAACTAACCAGTGAATCTGCAGCTCTGGCAGTTTTATCACTGCTTTGACATATTTGATGCATTACTTTAACCAACATATGTCCCTTTTGCATCACATTAGAGTGAATGCCTTAATAAGTTAAAGCTAAAAAAGGTAATATCGCTGAGAATGAATCTTATGTAACGATCACAGACGTTGCCTGGATGTTGGGCGATTGTTTTGGACAACGTTAGAAGAGAGTGCAAGCTCTCTGGGATCCCTCCCACGCTCCTGGCTCCTTCACAGCTATGCTACGCCCACCATAACCACCTCGCTCACTCTTTTTTTCTGTGTGTGTGTGTGTGTGTGTGTGTGTGTGTGTGTGTGTGTGTGTGTGTGTGTGTGTGGAAGTGACACCTGTGAGAGCAGCACTATAAACACAGTCTCTCCCAGCCTGAGTCACTGCTCACCAAATGCCAGTCAGTTACTCAGCACACAAATGATCATGACTCAGCTAGCTAAGCTAGGTGGTAAAGTGAAATGACCAACAATGAATCAAGTGCAACACTTCTGCTTAAAAGCCGTAACAGCACGACTCATGACTTGAGTCTGTTCGACCAGCAGCTTGTTGACCGAATCATTTCGACAGATGATGAGCTGTTGATAGTTGGAGCATCTGTTATTGGCGCTGAAGGTGCTATGTGTCTCTTATCTAAGACTCTTCATCTCAAGCACAGCTAAATCAATTATGGATGACTCACAATCACCACAACAATGCTTTAGACCACTCTGCATTATTTAAATCCACACCAGTTTGCTGTGGGGGAAAAAATAATAATTCACAGAGGTTAAAGCTCCCAGAGAATCCGCAGAGTCACAGTCTCCTGTGTTTGAAGCAGACCAGGGAATGTATGAAGTGTGCAATGGAAAATTGTACATAGCCTAAGGCTAATAAAGATTCCAGAACAATACAATTACACTTGACTGACCATTTGTGCATGGATTAAGCTAAGAGAATATGAACACTGCATGGCCTAATTAGTAACATTATAGCTACTGCCTGACAGAGGGGTGATATCTTGTAAAAGCTGTCAGACTAATAAATGAATCCTTATTATTATGGCTAAATTTGTAATTTTTCTTACAATTGTTTTTAGAAATGTAGCGGCTTTAACTTATGTTAGCTGTAATAGTTGCTATATATCTGCTAGATGTTAAATGAAATAGTGCTTGTACATGTTTCTGCAATGATAATGTGTGAAAGCCACTGCAACTGCAAGGCCTGATTAGTTACATCATAGTTACCGCTTGACAATAGAGATGTACTGTAAAAGCTGCCATTTAATCTGACTAATAGTAATGAAATCCTTATTATTCCTGCTAAAATTGTACATTTACTTATAGTTGCATCATTTATTTTCACATCATAAATGTACTAATCTTTTATCATAATTGTCACATAAGTGTCACAATTGGCTCCTCCCACTCCTCCATGTGCTTTTTGTTTACTTTTCATCTTCCATGTGCATTTGTTTTGGTTCTGCCCAGCCCCATTGTTGTCTGACTCCTCCCCTGATTGGTTCCACCTGTTTCCCCACTTGTCCCTCATCATCCCTTGATTGATGTGTTTGTTTTGCTTGTTCCGTTCAGTATTTGGATTTCTGTGTGCTTTGTCATGTCTGTCCCTCCTGCTCTTCATATTGGCTACCTGAACCTGGACTGTCATGACCACAACCCTGGATTTGCCCTCAATAAAAGTTGCTTATCTCAGCGTATGCATCCACCTCTGTTCTCCACGTTACAATAATGCTGTTAGATGTTTCTATAACAATAATGGAGTAGTTTCAGTAGTTGTGGAAGAGTTATTTTGTTAAGAGTTGTGGTGTGAAAACAGTGTCCTGTTAATGTGTTGGCAGACTATGTGGAAAAGCTGGGGTCTGTCTTACGGAGCAGGTTCAAATTAGGCAGATTAGGCTGTGTTTCACCAAGTTTCAGCTTTATAAATCCTAACATATAACCAAACAAATATGCTGTCAGCTTATCCTGTTTTACAACAACGAGTTAACAAGTTTCTCTGTTGATTCTGGTTTAGCTTCTCAGGTTGTGCTTTATAAATCACATTGATTAGCCAGTTATTTAAGTAGATAATATTTAGTCTTATAGCCTTACATTTTTTTCCCTTAAGTGTTACCAAATTAAGGACAAATACAAACAAGAAGGCAGATTTATTTGGTATCCTTTGTCAGCATGGCATATCAATTGCATAGCATAGTGGAGAACCTGATCTCATTCAAGCAGGAATGCCACTGCTATCACAATGAGCTCTGATCATTCTACTGTTTGGATAAGGAAAGTTGATTTACTTTTGTTTGCTAAATGTTCAATGTATTATTATTAATCCACACTAAAGCATTAACTATAACTAAAGTGAGACTATCAATTGGTTCAGAAATATACACAGATGTATTTTCAACAGAAAAAAATGGCAATAACAATGAACTCAATAAAATCAAACAGTCTAACTTGCAGTACAAGCATATAACACAGCAGCACCCTCCTTCAAACCAGTCAAGCCAAGTCAAACCAGTGAATGGATGAATAATAGCAGCTTATTGGAAAAATTTAGATGATGTACAATATAGGGCAGCCAATGAGAACAGATATCATTCAAAATCACACAGATATCATAAAAAAAAGACTTTTTATTGCAGAAGTCTAAGGTGGTTTCCAGTCCTCAGGGCCCCTAGACGGTCCACATTTTTGCTCAAATCTAACTCATGACACACTGGGATAAAGAAAAATGTGGACCATCTAGGGGTCTCTGAGGACCTGGTTGGGGAACGCAGATCTAAGTGATAAGAAGAGGTTGGAATATGTAAAAATGTTACTCTTTTTGTTACACAGACCCACTCAAATGCCATGAAGTGGAGCTCAGGAGTAAAAATAAAATTTAAGAAAAAATACTGATCATTTTTGTGCATCTTTTGAGAACAGCAGCTTCCCTTTACATTGTCTTAATGTTTTCTGGTGACTGGACCAATAAAAATGCTTCAGAATGGAGTTTCCTTACATGAATGTACATTATAAGAAGGTACGTTAGGAATATTTTGTCTTTCCCTTTGTTTATATATATATATATATATATATATATATATATATATATATATATATATATATATATATATTATAATTATAAGCAAATATGATGCTGCTTTGCATTTCTGTAACAAGAATGTGTGCAGTAGAGCTTTATGAAGTGAAAGTAGGAGAAGCCAGTTTGTGGATGGAGCCATAATGAGATGCAGTCCTCACCGCCAATGCCAAGAAAAACTGAGAGAATGAAAGAGATGGGGAGTGTAAATTAGATTGCATGTCACTCAGAAGTAGTTATCTTTATACAGAGGATCTCAAGTAACTCCAAGAATTCCAAATTGTCCCAGGATGGTTTGTAACTGTAGACATTAGTAGATAACTCACAGAGTGACTGCGATGACAGCGCATGCACACATGCCAGATCCACATGCACACACGCACACACACACACACACACACACACACACACACACATGAACATCTAACATGCAGCACAACACGACAACAAAGGTTGTTTCTCTGTGTGACAGTACCACTTTGTTTGCACACTGAAATGGGTACTTGAGGTCTGAATACTTGTCATTGATGAACTATATATCACCATGTATCACTAAATCTTTACAACTGCTGGCACATTTCCTTGGTGTCCAATTACAATCCCATTTGGCAACCCCCATTTGGCAAGACACAACATCTAATTCTCTGCATCTGGCACAACCTTCATTACTAAAATTTCTGGCCTGCCTATAGAAAGAAACAGTGATCAACAAGTCAGTCTCGTTTACTCATCAAACAGCATTTTTGCATGTGCACGCACTACAGTGATCTCTTAACTGCTCAATCTGCAAACAGATGTTTGTCAAAGACCACATGTCAGTACTGGAAGTAATGATGGAAAAGAAGAAAGCAACCAATAAAAGCATGTCTATGCAGTGTAATGTGTATCTGGGGACAAAACAAATTAAACTTTTGATGCTGGATTGTGGTGAAATCTGGCACTAACAAAGATGTACCCCACTCCTTTCAAACTCGGCCCCAAATTCCTGTAGTTCATGCTTTTTATCTGCAGTGCAAATGATAACACAAGTAAAGCAAGCTAACAAGTAAAAACATTATCATAAGCTAATGGAACCGTTTTACCCTTGGAAGAGGCACACTTGTGTTTATTTTTACTGCACATAATGTGTTCTCCACACACACAACACACATCTGTGTGCTTATTTTTAGCATTTTGGAGGAGTTTTTAAGCCATGCTAACATATATTACATCCGTAACACTAACAAGAGGCTTATTGTCTGTCAGACAAGGTCAACGGGTGCTCCATCACTTTGAATTCCACCTTCATGTGGATTATTTAGCCCAAAATTATTCATATATAGCTCTAGACCTTCTTATTATGAGGTCACATTTAGCCCTGTAAAGCTATTCTTTCCCACCAATATTTTTCATTACTCAAGATCAGTTTGACTTGTTGTGCATTTTGATTTGTCAGTAATGAAAATGTTGTATTTTTAAGAATATATATTATATATAAGATGTAAGAACGTTGTTGGAGTGATGTGATTTACATGAGCAGCTGCACTCCTACACGCTTAAAAAATCTTCAAGGGTTCTTCAGTAAAGACATGAATGGTCAAAGAAACATGTACTTGCTCAAATGGTTCTTTGCATGGTGAGCACCAAAAAGAGTTCCTTATTGTTAACAAGTTTCATCATAACTACAGAACTCATTTTCCAAAAGGTTCTGTGTAGAACCATCAATAGCACATTCTCCATCAATCTGAAGAAACTTTTCACCATGCAAAGAATTCTTTACTCATACAGAGGGTTCTTTGAGTGTTCAAGGTTCTTTATAGAACCGTTTTCTTTACTACAGAACTCTAAAGAACCATCTTTTTAAAGAGTGTAGCATCAAACTGTATTCATTTGATTGTAGTGCTGTCTCATTTGAATGCTGGCTGACTATTGGATGTAAGCTATAATAATTCTTTACATGAATGGAGATGACAAACATTCATAACACTCTCCTTGATGTTGCAAATCCTTTGTAAAAGCTTTCATAAAACATTTATTCAGCATGTAAGTTCAGCTATGAGAGCAGAGCGGGTCATGTTATAGTCTACGCTGAGGTCTTCAAAGGTTTTTTCATTGAACCATTCCTCTTGATGTACTTCAAGGCTTAACATCTCTTATTACCCAGCAATGAGCAAATCAATTATGAGTGGTAAGAAATAGAAAATGGGACTTTTATTTTGACATGTTTTGTCTGATGCCATGGAATGCTATTTCACAGGAATATCACAGATGCTATAGGCCTACATGATGAATCAATGTTTTATGAAGTAACTTACCAGGAAATTGCAGCACTAAGTAAAGAGTTGTGAAGTCTTCATGTGAGCAGTTATGCATGCTCATGTCAGTCCCCTTCATTTTAACTGCAATGTGATTATACAGGCTGTAAGAAAGCTGCTGAATCACAATATAGCACAGTGTAGAATTAATGTGGTGGGAGACCGCAGCTCTAGCCCCACTTAAGCAGCTTCATTCAGAGGTTTGCCAAACAGGAAAGACAACATTTCTCCACAAGTGCCCATTGTGCCTGTGCGAATGGAGGGTTTAAAGCTCTGTGAGCAGTTCTGTGCAGCAGATCTCATTCATTTCAGCACAGGCACATTCCCTCAACAAAACATGACTGCTGCAGAAGGTGGAAAATTTGAGATCACTTTAGCAGCTGTACTAGCATTGACCCAGACTGGAAAAT
Organism: Pygocentrus nattereri; assembly: GCF_015220715.1. Lineage (NCBI taxonomy): Eukaryota > Metazoa > Chordata > Actinopteri > Characiformes > Serrasalmidae > Pygocentrus > Pygocentrus nattereri. The sequence goes on along the minus strand of NC_051235.1, from coordinate 19,974,095 downwards.
CAGCTCTGTAATTCAGACTTTACACATGAACACAGTGTTTTACGACAATGAAAGATCAGATATTTTCATGCTTCATGCTTTTTTCTCTCTATGACAGCTTACAGGGCTCATAAACTTTACTATATAACCAAAATGATGTTTTTTGTTATTAAAATGAAGTATCATGGTGCATACTACACATCTCTTTCCGCAGATTCCCTCGTGGCTACTCTGCTGTAAAGGAGATTAAGTTGGGTATTTTTTATTAATGTAATGATATGAAAAGTGTTTTTCCCATAGCTCTGTTTTCAGATTAGCTAGAACACTATTGCCTAAGATGTGACTATGTCGAGCCGCTAACAAGCAATGAGGGCTTCTGGAAGGGGGATGGAATATCTGTGATGGAAAATCAGAAGTTGATAAGACCACCAAGATTCCAGTAAGATCACAGTTAACTTGGCTGAATAGTTCGCTGTCTGACATGTCAAAGATGCACTGTAGTAGTTATCAGTCATATCTGGTATTGCTATTTGAAATTTTAGTGATGTTAGTTATTTGCTCAAATAAAATTTACTTTTGCTGTCTGAATGACTCCATTTGTTTTGAGTGTCCTCTGGAAACATTTCCATTGTGGTGTGACTGATTCTGCAGTGTTTCTGATGCTGCATGTGTTTCTGCATTTGCAGTGCATTTGTGAAATGTAACACTGGAGAGGTCACTTTTATGGAAGCGTCTTCTGAGTTTGCAGTGTCTATGAATTAGCAGCGGTTTCATTTGCCTGCAGAGTGTTTGTAAAATGCAGCACATCTTGATGAAAGTGTGTTTGTGTCTTTTTTATTTTGCTATTCCTTGGGTCCAGTGGTCTGCCCTGCGATGGACTGGCGACCTGTCTAGGGTGTATCCTGCCTTCCGCCCAATGACCGCTGGCATAGGCTCCAGCCACCCCCTGCGACCCTGAGGGAGAAGCGGCTTGGAAAATGGATGGATGGATGGGTCCAGTGGTGGACGGTTATGAAGTAAATGTCATTTGTTACTGTATTTAAGTAGTTTTTTGTGTATCTATACTTATTTTTTTTCCATTTTGGGCAACACTATGCAAAATCTGTCAATTCCTTTTGGCTTATGTGTGCATAAAAACGTAACATGTCAAAGCAAAAGAAGTACAAAGCAAGAACACCAATCAGGGCACAGCACACATTTTGTTTAGAGCTTGTTTTGACTTGTTAGTCATAATGACATGGTTCAACATCAGTGCAGCAGTGTCAAATATTGTTAGTGTCTATTCAACATAAATGATGGAACTAACCTAACTTTGCAGAAATAGACTACAATATAGAAATATGTACACATATGCAGTTGTGACTAGCATCTGTCTTTTTTCTGAATTTATCCAAACACCATTTAATTTTATAGTAAATTTGTTTTTTCTAGTTTATGTTTATGAACAGATAAAAGATTTGGTTACCAAGAGTGACACTGGAGTATTTTCATCTAAAATGAGTTGATGAAGCAAGTATAAGTCTTTTTATATGTCTTGTCACAAAAATAATAACAGGACATTAGAGTCATAATTAATCTTTTAGTACTTTTGCTTTTGATACTTAAGTACATTTGAAGGCAAATACTTTTGTACTTTTATTCAAGTTGAGGTCTAAAGGGAGGAAATTCTGCTTTTACTGGAGTAATATTGTACCCTGGGTACCTCTACTTTAACTCAAGTACATGGTTTGTGTACTTCGTCCACCACTGCTTGTGTCTCACAGCCACTGCAACCATTTTTTGTCATATCAAATTAAAAATTTCTCATATCCTCAGGAACAAAACAAATTATTTTCTTTATGTAACCCAAACCCGTGAAAAGCTTTTCAAACGTCCCTCCAGTCTTTATGATACATCATCAGAAGAGGGTTTCTAGTCTTTAAACCAGAAAAACTCACTATAGAGACTACTTTGTCACCACTGTTGTATGTGAGTAGATGTGTTTACAACACATGTGGCATGGTTCCATTTTTGCTTTGTATGTATATATACAACCCATGACAAAAATGATGGAATCACCACTCTTGGAGGAAGATCTTTCAATTGTTTAATTTTGTAGAAAAAAGTTAATCACAGAGACATGCCACAAATCTTTTTTTTCCAAAATTCGAACCTTCTGGCATTAAGAAAACAAAACAAAACAAAAAAAGGAAGAAATATAATATATATAATAGTCACAATTGTGTTTGTAGATCAAGTTGAGGGAAAAAATATGGAATCACTCAATTCTGAGGAAAATATTATGGAATTGCTCTGTAATTTGCAGTTCTAAAAGAAACGCCTGCATCAGATTAAACCTGCTAATTAGTCTTCAGTTAAAATAGAGTGCTCACACCTTGGAGAGCTGTTGCACAAAGTGGATTGACATGAATCATGGCTCCAACACGAGAGATGTCAGTAGAAACAAAGGAGAGAATTATAAAACTTCTTCAAGAAGGTAAATCATCGTGGAATGTTGCAAAAGATGTTGGCTGTTCCCCAGCTCTGTCTAAAACCTGGACAAGACAAACAAGATGAGAAGGTTGTAAAAGGGAAGCATACAGCTAGACCAAGGAAAACAACAACGCATCAAGATAGAAAACTTAAAGCAGTATGTCTTGAAAACAGAAAATGCACAACAAAACAAATGAGAAACAAGTGGGTGGAAACAGGGGTCAATGTATGTGACCAAACAGTAAGAAATCGTCTAAAAGAAATGGGATTTACATCCAGAAAAGCCAAATGAAAGCCATCCTTAACACGTAAACAGAACAGAACAAGGTTACAGTGGGCTATAGTAAAGCAATCATGGACTATGGATGACTGGATGAAAGTAATCTTCAGCGATGAATCGTGAATCTGCATTGGGCAAGATGATGATGCTGGAACTTTTGTTTGGTGCCGGTCCAATGAAATTTATAAAGATGACTGCCTGAAGAAAACGTAAATTTCCAGTCATTGATGATCTGGGGCTGCATGTCAGGTAAAGGCACGGGGGAGATGACAGTCATTACATCTTCAATAAATGCCAAAGTCTATATTGAATTTTGGACACTTTTCTTATTCCATCAGCTGAAAGGATATTTGGTAATGATGACTTCATTTTTCAAGATGATAATGCATCTTGCCATAGGGCAAAAGACGTGACACTTTCTTACAAGAAAGACATATAATGTCAACAGTATGACCTGCAAATGGTCCAGATCTCAATCCAGTTTAAACTCTCTGGTGGGAATTGAAGAAAATGGTCATTGACAAGGCTATCATATTTGTGATCCGCATGATAGTTTTGGCACAATTTTTATGCCGGATGCCCTTCCTGATGCAACCCTCACCATTTATCTGGGCTTGGGACCGGCACCAGAAGTACACAAAGTACACCCCTAATGGTGGAGGCAGATGATCTGCTGTAGCGACCCCTAAAGGGAGCAGCCGAAAGAAGAAGAAGAAGGTCAATGACAAGGCTCCAACCTGCATAGCTGATCTGGCAACAGCAATAACAAACAGTTGGAGACGGATTGATGAAGAATACTGTTTGTAATTAGTCCATGCCACAGAGAACTCAAGATGTTATAAAAGCCAGAGGTGGTGCAACAAAGTACTAATGGTGCAGTGTTTTCTTCATGATTCCATAATATTTTCCTCAGAATTTAGTGATTCCATATTTTTTTCCTCTACTTGATCTACAAACACAATTGTGGCTGACTACAACAATTATATTTCTTTCTTTTTTTATTGTTTCCTTAATGCCAGAAGGTTTGAATTTTGGAAAAAAAAATGTTTTGTGGCATGTCTCTGTGATTAACTTTTTTCTACAAAATTAAACAATTGAAAGATTTTCCTCCAAGAGTGGTGATTCCATCATTTTTGCCATGGGTTGTATATATATATACATATATATTCTTTTCCATTTAAAGACCAAAAAGATGTGCAAAAAGTAAAAGCGTAAGATGTTATGTTTACATATTTGTTTTGAAGTTGTACAAATATATATGTATATATTTAACCCCTTCGATTCTCAGGCTTAATGCATTCTAAGGTCAAATTATTCTTGTAGGGAAAGAGAAACTGAACCCCCAGGCAATGCTTTCCAAGAGAGATCAAAGGGTCAGAGGAGGCACAAGTCATGTCGATGCTGAAATACAAGAACAATTAAACATGGCAGACAGACATATAACTGTCCTGAGGTCATGGAAAAAAACGGTTGATCTTTTACAATGCAAAACCAAAGAGACATGCAAGCACAATATAGACCCTAAAAAGATATAGACCCCTATACTCACAGTGTAGATTGTTATTGACTATATACTGTAATACACTAATGATGACTGTATGCTCATAGTATAGACTCTTTTAAAGACTATATGCTCATATTATAGGCTCTAATAATGCGTGTTCTCATACTATAGATTATACTAATGACTGTTCACTCATACTATAGACTCTAATAATGTCTATAAACTCATACTATATACTCTAATACTGTCTGTATACTCAGACTATACACTCTTACAATGCTTATAAATAGTAAATATCTAGGAATAAGTCAACTGACTGTATAATACAGTTACCTCTCCTGTGGGCTATATGCCTTAAAACACCT